>NC_143438.1:67755937-68396250 GCF_987193195.1 Phasianus colchicus | reverse complement strand
AAATTCAGGAAAATCATCAAAATTATTTTAATTAACTAAACATTTGGCTCACAACTCTTAGTTTTCCAATTCAGTGAACTTAATAGCCTAATCTTTCAGAGAGAGAAATTTGATGAGTAAATCTGGTTAAACATACCACTAATCATGTCATTTTGCTGTCTAGTTTTTCTCTTCTGGTAAATGCAACTTATTGAAGTAGCCTTGAAATTTTCAGTGGAGTCAACAGGACGACTGTATTAAATGAGAAAGCTTTTAGGAATTCCCTTAATAATTGCAGCTAAAAATTGATGTATCCATAAATCACTACCTAGGATCTATACTGACATGCTGACAATTATAAAGGATCAGATGTTAAGCAAAAAAAGCAAGGAAAAGCAGAATTAAATTGCCATAATTACAAATTCAGCTTTTGCATTTCCTTTGATAAAGCAGTCTTATTTTCTTGTTTTGCAAAGTGATAGATCACTATAAAAGGGTTTTTAGCATTTGAGGGGAAATGACATCTATTGAAACATTAATATCACAGGTTATTTATATATTAAGACTGCTTCATGCTTTATAAATAAAACTCACTTCATTTCAATGTCTCACCTCATTACAATTAAAAAATAACGCAATTTAAGACAGGTATATGAATTGGTTTCCAAAAGGCACCACTAAAACAAAACCAGAAAATCCCTGAACAGCTGTAACTATTGAATCTCTGTCAGAAAATATTAAGCAATTTAAATAAATGTATACTTCAGTAAATAGGAATTTTCTTCATTCTTAAATACAGTGTTAATGTACCAGAGCAATGTCAGAAACAGGTGCTATATGACAAAAAATACACCTCTTCCAAGCACCAAACACCCTTCCAAGCTTAATTCTGTAAGTGTGTTGGACCTCATTTGCAAAAATAAGCCTGGGAGACACATGAAGGTAATCTGTCTTAAATTTGAACTATCCTATTTCTACACAATGAAACACAGAGAACACTGGTGGAATAGACCCATGTAATCTTTCGTTTTAAAGTGAGCAACTAAATGGGCAAACTCCTTTATCCAAATGGATGTGAGATTTCAAAGATGATTCACCATTTATATGAAAAATGGAAACATATTTGAAACTGAGCTGTGAATTGCAAATATGAAATACTTTAAATAAAAACCCAGTCATGACCAAGATACTGTTCATTCCTTAAATTTAAAGTTTTTTATGCTGGCGGATTGCAGACAATTATAAAGACTTATCACCAAGGTATTCATCATTTCCTACTTGGATTAGCAAATTGTACTCAAGCGAGCCTCAAAATCTGGAATGTGAGATATTCTGAACATACTAATAAAAACTTAAGACAAATCAGTGAAAAAGAATGTAAGGGTGAAAGGGGATTTTCCACCAAGTGATACATAATTACCCATTGGCTATTTTGATAGTTTGATTTGTGACATCTTTTTTAAGCTGTGGCTCATGGCCTGTTAGGCAAAGTCATCTAGGCATTTTCCACACTGTGCTCTGCAGCATATTTTTTCCATTATATTTGGCCTCAATAAAGATGATATATTGTGTTCTTTCTTCTCCAAGCTGAGGGCACTTTTGCCATAGCACCAGAGTAAAGAAGAATTCCTTTCTTCTTTACATTGAGCTGTCTTTTCTACCTGTTACAACAACTTGCCAGAATAAACAAAAGAGATGAGAACATTTGTGATTGTTATAGGAGCATATTTTTCACTTAATTTTGACACTAAGCTGTATTTCTTATTTGTTCATAATCTTGCAGTGATTCGGTTTCACTTATTTCCCATATCAGTTAAAAAAATTATCCATATTTTCCATTTATTTGTTATGAAAAGCAAAATTGATAAAAATACTAATTTGTCAATTGAACACAGACATTTTCTCTAACTTAGCTTTAAATACATGTCTGGCAGCTGCAAAGACGCCAGCAAACTTGGCCTTTATATGCTTATCCTTTCTCTCCCACTAATATTTTGCAAAGCTACTGCTTTTCTAATACATGTACAGTTTTGAGCATTGCAGTTGCCTTAAGAAGTTTCTAGTCAATATCTTTCAATTACTGCTCCTCTGTTACTGCTCATTAGATGCCTTTTGCTTCTTTCTCATGTAAGAATTTTGACTGAGAGACTTTTTTTTTTTTTTTTTTTTTTTTTGTAGCCAAATATGTAAACTTTATTATAACCTTTCCCCCATTTTCCACAGCCTATAAAACAAACAAGCAAGCAAGCAAACAAACAAAAGGCATCATAAGTTTGGTCCATGCTGGGAGCTTGGAAATGGAGTTTTACACATACATCCTATGTTTCCACAAAACAAGCAAACAAATAAAGCAGTGAGCTTGAGAAAACTCTACATAATACTCATCTCAAGTACCAGATGTTCAAATTTAAGAATGAGTCCCTCCGGAGAGAAACCATGTGAGTGCAATAGGGAACTGTTGAACATGATGAGTCAGAGAGTGAAGCAGTGATAATATCCTGGGGAAGATGGAAAGAAGCAGAACACCTAACTTGTTACCAAAGATCGTTACATTTTGCCAGAACAATTTCACACAAGGAATTTTGCCGGCTGCAGGTCAGATCAACAGTAAGTATTGCCTTGAGAAAGCCTATTTCATTCATATACAATTTCTTTTAAAATGAATTATCAGAATTTCTCAAATAACTGACATCCGCAGCTCAGGCAGATCAAAATATCACAAAACAAAATCTGTTATTGCAACCTGCCTGCACTATATTTGTGGAGAAGCTCCTATGAAACAACATCACTGACACTTACACGAGTGATGGGACAGATCCAGCACCACAAGCGTTTATAATACAAGCCTGAGGGAGTTACCTTCAGCTACAAATACTTTGCTCAAAAGAAAAACTAAAAGAGATGAATTGTCTCTAGGCTGTGGCTCTAAGGGTAACTTCAGTCTCAGTAGCTGGGCCTCCACTGCCACCTGCTGACTCGGGCTTCAATTGCAACACCCAAACTCATCAAAAAGTTCCTCCAGAGGCAAGGCTCTCTGAGCTTTGTTCCTGCGGTAGTTGATGTAATCAACACGCTGTTCGAATTACAACTGTGATTAACTATAATTGTTTTTTAAACTTTTATGTTGATCTTTGTGGGCATGTGGGGCTTTTCTGTAGAGCTGCTTCTTTGTGTTGCTGTTGTGCATTTGAAATGAAGGTATTTACAGAACTCTGTCTTCAGTGGGGAAGAAGTGAAAATGCAAAATTTTGGAGTTATATCAACTAAAGAAGGCATTTAATTTATAGTAGGAAAAATGTAATTAGGTATAATAGCCAGATGCAGATTCAAGACATATAATTTCTAATCGATATGCTGACCCTATGCACTATGATTGCAATGTGACATTGCAGTTGTTCTCCTTGGCCCTCTGTTTTTGAGTTGAGGTACAAGTTACCTGTTTAAAAATCCTCCATGACCATGAAGGTCTTATATATATATAAAATAATATATATATAAAATATATAAAAATATATAAAAATATATTTAGGTTCTACTGTCTCCCAGTGCCATATATTTATTTTAAAGTAAGCTGTACATGAATGATTGGAATAAAAAGCTGTTAGACTGATTTCAACAGATCTGCTTACTAACTACTAGTTAGGATGCAGACATCAGCACAACCAGTCCTGGGCCTTTCTAAGAGCTGTATATCTTAATGTCATCACAGCCAAGTAAAGATTTTCAGTTTTTGAGAGGGAGGAGAGAATTCTTCATGCAAGAAAAGAAATATCCACACATTTTCTCTGCAAACATAAATGTTTCTTAGAATTATTAAGGTGAACAGCAGCTGCCTGATAGAGGAGTGCAGTCAGAAGCACATTCTGTGATTTCCTTCACCTACGCTCATTTCTGACTTGGCATTTGCAGTAAATTGAATCATGTTGTATTTTAGTGTTTAAAAACTCTTCCACCTCCTACACAATAACTGGTTTGCTCATCTTGACCGGTATCAAGAACACAAGTGGATCAGCTGCAGAGCCTTAATATCAAAGAAGCACCCTCTAGTGGAGTAAACAAGTCAAATCATTAGGCCTGTGAAATGCTGTCAGATATTACAGGGCGGCACCATTCTACAGGGAAATCAATTAAAATCCAAACTTACATTTTGGATATCTACATTAAGTTCATATGAGAACTTTCAGTCTTAGTCTGTGTGTCATGTGTCCTAACCTCAGCAGGTTATCACAGCCTGCCCCAGCTTCTTCCTACCCTCAGCAAAAGTCAGAATTTGATCAAAAGCACCCACAAAGAACCAGCAATGTAGGAAAATATTAAAAACAAAACAAACAAACAAACAAAAAAAAAAAACAAAAAAAAACCAAAACATTTTGTAAATCCACAGATCTTGGACCACAAGGCTGAAGAGGGCTCAAGAGAAAGAAAGTCAAATATTGAATCTAGATCCTTTCAGAATATCTTTGTCAAAAGCAACAGGAAGCATGGATCACAGTGAGCAGCACACACAGTGTGTAGGATGTCCACCATAACTACAACTAAATAATCCCACTGCTTATTAAAATCTATCACACTTAACAGTTTTTATGAATTTAAGAGTTTATCACTTATATTTACCTTTCCTCAAAGTAATAAGTGTAAGGAAAAAAAGCTGTTTCACTTATTTTCCTCAAAATTAAGTTTTCAAGAAAAAAGGAAATGCTAAATTGCCCTTCCTAATACTGTTAAACAAGCACCACATGGAATTAGACAGTTAAGCAAAATGAAGAGGTTTGTAGATTAACCACAGTAGAGCAGAAAAATATCTCATTTGGGTAAGAGTTTACTCTCAAAGATACAGAACTGCTAGCAATAGGCAAACACAGTATTAAACTGAAGGCCTGGAGGTACAGAACAGCTTTATGGTCTGAGTTCCAGGTGTACATCCTAGTGAAAGAGGTCATCTCAGAGTTTTTGAATGAGCTTCAGTCAGACTTAGTTCAAACAGTTTGTCAGGGAGTTTGACATCTTCTAGCTGAGAGCTTGTTTGCTAAAATTTATTTTAAATGCTTGGACACACTTTTCTTAATAAGCCCGAGAAGATTAGCTATACTTCAATTGTCCTCTAATAGGGATTGTGTGTGAACATTTGACATTTTTTGACAGCATCAGCTTTAAACATCTGTTTGTAACTCAACAGTTTCTTACTCATGTTAGCCCCAGATGTAATAAAACTGAGACAACAGATACCTGCTCAAGAGGTGTGCAGAAAAACAAGAGGAACATTACTTTCCAGCCAGAAGGTATATTTATCATTTTTATATTTTTACTTTTCTGCTACGCTCTGAGCACTTCGTATGCTTTTTATTGCAGTTTCTCATATTTTTAGTTTAACGTTGCTCCTACACAACAGTACTGTGCATTGGGTTAACTGAATTAATGGGCAAATTTTCCCCACCTGTGTAACTGCACTCATGAGCTCAGTGAGCACCTCTATTAATACAGTGTGAGAGGCATACGGTAATGAGTGCGGATTTGGGACTGTGAGGAGGGAGGCAGTGAACAGAGTCCTGACTCCTGGGGCAGTAGAATTATCTGCCTGTAGGGTTGATACCGTCCATGGTGGTGTTCAAGGCCAGGTTGGATGGGGCTCTGGGCAGCCTGGTCTAGTATTAGATACAGAGGTTGGTGGCCTTGCCTGTGGCAATGGGGTTGGAGCTTGATGATCCTTGAGGACCCTCCCAACACAAGCCATTCTGTGATTCTATGATTCTGTGATTCTATGATTCTATGATTCTATGATTCTATGATTCTATGATTCTATGATTCTGTGATTCTATGATTCTATGATTCTATGATTGGTTGGGGGTTATTAAACGTTATTTTGTAAATTAAGATCAATAAATACACATATATATATAGTTTAAGTGAAAACCGCTAGTGGGGGGAAAAACAAAGAGGTATTTCACTGCATCAGTTGCATAAATGGGGTCTTAATGAGCTTGTCAATGCTTTTATCATAAAAGTACCTCAAAATAATTCAAAAGCTGTTATTCAATGATAATTCAATGATAAAGGTATTCTTCATTATTTTCTTTCATAGAAAAGAACAAGCTGGGATCAAAAGTGATATTCTTTAATGTTATGAAAAATAGATCAGTAATAAACAAACAAACAAAAAACCCTAGAGGTTTTACTCTCTTCTTGGCATTTTAAGTTAAAAATACAAATCTGAATGCTATGCAAAATCCTAGAGCTTTGTCTCCCTCCTTCTGTCATTACTTTTCCAATCAAGTGATTTCCCGTTTCCTTGTGAATCAAAGGAAATCTGGTAGCTGAAACACAGTATATTTTGAGAGAAATCTTACATACAGGCAGCTCTGGAAGCGTTTGTTGGTAATCACCTAGCATTCATTTTCTGAAAATTATTTGAACTTGTAGAAAAGATTAGCAAATTCTAAGGGCGATAGAAATATATTTTTATGTGATATTCAGAAATTCTTGTCAGTAAAATAAACATCATTCTTAACAGGCTGAAGAAGTCAAACAAAGCTATCGTGATTCTTTACTTACTCATGAGGCTAGAAATCTAAATGAATTGTGATGAATTATAGTCATTATTTGTATTTTCTACTTTGATCTTGTTTCTATCATATTGCATCCCTTCCCTTTTCCTTTTCTTGTTTTCTCATCACAGAAAAGTGAGTAAATCTTGCCATCTTGTGGACATCTGTAGATATTATGCAGTCAAGCCAAAACAGTTTAAACAGTCTACAAATGCTGAAATGACCACTGTGTGAGAAGCTGTAACTTTAAATTAAAGGGGGGGGGGGGGGGGGGTTGGGGCGGGATTGGAAAATAAAAAGAACAAAAAATTTAAGTATAAAGAAAGGGTCATACTTTTACCAGTGCTGCAGAATAGAACCAAATCAAAACAAAACAAACAAACAAAACAACAATAGCTCAAAGCAAAAAGGAATGAAATAGGGTGGGCTGCGAACTCTTGCATTCAGATGACAAACTCTGTTAAGCAATGGACATGCAAGGAATATTTTCTTTTTGCAAATAGCTGATATTTGCCAAGCTATTCAATCCTTGTGTAAACAATCTGTCATCAAAAATCTACGCTCAGGTGAGCTACAAAAACCTCTCAAGGCTGCAATGCATCAGAAAATTAGTTGTTTTTCATATTGTCTGTGACTTTCAACCTTTTGAAATATTAGAATTCTTTCAGTGAGTAAGAGCAAGGCAACAAGTATTTGTCAGGAGGATGCTGGCAAACTGTACTGGATACCTCCCTGCCTGAAGGGAGATTCCCAAACACCACATCCTGCACATAGAGATTTTCTGACGAAACCACTTCTCTGACAGCCTTTTCACTTGTTACAGTGAACAGAAAAAAAACCTGTATTGACACTGTGGATACCCCTCTTCATTGCAGGGGAGTTGACTGGATGACTGTTAAAGATCCCATTCATCTCAAGTAATTCGATGATTCTATGATTTGTGGTTGCTTGATTAGTCCGCTGTTATAATTACTTTCGTAATTTATGCAGACGGCCCGCCTTTTTCTCCTGCCCACATAGATAGAAAATCAGATTCATTTGGCTAATTCAAAGACTTGACTGATTGGTGCAACACAAAGAAATTGTTTACTCTCCTTTTCCTCAAAATTCAGTTTGTCTCCCCTACTACAATCTTGTCAATTTTTTTTACCCAACCCTTTCAACATGTTCAGAGGTTTTTGTTTGTTTGTTTATTTGTTTGTTTTTAAGGATAAATTCTCCAACCAAATAATGTAATTCTTTTCATGAACTTCAATTGACAAGGTTTCCTATAAGTAAGTAAGTCCCCATTTCTTACTGATAGTGACATGTCTTTGAGAACTTCTGGGTGTTGACAATTCCTTAATATATAGCCAAAGTGGATATGTGATAATAAAACCCAATTGGAGCCATGAGAACAGTCACATATATACAGATAAACATTCTGATTCCAAGCACTTGAAGGCTATTAAAGTAGTTCTTGGCTCAGATTGCCTCCCAAACTTGGTGTCACCAACTAACTGACCAACTAAAAGTTGGTTCAAGCCAAAATCATCCTAGTGACCAATCTAACAATTTTACATTGTAGGTGGTTGGGAACCTGAGCTTATTTCCTTACTTCAGTTCAATGACTGTTGGTTGTAGCTAAAAAATTATCATCCACAGATATAACTGAATAGCAGCACAAAACAGTTTTTAAAAGATTTTGGCTTTGAATTCTCTAGTTAGCAGTGAGTTATGATGATTATGTTATACAAAAAATGGGCAGAATATTTTTTAATTGTAATAATGTAAAGGAAATAATTATCAAGATTACCTGACTCAAAAAAAAAAAAAAAAAAAAAAGCTGAGAATTCTGTTGTGTCAGAAAAAGAAATGTGTGTGGTACAGATCAAAGATACTATCATATCTTCTTTGTTAGTGTGCTGAAGAAGGTTTTTTTTTGTTTTGTTTTTTGTTGTTGTTTTTTTTCCTTGCATTGTTTTAATGTCTATCATAGCATAACAGTTAAAGGTCAGGACATGAAAGTCTGCGGATAGCATTCTGTTTTCTGAGCTCTGCACAAGTTAGTGGGGAAAAAAAAGGAAAGAAAAGAAAATTGTTAGCAACAGAGCACTTCCAAATTGTTAACTAAAGAAAAGACACATTGCCAGTAAAATACTCAAAACCTTTTCAAAAAACTTGATGCAGTCATACCCTGCTTAGAGGCAACAGTAGGCAAGACAACCTACTAGTTTCTACAAAATCTGTGTGGTTCATGAAATTTCTATTACAAAATTGAGCAAGTACTATAACAACAGTGCTGAAATGGAAGCAGAGGCAATTTATCTGCAATAATAAGTAACAGTTATTACAGTGAATCAAGTCATGTGTAAGGATTGTGTGGGTTATCCTTGAATTGTGGATTCAACCAAATTTCTATCCTAGCAGTTGTCTCCTCTGCACGTATATTAAGAAGAATCCGGTATTCTGAATAAAGGTAGTGATGTCTGAGCCTCAAAACTTGTTGCAGCTGGGACATAACTAATCACATATCTGAATAATTCATTTGAAAGCTGTGAAGCTTCATTTTAATGAAAAAAAAAAAAAAAAAAAAAAAAGATACTAACAACTATATGCCAACACATAACCAGAGCTATATTTGCTTATGATTAATTTTAACAATTACTTGTACATGAAAAAGTGTCCAAAGAATACAACACAGTCACTACCAGCAATGTCCCTGTGGTGTTATATAAAAATATTATCTATGAGTCAATCTCAATGGCTTCAATTCCTTACATGTTGGTAGCATGGTAATTACCAAGCAAATATGAATTCCTCCAGTGAGCCTTGCAGATTCAAATTGTCAAGTAATTACCATACATGTTGATTACTATTAAACATATCTAGCAAAATTCATTACCAGTTGCTATGTAGGATATACTGTACCAGAATCTTAAGAAGTCTTTGTCACTTGCTATCTTGGAGCAGCATATAAAATCTGAGTAATACATGAAACATTCCTCCCTGGAACAGCCCGCCCAGGGCGATGATTGAGTCACCATCCCTGGAGATGTTCAAGAAATGTTTAGATATACTGAGGGACATGGTTTAGTGAGGAAATATTGGTGGAAGGTGGACTGTTGGAATGGATGATCTTGGAGGTCTTTGCCAACCTTGGTGATTCTATGATTCTATGATCCTAATAAAAGACTTGATCATGCATATGTTCTTGATACAATGTAAGCATATAACATAATTAAAACATCTGATCACTGAGAATTGAGAAATAATAAAAATACAACCGCCAATCTGGAAAAACAGTTAAGAAATTACTCATAGAGTTGCTAATTCCTCATCCACCTCTTCTTTCATAGCACTCTTAGCTGTTCTCATCTTGCACAAAAATGGGCACACTTCAGTACTCAGATCTCCAAAATGTTCTTTAAATCCCTCGCTGTAATGCTGCAAGGTAAATGTCTTGAAGAGGAATTAATATTTTTGTATGATGGTGCATAGGATTGAGCTGTGGGACAGCCAAGAAGCACAATTACTGGAGATTTTCTTGTTTCCATCCATTCCATTCCTAATAAGCAATAGCTTTGACTGAAAATGAATTACCAGGCAATGAAAAATGAACAAAATAAAAAAAAAAAAAGGAAAAAATAAAGAAAATTTTAAAAAGAAGAAAACTGTGGAGCCCCCAGTACAAAAAAGACAGGGAGCTGTTGGAGAGGGTCCAGAGGAGGGCCATGAAGATGATCAGGGGACTGGAGCACCTCCCCTATGAAGACAGGCTGAGGAAGATGGGCTACTTCAGCCTGGAGAAAAGAAGGCTGCGGGGTGACCTCATTGCAGCATTTCAATGCCTAAATGGAGACTATAGAAGGGAGGGGAATCAACTCTTTGAAAGGGTTGATAACTGCAGGACAAGGAGAAATGGTTTTAAGTTGAAGGAGGGAAAATTTAGGTTGAATGTCAGGGGGAAGTCCTTTACTATAAGAGTGGTGAGGTGCTGGAACAGGCTGCCCAGAGAGGTTGTGGATGTCCCGTCCCTGGAAGTGTTCAAAGCCAAAATTGATTGGGCCCTGGGCAGCCTGGTCTAACATTAAATAAGGAGGTTGGTGGCCCTGCCTGTGGCAGGGGGGTTGGAGATTCATGGAGATTCATGATCCTTGAGGTCCCTTCCAACCCTGGCCATTCTGTGATTCTGTGAAAAAAACAAAAGAAGAAAAGAAAAAAAGAGAACAGGGAAAAAAAAAAAAGAAAAAAAAAAAGAAAAAAAGGCCCCAAATCCCACCTATCTGAAAGGCTTCAAATCTGAGGCATGTTGAACAAAGTATTTTCTTTTGGGGTTTATGACAGATCAGCTAATGGTGAGGTGCTTCCCAATGAAATGTTATTTATTGTGAAGCCTCTGCTCCTCTGCTGGAGGTAAAATTCCAGAACAAAGGGAAAGGCCTTCTTGTTTTATCACATTTGGAGTCAAGGAACTACATGTGGGCAGACAACGTCACAATGTGAAATTTGTAAATTCTGCTGAGCTGAAGGAAATTTAAAAAAAAAAAAAAGCTGCTCTCTTCTCTTGGTTTTTTAAGTACTGCAATTAGGATTTCATACATGCTGTGGTTGGAGTTTGTTACCGAATTCACCCTGTCACAGGAAAGTGCTCCTGAATGCCAACTTAATTTTTGAAAAGTTGTCTGGCTCATCTAACTGCAAAGATAACTACTAATACTCAATTGGCTTTTCAGAGAGCTTGAAACAATGTCTCTGATAGGGGCTAATTGCCTCGATCACCACACTCAGGGCTCTCTGATCCTACTGCTCTACAAGTTAATTATTTTTCAATGTAAGAAAAATACAAAATTCAGTGTGGAGAGAGTTCATTTCGCCATGGCTGCATGCCAAACATCTGTTTCTTTGCTCTGCTTCTTCATGCCATTTTCTCTTTTTTTCTTTCTTTTTTTTGAAAAAAGTACTGCTTGAGATGCACTTTCTTTTACATTTCACCATTACAAGCACAACTAAACAAAACAAAAATATGAAGTGGAAAAAAGAGCATGGGCATGACCTATTTGGTAAGTGGAACATAAGTAGAACCAGAAGTTCAGATTTGTCCATTACACAGCTCAGGGAATGGAAGAGCTGAGCAACTGAAGATCAACACAAACCTCCTTCCATGTTGTATACATACAACATGACAGAAAGACATTTCATTGCAGGAGTAAAGCAATCTGGCTTACAACAGTAAGACCATGCTAATGTTCTGAAATTACAAAAATGGGGGAGAAAAAAAAAAAAAAATTGCATTTGGAATTGAAAAAGTAACCTCTTTTGTGGAATGAAATCATCATTATCAGATGATTCCTTGGGTGTTATGCCTGAGTGATGCAGGTAGTTCAGATAACTATTTCCCAAGCTTCAAGTGCTCTACATACCAATTCTTTGCATTACTAGTCAAAAATGCAAGATTGACTTAAAAATCATGGTCTATATTGAAATACGTGACTTGAGGATGTGGTAGAGCACCTTTAACACAAATTGTGTAAATAGTTTCAGTGACTGGAGACAGTCACTGATGCAATTTGTATCATCAATTCCTCTTTTTCTCCAGCAGCTTCACCAGTAGTCCTCTCTGTGGATTGTCCTAGGCTTGCATGACATATGAGCAACCTTGAAAAGAGCATGTTTTTTGAAGTTTCTCAGCTGAAGAGGGAACCGATCATACATGTCCTAACTTGTGGACAATCTTTAACTTCCTCCAGCCATTTGTCTCAGAGAAAACGTGAGGCCATTACCTCTACACAACAACACACCACACTTCATTTCAGAGTTTGTTGCAGGATTGGAATCCCAGTCTCAATGTGGCATCTAAAACAGAAATTGGGAGTCTTCCTCTGTGCCTTTTGTTGTCTAAGCTTCACTTTTTTCATTTGTCGATTAGGAGTGTTGAATTCCCAATTCTAACAAACCAGGCTATCCCTGTTCGCCGTAAAGAGTTCTAACTTCTGAACTTTTATATAAAAACCTAATTTTTGAATCTCACTTTCAGATACACTGGTAATAATGGATCATCCACAGATTTCTTCATAAGTCTGGCCTTTCTTAGACCCCGAAGTTCTCTAGAGCCTGTAATATTAGAGCAAATGTAGTTGAAAATTATATCACATGGTGGCAGCAAAGGACCTTCCAACGTTTGGCCTTCAGTTGTGAGTATTCATCCTGTTTTATTTTCAAGTACTACATATGATTAGAAGTAAACAACTGGTGTACATTTCAGAAAGAGGAAAAATTTCAAACACAAGGTTTATCGCTTATTTCTGGGAAACAAACAAACAAACAAACAAAACCTGTTTAAATTGGATGTAACTCTCATAGGACTTTAAAATAAAATGAGAAGAAAAAATGAGAAGAAAAATTAGAAGAAAAAATGGGTAAATAAAAGAAAACAAAACACAGAAGAAAACAGAAGAACTTATTGATCCACCAGAAAATGAGAACTTCATTGGATGCTTATATTTTGTTGTTAAAACAAATTCTAACATTGATTGTATTATTATCAAAACTAAGATTATCAGTACTTATCATTGACATAGCATGGACCAATACTAATAAAACAGATAGATCTCTTCTGGTGAACTTGCTAGGTCTCATTTGCAAGCGAAGCATCAAACCTGAGTCTAGAATCTGTAGGGCATAGGAGATTTTCATTATTTGCTGAAGAGGTTTCCTAATCTAAGAGGCTGAAAGTGGATCATCCTGTTCAATATTACTGTTTTGCATATTGGTTGGACCCTGGAAGAGGCTCCTCAGGGCAGTGGTCACAGCCCCATGCTGCTGGAGTTCAAGAAGTGATTAGACAACATCCTTCGACATGGGGTTTGATTTTGGGTGGTGCTGTGTGAAGCCAGCAGTTGAATTCCATGATCCTTGTGGGCCCCTTCCAACTCGGTATATTCTATGATTCTATGATTATTCTACAGCTCTATTAGCACAACTGCGGCAGAAAATTAACAGCAAGATCAGATGTTGCCTAGAAGAGACTTGAAAACAGATTTAGGAGAAGAGAAAGGCAGAAGAAAAGCAACATCAAATTAGAGCAGAAAAATGGAGAGAATAATGAAATGAAAAATAGTATTGAAGACAGCTGACTACTCTGTCAGCTGAATACAGCTCACCTCACACTACACTAACATGCATCAAAATAATCCTTCCCAGTTAATAGTCATATCTCTGCCTTACATTTACTGAGTTTGGCTCAATCTCTTTTGGCATAAGTGTGTAATTTATGAGGACTGCTCCCAAAGTCATGCCTCCTATTTTATTACGCTGGCCCACAATACTGGAGGAAGATGGTGGTGGTGATATGGTGGAAGAGGTTGAACCTTCCCACAGTATTTCATTACATTTTATTGCCATGTGACAGATGACATCAAAGGGACAGTGTCAACATGGTCTCTGACGTGGAAGTGCATATGAAACAAAGGTGCGAATTCCTCTATGTGGTAAAAATGGTACCCACTGATATTCATCAACCAAACCAGTACATGTGAGCACAGTGAGGTGGTGGATGGTGCTGCATTTCAGTAGTGGCAACACTTAGAGTGGATCACCTTTCCTGGTGTAGATATTTGCGAGCCCAGCATACAGGCTCCTGTTCATCGCTGGCTAAAATGCAATCCTATGCTGAAAAATAGTGTTTCATAGCTCATAATTTGCTCTATCAAACATTATTTTTGTGCTCTTCGTCTCTCTTGCCATTTCCATGGAAATAAATAGGAGCCAATACTTTCAGAGCTACTGATATAGATTAAAGTTTCAAAAAATAAATATGATGCAGGAAATGACTTTGGTGTGGCTTGGCATATGTGCTGGCACAGTGCTTTAGCGACTTCAGAGAGTGTGTAGGAGCCACAATGGCCATGCAGAATAAGCTAGATGATTGATATATCCTTTCCAATTTACACTGCCTTTTTGCCTGTATTCAGCAAATTCCAAATTATTGATAGAGGACAAAAACACACTGTTGCCCCTATAAAGTGAACTCACTGAATCCATCAGAGGATGCCTGCATCTCTGCCTCTGCATGCTAGATTTCCATCCTAAATACGTACACTACCTGGTATCAGCCTCTCACCTTCTGCATTTTAAAGATTTAATGACAGTTTCTATAGATGTTCTTGATGAAGGTTTTTGTGCTGTCTCATCAACAAAATCTCTGCCACTCTAATAGTATCAGTACCCACTGCCTTTCATCTCACTTTTCTTTCTCTGACTCATGCATATTTCTGCTGTTTCAGTCTTTCAGTAATACTGTCCCTATCTCTTCTTTATTACCCCATCTTCTCTGTCATATTCGGATGGTAGGATTTTAGTGGGTTTCTGAAATTCTGGTGCTTTTGTTTTTAGTGGAAAATGCCATATAAGATATCAGCACAGACAATCATCTTAAGTGCAGTGAGATGAATGAAAGAATTAATTATCTTGATCTATTAAATATGACACCAAAACAGCTAGTTATAGAAGATGCTGGGTCTGGTAACTCAATTCAAGAAAAATAATCATTTCCTCTGGTCTTTTTTGTATTTTCGACATTTTTTCCACATCTGCAAGCTTCTTCCCACTGCTGCTTAAGTCACTCTCCTAGACTGGAGTTGGTGAAACATACAAATATTCACAAATGGCATCTAAACTGATTATCAAATTATCAAATCCCGGCTACTTTGACTAGTGATTCAGCCATGCCTGAAGGTCTGCTACAGTTTTCATAGATCCATTCTTTTGAACAGAGCTGAATATTATCTCTCTGTAGCATGAAAATGGGCACTTTTAAACTGCTATCATACATTCCCCTCCCTGAAAAGTGGTACCTTGAGTCTGACTCAGACCTTGTGCCTTCTGTGAGCCTCAAGTAGCCTATCCGATTTTTTTTTCTTTCCTCTACATTGTTTCAGCTCTAATAACCTCTGTATTATGATACCGAATAGCTAACATACTGAGAAGAAAGATCCCCATCCTGAATCTGTTTCTCCACTGTTTCCCCATCTACACAAGGGAGCAGCTGGACTCCCTGCACAGACACCTTTGATGAGTTTGGGCACTTCCATAAAACTCTGTATAAGGCAGCTCTGCTGAAAATGAATAAAGTGGTGAGGAAACAAGGTGCTCTGAACACAAGTAGCAAGTTCAAATCCATAACATTGAAATGAGATCATCTTTCCCTCATTATGAATATGCCTAACAGTGAAGCATTTGAAAATCAAGCAAAAGCTTCTCTTCTACTCTATTGATTTATCAAAGACCTCAACAAGACTGAAAAAATCTTAACAAATCTTAACAGGACATTCCATAGGATTTTATTAACAAAACATACACAGTGCTTAACAAAATATGGAGTGCCACTTAGCACCATAAAGCACCCAGGCTGGATGAAAATCAATAAAAAACAAGGCCAATGTATATTGCATCTTAACTGATCTGATTAAAAAGATAAAATAAAAATTTCTCGTTCTACTAGATTACTTCATTTTATTTTGCACATGCTATTAGGTTGCCCTGTGCAAGCAATGATACATATGTAGTTCATACCATAAGAACAACAAGTTACATTAAATTGTAAAGGAGCTATGACAATGGCACTAGAAATAAAATATGCATGCATTTTTAAATTCCATGGACAGAAAATAACACGAAAATAGTAGTAAACAGGAATCAGAAATGGAATTTAGCACCCTCGGTCAGTACCTGGAACAATTCAGACAGAAAAGAGTCTAAGTGTTTCAGATACAGATAAAACATTTCAGATATCCTGGAGAAAACTCAGAACACAGACAATACTAATAGAGTCCATAGTGATGCAATTTTATATGGTTCTAAAAAATGTCACATTTGGGGATCTCTGAAGTCTTGCTCCTTGATGACACAGTATAACCTATTACTGTCTTGGCAGTTTTATGTAACACGGGGGCAACAGGGGAAAGCTTAGAAATTGTTGGAAGCCTAAAAATAGAACTAATCTGGAGTCTTTAAATTAGGCCATATGGCTTCAGAAATAATTAGGTTAAACAGTGTCATAAACCACCATACAAAACATACAAGTCTGCATGTCACCAAGAATTATCATCAGAAATTGGAAAAGATTTGCAAGGGAGTAATTAAATTCCTACCCGAGAATGACCTGGAAGTCATTAAACTCTCTACAGATACAGACACTGCTGAGAATCTTTGCAGGTATGACTAATAGGGACAAAAAAATCTTTGCAAGAATTGGGGATGATTTCAAGCTCCTTTCAACGGAAGAAAGAGTAAGTAAGGAAGAGAGCAGAATTATTTTTTTCATTTTGAAAGCTTCTGTGCTCTCAGTAAACATGATATTTTTTTCTTAGCAACACTGGAGAGGCAATATAAGTATTGGAAATATTTTCTAGAGAAGAAAGTAAAGACTTATTTACTCTGGGCAAAGGTAAACCACTCAGAAATGTCACATAATCATAAACATTCAGTTTTTGAAGATTTAAAGCAAATTTCAGATTTTTTCTATTCAAGGAGCTGAGTCTGCAATAGGACTGTGTGAAATTTCCCAAAGCTGCAGAAAGGAAAGTATACACAGCTCTGAAGTACTACTGACCAAAACTTGACCGTGAGTTCAAGGTCATATATTCAAAATGAGCCTTTTCTGCAGCCTGACACAGTATCTATGTATATGTATATTTATGTATATGTGTATGTTAATCTATATACACATATGTAGATACATATATTTACAATGAAAGGAAGGTTTAAACTGCCTTACCTCAGTAACCAACCTTTATAAAACATTTTTTATCAGTACATTTTAAAACTGTTAAAGGAGGCCTTATTAAAATTTTTAAAGCACTTACATAGTGCTTTTTTGCTGAGAGCCTGAAACGCTCATCATTTCTTTCCATCACTATCATTAGTCTTTACCAGAAATTTGCCACCTTCCTTTTCTTCGAAAAATCTTAACACCAAATCTTAACACCAGTCATTCTTAAGATTATGTCTGTCTGTCTGTCTGCCTGTCTATCTATCTCCATCTTTCTATCCATTCATCTGTCTATCCATCGATCCATATCTCTATCCCTTGATTACAGGCAAGCTAAACTCAAAATCAAACCAAACAAAAACATAACAATATTAAGGATTGTTTGGCATTGGAAACCCTAAATGCCCTAAAAACTCTATTCTGGAGAAACAAAATGCAGAAATGTTGTTTACAGACCAACATGGCAAATTAGGATTCACAGAGATTCATTAGTGGTATTTATTCCTCTGACTGGAGGGCTTCTAAATGTTCTGACCACTCCCCTGGAGACTGACCTGTCCTGACCTGTCAGCCATGAGCAGATCATACATAAAACACGAGGCATTATTGACAGCAATGAGTATGAATGACAGCAGCTTTCCATGCTTATCATAGAGTCATTTTTGGTTGTCTGCAAGAAGCAAGCTTAAGTCTAGTTTATAAAATTTATAAAATTTGAAAGATGTTTGCAGATGCTCATGCATTTAAGTTTGTTTCTGTTCCACAGGGGAAATAATGGGTCCTCTCTGTCCTCGGGATGGCAGACAGCCTATGATGACACTGAAAATGAGCCTTCTGTGCATAGCCTCGGTGCTGCAACATTGTTCTAGTCTGCATTGGACAGGAACAACCAGGCAGCAGAAGTACAGAGGTCTTTTTGAAGGAAGAATCTTTGGTACCTTTGAACGAAGTATCAAATCTCTTGGGAAGGCCAGATGTAAGATTTGTGTCTCTCTTTGATATTAACAATGTGTTTACTTAGACATTCCACAGCACGCACTGCCAACTGCTATAAATCCCTTTGCAATACCCTTGGCTTTATTTTCATGCTGCAGAAGAACTTCAGGTGCCCCAGGCAGCTCTATGGAGATCCCATGGGAGTCGGCTAAAATGCAGGTATTGCAAACTTTTCCTACTGCCCCCGCTCACACTGTGAGTGATCCCTATGCCTTCTGTGACTCAATCATTCATTTTTGAAGGCAGCTGCACTTTTCCCCAAATAATTAAATGAACTAAAGATTGCAGAATATTGGAATACCAGAGTAACAGAGAGTCATTCAAGTGCTTTGGCTAGAAAGGCAAGGAAAAGCCACCACTTCCTGATACAAACAGTACCCATAAAATGTGTTACATGTAGTGCTTTATGCTAAATATTTCAACAGGAGAAAGTGTGGGGCAGGAAACCATGGGGATAGTCTACTAATTAGTGAGTAATTATTTCAGAGTGTAATCTATTCCCACTGAGAACAATGTACTTTTCTCTGTAGGACTCCTAGAAAAATAGAAAATAATAGTCTCATAATAGGTAGGTATCCACCTTGGTGCTCAAATGCATAATTACTTTCCTGTTTTCCTGGTATTAATCCACTATCTCTATGCCTTGGCAGATCTGAAGCTTTCTCCAACCCGAAAACATCACAGGAACTGTTAGCATTCTCTCAACAAGCAGTTCTAAAGAAGGGTCTCCGGACACCCAAGTTCTGCCTTGCATGATGAAGGGGCCCATCCTTTGACCAAAAATTTCAGTTTTAATGGGAAATGAGCAATTTCTCTAATTGAGAGAGAAAAAGTGTAGCCAGCAGCATCAGTAAGAACCAGTGCTGCTCTGTCTGCCCTTTCTTTCATATAAAAGTATAAGTTGTGGTGAAGGATGACTCTTCAATAGAGCTGGATAAATAAACATGATGTGGGGCATATTCTTATGTATTTGGGAGTCTTTGTCCAAAAAGATAATTTGGCAGCATAAGATTACTAGTTAGACAACTGTACCAAGTGAGATCTCACCAATACATTGAGAACATATGATCAGTAAATCTCAGTCAATTAATCTAATACTTGTATACACACACAGGTACTATTCTTGAAAGTTTGTTTTCTCACACAATCCAGACATTCTTAGAAAGCTGTCGTTTCTCTGCAAAACTTGGAGGGTTGATGACATGGCCAGGAGCTGTGATATGAAAAATATCATTCTTTTTTTTCTACAAACATTCTGTATGAGGCTTTCCATTGATAGAATATCACGAAATCATACATTTGGAGGTCATGTATTAAATGATGTGAAGTACACATTAACTGCCTGTGAGCTTTCTCACCCAGCACACTTTCCCTATGAATGTATTGCAGTGCCACCAAAACACAATTTCTACCAGGTATTACACTCATTCATGAAACATATTTGAATCTATATTTAGTAGAACTTAGAGTGACCTTTCCACTGCATGGGAGGCTTTGCATATAGCTGCTACGTGAAGATTCTCTGAATAGCAATGTGAGGAAAAAGAGCCTCCATGGCAACACAACTGTCACAACAAACACAATATTGAACAAAACAGATTATCTGATACTATGGATATGAACAAATGGAAAGGTTGTGAAGTGTTTTTGTTTTGTTTTGTGGGGATGATGACTATTGAAATGGCAGTCTAGCTTGCAAGCCCTTCTGAGGGTATCTGTAGGTTCTCCAGTTGTGCCCAGGTACCTCACAGATCTGCTTCAGAAGCACTTATCTGAATTCCTGCTGAGTTGCCTTTTTCAAATGCCCTAAATGCAAACGTTCTTTGTGAGTCATAGAAAACACCTTCACAAGAAATGAGGTCATACTGACAACCTAGCAAAGCATTTCATCAGGCTGACCTGACATGTACTGCTGTAAATTTAACAGGCTGTGTTTTACTTCTGCCCTTCTTGTTTAGATTATGTGTAACCATTTTGTGAATAAAGTCAGTAAAAGTTGTCTTGGAGATAATATTGTGCTTCTTGTGAATTCAACCATATTTGGGCCCTACTGGTTCCCTCAGAAATGTTCTGTGAGAATCTCAATTGTTAAGTGGCAGCTACCTTGTTGGAAAGCATTTCAGATCACTGAAAATTGATTCTCCCTTGTTTAACATGCCAATGTTAAAGTCATTTTTAATATATCATTTCATAAAGCTTGTAACCTGTAGCATAAAATAAGCTGTTTGGAAATCATTACTTAATTATAGCACTGGAGGATGTGAAAAAAAAAAAAAAAAAATGTTACAAATTTTCTAATATTCAACATTGTGCCTTAAAATTTCATACTTACTTGTGAGTAAAATTTGAGTAGATTTGTGCATTTTACTCCACTGCAGTAAACAACAGCTTGGCGTCCAATAGGACAACCTCCACTTTTGAGGTAGTGTAGGAAAACTGTTCAGGGAAGAACAGGGAAAATGACACAAGGGAACGACACTGAAACTGAAAGGACACTGAAAGATCTAATGTCTTTCACTTAGAAAAAGGAAGAAGGGTACATTTGAAACTCCAAATATTAAAAATAACGAATCTCAAGTGTTATTTATGTCTACACAGAATAAAGGAAGAAGTAATCCGTTTAATATACACAAATAGGTTTCATGTGACAAATTCAGGTTTGTTTAATGTATTTCCTAGGGAAACAATGGAATTTTCCTTATTGGTAGTGCAAGGCATGAAGCAGATGGCTGCTAAGGATTAACCAGAAGTGCTGATTCATACTCAGAGTAGGAAAATGGACCTCCTGAGAGACTTTACAGGACAAGATTTTTTTGATCCTAACAATTAGAAAAGTCCAGTAAAACTGGGTCATTTCTTCTCTTTTGTTTACTGTGGTCTGGTATTCCCTCCTAGGATCTATCCATCTGACCCACAGATGGTCTGTTTCAGTGTTTTTCTTGGGAAAGGGACAAACTTTGGGCATTAATAGAAAAACAAAGTGTTCCCACCTTCTCTCCCACCTTCTCTCCCTCCCACCAGTCTCCCACCTGCTAGAGAAACTGTACAGAAACATGGTCTATGTGAAAACTATGTGATCTTTGTGAAGTAAGGGATTCCATATGAAAATCTGATATTACTGTAATTAGACATGCTATCTTTGATTCCTGTTTGGAATTTAATAAAGATACTAGACTTGATAACTTAAAGTGAACTGAAATAGTTTAAGTAGAAGTACGGGATTCCAAAGAAGCCATCAGGATAAGTTCTTTCTTTGGAGACAGGGATGATAATTTTCCCATAATAAAATACTGAAGATTTTGAAACTGGTGTAGCTGAAAGATTTTGTATAGTACCAGCACACAGTTTTGGAGTTTGAGGCCAAATTTTATTTCTTTGATATTGTGATATTCTCCAATATAAAAAGAAGATTAACTTTACTGTGAAAATACCTTGGAATAATCAGAAAATTCAGATTTCCATTCCAATTACCAAAACAAATCTTGTTTATGATAAGAACAAGAATGGCAGTATGCATATATAGCACCACCTCTCAATCCATGTTCCACTACTGGCAGGTTCATTTTCCTTTACAAAGATGAGAAAGGGAAAGAGGGGGTGACTCAAAACAGAAACCTCTTACACTGTCTACTGCAATACCGAAACATGTTTTAACAGTACAGAGTTGTGCACAAGTGCTAATCTAAAACTGAAATACTCACACCAAGTCCAAACTTATAAGCAGTCCCTTCCAATTCAAACCAGTCTATGATTCTACAATTGTAAGCTTCTAAGTGACAGACACTGATGATTTAATTATTATTGATTTCAACTGGAATCACTGGATAAATCACCTACTAGAAAATGTTGAGTTTTGTGTAGTAGAAAAGCAGAGACTAAAAGAAAGCCCTCATTTTGAAAGAAAATTTCTATTAAGAGCTACATCCTTATTGCCAAATAATTACATACTTGGTATACTATACACTGAAATGTATCAGAACTTAAGGAAAAACATAACAGTAGATTGTAAGGTCTGTTTCACACAGTCATTAATGCAAACTTATCATCAGTATGATACTGCCTTGAGCATAAAAAACTGCACTGTCTGATTTTGACCCTGAAAGTAAATGTAATATCCTGGTTATTCCTGCATTGTGAAGTTGTAAGTGAACATTATTTCAATTATTTTGTTCTCCACAACATGTTTTTTCACTGAAATCATTTAGAGCTTTTTCAAACACAGGGAGAACTATAAACCTTTTTCCATCTCTCCCCCACTGCTATGTTAACATCCAGGAGCAACGCATCACAAGGTTATTGCTCAGGCTTCTAGATCCAGTTGTCCATGACTTGTAAACAACTCTGTTAATAAGAAAGTGTGTATGTAAGGTCACTTTCCAAACAAAAATATTTTATCCTATATGGAAGTGTAGTTTTAATGATTTATTTCTGCTTCAGTGAAATAAATTCAATGAAACAGTCTGCAGATTAGGATCTGGATTCAAATAGACTGGAAGCTTGCATTAAAAAGGTTATAGGAGCATCTAATAAAGTGAGAAGGCTAATTCTTCAGTGTGACCTGGAAGTTCTACTTCTACTTTCAGGTACCAAATTCTTCTGATTAAATTGTTTTCTGCGACAGGCCTGTAGATGTGTGGTTTTGGTCACAGTGTTATTATTATCTTCACTTTCAAACTCTGCTCCATTTGGCTCATTGATTTCTTCTGTTCATGTGCATTGCCACACAATAAACAGACATAAAAAAATAGTTATTTAAAGCACAAAATAATTCACTTTAAATGAAAACTACTATTCTGAAAAGTAAAGATTTCATAAGCTTTAATTGCAAAGCTTCAGCAATTTGGCAGTCATATGGCTAAAATGTCTATAAATCTTTTGACTACCTGTAAATACAAATGTGCACTATGCAAGCCCATATTTATAAAGAACACAGTGCAGTATTATACAATACATTTGTTCTGTATATCAGGTCAAGGTAGATGTGGACCTTCTCCTGAAGGAAAATGGAGACATGGTCACAAGGGATATGGAGAAAACTGAAGTGCTCAGTGACTTCTTTGCTTCAGTCTTCACTGGCAAGAGCTCTATCCACACCACCCACGCTGCCAAGCTAAGAACTGGCGGAAAGAAGATCTGCCTGCTGTAAGGAAAGATTAGGTTCAAGACTACGTAAAGAACCTGAAGGTGCACAAGTCCATGCGACCTGATGAGATCCATTCACAGGTTTTGAGGAGACTGGCAGAGGAAGTTGCCAAGCTGCTATCCATCACATTTGAAAGGCTGTGGCAGTCTGGTGAAGTTCCCACTGATTGGAAAAGGAGCAACATAACCCCCATTTTCAAGGACTCAATGATCTTAGTGATCTTTCCCAACTTTAATGATTCTATGATTCTATCCAGAGAACTACAGGCCAGTCAGTCTCACCTCTATGCCTGGCAAGATCATGGAGCAGATCCTCCTGCAGGCCCTACTATGGGACATGGAAAATAAAGACAAGGTGATTGGCGGTAACCAACATGACTTCACCAAGGGCAAACTGTGCCTCAGAAACTTGGTGGCCTTTTATGATGGAGTTACAGCGTCAATGGATAAAGGAGGAGCAACTGATGCCATCTACCCAGACTTGTGCGAAACATTTGACACTGTCCTGCATGACATTCTGGTCTCTAAATTGGAGAAAAAGGGATTTGATGGATGGACCACCTGCTGGATAAGTAATTGGTTAGATGGTTGCATTCAGAGATTTGCAGTCAGTGACTCAATGTCCAAGTGGAGACCAGCGATTAGCAGAATTCCTCGGGGACTGGTGTCAAGACCAGTGTTATTTAACACCTTTGTAGGCAGTATAAACTAAGAGAACCTCAGCAAGTTTGCAGATGACGCCATGCTGAGCAGTGTAGATGACACACTAGAGGGAAGGGATGCTATCCAGAGGGATCTGGATAGGCTTGAGAGATGGGCCTATACCAACATGGAGTTCAACAAGGTTAAGAGCAAGGTACTGCATCTGGGTCAGGGAAATATCAAGCACAGACAGTCTGGGAGGAGAATGGCTTGAGAGCAGCTTCGAGGAGAATGATTTGAGGGAGAAGGGAAGGGAAGGGAAGGGAAGGGAAGGGAAGGGAAGGGAAGGGAAGGGAAGGGAAGGGAAGGGAAGGGAAGGGAAGGGAAGGGAAGGGGAGGGAAGGGGAGGGAAGGGGAGGGAAGGGGAGGGAAGGGGAGGGAAGGGGAGGGAAGGGGAGGGAAGGGGAGGGAAGGGGAGGGAAGGGGAGGGAAGGGGAGGGAAGGGGAGGGAAGGGGAGGGAAGGGGAGGGAAGGGGAGGGAAGGGGAGGGAAGGGGAGGGAAGGGGAGGGAAGGGGAGGGAAGGGGAGGGAAGGGGAGGGAAGGGGAGGGAAGGGGAGGGAAGGGGAGGGAAGGGGAGGGAAGGGGAGGGAAGGGGAGGGAAGGGGAGGGAAGGGGAGGGAAGGGGAGGGAAGGGGAGGGAAGGGGAGGGAAGGGGAGGGAAGGGGAGGGAAGGGGAGGGAAGGGGAGGGAAGGGGAGGGAAGGGGAGGGAAGGGGAGGGAAGGGGAGGGAAGGGGAGGGAAGGGGAGGGAAGGGGAGGGAAGGGGAGGGAAGGGGAGGGAAGGGGAGGGAAGGGAAGGGAAGGGAAGGGAAGGGAAGGGAAGGGAAGGGAAGGGAAGGGAAGGGAAGGGAAGGGAAGGGAAGGGAAGGGAAGGGAAGGGAAGGGAAGGGAAGGGAAGAGAAGAGAAGAGAAGAGAAGAGAAGAGAAGAGAAGAGAAGAGAAGAGAAGAGAAGAGAAGAGAAGAGAAGAGAAGAGAAGAGAAGAGAAGAGAAGAGAAGAGAAGAGAAGAGAAGAGAAGAGAAGAGAAGAGAAGAGAAGAAGGTTCTGGGGGACCTTATAGTGGCCTTCTGGCACTTCAGAGAGGCCTACAAAAAAGCTGTGGAGGAACTTCTACAAGGGCAGGTAGTGATAGGACAAGAGGAAATGATTTTAAACTGGAAGAAAGAAGGTTTAGACTAGACATTAGGAAGAAATTCTTTACTGTGGGGGTGGAGAGACACTGGAAGAGGTTGCCCAGAGAAGCTGTGAATGCTCCCACCCTGGAGGTGTTCAAGGCCAGGCTGGATGGGGTTTTGAGCAGTCTGGTCTAGAGAGAGGTGTCCCTGCCTATAGAAAGGGGTTGGAACTAAGTGATCTTAAAGATCCCTTCCAACCAAAACTGTTCTATAATAACTTTGTATTGAGGGATACTGAAAGTAATATAATTACAGATTTAAGGACTGCATCAGATAAAGAAAAGTTTGCTAAGATAACTTGTTTTTTTCTGTGTTGACAATGCCAGTAAGTTTTAGTATTCATTGCACTGTAATATCACATATTTAGTCCTAAGTTATTTGTTACTATATAAAAAAGAAAATTGTTTCCTGTTTTAAAAAACAGAAGTTGTCAGCCTGGTCAGACAGATGAAATGAAATGGTTCACTGTCTTTTTCTCTTTCTTTTCTTCCCCCTCCCCCCTCAAGAAAAAAACAGCTTTTGAGCTGTAGTGACCGATTCATCAGAGAGCACTGCAAGCTTAAATAATGTGCATTTGGTTTGAGTAATATTTAAATGTCCATACCACCCTTAAACAAAAAGGCTTCAGGTCTTCCAAAATCCCAGCTCTTGATTACACTGGAAGCCTTTTAACTCTCCAGATTTTTTAATATTTAGAAATCTATCCTTCATGCCAAAAAGAACTTCTGTATGCACTTGGAGAAATCTGCCATGTGAAAGGGTCTGATTCCTCGCTTTACTTCATGGTGGCATTTGATCTCTTTTGTAAATGTATCAAACTTCTGTTCAAAAACTTATCAGATAACTGGAAATATAAGAATAAAGTAATGAAGATGAGTGTAACTGTTGACTAACACAGAAGCAGTCTTGAATAAAGAAATCCCAGTACCTCACTTCTGTGAGAATTGAGAATAACAGACATACAAAAAAAGGCGTCCTTTGGTAACTTACCTTGTTGCAGTTTTTAATATATTTTTTTGTTTTGATTTGTTTCAGTTTTAGTTTCATATTATTTTGCCTAGACAAACTTAATAAGAAATCTTATACAGATGGCCAGCACGCAAAAGGCTACTTTTCAGCTAGGTCAGATTTTATTTCTTTGCAGCCCAAACGTGTATACTTGGCCCGAATGTATACTTGGCCTCCCTATTAGTTTCAAGTTAACAAAAAATATGTTCTGTTTTAAAAAGCAGTCATACAAATCCATGTCTTAGCATTATGGAGCTATGTGACTTTTTTTTTAATCTCTTATTTCATCAGTAGGATTCATCACAAATGTGAATTTTGTTTCTGTAATGAAAAAGCAAATGAATGCTGTATTTTATTTTATTTTTTCTCATGGGATGTCTGCTTTTCTCTTTCACTCCTAGCTTGTCCTTGCACAAACTCCAATATCATAAAATATATTATTTTTAAAATAAACACTATATTGTAGTTATTCATTAAAAATAGTCAGTAGGTTTTTATACTCTCATGTAATACCTGAACAATAACTACATTTTTTTTTTTAAATGAAAACTCTGAATCACAAATACCTCTTAATATATTTGAGAATATAAAAATAAAAAGTGAGGTTTCATACATGCACTGTGAACTGAATATTGCTGAGCTTTGCAGCTGAAGAACAGTAGATATACTGCAGTGTCTTATATTTTGGAAGTAACACATCAGCAAAGCATCAGTATAATAATAAATGTTTCACAGCTGCAACATTATTACTGAAGAGGCAAGAAATACATCAGAAAGACACTTGGCTGAATAAGGATATCTCTTTCATGAGGAGACACTTAGTTGTATGAGGATTCAGCTTTCCTGTTCCTGTTCCAAACACACAAAGTTTTTGAGGAACTTATGACAGTTGTGACAAAAACAAGGGAATATTCAAATTCTATTTATTAGTCAGTCTAAATGGCTTTTATAATATGCATACATGCACAAATGTCTAAACAAAGTTAGTCAAAATGTAAAAGCAAAAACCATAATAATCATGAAATAATCGTTGCTTATTTAATATGTGAATCTTTTAATTTCCTCTCTCTCAAAAGTTATTTTGTTACTACAGGTCAGGGTTTTGAAACTGTTAAATGGCAGTGAGGAACTTGTCTGGGAGGAGAAAGAGGAAATAGGAAAGTGAAGATACTGTTATGATGTAGCATAAGTGCTATGGCAGCTCTGACAAGCTATGACTACTAAGTCCCCAGCTGAAGAGTCAAGCATTTGAGGTTTACCAGATTCTCTAAGACTCCAGCTCCAGCTGAATTCTTACTTCAAATGAAAAAAAGACCAAAACACATGCTTTAGATTTTCCTTTCACCCTCTTTCTCTGGAAAAAGTGATGAGTTCAGAGAGTAAAAATCACTAGAATCCATCTCAAAGAGATGTTTGTTCCCCCAATTTCATAGCAAATATTGCAGATAACCCAAGAACTTCAGTAAACAGGAAAACAACAGTCTGTCATCTGTCACTGGAAGTCATGTCCTAGAGGCATACTTCTGGAGTGCCACCCTTTCCCCCAGGGAAGCAGCACAGACCTGGCTCATTCTCAGAGCCTGCCTTGTCCACTTCAGGATGCAAGCGACATACAGAACTCCATCCTCTGACCCAGTGTGCAGTTACATTGCTCACCTGGCTCAGTGGTGTTGGAGGTCCCTCCATAAAGGTACTGTATGAATTTTTATGGTGAGTCCCATCTAAGTGGTACAGGCTGATGAAAACCACTATCTATATGCATTATGAGTAATCCTTCCAGAGGCCTTTTCTTTATTTTCTTCTTCTGCCACACTCATTCCTATTCCTTGGAAGGGAATATTCCCTGAATTGCTTTATGCATGTTCCTTAAAAACCTCATAGGTTATCAAACACAAGATCAACACTTGGATGTGAATTCTTCTATTTGTATCCAGCCATTCCAAATCTTTTACACTTGAAACATGTCAGCACAAAGCTGCTGAGCAACAAGCAATAACAATCACTGCCACAGTGATAGCACTCTTGGTAGCAACCAAGAGCTTCAGAAATGTTCTCTTCAAATATCATCCTGGAACATACATGAGCTAAACTTAGAAAATTTCATTAACCTGCATAGAAGCACATATTTCAGTCTGTTCCGTACATTTAAAATTTTTTTTTATTTATCTTAAAGAAAATTCTTAGAGCAATTTGTATAGTATGGTCTTATTATTAAGACTTACTGATATTTTTCTAAATTTCTTAATTCAGTATGACATTAAGTATACTGAGGTATAATGTGAGGTCACCAATGAATTCTGAAAAATACATACAGAAATACACATATTCTGTGAAGTACTTTCTGGATTTACTTTCTTGATTGCTCATTCATGCTGCTGGCCAGTGAGCTAACAGCCATATCTCTGTAGTTCCACCTACTTTCTCTCAATTTTCACACAAGGGTCTTTATACATTACAACTCACTAAAAAATTAGGCCTTTATTCATTCACATGATACTGTTTGGTCTTATTCCCAATGTGGACTGTAAATCTGGATTCAAAACAGTCATTGGTAATAGTTATAATGAAGATATTTATCTTCTGTAATAATTACTAATTATGGAAGAGTTTATGTATTATGACAGCTTTAGAACTAATTCAATTTCTTATTTAGCAGACTAGTAATATATTGCATACTTATATGCAGTAACTGTGCTAGTTACAAAGGAAGAGCTGTGTTAGTTAACAACAAAACTTCTACCTTTCTATTTCCACCTTTGTCAGCTTTTAAGCTGCCTCTTTTAAGGATGAAAAATAAATGGTCAATTTTGAGCAATTTAGAATAATACATGTTAGTTGATTCCAACTTGCTTAATATTTTTAACCTTTTTCTGCATTTTCAGTGCCATTTTAGGAAGAATTAAAAATATAATGACCTGAACTTTTCTAAAATCATGGCATGTGTACAAATTAAGAGCAGAACTTTCCAATCACAGAGAAATGTATATTATTAATAATAAACCATAGCTTTTGGAGCCAAAGCTTTTATGATGCATGCCCTCTTCATTTCTCCATGTCACTAGGTTCTCTCATTAGAATGAAAACCATTCATCATCCTCAATGTACAGATAATACGATGATTGATGGCTTTGCAACCAGCTGTATAATATGCAAATATATGACTTCTTAACATTTTCACAAAACACACCATGCTTTTATGGTTATTTTTTTCTCTTTAACTCTCACAAAATAAGTGTCCCATGAAACACTATCACAGTAGGGTTACTGGACCCTCTCTTACAAAACTAGACAAGATTTCAATAATAATCCAAGATACTGCTTTCTTTTCTGTTTTTGTTGTTGTTGTTGTTTCTTTTTTTTTTCTTGTTCAGATTTTCATTGTGTACTTGGTAGCAATTCTGTAACTATAATTATATTGTCTCCAGCACAGATGCAAAACCTCATCTTCACTATGAGTAAGTTCATTAAAATGTTCCATGTTATTAAGACTGTACATATTTGCATTCACTAAATACCAGAATGTCCTTCCACCAGAATAGCTATAGCTAAGTGATGAACTGATACAAGGCTCGTATGGAAACAGTGACCTAACTTGTGGGAGTCAGTCACTGCCTCTACCCAGTAGAGGGGCAATAGAGAATGCTTCCTTCATTCTAAAGAAAAGATGGAAGAAGCAGCTAACTTTATAGAGCCCAGCATTCAAGAAAGTTGGTGATTTTCATCTGGATCGGGAATTGATGAGAAAACAAGGAGATTCGAAAAGTTAGAAAACTCTATCACTTTTCTAATGTCTTTGAGGTCCATTAAAGGAGTCCTAGAGATAAGATAAATGATCTAGTCACAAAAAAGTGACTTCTATGACAGTCAAAAATATGCACTTTCACCTTGTAGAGCTTCAGCTTTAGGGGAAGATGTGAGTATATGAATCCTTATTTCCTCCCATTTTGCCCAGTATGGTACCTCCAATGAATTTCAAGAACAAAATTATGAAAGAATAAATTATCACTGTAGATGTAGAATTACAGAATCATTCAGGTTGGAAAAGATCTTAAAGATTATCCAAGCTGACTACTGAGTATAATTACTGAACCTCTTCTGTTAGTGCCACATCCACACATCTCTTAAAGACTTAAAAGGATGGTGATTCCATCACTTCCTTGGGCAGCCTGTTCAATGCTCGAGGAAATTCTTCCTAATATTCATTTTATACCTCCCCTGGAACAACTGGAGACAATTTCCTCTCATAATATCACTTCCTACCTAAGAAAAGAATATGACACTCTTCACTGCAATGCCCTTTCAGATGGTTGTAAAAAGTGATGAGGCCTACCCTCAGCTTCCATTCCCTCAAACTAAATATTCCCCATTCTTTCAGCTCTCCTGTTAAGACTTGTTTTTTTGTCTCTTCACTAGCTTTGTTGCTCTACTCTGGAATGGCCTGCCAAGGGAGGTGGTGGAGTCGCCATCTCTGGCAGTGTTCAAGAGGCGTCTGGACAAGGAGCTGTGAGATATGGTTTAGTAGCTTGTGGTAGCAGTGGCAGTGTGAAGACGGTTGGACTAGATGATCTTATAGGTCATTTCCAACCTTGTGATTCTATGATTCTATGATTCTCTCTGCATACTCAAACGCCCCAATATCCTTTTAGTAGTGAGGGGTCCCAAAACAAGTGTAAACATGACTACTGGAGAATTACTCACTTCCTCTTTTTTCCTTTTTTTTTTTTTTTTTTCCGGTTCAATCTCAGCTGCGCCTGATCTGTACAGCCAAAGTGATTTTGTTTTATGGAAACAACAGAAGTTGTATTGATCTATTTTACCAAGGTTTACTGCAGATCTCCCTCTGAGCCTTCAAGATTCCTTATGTATCTTTAAGGATTTTAGGCTTTTCATTTCTCCATGGACAACTTTATGACTGACTTCTAGCTTTATGTCTAAAAGGCAAAGATTATGCTCTCTTAACAGATGGTGAACTCTTTAAATTGTTGGGCATTTTGATATTGACTGACACTTTAAATTTCACTGGGACATTTTCTAGTGCACCCACATCCCACAATGGATATGAACTAGCAGTTACAAGAGAGCCAGATATCAGCAGGTCTCCAGCATGACAGAACACTCTCAATGGCCCATATCCTCACCGCTTCAAGATCTGCCTGAAATGGTATTTTGACACAAACGTATTCCCAAATGTATATGTTGTACAAAAATGTCTTCAAATTCTTTCAACTCAGTATAAATATGACTTCCGAAACTGTCAGTTCTGTCCTAAAACCCATCTACTTTACATCCTCTGCTGTTCCTGTCAGAGAAGACTTTGGGAATACAGGCAAATAGTATGTTTTTTTTTAGGTTGAATGTCAGGGGGAAGTTCTTTACTATGGGAGTAGTGAGGTGCTGGAACAGGCTGCCCAGAGAGGTTGTGGATGCCCCATCCCTGGAGGTGATCTAGGCAAGATTGGATGGGGCCCTGGGCAGCCTGGTCTAGCATTAGGTGGGAAGGTTGGTGGCCCTGCATGTGGCAGGGGGGTTGGAGATTTATGATCCTTGATGTCCCTTCCAATGGGCCATTCTGTGATATTTTTCCAAGTAAAATGGTTATACAGCATTATCAGAACACTGAAATGTGAAATTTCACTGCCAACCATCTTTTTCTATCTATTTTCTGTAGTTAGGGTTATGCTTCAGTTTTCCTGCACTTGTTTGTAAATTCCAAGTAGAGAAGATCTAATATTTAATAGAACTTCTACTTAGAACACTAACCTAATCTTAAGGGGGAAAAAAAAAAAAAAAAAAAAAAAAAAAAGAAGAAGAAGAAAAAAAAAGAAAGAAGAAAAAAGACTCATGAATCAAGAATATCACTATATCACTTAGGGTTGAAATTTTTAACTAATTATTTCTTCAGAAACATTACTTAGCAACTCTGATCTAATTACATTTGAAGACAATGTTGCTGCGTATATCCTCTTCACTTTCTGAATTAATATGTTTTCAGTATACTACATTTCATATGGTCTGAAAATTACATAGTTTAAGCATTTCTCGTTCCATACTAATTTGACATTAAATCACCTTATTCTAAAAATAAGGAACAGCAATACATTTTTCTTTCTTCTCATTGATTATGTGACATGGTCAAATTAATCCAAACAATTTGTTATATTTTTTTACTTAGCACAAAAACCTCTAGTTCTAGCATTTCACCAGAATCTTAGTTTTTCATTCTCTCTTTTCTTTACAAAAAATAGATTTCTAAGTATAAACTTCTTAAAAAGGAAAAAGAAAAAAGAAAAAGAAGTTATGCAGTGAAATAAAAAAAATGGGGAAAAAAAGCCTCAGGATTTTATATTTTACCTAGAACATTTGTGAATAAGAATGCTAATGTGGCTTTTAAAATATAAGAGCAGATGTCCTTCAACCCTCAAATCAAGGCTTATGAAGCGAAATACCCATATAAAAATTCAGTGAATGTTGGCTAAATGTACACTGAAACAATACTGATGAGACCTTATCCTACTAAGCAAACTGACTTATTGGACAATAACAGACAATTGGCCATCTCTTCTCTCTCTTTCACAGTATAAAAACAATATATAAAGCAAAGTGTTATAAAACAAGCAAACAATTTTTTTATACGGTTATCACTATCAATTAGTCTGAATAAAGACTTTGTTGTCTTAGTAAAGTAATTTCATTAGTTTTTGATATACAATCACAAACAGCATTAATTCTCATTGGAAGAGATAAAGAGTTCCGTCTATGAGAAATATATGCTTATTATATATATTTCTAAGATGGTGGTTTTCTAGAATATATTATAATATATATTTATTATAATCTATTCTCTCCTCCCTTCCTCCCTTCCTCCTTTTTTCCCTTCCTTCCTTCCCTCCTTCCCTCCTTCTTCCCTCTTTTCTGACTGCTAGCTCTAAACTCACAAAAAAAATTTATAGTAGAGGTTGACAGCACAAAGTGAGGTGTGAATTAGTGCATCACAACAGAGCAGTACTAAGGTACTGAAAATAAGGCCATGAGGTAGAAAGTGGGAACCAATTTTTAAAGAACCAAGATGGAGCAGAGGACAGCACTGGCTCATGCTGTGCAAGTGCCATAACATATCTGGAAGAATTACTAAGACCAAGAGCTCTCAAAGGGAAGATGTCTAAATGCCTTTTTTTAAAAACATTGTTGAAAAACAAAGACAAACATAAACCACATAATGAGAAAGTATTATTGATTGATAAAGGTCAATGTACAGTTTATCTTTTTTCTACTCCCAATTAAATAGTTAATTAATGATATACTAGCAGTTCATGAAGATGAAATATATATATATATAGTGGTTCAAACTAATTATATATAACCATATATAATATAAATATATATATATACACATATAGTTCAAACTAATACTAGTGGGATAATAGTCTTTCTTACTTGACCTTATGTAAGCAAAAATCACAGTAAATGCATTTCACTTTTGACTAACATTTGAGCCCATCCATTAATCTGTGCACGCTGTAAATTCTCAACTGATAATGTATTTTAAATTGCATGATTAGAACAAGATAGAACAGTTCATTTAGAAGGGACCCTCAAATATCAACCAGGTCACTTCAGAACTAACCAAAAGTTCAAGCATATTGCTATTGAGGGCATTGTCCAAGTGTCCCTTGAACACGAGGCATGGAACATCAACCACCTCTCTGGGAAGACGGTTCTAATGTTTGACAGTATGACATTTTTCCTAATGTTGGCCATACATACACAATTATTTCAGAAATCTGTTCCTTAATAGTTATCAACACAAGATTTGTAATTCTTGTAAAGTTTCAAAGTATTCAGTGTCATCTTGTAATATAAAACACTGGATTTTAAGTAGAACTTGGGAGAGATTCAGAAAAATACATAAATTTATGATTTTGATTAACTTCAACTTGGGATGGGTAATGTTTATATCTTAAGCAGATTTCCAAAGTGGATAAAATCACTTTCATCATCAAGAGTCCCAGTGCAATGTATTAGGGAATCTAATCTGCGTTTAGAACGGGGAAATATTTTCAGGAAGCACATCCAGCATTGTGGTATTTGGAGCACACCAAACCTCATTATAACAAAATTTTATCTCTGGTCTTAAATATAGATTATTCGATATGTGTTTATGTATCTCGTGTTAGTCCTTCAGTTACCAGCAGTACTGAATAAGCAGGATAACGAAACGAAAAACTGTCCTGCTGGGGCCTTGTTTAGATTGGATTAGGCTCCCTATAATGGATAATTTAGGGACAAGTCAATAATTCAGATAATTTCTATCTTAAGTCAGATGCAGCCATGATTAGTAGCTAGAATAATTATAAACATTTACTTTTTGTAAAAAGAATTTCAACTCCAAGGGGATTTAAAGAGCTTTAGTTAATCCATAATAAGATAATGAAAGAGCTAAAGACAAAGTTAAATTTCTAAAAATCTCTTCTTGCAAAATCTCCTTAACAGGTCAACTTGTATCTTCACTGAAAATTAAGTTTAAATTCTGACTGTAAATTCAAGTTCTCTGGAATAATGAATTCCTCACTCTTCTCTAAAAGTTCATTTGTGAGCTGAGTCCATAATGCATTAGGTGACATATTTGTTCTTAATTCCTGAAACATTATTAAAGTGAGTCAGTCTTTTTACATATTGCTGTTAAATGGGACTATCATGAAGTATCACAGAATCATAGAATTGTAGAATGGCTTGTGTTGGAATGGACATCAAGATTCAAGATAATTTAGTCTCAAACCCCGTGCCATGGACAGAGTTGACAGCAACTAAATCAGGCACTAGATCAAGTTGCCCATGGCCACATTCAATCTGGCTTTGAACACATTCTAGGACGGAGGTATCCACAACTTTTCTGGGCAGTCTCACCACCCTCACAGTGAAAAATGTCTTCTTCACATCTAAGCTGAATCTCTGAATCCTTTAATTTAAAACTGCTCTCACTATCTACCCATTGTTTTCCCTCCTGTTTATAACTCCTTTAAATACTGTAAGGTTGCTATCAGGTCTCCCTAGAGCCTTTTCTTCTCCAAGCTAAACAAGCTCAACTCCCTCTCCCTTTTTTCATAGGAAAGATGCTCCAGCCCTCTGATTATCTGCCCTGGACCTGCACCAGAATTTCCATGTCTTTCTAGAGCTAGGGACCCTGGGCTTGGATGCAGTACTCCAGATGGGGCCTCACAAGGTCAGAGAAGAGGGCATCAGTCACCCCCCCCCCCCTTCCTGCTGGCCACCCCTCTGTTGATGCAGCCCAGGATACCTTAGGCTTTCCAGGCTGCAAGCACACATTGCTGGTTCATGATAAGTTTTTCATCTGTTCCCTTCTCACACTGAACTGCTGTGTAAATCACCTTTCCTCAGTTAAAAAAGGCTGAAGAAACTTAAAGCTGCTGCTAAAAATTAGAAATGTTAATTAGAGCAGATAATTAATGGCTGCTTTTAAAAGCAGTACTGATTAATGCTGGTATATTTAAAACAACAACAACAACAGAAATAACAAAAGCAACAACAAAAACAAAAAACAATCATTTAAAGCATGACTGCCATCTTGCTTTCTGCCACTCATCACTCCACTGTCATTCTAGACTCCACTTCCTCTGCCAGGCTCTTACACAGCTGCCACAAGAAATCTGACATTTAGCCTTTTCTGCCTAGCTTTTGTCAGTCAACTCTATTCCTTGTCTGAACTTCCTGCACTTTGCAAATCTTTGGATACTGTCAGGCAGACTACAATGGTGAGATTGACTGTTCCCTGCAGGAAACCTCCAATTGTGCCAAGTGTAACTGTTTGCCTACTTGTCTTACAGCCTATCTATCACTTCCTTGGTATGGGACGACCCGAAACCTGTCAGATAATGGCTGAGCCAGGGCATGTGTATCACCCTTGGGAAAACACCTGTCAGCTATTATGTACAGCCCAAAGTTCAGAAAGAAAGATGACAAGTAAGGCAATAGAATCCACAAGAAGAAAACTAGTTTGTGGCTGTCAGAAAGCAGCTTGGCCAGAAATCATTGCAATCTGTGCCAATCAGTGTCTCAATTGGCAATTGTTTATTGTTTGGACTGTTCTGATGTGTCTTGCTGGTGGACTGGGAAATGTTCTACCAGTCGAGTGACTTCAGTCACATTTTTTGCTGCTATACTGCAGCTGTTTCCAAGAATGGACATGTGAGAAATGACAAAGCATTAATGGGAAGTTTGGAAATCGGAATGACCAGATGGGTACCTGCATAACTGAGCACTCTATCTGCTTTGGGGGGCAGGGAGGGAGTGATATAGAAAAAAGAGAAAAGGCTTTAACCTAGAATGAAAGACGGGTTAAACTGTAGTAAATAAAAAGAGGCTACATGTTCACAGAATTCAGGATGTTGTTTTTCTGTTATGAAAAAAAAGTTCAAAAACTAATCAATGTTTTTGTTACCTGTTTTGCATTTAAAAAATAAACAGCAATACAGAAGTCAGAAGTTCTAGAAAAGTTTTCTGGAATTAGATTATCAGCATAGACCTGATTCTGCAGAAGGTTTTGTACAGGAGAAAGTAATTTGCTAGCCATGTTATGCATGAAGAACACACGCTGATGAGGAAGACCTTTTCAGTTCATTACAAGATCATCTAAGGCACTACAAAACCACTTACAGAGAGAACATAGTTCAGAAAGGGACGACTGTATTGCTAAGTAATTCTTACAAAAGCTAATTTTCATCTGGGGTTGACTACCACTTAACTAGACTGCAGGAACAAATAAAATCAGAGCCCATTAAGGGCACAGAGGAGAGACAGCCTCTTTCCCAGAACGACCCCACTGATAAGAGGCAGAGTGAGAATTATAAACATGATAAGTCATGCTTAAGGCACCCTTTTCAAGTCGCTAAAACTACTTCCCAGAACAGCCACAATCTGGAGTACAACACTTAGCCAGATGTTGTGGAAGCAAGGATAATGACCGTAAAAATGGGCTGCTAATAAGCTGAGCATGAGCTTTGCTGACAAATGAGCTGTTAGGAAGCAGCAAGCCTACAGCAGGTGAAGCTTTTTTGAACTGACAGCTGAGGTAGGTGGAGTGCTGTGCACAGTTACTCGTACAGGATGCAGCCTGGAATGCTGCTGCACACAGCAACAGCATCCCTCTTCCCTGTCCCTTCTTCAGAAAAAAAAAAAAAAAAAAAAAGTTCAAAGGACAAAATGTTAGGACAGTGAAAAAAAATGTTTGTTTCTACTTTACTTTTTAGGCCATCTTCTTCTGATCTTGTCATTACAACGCTGAGCATTTCGGACTGCAGCTGCAGTTGGAACAATGATAGGGTTTCAGAGTGAAGTCCCTGATTGCCCCCACTTACTGTCTTGGCTCACAATCCAATTTTTTTTCCTGCTAACCAGGTTTGGAGGAAGTCAAACAGGAAGCTCTACTGCAAGCATGCACCACATGTTCTCCAGTACCTAATGAGGACAGAGGTTGAACTAAAGAGGTACTCTGACAGCTTCAAATCATGTGTTGTTAATGCCAAACTCAAACTTGGCCAGAGTAAATTCCCAGATCACATACAGGGAAAATGTAGGGATTACAGTGCCAAGTGCTTTGATTACTGATCCATTCCTGTTTTGCCAGATTGCTTCCTAATACAGACAGAAGTTCAATATACTGGAAAAAAAAAAAAAAAAGATTCATTTTCTGAAATTTGTGAAGTTCGGAGTGAGAAGAAAGAGGCAGTGAAGTGGAGGATACTTTGGAAAAAGCTTCTGATATGTAGGAAATGCTCTTCCCTTCTGACAACCAAAATAAAATCTCCTTACAAATGCCATCGGTAAAATAACGCCACTTGGCTTTTCCTTATATATTACATTAAAGATTCAAAAGTACATAGGATTCACGTTTTGCACGTTACATACATGCATTTTAATAGGCTGTGCAGTTCCTCATGCCCGTGAGAAGATTTCTGTGCATGTCTTAGATTCATTTTAACACTTGCCCAGCAGCAATATACACAAAACAGCTTGCTCCAGTAGGCAGAGAGAATGCTGCTTTCATGCCTACGTTTATTTTGGGCAGAGTAGCTTCCTGTCACAGCCAGGAGGGAGCTTATTATGATGAAAACTCAGTACGTGACTAAATTCTTAGTAGACTCCTTTACAGCATCAGCATGCAGAAAGGTTACTTATCTCTAAGTAATATTTCTTTGAGATTTGCGGTCCGTGCACATATTTATGTTATGGTTTGTGAACAGTAACCTTCTGGAAGAGCTTTGATTCAGGCACGGACATGTTCCTCCCTTACATTCCAAATTCAAATTTTATAAAAGACCAAACAAAACCCCATCCCTTGAACCTTCAGTTGCATTGTTTGTCTAGCAGAACTACACCCCAGAGAGCAACATGGAAGAGTGTAAGTTATAACCTCCTTGACAGAGGAAGAGAAGCAAAGGTAGTAGTATCTGTATATTCCCAAACTCTAAATGATGTGTAATAAAAACTTAAAGGTGAACGTATTGAGTTGGAAGGGCCTCAGAACTGCTAATGTCAGGCTTCCTATGTCTGCAGTTTTCTTGGCTGGTCTGCACTTTGATTCTACTTGGCTTTGTAGTAACACTAGTATTTATTGTTGCCACATGGTTATGGCTACTATTTTTTATTTGTTTTTACTTTTGCTTATTTTTGTATGGCTCAAATACAGTTGTATTCAGATGTAAGAAAAAAGTTGTTACACTGTGTAGAATGAGACATGTAGGACTAATGTACTGATGGAGCACAGGCAGATGTAGTTCTGGATGATAGCAGAGGCTCTGGAACGTGGAGCACAGGCAGCCACGTAGAGGAGTATAACCAAAGGACGATATGAGATAGGGCAAAGGATCACCAATGGTCAGATAAAGAAATGTAAACCTGGAGGTGGACCAAGTTGATTTTAGGTGTGACAAAGAGAATAATGGAAAAGTGTCTAACACATGGAATGCACCATATGTAGTACGTTTGGGTGTAACAGAGTTACGAACCAATGAAGAACGAGCAAAGCTAGAAAAGTATGTTGGAAAACATACAGAAATGATCCACAGTCATCTTACAGTTAAGGAAAGAACATCAGCATCATATTCCTCCCAGCAAAGGAGTCCAGATGACAACAACTTGCTGTAAACCCCCTGACCAGACTGAAACCTGAGGATCCAGGGAAATAGCACACTAAGAAGAAAAAGATGTGGAAATGAACAAGTATATGTATGCAGCAATTTTAATTCTATTATTGAGGCTATAAAATCCAGATGAAAAACAATTCTATGATTGGACTGTTCAATTTTCAGTTTTACTAACCGTAAATTCTGGTATTTATAAACAAGATGTATGTCCTTTTTGCCCATAAACAAGGTTCTGAGTAACAGCTGCACTATGAGTACCCTATGCGTCTTCAGGTCTCAGGCTTTTCTGCTAATTATTACTTCCTTCCATGTGTTTCCTAATATTTCAGTACAGGAGAGACATGGACCTGTTAGAGCACGTCCAGAGGAGGGCATGGTCCAAGGGATGGAACACCTCTTCTAGGAGATTAGATTCTTTCAGCTTGGAGAAGATAAGGCAGAGTGAGACCTGTGAGCTGTCTTTCAGTGTAGGGGAGGCTATAAGAAAAAAGGGGACAGACTCTTCAGTAGAGTCTGCTGTGACAGAACAAGGGCAAATGGTTTCAAACTAAATCTCCCCTCTTTTAAACTGGATGTAAGGAAAAAAAAATTACAATAAGGGTAGTAAATCACAGGAACAGCTTGCCCAGAGAGGTGATGGATGCTCCGTCCTTGGAGACATTCAAGATCGGGCTGGACAGGGCTCTGAGCAACCTGACTGAGCTGTAGGTGTCTCTGTTCATTGCATGGGGTTGAAGTAGTAGGCCTTTAAAGGTCTCTTCCAACTGAAACAATTCTATCACTCTGATTCTTATTCTGTGATCTCAGAAGTATCAGTATTAGAGCTATACAAGTAACATTTCAGACTGTGCACTCTTGTCAGCAGTTAAAAACCAACTTTCCTCCAACCCCTGGTGGGAATGCAGCCATAAATGCTAAAGCCTCACAGGCTACTCAGAACTCTGTATTTAGTAAGCTCAGCTAAAATGCCATAGAAAATCAGTCTGCTCCTCAAAGAAACAATAAACGCTTTTCTAAAGACTTCAGATCAAATACCACCACCTTGATGCCGAACAGCAGAGACAAAGCAGTAAACTACACATTGTTTCATTGTTTTCCATGAAGTTGGACTTTTTTATACCTCAGTAGGACTGGGGAAAACAAACAAACAAACAAACAAACAAAAAACCCCATATCAATATCCTTTCCCTGGAAACCACTTCAGGTAAAAAGATGTCATCCAGAGAAACCTCAACAAACTAGAGAGGTGGGCCTGTGTGAACCTAATGAGGTTCACCATAGCAAAATGCCAGGTTCTGCACTTGGGTTGGGGTAATCCCAGATACATACACAGACTGGGATAAGAAATCCTTGAGAGTACCCATGCAGAGAAGAGGCTGGTGGTCCTGGTGAATGAAAAACTGAACATGAGCCATCAGTGTGCTCTTGCAGCTCAGAAGGCCAGTGGTATCCTGGGCTTCATCAGAAGAGGGGTGGCCAGTAGGGACAGGGAAGTGATTGTCCCTCTCTTCTCTGCCTTCATGAGGGCCCATCTGGAGTACTGGGTCCAGGTCGGGGTCCCCAATATAGGAAAGATGTGGAGCTGTTGGAGAGGGTTCAGAGGATGACTACAAAGATGATCAGAGGGATGAAGCACCCCCCCTGTGAAGACAGACTGAGGTAGCTGGTCTTAGACTGGAGAAGAGAAGGCTGTGGGGTGACCCCATTGCAGCCTTCCAGTATTTAAAAGAAGATTATAAAAAGGAGGGGAATCAACTTTTTACTAGGGTAGATAGTGATAGAACAAAAGGAAATGGTTTTAATCTCTAGGAAGAAAGATTTAGATTGGATGTCAGGGGGAAGTTCTTCAGAGAGAGAGTGATGAGGTGCTGGAATAGGCTGCCCAGAGAGGCAGTGGATGCTCTGTCCCTGGATGTTTCCAAGACCAGGTTGGATGGGACCCTGAGCAACTTGGTCTAGTACCAGATCTGGAGGTTTGTGGTCCTGTCTGTGGCAGGGGGTTGGAGCTTGATGATCCTTCAGGTCCCTTCCAACCCAAGCAATTCTATGATTCTATGTCACCTGAAGACACTGTAACCTATAATATCCCTATGCATGTTAAAAATGCCTATGGACAATCATACAAGGGAGTGAAATCCACAGCAGCCATAGCTTTGCTATCTGTGGGCCTGTAGGAGTCTGATGCTCCATCATGCTTCTGCATTGCTTTGCCTTTAAGGTACACCAAATAAGCATGCCTTACACAGTGCGCCATAAGAAAATAAACTGGCATTTAAGGAAATCTATTTAAACAAAGATGATCAGGGAACTGGAGCACCTCCCCTACGAAGACAAGCTGAGAGAGCTGGGCTTGTTCAGCCTGGAGAAAAAAAGGCTGTGGGGTGACCTCATTGCAGCATTTCAGTATTTAAAAGATTATAAAAAGGAAGGGAATCAGCTCCTTGAAAGGGTAGATAACAGCAGGACAAGGGGACATGGTTCTAAGTTGAGGGAGGAAAGATTTAGGTAGAATCAGGGGGAATTTCTTTACAGAGAGAGTGGTGAGATGCTGGAGCAGGCTGCCCAGAGAGGTTGTGGATGCCCCATCCCTGGTGGTGTTCAAGGTCAGATTGGATGGGGCCCTGGGCAGCCTAGACTAGCATTAAATGGGGAGGTTGATGGCCATGTATGTGGCAAAGGGGTTGGAGATTCATGATCCTTGAGGTCCCTTCCAACCCTGGCCATTCTGTGATTCTGTGATCTGGAAGTGACTGAGGAAATCCACGTTATGTAATGGAGGTCTGAATTTCAATCCTCTGTTCCTTAAACAATACAAGAATTTGCTTTGGGGAACAGCTTGGTATCCAAACAGGGCTATTAGGATCTTCTGAACAACCCTGAAACTGGAAACGTGTGAAGACATCCCTGTATTTTCTTTTCTGCCATCTATCAAAGAATTTAGTGTATTTCTCTCTGTCTTTCTCTTGTTGAAACAGAGTCAGCATATTTCAGGCTGCAGAACTCACTTTCACCTTCTGTCAACTACAAACTTACACTGGCTTGTCACAAACTTCCCTATGAGCCTTCACGACTGATTAATGGGAAGGAGCAGATGTCCAAGTCTGTATCCATCACACCAGACAGCTCTGTCTGTTATTTACCTGCATGACAAGCGTGGCCCTTCCTCGTGCCAGAGAGCCCAGCACTTGAAAGGAGAGCATTGTATTGAGCGAGCTGTCCACCTACATCTACGTGCCGAAAGTGCACATCCGCTGCTGCAGCTGCAAGGAAGTAACTAATTATAGACTAGCACCAGTGCCTGAAAGAGAGCAGAAATACTACCGCTGTGATAAATACTCTTTGAAACAAATCCACGTTTACCTTTTCTTTTAGAAGTGGAGTATCACTCATGTAGGTGTTTAAGCGTTTTAATCTGAATTCAGCATTTATACATAGTTTCCGCACATATTTAAATATATTCCAACACAGGATAGCTGAATAAAATTTATGAAAACAAACAGGCAGTGGCAAGCTATTACAGCTTGAGAAACAGCAAAAAGAAAAATATATCATGGAAGCAGCAATGTACGAGGACTGCTCTGAAAGTAATGCCTCCTATTTCATGTTGGCCCATAACATCAGAGGTGCTTGTTGGTGGTATGGCAGCAGAAGCTGAACTTTTTCAACAATATTCCATTACATGTTGTTGCCATGTGACAGATGGCAGCAGAGGAGCAGTCTGATACAATGGCATCTGACATGGAAGTGAGTATGAAGCAAAGGTGTGTCACTGGATTCATCCATGAAGAAAAAATGATACCCACTGACATTCATCAATGCTTGCTGAATGTTTATGGAGACAAAACAGTGGATGTGATCACACTGAGGTGGCCAGTGGTGCGTTTCAGCAGTGGCAATGGCAACTTGAAGGATAAGACACACTTTGGATATCCATGCAGATTTTTCTGAGCACAGGATGCAGGCTTTTGTTCACCACCAGTGAAAATGCATAGCTAATGGTGGTGACTATATTGAAAAATAGTGGTTTGTAGCCAAGAATCTGCTCTATCAGTGTTATTATGGTCTTTATATCTGTTGTAGTTTCCAGGGAAATAAATAGGAGGCACTACTTTTGGAATGACCTGCACTGGGTTATAACTGCATTAACTCTAATGATTCACTCATAATGACTGTTGGCAGAAATCAATTTTTGCCCACTTTTTTTCTGGCCAGTCAGGAGAATCTAAAGAAGACTTACTCATCCAGTTCTAATTTAAATAAGTCCTTTTTATTCAAGAATATCTAGAAATACTTTTGTTAAGTAACAAAAACACACGGAGAGCTTTTAAGTCTGTTTTTAAGACTTTATTTTTATGAATCAAGTAAGGGAAATTTTACTAAATATAAAAGGAATTATAAAATGACCCTGGCAACTGCTGCATTCAAATAAAGTAATCATTCCTGTATAAAGTACTATTTCATCCAAATGTGTTTTTGATTTAAAATATTTTATGGAGATTTATTTGAAAGCAGTTTTTAGTCATATACTCTCTGAGAAAGTGCATCTGTAGAAAATGAAGTTTCAAGGACTGTCTTTACTTTTCTGTGAGCTTCACTCAGATTGATTAAGGATCGAGATATAAGAGCTTTGACTTAGCAGAACCAGAGATTTGAACTAGAATCTGTCATTATGTTTTATAGCAAAGGTTACTATACATCTTTTTCAGATTTTAAAACCTGTCATCAGAACTATAATTGTCTCTGGTGAATTCTGGTCCAACGCTCATTTCAAGGCCATTGTAGGTAATGTTTACACTTAGGTTTCCAAATAAATATTTAATTTTGATAAGAGAATGCTGGTGATATTTTGGAATAGAGTTCAGACATTTAAGCTATTCATTCTTGGGCTAAGACTGGAGATGACTGGTAACGCATACAGAGGCTGCTAGAATAAAGACCAGCACAGACTTTTTGCCATTAGGGTCTATGTGTGAAAACAAAAGGTTGCCTATATACAATCTTCTTCTTAAGGGCAAGGGCAGAATCAGTCCCCAGAGAAGTAAAGCTGGAACGTCATTAAGAGAATATCTCCATATTCTTACTAAGGAAAATGGGGGTTGATTAATAGGGCAGAAGAAAACAGTTTCATAAATTAAAAGTTAAACAGTAGGCATTTTCTAAGGGCAAAGACTACAAAGCTGGTGGCTGATCAAGGGTTGCAGAAGTCTATCTGCATACCTCATTCAACCATAAGTTGCACATAGTTGCCTTAGTACATGCTTTTTTTTTTTTTTTTTTTTTTTTCCTGAGAGAGAATTCATTAAAGAGAGTCTCAGGGTTAATCAATATCTGGCTGTTCTTCACAATTTAGACACTCTGCAGGTCGAGAATGGAAGCCATGCTTTGGGTGAGTGATCATGCAAAGGGAAGATAACTTATACTTAAATCAATGCTTGCTGAAGAAGCATGACTATATCAGGAAAAAAAAGATAATTCCAAAGTAGAAGTTAGTAAAAGGTATCAAATAGCAAAAGGCTGCTTCAGAGAAGGACTAACCAGTTTTCTGTCTCCATGTGGACAAGCAGAGAAGTTGTGAGTTTAAATCACAGACAACAAGAGAAGACTTCAGAGAAGTCATTATAAATAGCCTTCTTATAGTAAACATAAAAGAAAACAAAGCAAAACAAAAACAAACAACTGCAACAGATATGGGAAGTTTTGAAGTCCTTATCCTTCCCACTCTTAACTCTAAAATTATTTAAGATGCTTAAGGCTTGGTTAGAGTGTCCTAAAAATATGTCTCGGGAATAATACAGATCTTGCCTTATGAATGAAAAGGTAATGAGACAAGCTCTTGAGATGCTTTCCCACTTCAAGAGATCTTTAAGTTAGTAAACACTGACTCTCTTCAGATTCTCTATTTTGCTAAAAATCTTTTGCACAATCCAATGATGAGGGTGCCCTTTTATGTGACTTAAAACGAAACAGTAAGACATTAGAAAAGAAAAAAAAAAACAAAAAACCACACCTAAAATTTCACTACTTAAATAGTTTCTTAATTTTCACCCAATACAGATGAATCTGTTGTGTTACAGAAAGTATGCTTCTGAGTGTATGAATTCTTCTCAAAATTATCTTCCTTTCAATATTACAATAGATACTTACAATATTTCTCTAACTCTTCCCAACTCCTCCAATGTTCAACAAAAGCACAATGCTGGAAACTTTACTTGCACTAAAATCCATTTGACTAGCCCACAGAATAAACCTTATTTTCAAGAGTTTTCAGCTGCTCCAGTGAAACAAGAAGCGAGGGCTCTTACAAACCTCAGCCTCTACTGCTAGGATTGTGAGAGTAAAGTTCAGGCAGAAAGATCTATTTTAGTTATTATCAGCTGTGTTTTCTTTAGAGTGTTTCTGTGTTGTCTTTAGAGTGAATACACAGTTTGAATTAATCAAGTGGCAGGGGAAAGAAAACTGACAAAGAATAGTAGCCAAGGATGTTAATGATTGAGCTGTGTGCCCTGAACCCATTGCTAGGACGTGCTTGTTGTAAAGTAACCTTATTGTGGGATATGGCAGAGTACACAGAAGAGAAGTATGACCATTTACTGGTAGTTTGAATTATGCTCTTCAAAAGAGAGCATGGCCAATGGTTTAGGGGATACCTCTGACACAGAGAATGCTGCTTTATTTATTAGTTTTTTTAGTTTTAAATCAGGAAATGCAGAAAACTATTTTACCCTAATCTGTGCTTTAACATGTATAGAGAGGAGTTTCAATTTCCACACAGGAGTTGAGTGAGGCCAAGACAGCTTTGCTTGCCCTTGGCCCAAAATAAAGGACATAACAACCAGTGCAGAGGCCCATGTTCTTGTTTAATGTAAATTAAAGCCTTTGTGTCTTTGACTGTTTTGGACATAATTTCCCCTGTATTCATGGTGCTAATTCACACCACATTTGAGATTACTTGCTGTACATCTCTGCTATCCTAAAGACAGTACAGCATTATTACAGGACCTTGAAGATATTATCTCAGTGATAATACAGTCGTTAAGTTCCCTGGCCACATCAGGAGCAATGAGAAGACCCAAGCAGAAGAACCTTCTTCCATCAAGAAAAAAAGCACTCTTTGCTCTAATGAAGGAATACAGTGCATGTAAAATATTTAACCCATTATTTTAGCAGGATACCTATGATGCATATGTTGTTGATGAGGCTTGAAAGCAGTAACGGACTTTGTAAAGTGACCTTTCTCAATAAATTGATTTGATGTTACTTTGTCCAGACATTTAATTCATTTGACTTTCTGTCACTTGCTAATGAGCCCACACTTCTTTAGATGTTTGCATGTAATACAAAATTACTTAATAGGCACAATGATATTACCTTAGTTTGGAAACATTCTAAAGTAACCAGTCATCATTAATTCATGTGGTTTTCATTTTAACATTAATCATGATAAAATAATTCATTTTACAGTTATGCGTGATACGTAACAATTTACAAGAATTGCTTAGTAATTCTGCAATTAAAATGCCATTATCTTAAAGTATTATGTAGTATTTTATCCCTATTTTTTTGAGATTTTGTTTTTAGTTTGGTTTTTTTTTCCATAAATGAAAAGAGATGAGCAAAATTCTCAGTTAAAAATGCAGCATAAGCATAAGCTCTTCTGCAAGAGAATTCTAATCAAGTTCTAATGGCAGCAGTAAGGGAAATTTTAAAAAGGCAACTCAATAGACAAGCAAGTATAAAAATAGTTAGGAAAACTATTCCACATCACTAATGTTTGTCCAGTGTACCAATATAATGTTTTCCATGTAGGGTGCAGGAAGAAGGGAGAACAGTACACAACTGATGATGCAGCAAAACATTTATCACAAAATACTTCAGCTAAGATGATCTCAAATATGAAGCTTTTGGTTAACCTCAGTGACTGCTGTAGTCCTATGTATAGTCATTAGCTTGACCTTAACATTTTATCTTAATAAAAATAAATGACTAAAGCCACTTTAAACATAATTTAAATGAAAATCTTCTATACTGTCTGGGTCTGGATGGGACATTTCTCTTATTTCCACCTATAAATTTATTTTTCATGAGTCTTAACTCTAACCACTCAAGTTTACAAAGAAAAAAAAAAAAGAGATTTCAAAAGATTATGTAAGTAATACATAAAGATAATGAACATACTGTTTTTTATGCATTTTACACCTGTGTGATTTAGTTGCATTCATATTTAGGTAGAGGAAATCTTAAGGAAAATGGAACAGTAAGATAACAAGTAGGTTTTCTAGCAAAACTGATTTGAAAGCCAAGCTCTTTCAAAAACAACAAAATTTAATAACTGATGTTACAGTTATTAAATTACTTACTATTATTCCCTTGTTTCTAGCAACAAGGGAAACATAGAAAATAACTTGTACATGGATGAAATGAATAAGACACCGGCATAAGACAGCCAATGAGGCCTCTATTACTTAACTGCCTGGCAACAGCTGTTAGCATTAGAGTCCCAGTAGATCTTTGGATTATTTTTTTCCCCTTTTTCTCCCTATGAAACACATTTCATTTCATAAAGGTGTGTAAGATTAACCAAGCAATTTTGTTTCCTACCTTGCTGTTTGAGCTTGTGCATTTTTTCTTGTTGTTTTTATTTGTTTTCCTACTGACTGAAACCCAATCATTATTCTATTTTCAGCGTTGTGAAAAATGTCCGTGTTTTCAAATCCATATGAAAATCGGATATTGTTTTTTCTGATGAAAAGGACTGGTTTTGACTTTGCAGAAGCTAACAGCCTTATAATTGGGGCACTCAGTTGAAAATTGAGAAAGACAGATTCAAGTCTCTATTGTATCAGTCTGACTGGGGACTTCAATCCAGGTCAGTGCCCTAAAATAGTAAGACTCTTGCTTTAGAGTATGAGTCTCTCTTTCCTCACAAAAATGGATATCTCGAATTTCCAGGGGAATATAGGGAAGGCATGGAGCCTATCTTTAGACAAGATGACCTTTATGGGCAAGGTTTCATAGCAACTGCTACGGCTGTGCTGAAAAGCCTCAGCTTTAATGACAGCCTTTTACAATTTTAAAACCCATAGAAATTATTTCTTGTAGTAACTTTTCAGAGGAAGCCTCCCACAGTGTCTTCTGGGTTAATAAGGAGGAATAATCTAAAAATATGAAGTTTTCTAAGACTACAGCTTTCGATCTAAAGCACACTGAGTCTATGCACACTGTCTTCTTGTTCAAGTGTGGCTCAGCAAAAAATCCAGACAGTAGATCTCTTGCTCCTTATTCTGTAAATCTATGTTTAAATATCTAGAAGAAAAGGTAGGTCTCCAGATAAACACAATTTCACCTCTAAAGTTCTTTCCATTCTACCTCACAAATTTGCATACAGTTTGTCTACTAAAATATTTGTCAATTTCCCAGTGAAACGCGGTGGTTAAAACAGTTTTTAAGTAGCCCAATTTGGCAACCCTTTTTCCTTCTTCCCAGGAAATAGCTCTTTGACACACTTTAAATATGACTACTATAGAGTCATAGCTTTTATTATAGAAGAAATACGCTGAGCGGCAGTCAATTTTTAGACCAAATGATATATAAAGGTCACGAAGAAAGAAAAAGTCTAAAGCTTTTATCTGAATAAAGATCTGAATTGAGTACAATCCAATGAACAGTTTGGCATTACAGGTGCATTAAGATATTTCACCAGGAATCACTCTGGCAAATATTCATTTTAACTCTTGTGGATGGCCCAATTACCTTTATTTTGGCCTAATCACATCAGAAAACCTCTTGAAGATTATATTTCTCTATTTAAATACAATTGCATCCCGAAAGACCATTACCTCAGTTCAATGGTAGCATCATTTTGCTTATGAGCTGCATATAACAGGTAAACTCCTGGCTCCAGATATTTTGCAGTGTTACTCCAGGAAGTCCATTCTTTTCTGTGTCTATCCTTACTGCTTGCTTGAAGAGATAGACTGTATGATTTCAAATCCTTCTTATTTTTCAATTTGTAGGATAAAGTGATGCAATACCTTAGAGCTCTTGATGAAACTAGATTTATTCTTGAGGTCATTGAAATCAAATGTGCTTTTTTCTATGGAGATTGGCTTCAATATCCTTAAACACATTCACAGATTTTGCAGAAGTGAAAAGCAGATTGAGCCTCGTGTGAATGACTTTTGTCATCATCTAGAGATGCCTTTTAATACAAAATCTTTGTTAAGTGATGAACATTAATAATCACTAGCTATAACTATATTTGAAAAGACGTAATTAATTATTTAGGACAGTAGCAGATTTCTTCTAGTTGAAATGATTCAGCAATAAAATAATGAAGCAAATCTCTGCTTTGATTCCTGTAAGTGGTATTTCAAATAAGAGCAGGATTTGGTTAATTTTAATAGAAATTTTGAACTATTCTTTACTCAGAGAGAGTGGCTGAAATGCTCAAAACATCCAGAAAATACATTTTATTTCTAATATTATTTGCCAACACTAAACTAACATCCAAAGCAATCACACTGCATCTATGAACTCTAACTTTTCAGTGTCCAGATAAAGTTTAGTGATGAGTGGTATCCTGCCCCAGTGTTCAGTACTGGGACTAAATGTTCTTTAATGTCTTCAGTGACATCAACATTGGGCTTGATAGCAAGTCCAGCAAATTTGCAGATGGCACCAAGCTGTGTGATGTGATTGAGGGATGGGATGCCATCCAGAGAGACCTAGACAGACATAAGCAGTTGTACCAAGTGAATCTCATAAGATTCATCTAAGCCAAATGGAAAGTCTGGCACCTGGGTCATAGCAACCCCCACTATCAATACAAGCTGGGGAATGAAAAGATTGAGCACAGCCATGCTGAGAAGGACCTGCGGATAATGGTGCATGGCAAGCTAGATGTGAGCCAACAACGTGCCCTTGCAGCCCAAAAAGCCAACTGTATCCAGGGCTGCATCAAAAGAATCATAGCCAGCAGATCAAGGGACCCTGCTCTGCACTGGTGAGGCTTCACTTGGAGTACTGTACCCAGATGTGGAGTCTTAGTACAGGAGAGATGTGGACCTGCTGGACTGTGTCCAGACGAGGGCCACAAAAATGATCCAATGGAAGAAACACACTCTCTTTGAGGACAGAGCAAGAGAGCTAGGGTCGTTCAGCTCGGAGAAGAAAAGGCTCCAGGGAGACCTGAGAGCGGCCTTTCAGTATCTAAAGATGGGCTACAAGAAAGAAGGGGACAGACTCTTCAGTAGGATCTGCTGTGATAGAACAAGGGGAAATGGTTTCAAACTAAATCTCCCCTCTTTTAGACTGGATATAAGGAATAATTTTTTAGCAATAAGGGTAGTGAATCACAGGAACAGCTTGCCCAGAGAGGTGGTGGAAGCTCCATCCCTGGAGATATTCAAGATCAGGCTGGACAGGGCTCTGAAAAACCTTATCTAGCTGTCAGTGTCCCTTTTTATTGCAGGGGAGTTGGACCTTTAAAAGTCCCTTTCAACTGAAATGATTCTATGTTTATATGAAAAGCAAATAGAAATTTAAAAAAAAAAAAAAAAAGAGTTGAAAAAAATTTTGGCATGGTAAGCTTAGGAATAAAATATCCAGAACATGATACAGAAATACTGCCATCAATAGTCACAATAGAGAAATATTTGTCAAACCTATCCTACAGTTCTTTCAGCAAAATCAAGTTATACCAGATCAAGACTGATATTCTGTCAAATAAATGCAAGTTTAGGTGTGATGAATTTATTTCTAGGATAGAGCATGTGTATTGAGTCTGACATGTGTGGGATGTATCAGCCCAACTTTATTTCAGTTTCACAGATGGTTCTACAATAAAGCCGAATGATTTAGCACTTTTTCCATTCAGGCAAAATATCCATGCAGGGTGCATTCATAACTTTCAAAGTTCCCAGATGTGTTGGACTTTGTGCACAAATACTATCAAATTATCTTCTGTCACTGTCACTTTGTCACTCTGAACTTTAACCAGGTAGGGAAACTAAGGCAATAGCAACCTTTAACGTGGCAAGTGCCACTGACAATGGCAAAACAGAAACTAGAATAACATATGTGCAGATTAAAGTATTTGGTCTGGACATGATGGCAGTATACTGTGCAGGTGACAGAATTTGACAATCCAAGTAAATGGTCTTGTGTTACTTTTATTATATATATATATATTTCTTTTATTTAGTGATAGCTCTTAGCACTGTCCAATATTACTATTTTTTTCCCCCACTAAACTATAAGTTCCTGTTTCTCTCTCCCAAAAAGCAGTTTTCTGAAGGCATGCTTGAGCAGGAAGATTGGAGTTAGAATATATCAGGAGGTCCTTTCCAACATAAACTACTCTGTTATCCTGTGATTCTGCTGAGTATTCTGTCCAAGATGAGATATTTACATTTTGCTCTGCTGGACAATCACTGTCTGGCAAATCTCTCCAGCTAGGCCACTCAGCCAAGGACCTATCTTTGAAACACCTACCTCCTAAACATATGCATATCTGTTGAACGTATCATGCCATTTCTTCAGCAAGCTCTAGTGTTTGCAAAAGGATTCAATTACGTAAGGAAAATGATGCTAAAGAAGGTCCTGGTGAGGATTACTCCTCCTTGCTTGGTGAGGAGCATACATAGCATGCCATGCTGTGATATGCTCTTTGTGAACTCCAAACCAGCTGGAACATTTATTTTTGCATGGTGATTTCATTCATAGGTGCAGCATATAATTCTGCCTGAGGGTCACAGAGGTGCGCATCACTGTGGACAAGTTTAAACCTAATGTGACAGGGTAGAGCATCCTTCCAAGCATACTGAGAAATAAATGTTTTTTGGCCTCTTTCAGTGTCTAAAAGTGATAGTAGTTCTTGAAGCAGCAGAAGTTCAGTAAAACAGCAATACTGCTAACTGTATCATCTAAGGGCAGATGCAATCAGTGGAAATCTCAGGATTACGAATTTTTAAAAGTCCTTCTTCTTTGCCCACATCAACCTTCCGTTAACCTCTGCTAAAAAATTCATCTTCACTCATCTTCTTATCTTTCAGAAGACCCTGAGGTGAGGGGAAAGATTATTTAGTGCAATTTGAGATCAATGTTGAGTGCTTTAGAACTGGACATTTACCATATACTGTTGGTGGTGTTCTCTCACAACTACCTTCAGCAGTATTATAGACCTTTTAATAGAATAATGAAAGAGAACAGGTCTAGTTATGAAAGAAGTGAGTTTTTGAAGAAATTATCACATTTGAATGGGTTTTAGCCAGTCTGTATCCTTAACATATTTCTGAGAGAAAAGTATTCCTATATTGAAAGAGTTTAGTTGCTGCCTATTGTTTTTCGGGGTTATTTCTGTTGCCTTGGATTCCTACATTTGCCTGAAACTCAGCAAGAAAGGGCAGATAACAACACTACTGAGATGCAGTTAGTGTCTGCTAGCTGTTCAATGAGCTTATAAAGAAGAGTATTTCCAAATTATTTTTCTCTCTTTTCATCACTTGCTATTTAATGCCTTCTTTTCAACAGTATCCTCTAACATCTTTCAAAGCTACCTCCCAGCAATCCATGTATGCCCACAGCTTCCTTAGAAGATAAGCCTGCACTTCCCCACTTCCCATTCCAGGATGAAATGGAGCAAACTGTATTCATACATCTCTCTCAGTGCCCTAGGCTCCCAGCTTCCCCTGTTTCCCCAGTTTCCCTCTTTATTCTTCTCCACACACATCTGCCCATCACAGGAGGGAAAGGACCAATTTTTTTGTTGAGATCACCCAGTGGCTCCCCATGTTATGACTTGTACCACACAAAGCACTCGTCTCCAGGCACCTGTAAGGCTGCACCTGCCTCTAACTTACAAGACAAGCAATCAACAAGCTGGAAACACTTCCTTCTTTTTCTGCTGTGGTTCAGTCTATCTAGTCTCATGGACTAGAAAGAATACTGAATAAACCAGAGTTTAAATACTATTCATAGGGAGTGTTGTACTCTATAGAAATTTCACATATCTAGGTGAAATAAGTTTTTTGGAGGAGAATTTAAGAGAAAGATGGGATCAGCTTACATTGTCAAGACTTAGGAATATCTATATCCTAAGTTATTTTTCTCCCTTAAAATGAGAAAGACCATCATCAATACCAGAATGGACCACACAGAGTAGAGAAGATGAAGTAGATTCTTGACATGATTGCTATGCTATGAATGTTACGAATGCAAAAATTCATGTCTAGTAACAAAGCATAAAACAGTATATAGATCAGAAAAAAAAAAAAAAAAGAAAAAAAAGAAAAAGAAAGAACAACCAATTTTCAGTTAGAGGCATAAATTTAGCAAAATCAGTTACTGAGCTGTATGATTTAATAGAGCAGAATACTTGGATTTTAATATACACATTTTAGCTTTTTTTAATGACACTTTGTAAGGAGTGAAGAGAAGAGGCAGAGTATCAGGCTTAGGCCAAAAAAGTCTGTTCTTCCCTATACCCATCAAACTGTCTTGCCTATAGTTTTTATGCTTATTTTCACAGCTCTTTAAAAATAGCTCTTTTTGTCATCTGCCCTGGCTGTGCAAACCATGGCCAAATAGTGCTCTCTTGCTGCTTTGCTGCATCAGGCCTGTCAGTGAAGAATGTTTGAAGGTGCTGATTCAGCCCTGGGGGCATAAGTACAATACAATAGTGATAGGTAGCAGTTAATAAAAAACTTACCTAAGCTACTTTTTATAAAGCTTGAGTTTATAGTCACAAGGGGGCCCTTGGCAGGCCTACTCTTATGTCAGAATAAACACAAATGGATATAAATATTCAACAGATAAAGAGTGTTGCAAGAAAAAACAGGTATATTCCCCTTGCAAACTTAATATCCATAACTACTTTATGGCAAGAACATTTTAAATTTAATGAACAGAACTGAAGGGTGATGTATGGTGCACCTTAAGGGGTCTAAAAATGCCATAACAGTAATAGATGTCATACAGAAGAGTTTAAAGTTGCTCTGGAATCTAAGTAAAGAGAAAGGACAGAAGAGAAATGTTAAATATTTCAGTCAGGTTGGCTTGCTGCTCCTGGATGTATTGACCTTTCTCAGCCAATGGTTGCCCTGGGAATGAAACCATACTTCCCTGCAATTGTCCGCTTGACCTTTGTACTGACAATAAAGGAAAAAGGTAAAGCTTTGGAAGGTCTCACTTTTCCTGCAAGCCTTGTTGAATAAGACTGACTGCCAGCTAAAATATGTAATCTGTTCAACATCTGACATGAACATATATATTTTCCATTAGTTCAAAGGGAATAGCATCATATAAACTAAAATCAATAAATATGCTAAAATAAATAAATATAAGTAAATAAACAAGGCAACTCCGAAAAGAAGCTGATGAGACATAGTCAAGAATTCCTTATTCAACATTTTTCCAGCTACTACTTATGTTCTGCATTTTTTTATATGTCCTTTCACCCCCTCATCACATTGTCATTCCCTACATTTAAACAAGTTGCAGTCAACCTGAACCAATGTCTGGAATGTGTTTTGAATGTCTGCATCATTTGCAGGTGACAGAAGTTCTTGCTCCCAAGGGTGACTACTGTTGGGCCTCTGGGTTGCTGGGAAGGACATACTGCGTGTCAAATTAAAACATTAGGACTCTCCCACCTTTTCTGAGTATGAAGTCGATGAAGAATTTTTACAATACCTTAAGCACACAGCATGGTCACAGACAAAATTTTTGATAAAATTTGCAGGGAATGGGAGCAAAATAACAGGAGCAAAACCAAATCAACACTTGACAATACCAGAAATGCACAGGCATTTACATTCCGTTCAGAAAAAAAGATGAGAGAAAAATGAAGGGGACCAAACAAAATGTTACTACTTCCACAATCTTCCATCAGACAGAAGTTTGTCTGCTGAATCTTTACCCTGCCATTTCTAAACCATCAGCCTGTGATAGGCTACAACATAAACAGGAAGCTCCTACAGATTTCTGCTGACTGGCAAAATCATTGAGAGGCATCCACAGCTATGAGAAAAACAATGGGTGTGCTTTCACCCAGATGTGGGGCTGGGAGGGGTGCAAAGCTGACTGAAAGGCACAAAATGATTGATGTGGGGCTGAGAGATGCATAATTAATTAGTGGTGGTATACTAAGAATGTATAATAAATTGATGTAGGTCTAGAGGGACACAGATTAATTAATTGGGGCTTGGGGAGAAACTGGTGCTGTTAGTACCATTGGGCAATATTTCATGCAAATATGTGTAATGTTATGCAAATTAAAAATCTGCTGGGGTTTTCGTGTGTCATAAGATGTTGGCAGAGATGTGCCTGCATTGTTAAATAAATCCCCTTTGCAGCTACAATCTGACTACAACTGGGTGAAGAAAGGAAAAACGTATTTTCAAATATAATAATTTGCAATATTACATATTAAAAATACTTTTTATCCAGTTTCACACAAAAGCATATTGCTTTCCAAATACGCTTTATGAATGTGCAATAGATAACTGAAAAAAAGTAGTAACGAAACATTTCAAATTAGTTGAAGACCACTGTGTGGCTGAGCTCTCATCTTGCAAGTTCTGATACTTGAGAAGAGAAATTACAGCATGCCCATGAGGGGAACAGCATTTCAGGGTAATGTGAGAGGACTGTAATTGCTGCACTCTGATATAAGGGGAAGAGAAAGACTCCTGGCTGCAACTACTAAAATAAGGTTCTGAAATATGAGGGCAGTAAAATCCTAATCTTTTCTGACCTGCTGTCGGCCCAGACACACAATAAAGAACCATCAGGAATTAATCATTTGAGGAAGGAATTCTGGAAGAACTGCTGTATTTTCTGTTAAATTTTGCAAGGCTTCTCAGAAGAGAAAACATTCAGGGATGTGGTGGATTTGTGATCATCAACTGATGTACTGCAGTAATTTAAAGCAGAACAGAGCTAGTGAAGAAGAATGAGATCACTAATGGAAATTTCAAGAAGTAGTGATTCTAGAAAGAACAATACACTTTTTCTAAAGAAATTTGATTGTAACCTTTTTGCACCAGGGTTAATTTCATGCTAACAAAAAACACTTAAGATATTAAGATTGTATTAAGATAATGGCATTATTATGTGGGTTTTTTTGTATCTTTTTTTTCCTAAGGACAAATAGTTTTGTGGCTATAATGGTCAAAAAGTTGAGTGCAAATATGTCTCTGCTTGTCTGGAATGAAAAAGTATGTTGTAATAAAATAAATGCTATGGGCTTGATCCTTTGTTTCTGTGGTACAGAAAGCTAAAACTGATCTTATTAGCAAGTTTTCTGTTTTCTCACAGATTTTTTTACCAGGCATGTTAATAGCTACTTGAATTTTTTAAAAAAAGAGCTGCTAAGAAACCGAAAAAAGTGTTATTCTTCTGTATGAAAAGATCTGTTTTCTGAATCCAATCTACCTCGTCATTAATTTTATTGTAAAGGCCATAGGGAAAAAACTACTTGTTTCTGCTGGCTAGATGAAACCAAGCTTGTCATTAGGTGGTTATTGCTAATCTAATTTCCAAAGGTGCTGACACAACAAGACTATTTGTGTAATATCTATAGATTTGTTATTAATATCAGGCATAAATCACTAAAGACCTTAATAAAATTAAAAACCTTACTTTTTTTTTTCTAGATTTATTTATCCAAAGAGATAATGGAAGCTCTGTCTTTAGAGGTTTCCATCATTGATCAGGATAAAGCCCTGAGCAATCTGATCTGAATTCAGTGTTGCCCTTGCTTTAAGCAGGAACTTGGGATTGGTCATTTCTAACATAAAACAGTCTGTAAATCTCTATGTTGCTTCTGAACTGTTTCAGTAGTAAAAAAAAACTGTAGTTAGCATTTAGCAAAAATACTGCCTTTGGTACTTCCTGCTTTGGTATTTCCTGTTAAGTTTATAACTGTTTATTAAAAGATATCTATATCTTTTATAGATGTCTATAACTCTTTTCCTAAAACTACAACTTACATTCTCGCTTATATATTTTAATAAACCAAAAATAAATAGCCTTTTTCTTTTTTTTTTTTTTTTTTTTTTTCTTTTTTCATATAGAACTCTGGAGCAGCTTACCTAAGACTTGAACAAGCTAATGTGAAACTATCTAAATGGCATCTAAAGCTGTCAGAAAGAATATGTGTATGCCAAAGCTGCAAGACTCTTAAGAGATGAATATCAGTTGACCAATTTCTGTGTAGGCATCACCCCTTAAGCTGACCAATTTCTATGCAGAAGTCAGTATTCTTAATACAAGGAGAGAATATGTACATGTGGATGCCTCTATCAATTACCTCAAAATTACATTGGCTGAATCTGGGCCCTGATGAATTCAGATTACATAAACATAACAGTGTACTTGTATGACATTATTGAAATCTTGGCTGCATCAACAAAACTGAGCTATTTCATCTCTCATTTACTCTTGCAGGATGTTTCTGTGACAATGACCTAAAAAACTTGGACAGATAAGCAGAACACAGTCTAGTTTGGTACAATAGACAACAGAACTTCCTTAGATTAATTCTGGGGTAAAAAATGTCATATCTAAAATCTAACGCTTACTTATAAAATTTTGATTAATACTATTGGTAAACTGTTCCCAATGCTCTCATAGATGCAGTCTGTTTTGAGGTTCACTTGTTCTCACTTCATCTTTCAGCCTCCAGATTTTGTTACACCTTTTTATTCCATGCTAAATAACTCATCATCAAAGTGTTAGATCCTATACTTAAAGAAGCAACACTTCTACTCCATCCACTTTGCTAATTATTTTCTATTTTGATATGTCCTTTTTTCTTCGTCTCTAGGCTGAGCATCTTTGTGCCATATACAGAACTCATCAATGATTTCTGTTCTTTTTCAGATTGTGAGAAGGAATGATTAAAAATCTGATTCTACCACAAACTGCACAAATGACATACACTCGCTGTACAATTACTTCCCACTTACAAGTCTTTTGAGATTAGTTTTTAATCCTTTTGGCATTTGCCATACCAATGTCATAAGACACTTTCTTAATCAAATTTCCACTTGGAACGAATCAAGTACCTTGCAGAAATTTGTTATATCCATTCAACAGTATTACCTCGTGTTGGAATGCACATTAGAAAAAGGGATGTATCTTGAATTTCTACAGAGCTATTTTCAGTAAAGTCATGTTGACATTAGTAACATTATCGCCATGCTCATTCCTGATTAGTCAAGCCCTGTGCTAGGAATTTCATTACTCATCCCTTACAGTTTAAAACAATTATAATAGAACTGTTATTATGCAGTCTGGCTTTTTTTACCATCTTAAATTATTTACATAAAGTTCAAATTCTTCTCATGCTCACCGGGCTGATCCTTGGCAGAGAGGCCAGGATAGCAGCAGACAAGACAAGAAAAGTGTAAGGGTGGTGAGGAGTGGGACACCAAACTTCCTGAGGAAGTATTTGCCCAAAAGTAATCTTGGTAAAGAGGAAGGCAGACATCAGTTGAATTAAACAGCAACCAAAGTATTGGTTAACTGACTAAGCTAAACAGCAATACATGTGAAATGAGGATTTGTAGTGAGCAGGAGAAGAAGAGAGTAGACAAGCAGACGGTCTAGAGGGATTCTGTCAGATCTGGTCCCATGGCACTGGGGGCTCTGCTTGAATGTGGCAGTGTGGCCTCTCCTTAGGCAATTCCTGGCACTGCCTTCACCTCACCCATGGCTAGCATGGGTCACTCTGGGACCTGCACCCTGGACCTGCAGGGTCACCTCCTGGGGGCTTCACCTGCCTCTGAGATGGTGAATGTCAGGATGTCAGGGGGAAATTCTTTACAGAGAGAGTGGTGAGATGCTGGAACAGGCTGCCCAGACAGGTTGTGGATGCCCCGTCCCTGGAAGTGTTCAAGTCCAAGTTGGATGGGGCCCTGGGCAGCCTGGTCTAGTATTAAATGGGGAGGTTGGTGGCCCTGCATGTGGCAGGGGGGTTAGAGATTCATGATCCCTTCCAACCCTGGCCATTCTGTTATTCTGTGATTCTGTGAATGGTTGGTTTGGGCACCCACATCTCCCAGAGCAGGGGGTTGCTTTGCTGGGATTAGCTTTTGGAGAGGATTTAGAAATCTTGAAGCAGTTGTTAACATTTAGCGAATGTTTAGCATCCTACTGCTGATGCTGGTATTGGTCATGAGTTCAAATTTGTCATTAAAAAAACAATAAGCTGCTTCAATCTTGATTTGCTTTAAATTATATTAACTGAGCCATTAATCCCTGGGAAAGTTCCACCCTTCTGTAACTTTTATTCCAGTTCTTGTTGAACACAATCCTCAGAACATTAGTAGTTTAGAGCCTCTCCAGAAAACTTCCCTATCGGCTCTTTATGAACTTCAAGATGAAAATTAATTTGATCTCAGGATTTAAAGATAACTTTCTTTACAGCTCTCTTATTTTACAGGTTGGATGAGGCCCTGGGCAATCTGATCTAGTACTTGACCTAGTGGTGGCAACCCTGCCTGTGGCAGAGGGGTTGGAACTTGATCCACGGGGTCCTTTCTAACACAAGCCATTCTATGATTCTATGAAACCATGTAATCTTCATTCTGTGATTTGAATGTATCTAACAATTTCCAGACACAGAAGGAAAAGCCCTTAAACATACAGCTATATTTAAAACAAAAGAAAAAATAAGCCCACACATTTATGGCCAGGAATTAACTGACCACCTTCTCTCAAATTCTCTATTCCTTATGATTTAGCTACTCCTAAATCTAATATTTCTTCATCTTCTATTATTTCAATTACTAAGCTTTCTCAAATTGTGCTTTTTTTTTTTTTTGTGGTGCAATTTTAGGCACACCAGCTTTTTTTTCATGATTCTCTTTTGGCAACTATTGAAATATTTTAATTGTTCTTCTTTACATTTTCCCATTTCAGCTCTTTCCCCAAATTGAGCTGACTCATATCTATTTTCAAGCTTCATGAAATTAGCCTTTATGGGCAACAAATATAATAAGTATGATCAGCTTGTGAGCGTTTGTATTTAAACAATCACTGCATTTTTGTTCCATAATTGGTTCTTCTCTGTCTATCAATACTGATTTTTTCTGCAACGGGTTCTAGAATTAGGAAATTGCCTTTTGCAACAGAAATTTGGCTTGAATTCAAGTTAAGCATGAGAAGACTCAATGGGGTCCTACTTACTGACCTCCTACAAGATTTGATATTTTATTCTTTTTTGTGTTATTTCATATATTAAAAATAAATAAATAAATCTAGATTCTTGAAGGACACTAAGACAGTCTCCTTTTGCCATGACATCAAGAGCATAATAGCGTGCAGTCTGAAGGAAATTTTTTTGAATCAGAATGTCATACTACAGAACACACTTTTCTCTGCTGCTTTCATCCTAGCTATATTAGAATGGGCGCCAAGCAATCATTAGTAAGCACTTTTCATGTCTTCGTATTTCAGAAAATGCTGATTTGATGAGTGGTTAGACGACTAGCTTTCATTTTTGTGAGCATAAAAAAATCATACGCCAAAATGAGTACAAAATATGGTAGCCATCCTTTCTTTGGGATTTTCATTGTCTCAGCTCATGAATTTTACAACTTCTTATAAATTCTAAGAACAATTTGACATTTTGTGCTAGTATCACAGAAGATTCCAGTGAATACTAATGAACTTGAGCTGAAATAAATATGCATACAATGGTGATGTAGTTCACAATTGAAGTAACTCACTATAGATACATACATTGCATACCACCAACATTTGAAACAGATGGTGTGGAGTATTATCAGTAATTTTAAAAATAGTTACTTAAAAAAAAAAAAAATTAGCTTTTTATTATTGCTGGAATGTCCTTTGCTTTTCCAGGGGAGCAAATAAAGAAGGACAAGAAGAGTACTTAACTTCTGTGATAGCTAAAACTGTTGACTTGTTCCCAAGACTGGGGGTAAATCCATTGCTACCTGCAATACCAGACTAAACCCTTAACTCAACAACCTTTTGGGCATTCCTTCCAATACACTGCATAACTCCAGAAAGAAAAGACATAAAGATGCAATAAATCACAATTCTTCACAATTCTGTTCTGTACACAATTCCTGTTAGCTGAATATGAAACACAGAGAAATGAAGTCATGTAGTTAGTTTTTTTATAAAACATTCCTGACTGCTAGTTTATGTCATGTTGTTCCCATCAAACTGAATTATTTTTTTTAATTATTTTCTTTTGTAAAATGATAACACAATATTGTTACTACAAGAAAATTTAATTTAATGCGTCTCTTGCCATGCCATAATTTTTTCTTTATTTCTATTTTTCTTTCTTTCTTCCTTTCTTTCTATTTCTCTCTCTCTTCTTTTTTTTTAGACATCCTTATACATCAGAATCAATGCAGTTTAAAATTGTCAGTGGAACAGATCAAAATTTCTACTTCATCTTGCACAACAGAAGAGCAAAGAAAAAAACATAACCACTTTGATTATTTACATCCAAAAAATGTCATTATTTCCTGCATTTTCTTCTTTGCCAGCATGTGGATTTAAATGCATTAAAAACAAAATTTAAGAGTATGAAAGAAATAAAGCAGCTGTAAGTGTCAATTAACAGAAAATAAAGACCTTGAAAGCAAGCCTGTGGAAATTCATGACTGCTTTTCCAGCTGCTATGATGCTGTTGTGAGCGTTAATTTTATCTTCTGCAAGTTGACTGTTTACATTCAACTTCTCTTTACTACTTTTGAACAAAATCTGTCCAAGAAACAAAATGAATGCCAAGAAAGCAACAATCTAGAACAGTGACCAACCCCTTACCTATAAAATTAACCTTTCTTTCACCAAAGTGGCAGCAGGGAAGTAATTCCAGTAACTCAGCTTTCACATTCCTTTGAAAATGTTATTACGATTGCTACTTCAAACGTAAAATCTCCTGTTTTATTGTGTTGGCCCACGACTTCAGAGGCAGATGCTGGTTGCATGGCACTGGAAGTTGAACCTTCTTAACATTATTCTCTTATATTTTGTTACTGTGTGACAGATGGCAGAAGACGGGCAGCCTGACACAATGGCATCTGACATAGAATTGTGTCTGAAGCAAAGGTATGTCCCTGAATTCCTGATGTGGTAAAAATGGCACTTGTTGGCATTCACTGAAACTTGCTGAATGTTTACGGAAACCAAACAGTGGATATGAGCACAGTGAGGCAGTGGGTGGTGCCTTTCAGTAGTGGTGACAGCAACGTGAAACAAGCCACATTCCGGATGGCCACACATAGCTGTCACATCATGAAATTAAGTGTCTCGATCAACTCATAAGCATGAATTGATGGAATCCAACCAGAGAAACGAGTGTGGAGCTGAATATTGGCTTCAATGCATTGAAAACTATGGTGGCAACAATATCACAAAGTTTGCACCATCTGTGTCCTATAAATGCTCACACAGAAACTTCAAGAACACTGTTTGTCAGGATCTACTGAGCCAATGCAAGGCTGAAGGTGACAGTTTCCTGGATTGCATCATTACTGGTGACGAGATGGGATGTCACTACCTCAAGCCAGAGTCAAAAAGGCAGTCCATGGAGTGGCAGTGTGAATCTCTCATTGAAGAATAAGTTCAAGACACAACCCTCAGCAGGTAAAGTGATGTGCACTGCTTTTTGGGATGAGGATGTGGGTGACCCTTCTGTATTTCCTGGAACAGACAGAACCAATGCTGACTGCTACATTGTGATGTGGACTATGCTGAAGGCTTCAACTTCCAGCATTAGGCTAGAGAAGACATTCTTTCTCCTGCAACACAATAATGTCAGGTCTCACATGATTCTGAAGAGAAGCTGGACTAAATATGGTACCTTCCAGACTAAACTGTTCAATAATTTAACAATTCTACGACAGGATTAGATCAAGAGATAAAGTCTTGCTAAACAAATCATAGAAAACAGAACAAAATTTGAGATGCTGTTTTGTCACGTAGCTGAGAAAGGAATCACATCCTGAAACTGCTTCAGATTTTGCAAGCAAGGATTTTGTTAGCTTATATAAATTTGCTTGGTTCCAACTTGCCATTTTTACACAAAGTTTGTGTTTCTTGCCTGAAAGACTAATTAAACAAATATAAATTTCATGAAAGAAACTTAACATGGCAGTAAAACTAGAAAACACTGTATACCTCCCAAACGAAAAGACTTACTCCTACACTTCAAACTTATTAAAGTTCTGTTCCTTTCCCTTTCATATTTGTATGAAGCATCAGGAGCAAAATGAAAGGAAGCACAAAAGAATTTGCTATTTAACTGCAAATAGTAGAAGTGGTACAGATGTCTGCAGCAAATTACCACAGCAGCCAATTTGAAATCATCTCTTTTCAATGAGATTTTAACAATGCTTAGGAACGACTATGATCATAACAAAAGTGTTTCAACAATATCATATCAGTGAGCACTCACATGGGGGAGAAGGCTAGATAAACAAGGAACAGAACTAGGCTGAGATACTAAATAGTATTAATACTAAAATAGCATTACTCTGTTCTGTCATCCTTTCTATTCTGAATACCTGATAACAAGCAAACATACTTCCAATTGCAGATTAGAAAGGTAAATATTAACAAGGCAGATTGAGATGATAAATCATATGACTTGTGTAGTGTATTTCCTATACATCCTTGAGCAGATAAAAATATTTCCACGTGCCTTTTAGAACAAGGTCAGCATGTGAAATGTTTTAACAAAAGAATGAGAAAATGTGGAGATATGACAGGCACAAGATGATGATATTAGAGGCACCAACACAAGTGATACTTGGTCAGCTAATGCAGAAAGTACTGCCAAATAATCAAAAAGAAAGTATCAAACTAAATATTTCCATTTGAAGTGAAGGAACTGAACTGAATTTAAGTTGAACTGAAATTAAGTTGAATCAACCTAGATTAAGCAAAAATATGAAGATGTAGAAAACATGAGACCTCCTAAGACTAAAACAACGGAAGTTGCCAAGTATTCTAAAGATAATTCTTGTATTTATACAGTACATTCCCCATGAGATGCTAAAACAAATGCTATGAGAGAACCTATTGTGACAGCAGTTTTAACTTTGCATGATATTATGACAGCTCAGAATGAAATACAGAACAAATTTCACTGAGATACGTGAGGAGTAAATGCTGAACTACTGGAAACTCCAAGGCAATGTTGGCTAAGATTTTGTAAAAGTATTTATGGGATTACAATGGATATGTCTGATAGATTCATGACCAAGTAAATGTTTTTTGCAAGTGCATCTAAGAGATTAAAATTGTAGCTCTTTATGCAACCCAGTGGTGATCTGATGAGGGAAGCTGCACTTAGTGCAAATAAGACCCTATGTTACACACACATCAAGCAGCAAACAAGGACAAAGAAAGATCTTGTAATAGTATGCTCACCACGATTTTAAGGATGAAGAAGACATAGTCCAATGTATATATATATTATATACATATACTGTCTTGATTGTAAGCTTTCCTTATGAGAATATTTGCTGATGGCAAGTAATCATTATTAATGCAAACAGGCATTATTCAGAACACAGAACTCTGTGCCAGGCACAACTCTATATTTATAATATTTAGCAATGTATGAACAGTTTCACAGAAGATCTCAAGCACTGAAAAGTTAAGATATTCTCTCATAGGTTCATCTGATATCTACAACTTATTTCTCAGTATGTACTTGGTACTTTTCTGAACAGGGAAAAATTTTAATTCTGCCAGAATGTCAGATCTAAATTGGAGTTTCGGTTTTCATAATTACTTCAAGTGAAGAAGTCCCAGTAAGAGCGAAACAGAATATTTTGTTACATATCAGGAGTAAAACTCACGCATTCTCATTCTAGTTATTGTCAGCCTATAAGAGGGGCTCATTCCATTAAAATATGAATTTAATTGCATGATGAAAGATTCATTCTGCCCTTCTGGAAAAAGGCATACATTAGTTGTGCAATGGTGTCCTACCCTGAACAGCTGATTGATGATTGTTAAAAATAACTCTTCTTTCTTTTATGAGTTGCTTTATATGCATGCATAGCACCTGAAATTGTTCACGTCAGTATTACTATAAGAAGGATGAGAATACTGATTAAAACAACAGCAACAACAACAACAACAAAATCAATCAATCAATCTAATAGGACAGTGGAGAGATGACTAGTGTTAATCATCTTTTTGGTTTCAAGAACATAAAGAAAGTAAATTGGATTGCATCACTATAACATAGTTATGGATGAAGAATATAGTCACTGATGTGAATTAGTGATGTGATGAATTTTACTGATGTAACAGTAAACTGAGTCATAGTTCTGGCCCAATTTTGCCTGGTTCTGTGACTAATGGGGTGGAGGGACCCATGGAGTCCTGCTCTGGAAGAGAGGGAAGGCAAAAGGTAGGGAGATTAGTCTAAAAACAAAATAGTGGCAACAAGCTAATACTCTTAAGTGTTCAGTGAGAACAAAGTGTGCAATGGGAATGAACATACAGAAATTATCCACTATCAGAAGACCCCAACAAGCAATGATCAGTGGTTGTATCCATGATACTCCAAAAGTGAGACTTCATATTAATGTCACTTGTTACATACCACAGGGGCACAAGTAGGCATCAAAAAGGTGGAGACCTATGAATGGACTTAGGCAGAATCCCTGTTCCTGCATACAAGAATAAACTGAGAAAGGATCACCCTTTTCCCAAATATCGGAAGAGATTGAAAATAAAATTAAAAAGTCAATTACAGTGGGTAAAATCTGACCTTTGAACTAAGTTGTGGAAGAATAATTTTTCAGAAATTCTTTAATAGTCTGTTCATGCCTGAGGGCTGGATGATGAGGAAATACTCTACACTCACACATCTATATCCTGCTGTTACAATAGCCAGAGACAAGTAAGTAACAGGATTATTTCCATACATCATGAGTTACAGTTGTACAAATGAAAATCTAGGATTGTTGTACTTGCACGATACTGACTGGAAGATAATGACAAAATTAAAACTGAACAATTGCTAATTCAATTTTGAACTTTCTATCTAAAGAAAGTTTTGTCATGAAAGAAATTTGAATAAACGTCAATTTTCAAGCCAAAGTTAATTATTTAACAAATGAGTTTACTAAAGCAGTGTAAGTATGTATTCTTTCTGCATACAAACAGTCATGACATAATTAATGTAGTCTGGAACTTCAGACTGAAATAAAGAGTTGCTTCACTCTGAAAAGTTCTAGTTCTACAAATACTTAGTTAAGCCCCTCAGTGTTGCAAGACATAACAATTATAAAATAGAGAAGATCTGTTTCGAGTAGAAGCAAGGGAAACAAGCAGAAAAATAGTCCTATTGTCACATCAATTCAATTTACAAAACAGGTATATGTCAAGTCTCTCTAAAGGCTCTCTTTATTAACTTCTCTCCTCCTTGGATATTTTCTAGTGGGTAGTCATCATTTAGAAAGCCCCTGCGGGACTTCTGTGCTTCTCAGAAGAATGTGCAATAGAGTATATCACCCAAAATAATAATCTGAAACCACCATCTTACCCGAGGCTATATGTCAGTATATGCTCACTTGGAGACTGCATCTAATTTAGACCTGATATACGTGAATAATACTTACAGCAACAAAAAGGATTGAAGTTACACTGGAACTAATTTATTAGTTAAAAAGGGCATCAACTCAAGACCTACAGTGTCCTCTGCAGTCTTGACACAATAAGCTTTTTCCTTTCTCTCAGCATTTAAAAATGATACTCTACAGTGACTTAAAAACAACAGACGAGATAAAAGCTACCAAGCCAAGGAACATTTAATTTGCTTTCTCATGGAGCCTATGAAGGTGGCTTGGCCCTTATTCTGGTCCAAATAAAAAACTCGTTCTGCGGTTAAAATGTGAAAAAATGTGTGTGAGTAAGAAAACAAATGTGCCATATAGTTATGAAATATAAGTCTATGAACTTTAAACTAATGAAAGAGACATCTTGTACAATATATACACTGTGATCACATACATACATATACATATCAATATATACATTATGATCACAGAATTACAGAATCGCAGGGATTGGAAGAGACCCCGTACTAACATAGGTTCCCTAGAGTAGACTGCACAGGAAAGCGTTCAAGAAGCTTGTGAATATCCAGTCTCTCTAGACAGCTTGTTCCAATCTTCCGTCACCTTTACAATAAAGAAGTTTTTCTTCATGTTCAGATGGAACTTCCTGTGTTCCAGTTTGTACTGATTTATTGACCCTTGTTCTGTCACTGAGCACCACCAAAAAGAGCCTGAGACCATCCAATTGACTCCTGTCCATTAGATTTTTATTAGCATTGATACGATTCCTCCTCAGTCTTTTCCAGACTGAACAGCTTCAGTTCTCTCAGCTTTTCCTCATAACAGAGATACTCCAGATCCCTTTGTGGCCCTCTGTTGGACGAAGTACTCCAGATCTGACTTCACCAGGGCAGAGTAGAGGGGAAGATCATCTCCCTCGACCTACTGGCCACGCTCTTTTTAATGCACCCCAGTATGCCATTGGCCTTCTTGGCCACAAGGGCACACTGCTGACTCACAGACAGCCTGTTGTCCAGCAGGACACCCAGGTCCTTTTCTGCAGAGCTTCTCCCAGCAAGTCAGACCCTGACCCGTACTGATATGTGAGATTATTTCTCCCCAGGTGGAAGATTTTTCTTTGGAGCAAGCAGGTCTCTGGTCATCCTCTCACCATAGATGTGTAGAGGTCATGGAGAAACATGGTATTTCTTCAGAATAATTCCTGCTCACACTGTCCCTGCCCCATATGGAAAAGAGGTAACTTGAATATATGTTTAAATAGATAAAAAACTTTTGAGACAGAGAAGATAGTGTTGCCACAACTGAAAACATAATTTGCAGTTTTTATACCAATCTTGGTTCCAGTGTGAAGGAATTCATAAACTTATCGTTGTGAAACAGTCTCCTGTGCCTAATACTGACCTGTCCCTGTCCTCCTGTATGTCAGGAAAAAGTGCTATACCCTTAAAGACATAATATCACTTCAAGAAAGTGCATGAACTTCATGATAAGTACTTTAAGGTCCCTTTCTCACAGATGTTCAGCGCATGTTGTACTTCGTAGATCAGAAATCTTGGAAAGAACCACATAGGTCATGAATTCTACTTCCCTGAAGCAATATCCATGGAGTAGCCATATCACAACACTGGTTACACCAAGCATACCGGTATAAAATTGAGAGTTGTATGAGGAGTTGAGCAGGCCAATGATGACCCATACAAAAGCTAACAAGTGCTGCCAATGCTTTAGATTTGTACTTGAAAGGAATGTTTTAAACAAAACACCTTGTCATGTACTTGCAGGCCTTATATGTTTAAGCCTATGCTTTGGAATTCAACCTCACAAGACATACTTAGACAGGACTGTAGTCATGCAGTTCCTCTGCCTAAAACTGGATTGGAAGGAGATCATTACCAATGAACTGTGTAACACTGTATATAGCTATGGGAATTTATAGGTTCAATTTTTCACTTCAATTACATAGACAAAAACAATTTCTGGCTAACACTGCTAAAGCTGCTGTAAATAACATCACAGTTTTGAATGGCAAGACTTTATGGAAGATGGGAACTAACATTAATTGATAATTTGCCATAAAATATAAAAGAACTGATGTAGATTCATAATACAGTCCAAATTATTCTTTCTTTTGTGAGGTACTGAGTACAGCTTCTATCAGGCATATAAAAAGGGATAATCTTTTTCAAATGTCCATTTTTTTTTCAAACAGCTTTTGATAACTGACTACAATTCAGCCTTCATTATATCATTAATATACTCTAATTCCATTTAAAAGAATATCTACCTATGCTAATAAAGTTTATCTATACATCTTTAAAAGGCTTTTCTTATCCCCTTACCATATCGTGACTACTGATATAAAATAATGCTTCTCTCACAATGCAAGGCTCTCAGGATGTAGAGCTGTCTTCTTTCATCTGTAAATTATACAATCTGTAAATTATCAAGTATTTTCACAGTATTGTGTCCACCTGCTACTTCCTTCCATTCAAAAGCACAATTTTTACATAAATTATTCTTCTTGTTCATAACGCCAAGCAAATTTTATCTATCAGTTCCTCACTATTTTGAGGCAACTGTTAACGTCTATTACCAATAAAAAGAAGTTTCATAGAAGCAGTTTTTCTAACAAGGAGTATCACTTCTACAAAATCATTTCCTTTGTCAAAAATACCGATGACAACTATATTTCTTACACAGACAATATAGGCGAGGCCTGGAACAGTTAAAAACAAAATTTCACCAGGCTTGTCACATTCCTTGATATATCAGGAATTTAAGAATGAAATATGTCATCACAAAACATTTTAATGTTATATGTATTTAAGTTAGTATTGGATAATATTTCCATTATTAGTAAAGGCTTTGCATAGTCCAAGTAATTGACAATTCCTTGATTTACTTTACACCAAGTCCACCTGCCTTTTGTTCAAAGCGCAAAAGTACTTTGAGTAGAGCAAGGGCATCTTCCTCCACAAAGCACTTGGAATGTTATGGACTCCGCAAGAAAAACTAAAAGAGACTAACAACAGTAGTCATAGTAATAACAGATTTATTGCCTTAGGAAAACACAGTTTAAAAAATCTGGTCAGACCAGTGTGCAAGGAGCTGTAAATAATGCACTGATGGCATTACATGGCCTATTGCTTGGAGACTACGGCTCCAGGAAACATCTTCTAATAATGCCATCTCACAGACTGACTTTGCAGCCTTGCTTTTCTCACTTGAGTTCTTTTATTTCACTCATATATATAACTTTTCCTAAAAAAGTAGTAATCGCCCCTGATATGCAATTGGATTTCTTTAATCTGTTTTTTCGTTTGTTTGTTTGTTTGTTTAAACCCAAAACACAGGGTTATAAAATTTAAAATTACTGTTCGGCAACTGTTACAAAATACCTAACACTAATACCTCAATTTCTACAAATAATCAGAAATAAAAATTTCCACAGCCTGAGAAATTAAAAATGAATAAGCCATATCCATTCTTTATGACTCGTTACAGCCAAAGTACTAGCTTCACGTCACCTTTTCCTGGCATAGCCACTACATATATGAGTTTGATTTGAGTAGTATATCTCAGAGGTTTAGTGAAGTACGTCCATATGTAATATTGTCCATAATTAATATACATGTGATAGATAGGGCTAGTACTATACTCCAGCTGATGTCATCATTGCCAGCCTCTCCATATCTAAATGCTAATAGTTTTCTCAGATGACAGTTTTAAATAATGTCATAGTTTCAGCTGGGATTAAATTGTTTACTTCAGAGTTTCTGGTATGATGTTATGTTTTTGGTTCTAGGTGAAAAACACTAATGTTTATAGTTGCTGCTAAGTAATGTTGTACAGGGCCAAGGCCATTTGCAGTAATGGATCCAAGGAGCTGGGAAGAAACAGAATTAGGACAACTGACTTAAACTGGCCAAAGAGATATTTCATGCCATATGACATCAAGCAGTATGAATTTTGTGGGGGGTGGGAGTTATCTTTCCCTCTTCTACTGCTCAGGAGGTAAGGTGGGCATTGGTCAGGAGATGGTAAGAATTGCTTGTGCATCACTTGTTAAAAATATTCATATATATTTATATAATTAGTGATAACTATTATCCTTTTCATTTTCTCTATCTTAGAAAATAGTTTTATCTCAAGCCACAGGTTCTACTTTTTTTTTCCCCTGATTCTTTTCCCCCTCCCACTGGGAAAGGGGAGAGTGAGTAAATGACTGTGTGATGCTGAGCCACCTGCTGGGTTAAACCACAACAAAAAGAAAAGACAGAAATACCCAATATTCATGACAAAGCACTAGAAAATAAAAATGTTATACTTTTTTTAAGTTTGAAATTCAAAGGAACAGTATCTACAACATCATGTGGGAGTAACTTCAACCTGAGATTTTTTTGTAGTAAACTTATCTAAATGAGTAACTACATTACAGTTTGATTTGGTACAATTACAATGCCTAACAAAACTCATTCTTTTGCTTATAAAATCTGGCACACCACTAGGCTAGATGTTATTTTAGATTCATTAAAGGCAAAATAGCCACACCTATTAGTCAAGTCTTGTTATATCACATTTTATTTACTCACAGAGCTTAAGACAAAACACTTCTGTTTTCTTCACCTGATTAATTATATTCACTATAATGAGTTCACATAGAGAATTATAAACTCTCAAAACAAAACTAATATCTGGGTAGCTCATAATACTTCTAAAATTCTGCCACACCCAACATACAGAAAATACACTGAGACGGAACAGTGGTAAAACAAACTTACTAATCTCCAAGGTAACAACAGCAGATAATGCAGAAAGGAAAAGAAAACAGTATTTGAACATAAGTATTGCACTTACCTAGTGGCTGCCCTGCGATGATCCTGGCATTCTCTCCTGCCACTGCAGCCCTGGCATGTCTCTCGCTCATGTACTGTACAAATGCATAACCTTTGTGCACAGAGCAGCCAACTATTTTCCCATACTTTGCAAAGATTGCTTCGATGTCACCTTTTTTGACAATGGCTGTGTTCAGATTGCCGATGAAGACTCTGGAGTTGATGGACTTTGGGTCATTCTTATTGGTGACATTGCTGGTCTGTGTTTTGCCGGTCATGGCTGGATCACTTGGCTTTAACCCTTAAAGAAAGAACAAAGAGAATTATGTTTCATAACATAAGCAGTTACTCCTGGTTTGTTGATTTTTCCAGAAATAATTTACTTTTTCATATTTCACTTAAGGTGCATCTAAACTCAGAAGAGTTATATATTCTAAAAAATGACTATCAACAAAACCTAAGTAATACATATTAAAATCTTGATAGTAAGCCAAATTATAACTTGTCATCTTACAGATATAATATATACCAATATATTTCTTAAAGCTCTGATAGTGGAGCTCTGCTTAATCATATGTGGATTTGTGCTTGGAAATTCAATATTGACTTTTTAAGTATCTAGAAATGGCAAAGCAAGAGAATGAGTCATAGTCTTATATCAAAGAAATTAACATCCAAAGCCACGTGCAAAGCAAACTCAAATAATGAATGACTACTCTGCTTTTGTTTGGTAAGTGTTAGCCAGAGCACATTTCTCACCATTTAAATATCATTGACTATTGTGAGAAGTTTAGGACAAGTAACATACAGTTCTTTACCGTAATTAATAAGTTTCTATCAAAACAATTTTCCCTATTAATATTGTGAAAAAAGAAAAAAAAAAGAAAAAAAGAAAAAGAAAAAGAAAAGACAGGGTAAGCACAACTGCTTTACATTCCTAAAATAAAATAAAATAAAATAAAATAAAATAAAATAAAATAAATAAACTTCCTCAATTACATGAATACAGTTTTGGTTGCTGTTTTACTTTTCTTTCTGGGGTAACAAAACCATCTGAATCCTACCATTTCCCTAATGGAAACAGACACATTATTCTTGGGGATTTTTTTTCAAAATAAGAAAGAACACTTTTTGTGTTCATCTAGCCTCACTCTTTTGAAGTGCATTTGATTTTGTTAGTATGTATGTAAATTCCACCTGCCAGTAGGTCTTTCCATTTACATCAATTTACTTAGAAGTGAAATGAAAGAAATTATCCCATGCTCTGCTGGGTTTTCTTTAGTTAAATTTGATAACAGACATGTCAAAAATATGCACACCTTGTAAGAGTGAAAACTTTTTTTGTTAGAAGGAGATCATTTAAACAGCAGCCAAATATAGTCCAGCTCTAACAGCTAAGATTTATGTTACTATTTTTTAACCTGTTCTTACTTTTGATCAAATCACAATAACAGTTCAGGCAAGAAAAGAGTCCTGTTAAATACTCTCACAGTTAAAGCTCGGTTCTTTTCTCAAGATGAAAAGGAAAAATGAACTCTATTCTGGAAACCCAAAGCTTGACATTAACTAGCAGAAATTTCATATTTAAAATCAATAGCTACCATAAATTAAGCCAGACTGAAGGAAAAAGAAACCACTGTTACTGAACTCCACACAATTTCTAGTGAATAAACCATCCACAGCCACAGCTATCAGTACTTTGATTGTCTCCATCATACATGATTGAAACCCCACCTTTCTAGATAAGAACACACTATGGATATATGTGGGCAATTCTCCAGAGTTTTAGAAAATGCTTTTTGAAAGGAAAACATGCAACCAAGGCTATTAGTCAAATAGCATTTACTTCCTTAAACTATTAATGTAATATCTTTATATTAGAACATTCACAGAAAACACTGTATAACCAAAATAAGTTTCCTTGTAAATTTAACAATTACAAATACATTCTGGAAACACAAGATACTCCATAATGCACAAACTTCAACCCAGAAAAGCAGGAAAACTGCCTTGACCAAAAAACCCCTGAGCTTTATTGTGTAGGTCACTCTCAAAGTTACCCATGGAAATGACAACAAATACAAAGATACAGCTAATTCTCAGCTACAAAACATTATTTTTTGACACCATTAGCTATGCATTTTCACCAGTGATGAACAAGAGCCTGTAAAAGTCACAGAGATCGTGACCTCTGCTGACACAACTATAACATATCACCCACTGCCTCATTGTGCCCACATCCACTGTTTGGTCTCCATAAATGTTCAACGTTCAAAGACAAAAACTGCAGCAGTCAATATCAGGGATTCCTTTTTCACCAGCTATTCCCCGATGTTGCCAGAAAACACACCAGTGTGTTATGCACATACTAAGTCTTTTGGGAAAATCTCTCATGGGTAGCACTGTTTGTTTATGAATATCTAGCAAATAAAGTTGCTATCACTATATTATTCCTAACTGTGTTATTGTTCTCCGTTCACATTTATCAAGTCATGGAGACAATGTTTAGCTTCAGGTCTTGAAAGCAGTACACTCGGCTTATAGATCTTTCTCCTCTACCAACCTGCCATATGACACTCAGTGAATGACTATTTTGTACTTCTCTTGACACTTTTCAGAATTCAAACTTGAATTTTTGGCTAAGAGCTGTCTTTCCACATATTTTTTAGAGCTTCTAATGCAAAGATGTCATGATCTCAGCTGAGATTTCTGGGCACAACGAACACAATAATAATAAAAATGACAAGGGAAAAAATCTTAAGAAAATCCTCTGCCATGCAGAAAATTGCATAGAAATTATAAACAAAGAAACTATTTATAATTATTGCCATCACAACTGTTTTAAAAACACCAGAGAACTACACTCTTTAGTTCCTCTATTATTTCTCAATTTTAAATAGGACTTACTAAACTATTCATTTTTATTTCCTAAAAATTCTCATTTTATTTTGCCTGCTTTTGCTGTTCACTAGTTTAAATTGACTTTGAATAGTATGTTGAACAATCCTATAGTAGTTTTTCTTTGCAATGCAAATTCACAACATGTTCTTTTTTTTAAGACAAAGGAAAATAGTTTTCTGGTGGGTTCTCTTATATGCAAATGAAAAGACAGAAAATGTACTGCAAAAATTCCAAGGGTAAGAATACTGTGGGTGAGAATAATATTAACATGTGAATAATTTAGATCTGATTGCATTGTTTGGCTACATACAATACTACTGTGAATATTTTATAAAAATCAAAGATACATATGATCTTCATTGCAATGAGAAAGAATAATGCAAGTTTTACACCTCACATTTTACTCCTTGCATCTGTGAATACTGAATTATATCTATATTCTCTGTGCTATCAATAACATCACAAAAATAGCAACTCCTATAACCCCAGAAGTAAATGAAATAGCAAGAAAAAACATATCTGAAATCATCTAATTTCTCTGTGGCCTTGTTGAAGACTTTTTAAAGGTATCTTGCTAATTTCTTATCACTGCAATGATTCTTTCTGGTAATAAATGTCTTCTATAATACAAAACATATCTTTTAAGGAATGTTTACAGATAATACTAAATACACTTCATTATATTATTTCATGATGTATCTGATTTAATTATTTTACTCAGATCTAGCTAGTGTAAGTCTTGGCATACTTGAACATAGAAGTTATAAACTACACTGTTTCCATTATTACTTAGATCTCAGGTTCAAAAAGTAAAATTTGTAAACCTGTTTTAAACTTTTGTTGTTGTTGTTGTTCTTTCACAGGAATGTAAATGACTAATATGAGATTCTTATTGCACAGTACACAAATTTGGTAAGTCTAAGTGGGTAGCATGAAGTGCTGAAGTGAAGGATTGATTTTAAGTCACGTCAGCTTCCTTTACATTTCCAGCATTTTTATATGAATTTCAGTTAAATACCAGCACAACAAAGCACTGGTTTTTGGCTTTGAACCTTCAGTCCATAAAATGAAAAGCTGAATCTTGAGCTCTTATTTCATAGGAGATGCTGCTCCTACAGGCACAGTGGCTAATCCCACAATGTTGAAAACAATGGCACCATTTACAGCTATGAACTGTTCTGATGCAGAGAGGAGCACAAGACCTAAAGCAAAGGGAAACTGTCCAACTTCTCAGTAATTCTCTGGCATTTCCTTGGGAAGTACATGTGAGAAGGGACCATTACGGTCTTATTGGTCCTCAGCTCCCAGTGCTGCTTATAAATATTACCAATGACACTTCACAGGAAAATGAAAAACCTCTCTTTGAAAAGACAGAATTTTGGTCAATACACAAAATAATTTGGGATGTATATAGACACTTGAAGACTTAAGCTGTTAGAAGGGACTTTGAGAGCTCTTCACTTTATCAACAGTCTAGTTTTACCACAGATGCTCATCATAAATAACTGACTGAAACTCATTAAGCCAAACTCTAACAATTCTGTTAGGGGGACAAAAAAAAAAAAAAAAAAAAAAAAGAAAAGAAAAAAAAGAAAAGAAATCAAATAAATCTCTTTAAAGAATATAAAAGAAAATTACATTTGATGGTTTGAAGATATATTATAGTAAGATCTATACTTAGTTTCACATTCTAAAAATTCACCTTCAACAAGGTAAGCAGTATTTCAAGGAGCTTCTACTTATTAATGCGCTTTTATCTTGGAGTTATTTTATTTAAATTGTAAATAAAACATTTGGTTCCTTTAAACAAATAAAAAGAAGGTCTAGATATTTTGAATGAACTAAATATTTCTCACGGTGAATTATTAGGACAGGAACACTGAATTAAAAAAAAAAAAAAAACTGAAATGTTTTCTGAAAATATGTAGGCTACTCTGAAAGTAATGCCTATTCAATTTCCATGGAAACTACAACAGACATAATGAGCACAGTAACTATTTGACAATAAACAAGAGTCTACATGCTATGCAAAAATAATGCTATGTAAAAATCTGCACCAGCAAGGGTGACCCAGCGTTTCACAGCTGCTAATGGTGACACCGTTGGTAGGAAGATGTTACCCACGCAGTCCACCTTTCATCAGCCCAAACAGAAGTCAAAAGTCAAAAGTTGTCAAATCCGGACTGCATTGTGGGTGTGACAGAGCTGTCCAGCCAGGACTGGCATGATCTCCATGATATCCAAACTGGTATGGGGCCTGGTGTTACTGTGTTGCAAGAAAAAGGTTGTCTTCTTCTCTGGCCTGAGGCTGGAAGTTGGAGCCTTCATCTCAGTCAGTGTCACAACGTAGCAGTCAGAGTTGATGGTTTGTTCCAGGAAATACATATGAATCACCCCCTTCCTCATCCAAAAGACAGCACACATCACTTTACCTATTGTGTCTAGAACTTTTTCTTTTATGGGGAATTCAGACATCTCCACTCCATGGACTCCTGTTTTGACTCCTTCTCATAGCAGTGACCCCACATCTCGTCATCAGTAATGACGCACACCAGGAAACTGCCATCTTCAGCATTTTATTGCTTCAGTCGGCTCTGACAAACCTGTATATCTGAAGACACTCTCCATCTTGTATTGTGACAGCTGTGCATGCCTATTCAAAACACTACCTGTCTTTCATGTTGCTGTTGCCAATGCTGAAAGGCACCACTCACCGACTCATTGCTCACATCCGCTGTTTCATCTCCATAAGTGTTTAGGCAAGCATTAATGAATGACAGTGGGTGCCATTTTTTCTTCAAGAAGGAATTCAATGGTGCACCTTTGCTTCATACGTATTTCCATGTCAGAAGCCATTTTGTCAGATTGCCCCTCTGCTGCCATCTGTTGCACGACAATAAAATTTAATGGAATACTGTAGGGAAGATTGACGGTTGGACTAGGTGATCTTAGAGGTCTTTTCTCGGTGATTCCATAAGATTCAACCTCTGCTGTCATACCACCAACATCTGTTTATGTTACTTTACACAAACAGAGTATTAATACAATGGTTCTGTGTACTTACTACGCTTACAAAAAATGAAATGTTCTGTCCCATCAAACACAAATTCAGTTTGAGATGATTCAGCTGTGTCAGAAAATAATTACTATTCTGAATTAGATCTCTGTGATGACCTAGAAACCTGAAATGATGACTTATTATATGGAGAACTACTATTCTTAACTATAAAATTCTTGTCACTGGTAATTTATTCTAAGCACCATTAAGTGCAGATCTTAATCATCACTACTTTCAATAGTGAAGTTTGCATAGTAAAATGCAGAGTATACATCTGTTAAACACAAATTCTTCCAAGACAGAGGGAAAAAGACATAAGCAGACAACTGGTTATCCAGTGATAGCTGTCTTAACAAGGTATTCATAGTAAAAATTACTAAGCCTGTAAGATTAATTGCTCAGATGTTTAGGATTTCATTTGTAGAAGGACATTCTGGTAAATGATCAACATCATGATATCAGTCCTTAAATAAGAAGTGTAGCACTATAGCAGCAGACAGTCTCTGACCTAAAATTCACAAGGTACTCTCAGGCAGTTCCAAGGAATTTATCTCTACCTTTATACTTAGTTAATAATGGATCTTTTGTAAATGTCAAGATTAAATCTTTGCTTTAATAGCTGAACTTCAAACATTTAAGGTTTAAGAATCAATAAATATTTATCAAGAAAAAAAATGCAAAGCCACAATACATTTTCTCTCCTTTCATATTGCTTTTTATCAGCAGTGACAACTTTAACACTTTTGCATTGTTGCAGACAACTTTAAGATGTTTAAACATTGAAAGTGCTCTTCTGTGGCTGAAATGTCTTGCAGCATTATCTTGCATTGGTAATGATATTTTATGGAGCAAATTCAATATTTATCTTGATTTCCATAATAAGCACTCATTAAATACTGTTTTATCTCAGCTAAAATCAGCCACTGACAAATCCTTATAAAATATTACATACTGATTGAAAGTAAGAATATCGGCTTTATCATGGGGAGGGAGGGAAGGAATAGGGAGAACAAAAAGTTACCAAATGAAATATATCTTGTCTTGGAAAATCCTTTCTTATTTATACTTAAAATTCATTTTTAATGAATTACTATATCTAGGTCACAAAAAATAAAGAAAAAAATTTCTTAAAATGGCTAGTTAAATTGACATCAAAATATTCTGGACTTTCCCAGTCCTCATTAAAGTCAAAATCTGCTTTCCCTCTTCCCACCCAAGATATCCTGCCTTATACAAAATTTATTCATTTGTTCATCATTTATTTTTACGTTTTCCTTTCAATTATTTTTAAGAATGAGTTGATGCATCATGTTTATTGCACTGACAACGCACCCTTCAAGCTTGCTGACTTCTGGAGCCATATAAATGACAAAATGTGTCAATACTCACTATGCAACGTCTTTAGAAAATGAAAGACTGAAAAATAAAATGATAGATCACACTTCATCTCCTGTTACCACTCTTCTAAAAAAGACAAATAATCTGCCTTTGGGGAAGGTAAAGAAAATGTATCTTGTTTTTGTTTTTGTTTTTTTTTCTTTTTTCTTTTTTTCTTTTTAATTGTTTGTTAATAAAGCAACTACCTATTAATTATAGTATATAGATTAAATGACATAAAACATTTTTGAATATATGTTATTTATTGCAGAGTTGTTTAAACATTTGAAAGATTTGTACATCTTTGGAGGAGCACCACCTCCAAGCACTATCTTCTTCTGGTAGATAGAAGCTATAGATTCATATTGCCTCACTCTGGCTTGTAGTGATGGTTCCTTCTCCTATCTAAATGAAGAAAAAAAAATATGAAATTTACTAGTAGAGAGTCATGAGGATTTACCCTGCCATTCACTTGCTCTCAGTTTTCTGAGTATAGAAAGTAACTCTATGTAATGATGCACAGAAATACGTTTCCCTGACATAACAATTTCATAAACTCAGATAAGGGCTTCTTTTCCCCATTACGTATATCTCCTATCAAACATGAGTCTTTCTCTATTTATCACTTTGTAAAATCAAACCACAATCATACTGGTTAGCAAAAAAAAAAAAAAACAAAAAACAAAAAAAACCAACAACAACAAAAAAAACACATAATTCTTTCTCATAACACATATCTGTGTAAATAATACAACAAGTTCAGGAGCTGCTGTCAATTTGATTTTATTTTTTTTCACTTGGCAGCTTCATGATACAATGGACTGCCTAAAAACAATCTTAGCTATTTTTACTGTCATATGTCATTTCAGACTAATCTCATGTTCACGAGGATTTCTTGGTCTCATTCAGCAGCACTGCTTCCTGTGTGTTTTTGCTTTCTTTTCAGCTTCATATCACTGCAAGGATTAAATGAGCCTTGGCAAGTAAGACAGTCTCCTACTATCATTTTTATATTTCTAGATTTCCTAATAGAATTCACTATGCTCTCTGCTCTCATGGATGTTTACAGTCTGAAAGTACAGCATCTTCTGACATTTTAATCAGTAAAATATTTCTACATTTTAGAATTCGAAGCTATTACGTAAAAATAGACCTAAGAAGGATACCTGTGGCATAGTCAGGTATTTCTCCTACAATAAAATTCTCATTCCAAACCTTTCATTAAGATGTTATTTTGAACACACAAGATTAGTCTTAGGACAATATAAATTTATTTTTCAAGTAATTCTTAAGGGAAAAAGATTCTTTTGGCAAGCATGTCTTGTTTTTTTTTAAAGAAGCATCCCATCTGCATTTCCTGCTGAATGAGTATAAGTGATTCATAGATGGCAAATTTCATCCCACTGAAACTTTCAAGAAAACTTTCCAAAAAAACTTTAATGTGGGGAAAAATTATTTTGCTCCATTCTGTTTCCTCTATTATTTTTAAGAGTTTGAAATTGGATTTGTGGACTGTCACGGTCCAGGTTGTTGAATACCAAACAAGAAGTAAAGAGCTTCTGAACTGTAATCCTAGCTCTGGTACAGACCTGATAAGAGGCCTTATGCAAGTCACTTAATATCTCCACCTTCTTCTTTCTTCAGAAACTGGCAATAATGGTATTCGAACTCAGTGAGTTGTTACATGAACAAAATGAAAGCATGCAAAGCACTATATAAATGTTGCAGCACTACAGAGTTTAATAGGAAGTGTACATCCAGGACTTTGTTTTGAGGATTAGTGATATCTTTTCTTTTCCTGTCCATACCATGGAACTGGAATACAAATCTAACAGTGCTGTTAAAAAAGCCTCATATTTGGATCTGACTTGATCTCTTTTTCTTCCACCACAATGATGCAACAATGGACAAAGTCCTCATAAATTACATACATTGATTCTCCAAGGTATCTACCATATCATAAATACAAATCCCAAAGTATCTGTTGAACTGTTTCTCCTCTTTCCCCATTCTGTCAGGCAGGCATTCTAAGTTTAACTGCATTTCAGTTACTGACATTGAAACTTAAAAGTAGTCTAAGGTCCTGCAGAAGACACTGAAACATTTTAAGACTCATAATTAATAAATTTTAATTTGCTGAAACTCACCAACCTTCATTGACCTGTCTTGCTTCAGAGAATATTTCAGTAATTTTCTCTTGTCTCTATTAAGGAAACAAACCTCAGCTGCAGTGCCATCCCTCTGTTTAAGCTGATAGTTCAATGGTTAGGGACAATGGAAAACCTAATTCAATTCTCTGCTGTTGAAAATTAGAATGTGTACTCCCTGTCTCCTGAGGGTGTTGTTAGGCTCTCTTCATAGTCTTTGTAATACGCGTGCTTCAGGGTCTACATCTTTCTTCCTGGATTATCTTCAGAAACCATTTGACATTTACTTCCTAGTGAAGTCTACAGGAATTCTCATGCCAAAAACTTAATAGGTACTTATCTTTTAATGCACAAATAATTTTAATACCTACTTATTTGTTATTCAGTTCTGTGCCGAGACATGGAAATTAAATGAAACTTACTTTTGTACTGTAATTGTTACTGAGAGATCAGTTCTTACAGTTTCTATAGTATGCCTCATACAATATAAAAATGTGCCTGACAGTTTCATCACTGTGTTAGAAGAAATACTGTATACCACTGAGAAACTCTGAATGGTACTATACATTCATTTTTTACTTTAAAATACATTACATATACACACAAAATGTTTTCCTTTCCATCTTCACCATTTTGTGAAAAAAAATTTAAAAAAAAGAATAAAAATTGGATGAAGGTATTTTGCAATATTTCTTCATCATCGTTGTCTCAGCAGTTTTTGTTTTTTTTTTTCTTCTCTGTAGCAAGTAGATACAAGTGAGATTTTATTTTAGACTGGGAAACTAGTAAATCTTAGTAAAGTTGAGATTTTATGTGAACACACATCTGATGCAAAAACACAGTGCTCATAGTCCCGGGCCAGATAATTGTTTTATATACTTAATGAACTTTTAGAGAATAATTAAAACAAACGCAATGATAGAACAATATGCCAAAGATTTATTTTTTAAAAAAATTATCTGAATATTAATCATACACAATAATAAAGGCATTTTTAATTCAAACAATACAAAACTGTTGTTGATGCACTTTTTCTAGCAGTATGTTATTTGAGCAGTGATTTTCCAAGGCAATATCAAATAATCTCATTGTCATATGGTAGCTCAGCACCTGTGACCCAAATCTTTGCATTCTTAAATGATTTAGAATTTGGTTCTGGCTTCATATTTTTTGATTTCGTTAATTTTTACAGAGAGAGACCTCACCAAGAAAATTTATATTCACATGCAAAATCTATAATATCATTATTTTCTTGCACTGACTTGAAACAAAACTCTTGTATTTTCACCACCTGACTTCTCAGTCACCTGCCACACATATTCTGTGCTTCTTTCCACTCTCTAGGAGCAAATTCACGGTATTTCTTACTCCATTTAGTCCTACCTACAGCTTTTCTTCCTTCTCAAACTTGAAAGAGCAGCACTGAAATAAATTTGTCAACAGCGCTTTTATTTCCTCTTCCTGACAGCCTGTCCAGATGCTGGCTGATTTACTTATATCACTCACACACGCATTTATATATGTGTGTGTTATAAATAAGTAAACATATATTACTGGCTGTTATTCTACAATGCACCTCACAGAGTGTGGTCTTGTAAGAACTGAGACCAACATTACCTGAGATGAGCATAATCTGTCTATCAGGAATTTACTTTATTGCCTTACTGCATAGCATTGTGGCTGTACCAAAGACAGTGGCAAAACAAACAAACAAATGACCACAAAAAAACAAACCTCTCCCTCCCCCCCCTGGAATTTTAAGGACATATTCAGCTGAATAAACATTCCAACCCATCCACGCACTTCAAGGAACAGTACTCCAAGTTTTAGCTGCACAGCATTTTTAAAGACCAGGAAAGAGTAACTGTGTCAAAACTGAGCATGCAGTCCTTAAGTTTTCTTAACTTTTCTTTCTACGTGACAGATAAACCAGGACAGAGCAACAAAAAAGAGGAAAACATTTCCCCTAATTTTTCATAACTGTAAAGTGGATTGAGATTAAATTTGAAACCAAAAGACATAGGCCTCCAAAGAATTTTTAGAAACACCAGTGGAAAATAAATCAGTAAAACCCAGCATATTTTACATAAATATACTTTATATTATCTCACTTGTATCAAGGAGATAGAACAAATTTGAATGTAAAGAGGCCTTCCTATGAATCTCATATTTAAATAATTTATTCTATTGATTACATTTAATCTCCTACATCATGTCATAGAGCTGTAAGGTATCTGGTAGGAGTACAGTAAAAACCAGTTAGAGTAAATAACTTGCAATGAATAATTTATCCCTCAAATTTTCTACCCTGTAAAGATTTTTCTATAGCTCTTGCTGTCATAATATCTAACCTCTGGTCTAAAGGATGAGCTTATTAGAAGAATTCATTATTCACATAACTCTGCTTTAAACCACAGCAAATCTTTCATTGACTTAACTAGGGCAGGAAAGGGTATAAATTGAAGGGAGAGTTTTTTGATGTTTCTGTTATCCCCTCAAGTGAATATGAATAGATTCATTTCAAGCTTTGTTATTTGAGAACATGAAGAAGATTTTTCTTCTTCTTGTAAATATAAATCAGTTAAAAACATTTCTTCCAAAGCATTTGACTTTCAATATTAAATATTCTATTTTCTTTTAATTTGATCTAGTTAATCTAGATTTAATTTATTGCAGTACGTCCAATGTAATTGCTCCCATCCAATTGACTTCTACTGTGTTTCTTCCACAAACATTTCTCTAGAAGCTCTCAAATAACTGTTCAAAAACATCCACACCAGTAAAACTTGGCTGTGAGAAATGAAATAGAAACAGCTCACAGAAGCAAAGAAAGCTAATTATATGTGTGGATGAAATGTATGAAAGAAAGTTGCTTTTCTAAAAATTTATTTTTCTTACCTTAACAATCAGCTTTGGCAGCTCAAATTGATTATTTCCAGTCCATGTTATCTTACTATTCTAGATAATTACAACATGTGATACTGGTCTTGTCAACAAATATTATTTGACAGAGCAGATTATTTTCAAACTAAAACATACTCAGCATGAACCATCACTGGTCTTTCAACATGCAAGTCTCAGTTTCTCAGACACACTGCATACAACATACAGTCTGATTTCCATTTGTACTGCTAGTTATTCTCCTAATACAATTATATATTATTAGACATAAATAAGTAAATAGTCCCCATGAAAAGTATCTTATTCCTTTTCAAAAGTGTATAGCTGCTTTAATAGTGCAACACTAAACACTCCATAACTCATCTAAGTAAGGAACAATAACTTTCATGTAAGGAAAGATATTCCTCTCAATTTTTGCATGTGTTTCATCTTTCACTTTGAAGAAAATAATCACAGGAATTATTTCAAATTCTGAGTAAGCTGAAGCTGAGTAATGTCACTATCATCAATAAGTGGTACAATAGACTTTAATTATTATTATCCATTCTTGCAAAGCAAGAACATCTAAATTTTTTCCATAAAATTGATTATGTGCTGATTATAGATGTTTTTATAACTTATTCCACTTTAGGTTATCAGGAAAATTTACCAAATGAGAATGGAAGATTAACAGGTGAAAGTAATATTTTGAAGAGAAGTTAGAATACTATTACTACTGTAAATTAGTTTTTTTAGCTTAAACACATTCAGTTTATGTAAAAACCTGCTTTTTAAGGAACAGCATTTGATGAAACTGTTACTAGTCCTTTCTTCCTGTCTTTTATTTTAATCAATATGTGACTTTCAGAGCTATCTTTAATATTTCCGCACATGAAAGTTAAGTGCTCTCAGCATCTATAAAGTGAAAAGTGTCTTCACAAGAAAACAAGCTGATTGTCATGGTTCGGAGAAGGATCTGGATGAAATTTCACCACACAGGTATTTCTCAAAAGTTGTTTCATCAGATGTTTCCAGTAGTTTTCACTGAGCTTTGTCTGTCTGTCAACTCTTGTAAAGGGTGTCACAAAAAATAAATGTAAGAAAACACATTGAAGAAAGAATGGAAAATTTCAGCCAGCCACCTCTATGATATTTTGAATATATATTGGTGAGCTAAGTACAACAATTTACTTGATACATTTTCCTATTTTCTGAATGTGTAGACCTGAACAAGCCACCCATTTTGAAATGATAAAGTTCTTTATTATTGGTCTAAGATAAATTAAGAGTTTTTTGTTATATATATATATATCTTCACAACTGAGATATATTGTAGTTGTAGTTCTGCTCTACTTCTCAATTTCCTTGCAGCAGTCGTAGACCAGAGACCTGTGAAATAATATGACTAATACCTAAGATAGAGTGTAGACTGCAGGACCAAAGGAGAGTAAAGATGGCTGGCAGAGCCTAAACTCTTGTTCTCCTTTGTTCGTTTCTGCCTGACCTATAAATCCTGAAGTTTGTAACTTACACATGTGGTCCGCTTGACATGAGTGTGAAAGGTTACACTAATCTACTCAAAGATATGAGTTATACAGGCAGTCTAGTTACAATAGCTAACCCGAGGATTTGAAATAACCTTTTCCAGAAGAACAATTGCTTCTCAAAGCATAAACGTTTAGAAGCATTTCTGCACTGTACAAACTCTGGCCACTGAGAGAATCACACCTAGAATTTTCCTAGAAAAATGAGAAAATACCTAATGTAACATTGTTAATCTGTGCATATGCTGAATATGTTAAATTATTTCCCACCCTCAGATCTGGTCTTGGAAAGAGAATTACAAAACAAAAACTCCAGGAAAGGTTGTCTATTCTCTGCAAGAGGCAGAACTTGGCAGATCTCCACAAATGAAAATATTATCCTCTTACTCAGTCTACTGCTAAATTACAGTTTGATTTTAAATGCCATGTAAAATAGCCTTAAAAATGTAATATTCTGAACCTCCTATAATTAAACTGGCTTCTTGACCACTTGAATTCTGTAAAATAGTATCGCATCTCCTTTCTCTGGTTTCTGTGGGCATGTGAACTAAAGATAAACACCTTTAAAACAGTAGAAACTGTGTTTAGTTGTGTCTTTGCTTTCAGAAAAAACGATAGTTTGAAGTATTCAGAAATAATTCCTATTCTAATCTCTTTGATATGGGATCCTGAAAGAAAGAAGGTTTTGGAAAGCAAAGGGTAATGGAAAAAGCACTGTTATTAACCACAATGGCATTATGAAAGGTAAAGCTTTTCACCCCATATACTACAGATAGAGAGGACAAGTCCTTTCCACATGTCTTCTCTCAGGAAGGCTTTGTTTATGGGAAATGATTAAAAAAAAAAAAAAAAAAGAAGGAGGAATGAAAATAATAATTTAGAATAGAAAAGAAGCCTCTGGCAATTCACCGGGATATTGTTACAACAAAGGGTGGGGGTGTAAGGGATGAAGGCGACATCACTGTCTTTCCCATCTTCATATACACTGTTTTATCTTTGAAAAGTATCCAAAAGTAATGCTATTCATTTACACTGTTTTTTGTTTTTTTTTCCTTTTTAATTTTAATTCTGTGTAGATAAGGAAAAAAGTGGATGGGATTAATAGACCTCTCAAGTTAAAACATATTTCTAAATACATTTCCATCAATGTTTAATAAAGTTATATTGATATCCTAAAATATCCTATCACAACCGAGATCTATTGCATTTAAGTAGATATTATTCATTTTGCCCCATTTTTACAAATTCAGTTTGTCAGCAGAACTTTATTTCTGAGGTAATTATCACAAAACCACAGAATCATTAAGGACCATTAAGATCATCAAGTCCGTCAATCCGCGATCACCATGCCTACTAATCCATGTCCCTTGGTGAAACATCTATGTATTTCCTGAACAATTCCAGTGATGGTAACTCCACCACCTCACTGGGCAGCCTATGCCAGTACCTGAGCACTCTTTCAGGGAAGGCTTTTTTCCTAGTACCCAACCTGAACCTCCCCTGGTGGAACTTAAGGCCATTACCTCTTGTACTATCCCTGTTACCTTGGAGAAACAGCCAACTCTCATCTCATTCTACAACTTCCTTTAAGGGAGTTGTGAAGAGCAATAAGGTCTCCCCTGAGTCTCCTCTTCTTCAGAATAAACAACCTCAGAGTGTCTAACTGCATATTTTCTATAGCAAAGTCAAGCAGATGTTTGCATGTAAGTTCTGGTATGTCCAAAATCAGAAACTTACCCGAAATAACTGTGCAAATATAAGCATGCCACCCACCACAAGAAAAGCATAACTTTGTGGTTGTTAAAATAGTCTAGACAGACTGAAAAATATATATATACATATATATATATAATATGATTAAAATAAATGAGGTGCCCTTATTATATTTGTGTTTGAGTCTGAATCTGAATGAATCTGCCAAGATGTTCTAACTTACAGGATTCCTAGTGCTGTGAAGAAAGCTGTAGACATTCTTTGTATAGCTGTCAGTCTCAGACAAAGAAATTGACTCAGCTCTCTTTCTGAGCTGGGCTGATGCATCGAGCAACATATGAAATGCAAGACTGAAGGTATTATGAGGAATTCAGACTCCATTTAACTAAAATTTATGAAATATTTTATAGAATCAAAAGACATACCTCCTAAAGTGTTTTTATTATAATCACTATTATACTGCATTATATAACCTTTTAACCTCAGATTTTCATTCATGTTAGTAAAAAACCCAAATGTTTTAGTCAGACAGATTGTGAACTAATTTCTGGTTTATTCACTGATTTATTCCAAGTTGGGGATTTTTTGGAAAAAAAAAAAAAAAAAAAAAGTATCTACTGCTGAAAGTGTAACAGAATTCATTATGAAGAATGCAGTGATTTTTTTTAGAAAGCATCACTGACAGAAGCATGAGCTATACATATAAAAATCATTCCTTAATTCCTGCTGTTAACGATTTCAGAAAAACTTTCATGTTTTTTTTTCCTCCTACACTTCAGTAAATAAAGAACTAAGAAATAGGGCCATGCACAGCCATAACTTCCTGTAATCAAAATTCTGGGGACAAGAGAAGAAAAGCACATTTCCACAGCATCTTTCTGAATATGTAGCTACCTTTTCAGAAAGATCTCAAGACTTTTTTATTACTATTATTTATTTCCTTTATGTTACAGATTCACCAGATCTCTGAGATAAATAACAGAAAAATTCTGCAACAAATATGAAAATATCAGCTCTCTCTCAGACAATGCAGGATTATAAAGCAACAGCTATGAGCTTGGTTAGTGATCCTCTAAATTCAAATATACCTTCTCCTTCTTTCTCAACATACAGTGTAAGCAGTCAAATATATACACTTTAAAGAGAAACACAGAATTCTTAAAAGTTGGAACAGACCTTTAAAGATCATCTAGATCAACTCCGACGCAATGAACAGGGACATCCAAGCTAGATCAGGTTTACTATACAGGTACTGAAGAGAAATACAACACACTTTTTTCACTGTTAGTGGGAAGTAATACTTATAGACACTGACATAGTTTTCAAATTGAGACACAGTTTTACTTAGACTGTAATTATAGAATCAACTAAATGATATAGAGTATGCCAGAGACTACCTGTACCATCTGCTTCTGTCTGTTTTAGGAACAATATCAGTCTACAGAAAAATTCAAAGTTATTTTATAAAGCATCCAGATATTTATTTTTATTCTCTCTACATTTTTGAAGCTGAAATAAAATGAAAAATTTGACATAAGGTTAAAGTGAAGCTGTTTGAAAATTTAGCAGTTTTTCAAGGAATGTTCCACTTTTGCACAGTTGCAGCACTTCACGAACATTAATGAATTTGCTTTCACAACATCTCCTTCTGAGTAGGTTTTTCTATTCCAGCATATTAATAAACTAGCAAACTTTTATAATTACATTATTTTCTCAGAATATTTTTATAGAGGCATGGGCTCAGCCTTAAATCCTGACCTAATACTTGTACACAAATATAATTCTGTGCAAAATATAGCCAAAGTGGTTGAAATAAAGACTTAGAGCGAAGATACTTATAATAGCCTTATTCCATTTTAACTCCTCACATAAGCCCTCTCACAACTGTTTTGTTTCACTCAATTCTGATACTTTAGCTAAATTTGTCACTGAGAACTTTTGTTACAATTTTTTTAAAGAGTGAGAATGTTCACAGTGCTAGGGCAATTTTAAAAGGATGCAGACAACATCATCTGGTTCATCACTTGGATGAACCTTATTCCATTCTGGTCTTGCCTCTTCTGCATGGTTCAACAAAAAATATTTTTATAGAAGTGTCAGTTCAATCCTCCCCAACATTCATATAGTTTATGGCTGCACAGTATGTACTGTGGGTATTTCCAGACACTGTGACATTACATAGTATTTTAAAATAAACTTCAGTACTGCAGGAACCATACCAATTGAAAGCTTACAGATGGCTGATTGTGAAAAGCCATTAGGAAGTCTGTCCATGTGGCAGCAATTTCTAACTGAAATAGTGTGATGAATTGTACCCACTGCTTATTTCATTTTGGATTTTTTCTCTCCTTCTAACAGCGTTCAGAACAGCAAGCAGCCTCCCTGCTCCTCATCACAACCCTTCATGAGAAACCAGTGGAGAAAATCTAAAAAGCAGAAAACATAGATATAAGACTTTCCAAATAATCCAGACTCTCCCAAGTTCCAAGTGAATTTTGGACCCATCAATATTTCCACTGTTATCAGGGAATGTTTGTGGCTGGATGAGGATGATATTGCTAAATGCATCACTTTGGACAGAGAAAACAGTGAAAATGTGTCCACTGGAGCGTATACATACACAGTGCAAAAGGCAGCACTAACATAACTGCTTAGGAGCATTCACCATCTGCATTTTGGGCTCTCATTCCCTCTTTTCATTCCCCTTGTCTATCCTGACCAAGAAGAGAAGAACAGGAGCTCTTCACAACCTTGAGAGCACAGCATCAGCCCTGGACACCCAGAGGGAAAAGGTTGTTCTATAACATCATTGTGGGGCAGCCTCTTCATATCCAATGTTCCTATTGAATTCTTGGAGGGTTCAGGATGCTGCTTGGTAAATATAGAACAATCAAAATAAAAAAAGAAACATAACAACATCAGATAGAAAGTTTTGGGCCAACTTGATTTTTGGAAATGAAAACATCGGCTTTTTTATTTTTTCATTGTCATTTCTTACATACCATCCTCATGATTTTAATTGGTGTCACAAATTCTTTCTCAAATTTTCCCTTATGACCTCTGTTTTGTCACTGGAAACACACGCAACGTCTTTATTTAAAGATGTTTTCCCCTGCAGATGACTGACACTACAGGACCTATTGAAGAGAGATGCTGAAAAAACAACTGCTCTTTCTGAACAGCAGAAGGATATCACTGTGTCATATGTTAACTGTGAAAGAAGCTGTATAATAATATGATAATGCACACATAATCATAAACATCACTGGGTTCTATTTTGTGAAGTCACCACAAAAGCTCTGGACTTCAAACAAATAACTGCAAAAACATGATATACTGAAATCAAGCTTTGAAACACTAGAGGTCTAACTTTGAAAGGAAACAGAAAGCTCAGCACAGGGAGCATCAAAATGGTTAAAAAGCACAGTGGAAAAACAAGTTGAATTTAGGAAAAAAACATTTATAGAGGGAGCCAATTTTTTCTCAGGAGTATGAAAACAAGCAATGCCTCTCACAATTAGATTCTTAAGCGTGCTTCCCCTAACCAAGAAAAAAAAAAAAGTTAATAGCTTCAAAGTTTATTCTTAAATCTATGTCAAGAAATATTATCCATTTGTAAAGATTCATTATGTTCAAAAGATTCTAAGTTAGAAAAGCAGTAGAGATACTAAAACCACTGATTCATTCACACAAAGCATTTGCATTTATCTGTGCTGGACTGAATCAGGTTATGTAATAAAATTCATTGCCTTTATGATTCTTTTCTCCTTTGCAAGAACAGGCAACATAAATAAGAGGTTGCAGTATGAGTGTGAACACTCTTACTGAAAGAAATATCTGTCCAGAAAACCTACTTTCTCCCCACTGTGATGCGAAATATGGTATTTAAATCAAATTTCTCTTGCCACATAACTGTCAGTTCTCAGCTTCTCATTTCAAATATGGTAAACTTTAACCTTACTCTAATTTTCTGTTGTATTTATGGTAGGTTTTTTTTTGTTTGTTTAATATTTTTTCCTCCTTTTCTAGGTTAAGTACATTGAAGTGAAGAATCTAGTGTAAGTGCCTCAAATTTTGATTCAAAATTAGTAAAAGCTTCTGATCTCTACCCTTTCTGCAACTGTTTGAAGAGAAAAATAGAATAATGAACTCCCTCAACAATACACCACAAAAACATTTTCTGTGCAGAGCTCAGCTAACTTAGTGATCAGTGCCAGCTCACACAGAAATGAAAAATTCTACATTTGAAGAGTGTTTTGAATGCAAAAGAGAGAGAAAATATAAAAAATATTGACTACTGGTAACTAACTGAATGCTCTCATCTATACTGGGCAGTGAATGTAATGCGGATATTGTAGCAAGAAGTTCAATGGAATAATTTAACCAAAATTTAATCTTAATGACAAACAGCCCAGCGCATGGCAAATCAGAATTGAAGTACAGTGAAAGATCTTTCCAACTTCTGACATCAGCTTTGGATCCTAGCTAGAAATAAAGAAACAAAATTCTAATAGATCTCTGAAGACACAATTATTTCAAGCAATAACACTGGTACTAAATCTTTATAAAGCAGAACCCAAGCTTCTCAACTGCAGCAGTAGTTAAAAACAGTGATTTTGAGCAGTGATTTGAGATGCTTTCTAAAGTTACATATAATTTTTAAACACATGCAAATATATTTTTTAAACTTTTCGTAAGACAGAAGTTGGTAAGGATTTCATAAAAGCAAATCTATTTAAGCCTTTCTGTGAATGTCATATACAGAAAAGTTTTGCACAGACAGATCCTGACATTGACAGTAACAACATCTCTAGTAAAAACATTTTGTATTTCTCAAAATGAATGAATTTTTGTTTATTTGTTTGTTTATATTAATGGTTTTGGGTGAAACTGCTTATTCCAGCAGGGCTCAAAATGTAGGACAACCCAAGTGTTTTCAGCTACTTGAATAAAGGAGATAACTTGGATATGAAAGGATATATAGAGAATTGTAGAATTTCTGGTATGTCTCCTAGAATTTGAAACATTATAATTTTGAAATTTAAAATTTGTGTGGGTTTGTGGGTTTTTTCCCCTCATTCTTTGAAGGACTTGAACTTTAGATTAAGAGAAAAAGAAACAGCGAAATAAAAACAGATTTTTAAAAAATATATCTCACGCTATAAGGTGAGGTGCAAAAGAAAAACAGAAACAAATCAGAGACATTTTAATAAAATTTGTATTTTTCAGCAATAAAAGCTAAACACAGAGAATCCACAGTAATTAAGATCTATCTATGGCAACGTGGGTCAAAATATACCTTATTAGTTTTAAAAAACTCATGTAGTGGACTTTGACTTTTCTCTGGTAATAAAAGCTAAGCAAATTCAGTATTCATGATAGATGTCAAAGATGCACTCTTCAAATTTTATCTTATTTTCACAGATGATTGAAGATCTATATTGCAGCACAGTGATAATTTGTGGAATCAGGTTACACAGCAAAACTTTTAACCTTCAGGTACCCATTTAAATCTTTCTAAAACTCATTTCCTTCTACTGTTACCCTAAATTTCACTGAAATACTTTTAGTTAGTCACTGGAAATTGAGACTAGCTGGAAATACATACTTTTTAATAGAATCATTAAGGTTGGAAAATACCTCTAAGATCATCTAGATCATCCAACTGTCAACCCCTCCCCACCATCCGCACTAACCATGTCCCTCGATGCCCTATCTATACATTTCTTTAATACAACACGGTGTGTCAGTGTGTATGCAATAAGGATCTGTTCATGAAGACATCAATTTTTCACCACAGGAATCAATGTTTCACAAACATCTCAGTGTGTTTTTTGAATATAGGTACTAAATAAGTTCCTTCAGATCACGGAATCACAGAATCACAGAATCGTAGGGGTTGGAAGGGACCTCCAGAGATCATCGAGTCCAACCCCCCTGCCAAAGCAGGTTCCCTACACCAGGTCGCACAGGTAGGCGTCCAGGCAGGTCTTGAATATCTCCAGAGAAGGAGACTCCACAACCTCCCTGGGCAGCCTGTTCCAGTGCTCCGTCACCCTCACTGTAAAGAAGTTCTTGCGCACATTGGTGCGGAACTTCCTATGCTCCAGCTTCTGGCCATTTCCCCTTGTCCTGTCTCCACACACTGCTGAAAAGAGTCTGGCCTCGCCACTTTGCCCCCCACACCTTAGATATTTATAGACCTGGATCAGGTCCCCTCTCAGTCTTCTCTTCTCAAGGCTAAACAGACCCAGATCACTTAGCCTTTCTTCACAGGGGAGATGCTCCAGGCCCTTCACCATCTTTGTGGCTCTCCGCTGGACTCTTTCCAAGAGATCCCTGTCTTTTTTGTACTGAGGAGCCCAGAACTGGACACAGTACTCCAGATGAGGCCTTACCAGGGCAGAGTAGAGGGGGAGGATCACCTCCCTCGACCTGCTGGCCACGCTCTTTTTAATGCATCCCAGAATGCCATTGGCCTTTTTGGCCACAAGGGCACACTGCTGGCTCATGGCCAACCTGTTGTCCACCAGGACACCCAGGTCCCTCTCCGCAGAGCTCCTCTCCAGCAGGTCATCCCCCAACCTGTACTGGTGCATGCAATTATTCCTCCCCAGATGCAAGACTCTACGCTTGCTTTTGTTAAACCTCATCTGGTTTCTTTCTGCCCAGCTCTCCAGCCTGTCCAGGTCTTGCTGAATGGCAGCACAGCCTTCGGGCGTGTCAGCCAATCCTCCCAACTTCGTATCATCAGCAAACTTGCTGAGGGTGGCCACTATCCCCTCATCAAGGTCATTGATGAAGATGTTGAACAAGACCGGACACAGCACCGACCCCTGGTCGATCTTGATTCTACTCAAAATTCCTTTGTCCTGACAAAAGCATCCTTTATTTGCACCCTAGTGTCCAGCTTCTATCAGATGTGTCACTGAAAGAGCAGCAAACAATAGAAATAACTGTTTAGATCTGTACAAAAATTGTATCTCTCTCTAAAGTTTACTCATAGAAAAATGGCCATAAGAAGCAAAGAATGATTAGAAAATAATCTGCAATATGCCTTTTACATCTCTTACTTTCAAAGTAGCATCAGGTTACTTTTTACACATACAAATCTGAAATACTGAATAAAGTCTCATTTAGAAGAGGACAGTTGAGACTAGAATTAATTAATATGTTGAAATTTATAAGGCACAGTGAGATCGGCATTGCTGATTTTTACTTTTCTAAAAGGAGTCCCAACCAGGAGCAGTGCAGAGAGTGCCCAAATTGGTCAGAGTGCACAGCAGGGAGCTCAGGCTCCTTGTGTAGATGACACAGTTTTGGAAAAGCATTTGCCAGTATAAAAACTGCATCTCTTTACTATAGATCGTAACAATTACATAGCTTAAATTCTATTTTAGCTTGAACTTTAAAATGGCACCTTATTGGAAGTTGAAAAAATTCCACAGTGTGATTTTAGGATCCTAACAGTCACATTCATATTACTAGTCACATAAAAATCACCTTCCTAATCATTCCTTTTGATTTCGTAACATTGGAGATCGCTAAATTTACAGAGATGCAATTTAGATTTAACGGATAGCAAACAATGGTACCTGCAAATCTCTAGGAGAGCTATTACAACTCTTGTATATAAAAAAATAAAGATGAGTTTCAAAAACACAGGTAGGCAGGCACAAACAATCTCTTAGAAGTGCCTGCTCTGAAGAGATGCGTACACAGATCATGCTGTGACCACAGGACATCTATAATGGGACAACTGAAACCAGCTATCATGATATTTGTGATGTCACCATTTTTTTGAGCAATAGCATGGATTAAAGCCCTCTTCCAAGAGGAAGAAAACAGGCTTTTTTTTTCTTTTTAGTGTGTGGGTTATTTAACTCAAGAACAGTTGAGCTGTACCTTAATCTCTCATTTTAGGTAATAGCAGTGCTACCTTCCCTTATTTAAAGCACCATTAAAAGCTCAGGCTGTTTCCCAAATAGATATTGCCAAACACTAAATTCTACCTGCAAGTAGCAAGGGATAATAATTATAATTGCATAGGCTAACAGTAAATCCAGCACATCCATACATTAATTTACCTTTTCCATAAGAACCAGGAGATCAGTTCTGCTACCCTTCAGTCATGCTGAATCACAGTTTACTGCACAAGTAATCCCTATTACTTCAATGGGACTATAGAATATGACTGAGTTTAGTCTGCTACAAGCTGCAGGATCTAGCTAATTACCCCAGTTTATGAACTGGGGTAGGATAGAGGAGAATTAAAGGAAAGTGAAGGAATATTTTTTTTCACTTAAAACATACGAGATCATAAGACACTAAGCAGAGAGGTATTGTAACAGAAAATACAGATCAGTCACCATATAACATCACCCTAGAACTTCAGGAAATTTTCAAAAATCAAATTAGTCTTTCATACATGTGAACTAATACTGCTTTGCTTTCTCTAAACTTTTATTTTTGTGATCATTGTCCCCAAAATAACTGCACGAACACACACACAAACGTGCATTGGTCTCACGGTCCACGTTGGCATTGCATAGCACCCTGCTTGGAAATTGCTAAGGGATCTGGTGGATAGTCAGCAGCAAACACAACATGATGTGACCACAGTGGCCAATTCACAAAGCACACAGTCAGTTACAGCCATTAAACTTCAAACTGCACAGGGAACACATCCACAGTAATTTGCAAATATTATGCTGGTAATGTATTCACAATAGGTAATTTGAACAGCTCTGTATCACACATGAACACAGAGATCACAGCAGAATGCAGAATGACACTTTTGACCTCAGTAACTTCCAGTGATAAAGGCAGAGATGAAATCATTACATTTATTCTACTGACATTTTTCAACTAATATATTTAAAAAATAAAAATGTAAAACCAAAAACTGAAATTTAAAGCAAATGTGTTCTTTGTAGCAAATGGGATAGCTAGTCAGGACATCTAGTTTACACATGGATTGAAAAGAACTGGCAACTGGGTATGACATTCTGTTCTGCTCTACTTTTAATAGGAGCCTACTTGTAGTAGACACATTCTGTTTATTTTTAAAGAGACACTTAAACCGTGTTGAATCATAACTATACAACTAGTAGTGCTAATTATACTGGACAACTTTTTTAATGCCTTTTATAAAATTATTTTTTTCAGTAGCAGCTTACTTCTTTGCTTTCTGGCGCTCTCAAAGGCTGGGGACATACAACCCCTTTCCCCATCCAGAGCAGCACAGTCAGGTGTTGGAGTAGAAAAAAGACCAACTTGATTCACACTTGTCTAGCTGAAAATATGTAAAACATGTCACTGCAAAAGAAAAAAAATCTCAAAATCAAAGACCAGGCTAGTTTATTGAATTAACATATTTTAGACTTCAAAATATCCTGCAGTGTCATTTAAATTGCTATTAGACATGCACTGAAGAAAAATAGGCTATGAAAATATAAAATCTAAGACAATATATAAATTATAAATATGAAAGTATGATGATACTACAAAGTAGGGCCCTTTGAATCCCCAGGTTTATCTGAGCAGTAAATACTATTTACTTTTTTTTTTTTTTTTTGGTTGGTTTGTTTGTTTTAATGCAATGTCTTAACAGTTCTTGTCTTAACAGAAATGACTGTGAAAAGGTTGACACAACAACAACAACAACAACAACAACAACAACAACAACAAAACCACAAAAAAACAAAGAAGCAGTAGATACGGTGCTGCACAGACAATTGTCCTGTGTTTCCTTTCTTGCTGGCCAAATTCTTAACAACCAGGGTAGAAGATATTGCATATATTATTTCTTTTATCTGATTTGTTCTGTCAGACACATTATTCTAATGCCTATTGGTAAGTCCCATTCAGACTTGGATTTTGGCTCAGTTCTTAATATCATAGATTATGACTTTCTATTCATAACTTCAGGGGAGAAAAACAACAACAAAAAAAAGCACCACTTCCTTATACTGTACTCATTATTTCACTACTTTTTAAAAAAATAAAATCTCTTTTAAATTACTTTGGAATGTGGAAATCAAATGTTGTTTCTGCATTAGAACAAGGTAAGAATTTTGTTAATTTCATGGCCTCTGCTACCATTTGGGGCCCTTAATTAGAACAATGTAAACCCTTTGATAAGACTGTGAACGTGGAGTATCCAGCCAATGGGGAAACAGAGGAGAGGGGAAAGCAAGGAGGGAAAACAAGGCACAAAAGCTGTCATACTGTGTCCGTAAGTGTGCTCTCCTGCTTGTGGGATGCCCGCCATTGCAATTGCGAATAAAATCTGCTTTTATCAGAGATACTGTCCTGAGAAAATTATTTGGATATTTCCAATAGGAATAACCCATTTTTAATGTTATAGCTACTCATGCAACTTTGTGCACTGATCCCCAACCTACATTTCAGATAACACAGAGAATGACTATTTTGTTGAAAAATAAGCATCCAAAAATTTGTATTCCTTCCAAAATCTAAGCTGAAGAGTGTATTCCAAACAAAGAGGTAATGATTTTTATCACTCTGATGCTTTCTCTAACACATACAGTTTATCTTTCCATGCTTCAATAAACCCAGATTTGTGCACAGTCAAACCAAAGAGCCCAGGGGTCATGGCTATGGGCAGTCCTCTCACCCACTTCTATTTCTGCACTCTAATTATGTAATCATTAGAATATAACCAGTAGCATGTCTTCCTGAGGGGTATCCATTCATTAATGCAGACAGATAAGACTGTTGTCCATTGAAAGTAATGAAGTGGAAACATCCACATTAGTTCTAAAGCCCTTGAGACCATGCCCGTAATATCCTCTGTGGTCCATGAAACACTGTCAAGCACCTCCTGTTATAAATATGCAAGTGAAACAATTATCCTCACTGTTTATGACTCTGGATTTTACTGGGTTGGAAGGAAGATCAGTGTCTCTTCTGCTTTCTTTACCCTGCCTTTACTCCAAACTTCTTTATCTCCCCTCATTGTCTATTTTATCAATTAATATTTTTAAAGCACCCAGTTGCTCCGATTTGCTATTTGGAGTTAATTCACAACCAAGTGAAGATAACCAAGTGGGAAACAACTTCAATTACATAAAAGTTATCTGCTATAAAAGGAAATAATATAATCTCCAGATCCCTGGAAAGGATAAGAAACTTTAGGTTAAATTACAGCAAGGAATGCAAATTACAATATCAGCAAAAATTTATAGTGAAAATGATGTAAATGTGCACTAAAGCACTGGAACATATCTCTCTTGTGAGGTTGTGGGATCTCTATCACTGGAGGTCTTTAAGATTAGACATATATAAATATAATTCTTGATAAATATACTTTAACCTTGTTTCAGAGTAGGGGAACAGATTATATGATCTCAAAATGCCATCTGGATCTATTTTCCATACTTTCATGATTATTTACTGTTATGGTGAGATCAGAAAACTCCATTAAAGTTCAGCCCCCCTGAGTGCTAATCACTGTCTAAGTGCTATTTTAAGAGACAGATCAGACCTCTCCTTGGAGAATTTATGATTTCATTTCAGATAAGACACAAGGAGAGGTTATAACAATTGAAGGAATGGTGAATGGCACAACAGTGACAGGACACTAACTGTACAATTTGTTATTTTCAAAGTGCAATTTGTGCTTTCAATCATGTAAAAGCTCTTAGAAAAGATGCTTTCATGAAACAGTCACTGATCTGCCAAACATGTACCTCTGAATGATGGGTGACTCTGGCAAAATTCATGCAAGTAGTGCCTATTCTGACAAATAGTTCTGCTAGCTTGAGGAGGAGTGTTGAGAACCAAAAGGGAATATTTTCCATTTAGTTTTTGCTGTAATATCACAATAGGCAGAAACGTGCCTGCTCCCACTACCCACACCTTACATACCTAACTGCTTCTCCAAGCTCTGCAGTCAGTCTGGGCAGAAGCACAATTCTGGTGCTCTGAATTGCTCTCTAGAGGAGAGTCTCCCTCTTCATAGAGAAGTCAAGCAGACTAAATGGAATGACAATGAGCTCTTTAGCACTTGCTAAAGTTCCATTTCAAAAAGGTTGTTCTTTCCCAGGGTGTAATTAAAAGCCACAGGAATTCTGCATTTTGTTTAAAAGTATCTTTTTACAATAGTAAAGGACCATTTCTTTGCAAAGTTTCCTTCTGTTATGTAAGACCTGCCACCATCATTCACAGTTCTCATGTAGAAATAATTTTGCATCAAGCACAATACAAAAAGGAGTCTTATTATAGAAAGGTTACCCAAAACCTTTCCACCACCTAAACACACACAGCAAAACACGCAATTTGGCAACTGTTAACTTCTGATAGACTAGTGGTTTTTGTTTTTATAAAGATAAAACTAATAGTTTTATCTGAGAAGAAACATTTTCTCAGTAGATGTTCCCAGATCAAGAATAAAAAGAGCCTTTTAGAAGATTATAGACTGTGATTTTCAACAATTTGCTATGAACAATCATTTTCTCCCTCAATATCATAATGTTCCTGTTTATAAAGATACGGATACTGTTAACTCTATTTTCCCATCTGTTTTAACCTCTCCTGTTGAAATTCTCCTCATATAAGAATTTATTTCATTGTGAAATCTCCATTTTCTATAGCTCCAATTTTTTTGTTCATCTTAGTGGTTATACTGGTAGAATAGGCACAAATCCAATACCCAGGAAGCAAATAAAGCAAAGAAAGTCCTTCATACTGCTAAACACACCCGCAGTAAAACAGATCTGTGACGCAGCCCATAATATCAGAACTAAGAAAAAATTCTTGTGAAAAGATCCAATTTTTTTTTTTATCATGCGATTATAAAAAGGCTTAGAATTAATTATTCTGCTTAATATAAAAAGCCTGAAAACTTTCTTGGGAAAAGGACTGGTTTGCATAATATGTAGATTATTTCAGTTGCTTGATCACTGTAATAAATGCCAGAGAAGATAAACAAGCACTCCTTGCAAACGAAGCATTGCATGCAAATTTCATTTTTTATTGGAGTGACACTTGGTGACCTATTCTGGAACCTTAAATTGATGAGATTTTCCTAACCAGGCATGCTTTCTAATATTCAGTTAATGAATATAAAAAAAAACCTTCATGATTTTTATTTAAAAAAAATACATACATAAAAATCTCATTAAAAACTTGGGATGGAGAATATCACATTAAAAATGCTTGAATAGACAGAGATTATTACAAAGCACAGAAGAGCAACATTTCATGAATAAATCAAAAGGTATTAAGATTAAACAAACATGTAAAGTTTGAAAATCAAAGAAGGTCAATTAATGAAAGCAACAAATTAATTCAATTTTCATTCAAGCACTTGACATTAAACTTGCTACTGTATGAATAAAGTGAATTTCAATCTGTTTGATGTAGAAACCCACGTTACAAGAAGGTCAGAATTTGTCTCAAAACTTCAGTTCCTTGATTGCTAAGGTTAGACAAGACATGCTATCGTTCTGAGTGGTAGTAGGATGCCAGACTGAAATCATATTACATTTAAATCAATCCTCATTTCAGATTAAAGAAAACGAGAAAAACTTATTGAGAACCTCAGAGAAATAACATGCCTACTGCAAGTGGAAAAGCTGCTGTGTATGACATAGAAGATACTCCTTTTAGATATCTATGTAGGCACAACAGTATTTGAAATTAAATTAAAGTGCACTTCTGATGCTCCATGCTCAGGAAAAACATGAAAATACATCAGCCCTGGGAAGCAACACAAGGATCTTTATGTGCATTGAGACAAAACTCCCTGAACCAAATATATGTAATGTTGCTGTAGAAGGGACTTCCTCAGAAAGGCCTCTGTGACAACTTTTTCTCTTTTCTACTGTCATGGAAGTGTCATATGATGCAAGACCAGGAGCCATAGTTTCTCAATAGATGTGATTCTTTGCTGTGCAGGTGGCACTCCAGAACAAAAAGAGAACAAATCTTTCTAGGCAGCAGACCCAAGAAACTGTGCAACTGCAGAACTGGCAGGTGTTTCTTTTAGTGCTCGTCCATATGAAGTTCATGATGGACAACTCACATTTATCCAAAATTCAAAGTGGAAAGGGGTGGAAGTTTGCATTTGATCTTTCAACCTCTGCAAATAACTTAGCTGGGTGATTATAAAACACTTTTTTCTAAAACATGAAATCCTAGTAAAGATTTTTTTTTCATTGACATGAATAATATTTTTGAAAAAGGCTAGTAAAGAGAGAATGACAACACTTTTCCTTAGGCTTCATTATATTTTAGGTCATACAAATGATCCTCCTGAAATAGTAAATGACAAAGACATCTATCTGAATTTGATTTCCTCCTGTTCTTGCAGCAGAGATACCACCTACTCAAAAACACGTCTGGTCAGCAGCAAAAGAATGCATCTGAGTCTCGATGACAATCCAAATATTAGCCCACTCACACTAAGCAGCTGCCTCTGGGAATGGATACAACACTGATGTTATGATTTGTTGTTCACTACGATACACAGCATTTCAGATTTTATTTAGATCACTACCACTTGCAAAAGTAGTTATCTATTAAATTTGTAGTGATTTGAAAATCACCAGATCTTCAGACTCACAGTCAGCAAACGTCTCAAATTGCCATTACTGTTCAAGCTTGTGAAGGCTTTCTCAGTATAGATACGCAAACATTAAGTACTAATTTTAATCACTTCCTGTCCTCTGGCTTAAATTGTGGAGGTTTGGTTTGGTTTTGGTTTTTTTTTTTTTTTTTTTTTGTTATTTTTATTCCTTCATAGATTTCCTTTATGTATTCACTCTAATTGTATGGTTAAATTCTTCATTTTCAGTGGGAAAAAATTATGCATTTTTATTTGCACGAGCTGTTACAGCTGTACAGTATTCATGTGTTCATCCTAAGAGTCTGAGAGGGTATCAAATCCAGCAGATACTGCTCAGCGTTACAGAAGAGAAGCAATATTGAAAAGCATAACAAAGTCCTCTCTGGAATACATCTACAGTGTCTGAGTTGGGTAGCTTGAAATGCTAACAAAATGCCATCTGTGTTTTGGTGAGGGTTAGCTACTGCTTAAATGATTGTGATTAACAGCCAGAGCTTTATACACTAACAAGCCAAGTTTGATTGTAATTCTTTGGAGTGTAATCATCACTCTACCCTGCAATTATACACAATGTGTGTTGAATTAGAAGCAAAGAAAAAGAACATGAAACTTTCAGACTTGGAAAAGCCTGCTATTGAACGCAAGCCAAAGGTGAGATGACTCATGAGAACAGTGACTCATTGTAATATTGCTGAGATACAATACAGAGATCATAGGAATTGATAATTTGAAAAGTCACTGCAGGAAAAAAAAAAAAAAAGAACATGCATCAGTAGCATAACTTAGATTAAGCAGGCAGAGAAGCAGGCTGTAACTTCAGAAAAACATAAACATATGATTTTACAACAGAAGTTTTAACTACAGAAAATTTTTTATTTTACCTCATTCCTTTTGCTGAAAGCTAAGTGCTATCTGACTAATTTCACTTGTGCCCACTCTCAACAGATGTGCTCTTGCTTTCACTTTAATCCTGATCTAAAGCTGCAATAAGTAAGGTTTAAAAACCATACAAAATTTCAGTGAAATTTCTAAATACTGGCTCATTTTGTTGTTGAAGGAGGAAGAATACAAATGGCCAAGAAGGTGGCTTTTCAACAGAAAATTAGCGCTACTTATAATAAAGACACTAGGGAATATATTTTGCAAAGTGAGACAGCATAAATATATTTATACATCTGTTTAAACAACGTTTAAGAAACAGGCAACAGTATCTCATAACTGTTAACAATTTGCATTCTTCTGTGACAAACAGACTATAACTCAGGTTATACTGCACACAAACTAGAAATTATACATGTAACTCTTGGAGGAGATCTGGATTCACAAAAGGACTTGCAAAATATGTTTATCAATTTCCATCTGAGCTTTCAAAGCAAACAGTGCTGTAAAACCTGTGTTTGAAAGATTCAAGTGGAATATTTAGTCTAGCAGAGCGAAAATACTCGGCCTGAAGCATATGCTTCTTCTCTATCCCAAGGCAGGGCTTTTCCTCATTTTAAAGTGACTATCTATCTCCAATCTTACAGAACCATTTTCAACTTTTTCCCATTCTATAATTCATTCCAAATCATTTTTTCTCCATGTGCTTTCATGCTGTGGGACCCAGATGAAGACAGCATTGCATTCTGCTGCTTCAAAGACTGTCCTCGTTGATGTTATCCTAAGAAGGAAAAGAAGCCGCAGGTAGAGCAAAGAAAAAAAAAAAAAAAAAAAAAAAAAAAAAAAAAGTATAGTGGAAGACACAGGGTAAGTTTAATTACAACCAATGTTGGTAGAGTAGGTAGGACAGGGAGGGAGACATATCCATCCCACATTTGCAATCTTCTCCACATTTCACTGAATCATAGAATATCCCAAGTTGGGAAGGGACCCATAAGGATCATTGAGTCAATTTTCTGCCTCCAAGAGAAAAACTGGCACCTGGCTGCCCTTGTATGGCTCTAACACAGATAAGTCAGGGGTTTGGCCCAACTTGAAGCAGCTTCACAGTTCAAAGCTTCCAGCAGATCTCTGCTCCCTTCTCTCCCACATACATGTCATGTTCATGCCATCATGATGCACTCTCCCTACTTACAGTCTTGCTACCTTGTGTCAGATACAATGGTTAAAGAAGTGGTTATAAGCTACATCTGTTCTCTAGTTTTTTTCTTCAGAGACATAAGCAGCTTTTGCCTAGGTTCCTAATCATCCATAATCTTATCCTTCCTGCCTGATTAGCTACTATTCTGCAAATTGATGCTTTTCTTGAATACCCACTCCATCACTCTCTACTTCTCTAATAGCTTGTAGAAAAAGAATTTTTTTTTCTTCATTTCCTTTTTTTTTTTTTTCTTTTTCCTTTCTTTGATCTTTCTTGAATTTACATGTGGCAACTCTTATGAAAGCTTATTTTAAAATGCAAAGGAAACAAAATGAACTGATTTTACACATCTATCAGCTACTTCACATATGCAAAATCCAAATCTTTGTTCAATCTTTGTTCTTTTATAAAGTGAATTTACTGGAACTGGGAATTCTTCTTTATTTCCTTCATTTTGATGACACGACTTGGAGATTTTTCTTATCATATGAAAGAACTCTGCCTTTTTCACTATCTGCATTTAGTAGGCAACATGTTCCTCTGATAGCTGGCTTGACAGTATGTCAGCAACTCTTCCACCTGTAGAAGCTCTGAGGTTTCTGAAATGCAGTGTTCATCTTCAGCAGCTTTGTTCATTTACTTCTTTATATTTAGGATTATTCTCCACAAGACCTTTATAAAGTATGCCAGAACCACCATTATACTTCAAAACGTAACTGTTACAAACACAAAAGGAAAACAAGTAGAAATACAGTTTCAAAGAGAGGATTGAAAGCTCGTTCTTTATTACTATTTAGAATTCTAAAGTCACGGTTGTATGGCTACAGTAGTGGCATGTCTGCATGTTTGGTATGGGAACTGGGGAGCACTCGTGATCCATGAGACTGCATTATGAGTACATACCTGTATGTCACAGTAGAAGATATAGAAAAAGCTTCCAAAGTGGCCACACGTTGATGCACAAAATCAAAACCAAAATTAAATAACTCAGATCTTCTCTGATGATAGATTAACTCAGAAAGCTAAATGCCTTTTTTTGAGTGTCAGAATAATGGAGGCACAATGGGGTTAACCCGAAAACTTCTAACCTGTATACTTGAACTGTTTAGAGAACTCACAAAAAGGCTGTAAAGATGAAATAAACAGAAAAAATGAAAATGTGGCAGAGAAGGCAAAGCATTTTTTTTGCAACATCCTGTTCTGCCTCAAGAGCAGATACACAGTGGAACATCACCTTTATCAGCAGAATAGCAGAGTAGGTATGACCACTCTGCTTTATTTTCATGAAAATAATAGTGAGGTTTGGTCTACATTTCATGGTAGAATATCAAGTATTACAAAGTCTTCAGAGCTGCCATCATAAAGTATTAGATTTTCCAAACAAGATTTTCAAAGTTAAGAAGTATCCCTCAAGAAGCTTTCCTGAATTACTACAAGTAAAATACTACAATCAACAAAGTATGATTAGATAGGTATTTCAGTTTTACATATGTAGGTCTGTGTATTTTTGAAAATATTTATGCATATTTATATCTGTATGTGTGTATACATGTTTTTCAAAAATATATATATATATATACACACACACACTTGGGTCACTCCAAGAGTAATGCCTCCTATTTATTTCCAAGGAAGCTACAAGTACAAAGAACACAACAGCATTCATGATAGAGCAAATTATCAGCTACAAAACACTATTTTTCAATGTAGTCACCACCATTAGCTACGTATTTTTAATAGCGATGAACAAGAGCCTGCATGCTGCTCTCCTAAAAATCTGCACCAGTGGAGGTGACCCTCTGTCACTGTTGCCACTTCTGAAATGCAGCGCCCACAGCAACGTGTCAACAGTCACGTGGAAACAAAATGTAATGGAAAATGTAAAACCATTCTCCCTTGTCCTACCACAATCCACTCTTTTAAGCAGCTGTTGCCCCTCCTGTTTATACGTTCCCTTCAATTACTGGAAGGCCACACTGAGGTCTCCCTGGAGCCTTCTCCAAGCTAAACAAGCCCAGTTCCCTCAACCTTTCTTCATAGGAGAGGTGCTTCAGCCCTCTGATCATCTTATTGGCCCTCCTCTTGACCTATTCCAAGGGCTCTACAACTTTCTTGTGCAGGGGGCCCCAGGCATGGATGCTCCAGACGGGTCCTCACACGAGCTAAGCTATTCACTAGTAGCATAAATGTATACATTTGCAACTAATTAATGCACATTTCAACTAATTTTAAAATTTGGGATTTTTTCTATTTGTTTGTTTGTTTTAAGCCAGAAGTAACACTGCTACATTCTTTTAATCATTTTCTCCAGAATTATATCACATGGTAACACTTTTAAAATCACAGAATCAAAAAATCAAAATTCAAACAACAGAAATGATAAATTGCCTTAAATGCTCCAAGTAAAAGACTTATTTGATGCTGACAAAGTCCAAAATACTTTTGCTTTGATTTCCAGACAATTGTATATTAAAAAAAAAAAACATGACAAAATCAAAAGAAACAAAAAAGCCCCCAGGAAATTTGGCCTGAAATTCTGCATTAAATTAAGACAAAAACATGGAGTTAAAAGCCTATAACTTAAAGCTTTCTTAATGGAGAAGAGGCTATGTAGGTGAACACCTCTCCAAAAGCTGCTGTAACTCTACTATAAATAATGAACTTATATTTTCTTTTTGTGTATTTTTACAAATTACTGGTTTTAAAATGATGAGTTAAATCTTAGACTTTCTTGTTTACGTTTGAAAACAACCCATCTTCACTGGCTCAGAAACTTGCAATTAATATCCAGCAGTCAATACTCAAAGTACAGCCTTGCTATAAACAATGCTGTGCCTACCATTTTCAGAAACATTTCTGTCAACGTTTTGAGATGAATATGTGTGCATATTTTTCTAACAAGAAAGCTCTTATTCTATCTTTGCTTTAGGAATGTATTTGCAAAAAAATGAACTCTGCCCCTTTCAAGATCTTCAGACACAGACACAAAATTAAATGTACCTACACAGGCAAAGTTGTGCTTTCTGGTAGAGAGACTTTGTAATCCACTTTCTGTATGTCAGATTTAAAGGTGAGAGCATTTTGTTTAAATATGCAAATGAAAGAAGAAAGTGTATAAAAACTTTCCTGAGGACAGATTATACTGTTCTCCCCTGCATCACTAATTGAAATCTATTGGAAAGAAGTCCATTCAAGTCCACTAAAGACCAGTGCCTGAAGGCTGTTGAGATATTACCATTTAAAATTTAATTGTGGTCTCAGAGCAATCCCCATTCCTGCATTAGAATTTTATACCAATGAAAACTGGATGACAGAGAAAGTGAGTATATATCAGATCAGATGAAAAAAAAAAAAAAACCCTCCATCAGCAGAAGTCTTCGGCTATCAAATTAATTTGCTGATACTCAAATATAAAGTCTCTAACAGTATTTCAGAATGGAAATCCACTAGACTTTAAGTTGGCAACAGTAAAGGCCTAGTTTTGCCCAGCTTGGCTTAGTGTAACGTGCTTAGGTGAAGGGCAACACACGATATCCATAATTCAGTAGGTTGGGCTCTTCTGTCTGCATTATAAAATCATAGAGACAGAACGATATGCTGCATGAAATATGCATATAAGTATTTCCACTGTGAACCATTAAATCCTCGACCCCCTCACTCTCAAAGACAAAATGAACAGAAAAGAAAATAGAAACTTATTACTGGAGTAACACAGACCTCTGTTTTCAAGAATCACCACACTTCTAATCCCAGCCACTACTAGCACAATAAAAGTATTGGTGCACACCAAGCACAGACATGCCCATAGCATGGGATATGAAGGGTGTACCATGGGTGCTCCCAGACCCTCGCCAGGCACAGAGCATTACTGCAACTGGGAGTGTGCCCTCTATGTGGGCTTCAGTGGGCAAGAATCTCAGATTCAGTGTGAAGTTCCTAGTTTTCATTCAGTTTTGCTCCACTGGAATGGCATCCTTTCTGCATACCAGGTGATCTTAAAACATCCGATTTTATGAGGGCTGCCCTGAATGTAATGCTTCCTCAGCCAGTGATATCAGAGGCTGACGTTGGTGGTATGGCAGTAAAGGTTGAACATTCCCACCACTTTTCCATTACATTTTGTTGCCACGTGACAGATGGCAACAATGGGGCTGTCTGATTAAATTGTGTCTGAAATGAAAGTGCAGATGAAACAAAGGTGTGGGTTTAAATATCTTCGTGATGAAAAATGGCACCCATTGGCATTCATCACTGCTGTTTGAATGTTTACAGAGACCAAGCAGTGGATGTGAGCACAGCAAGGCTGTAGGCGCTGCATTTCAGAAGTGGCAACAGTGACAGAGGGTCACCTCCACTGGTGCAGATTTTTACGAGAGCAGCATGCAGGCTCTTGTTCATCGCTATTGAAAATACGTAGCTAATGGTGGTGACTACATTGAAAAATAGTGTTTTGTAGCTGATAATTTGCTTTATCACACAGTGTTCTTGTGATCTTTGTGCCTGTTGTAGCTTTCTTGGAAATAAATAGGAAGCATTATCATTGGAGCAACATGTATAGCTCCTTTATACACGGTGTTTGCCTGTGAAATGTATGGTGACTTTAGTACATTTTTCTCCTCTATTTCTTACAGTACTTTGTTTTTTTGTGTGTGTGTTGTTGTTTTTTTTTTTTTTGCCAGCTCTTCCCTTTTGCTCCTTTCTGTGATGTAGATAAGGAGGGAATAAGCAGTTCTAATTCCCAAAACCAAATGTCAAATTAATGTCCAGCTAAATTCACTCTGTTATAATTCTTACTAATTTAAAATAGTTCTAGCCTTGTTGAATTCCAAACCATTTCCTCTTTTTTGTGTATGTGTATTTGTAAGTGCTTTTAAGAAAATGTCACTGCACAGTGACATTTTTTTTTTCCTTTCCTCAGTCACACACACAGAGAGACACAAATACCTCTGTCTATAAACTACACGCAATAAAGATGTAATAAAGATAAATGTAGACTCTCTTTCCACTGCACTTTTCATTTTTCCAAAAGACTGGTCTACTGACAGACTGACTTACTAAAAGATTTTATTTGAAATCATAAATAACTTGTATTCAGTGATCTAAATTAGAAGAATATTGTAGAGATAGCACTACGTGTGAAAATATAATGAAGAATAATGATGGCTGAACAATAGCAAGTTTGAAATATTCACCATGTAAAGAAATTATTATTCAATTTTACATTCTTAGAGTAATTGACATTGAAAAACAAATGCCCTAAAGAGCCGTGCTTAGAAAATCAAATCTTTGAATCAATGTTAAAGCCATCCCTTTTACCACTCAGAGATTACATGATATGCAGAAAGTGTATTCTGTTATGGATGTTACAACAGTATCAATTAATTTCATGTGCTTCCTTTTATTGACTTTTATACTATCCTGCAGCACCAAACCTGCCTGATTACCAACAAGAGCTGAGACAGCATGAAAGGCAGCACAGCTCCATTACCCACTGGTGAAACAAAAGATGCCGGATAACAGAGGCATTCCCTGTTATGAGGTCTTTCCACCCATTTTCAGTGTCTTTTTGAACAAAGGTACAAATGCAAACAGTCTTTTTAGAACACAAAGAGAACAATTCAGCTGAACAAAGAAGGCTTTGTACATCAATCCAGTTTTGAAGAGATATAAGTGGGGTCTTACACAGGCCTCTATGGCCGAAGGACAGCTGAGCTACAGGAATACACAGAAGGCCATCATTTTTTCTTACGCTTTCACCTTTACTTCCAATTTCATTTTTTCTGAGGATCCTTCAGGCTAATTGGTCTTCCCTACTCCATGGGTAGGTGCTGGGCTGAGAAGTTCTACAAGTTCTGAGTAGGGCCATCAAGGCAGCCCTGTTGTTTGGACTCACAACAGCGGGAAGCACACTGAGCACCAAGCTGTAATTTGTTTGAAACACTTTCCTCAGGTCTGGCTTACTATCCATGAAACAACAGCAATTCAACCACAAAACCCAGTGGCAATGGGCCCTGGAGGTTTTCTGAACACCACTCTGTCAGGACAGAGGGTCACACTTTGCCCTCTGATTGCAGTCTTGTTTTTCCCTACTGGTTGTGAAGCTGTAAGACTAGCCAGAGTCACTTTAGTGCTTTATTGGTTGTGTTTACCTTTTACTACAATATTTGTATCTAGACTCAACAGGAAGAAATTGAAACTCAGCAGATTTCCCAGTTTTGAAAGGAAATTCTCAGCACTAAATGTTCATGGCAAGCATTTCCATGGCCATAAAATTATGGCTCTTGTTTTCACAGCTAAAAGACAACAAAATGTCAATAGAAATATTTATTTCCAAGACAATAACTGGAAACATTTTCAGTCCAGGTACTCTGTATATTGGCTAATTAATTAGGATATGCAGTCCCTTGCAACATTTTTTCTGTCTGGGCCACTGCCAAATAATAACACGATTTGGAATACAACACAGTTACTCAGATATTAAAGAGGGTGGTTCTATCAGCATGCAATCTCCCACTATAAACATGGCAAAAGAAAAATGACAGAATTTTTGAAGACCATCTGTAACACACTACATTTTTTTCCCTCTCTAATTTGCATTTTTTCATAGAAGCATTCACCAATTTAGGACCACCCTTTGGACCTGGCCTACAGCCACATAACTTAGAAAACAGGATTTACAAAGAATATATAAGTTTTAGCACAAAACTGTAGCTGAAAGTGCATTGTAAAAATGTCCTGTCTTTGGCTGGAAAGGCTATGCCTATACTGCCTAAGAAAAACAGTTTTGAGATAGCTTTCATACTGGTGCCTACCCTAGAGTAACATAAGCAGTGAAATTTCTCAGAACCACAGAATTGTAGGGGCTGGAAGGAATCTCTGAAGATCATCTAGCCCAACCCTCCTGCTAAAGCTAACATCTCTGTGTTGCAGTACTCCCACAGTACCTTGTCGGAAGGCTCTGAGAAGATGCAGTAAAGAGAATGTTTAGCTTAAATGAAGCTTATTTCTATACCAAACTAGCTACAATCCAGAGTTCTGGCATCATGAGGCAAGGCCATGCTCAGAGGTGTATGAAAAGAAAGTATAACAGCATAGATGCAGTCAATCATTAATCTACATCAGAGCTGAGCCTTAAGGGAAGCAAACCAAACCATGGGATCATGCAATTCACAGGCTACAGAAATAACTTCCAGAGTAATAATGAATTCTTGTATCCATACAAGTATGACAAATCAGAGTTCTAATTAGTGTTGCTACAATGGCTTCTATTTATTACATTTTATTTCTCAAAATGATGGAATTAAACCTGATAAGTACAAAACTATCTGTTTTTCTGGTGTTGTGTTCTGCCTTCCTACAGTGAGTCATCATATGTTTTATAAAGCTTTATCACTTTAATCCAAGTATGGTGGGTGTCTATGAAGTCTTTTGGAGCAAGTCGAAAGCCTGTCAGCATGAATCACCTCCAGTGAGTCCACGTGCAGTGAATTCAAAACAGCTGAAGGGCCAACAGATCCAATGATCCTACTCTAGCAGTCTACCATTCAATTTAGAGCAAAACACCACTTTTAATTACAACTATACTAATGTACTCTGATGATCACCTAAATAATCAGGTTATATAGCCAGCTCTCTGGTGGAAGTAGAGTAGATATTGTCAATTTCTGCAAAAACGTAAGTCTCAAGTACAGAAACTTTAAATATTTTATCATTTTGCCACCCCAAGTTTGCTGAGCACTAGCTTGATTTTACTTTTATGTCTAAATTTCATTTCCTGTCAAAGGTTTCTAAGGTGCTACTACTGACACTGGGAATTGTAGAGAAGGACCATTCACATCCCATTTGCTAACAAGGATCCTGTGAATGCATAACTGATCCAGTTACTTAACCCTATCCTTCCTCTTGCAGATACAATCTATCTGGTTTCTTTCATATCCTACTGTGGCACTGAGAAGGAATAAGCTAATTGGACTACTAGTGTATGCATATATTCCCTTATGAGGCTTAGAGCTACATTTAGCTAACAGAAAGAACAGAGAAGTGGGAATTTCTGCTAGGTAGAAAGAACACAGCTTCACAGCTGCTATGATAGCATCATTGCTAGGAAAATGTTGCCCATGCAGTCCATTTTTAAGTGGCCTGAACAGATGGAAGTCAGAAGGCAACCTAATTGAGACTATGTGGTGTGTGTGGTAGAACTATCCAGACAAAACTGGCAAAGTGTTTCATAGCCTTCAGAATGGTGTGGGGCAGCTGTTATTGTGTACAAGATAAAGGTTGCTTTCTTCTCTAGGTTGGCTGTAGAAATTCAAACCTTCAGCTTAGTCAGTGTCACAATGTTGTGATAAGAGTTCATGGTTTATCTGGGTTCTAAGAAATCGAAAAGGATAACCCCTTTCCTACCCCAAAAGACAGTGTTTTGGAACTTTTTCTTCAGTGGGGTAATCACATATTGCCACTCCATGGACTGCTGTTTTGACTGCAACTTGTAGCAGTGACAACGTGGCTCATCACTAGTAACAATGCAATCCAGGAAACCATCACCCTCAGCTTTATATTGGCCCAGTAGGTCCTGACAAACTTAGATATAGTGTTCTTTCTGTTCCTGTGTGAACATTTGTGGGACACATCTAGTGGGAACTTTGTGATATTCCAACATTGCCACCATTGATTCCAACGCACTGAAAACAATATTCAGCTCTGTACACAGTTCCCTGGTTGCAATACACCAATTCACATGGATGAGCTGATTGAGATGATTCATTTCATGGCGTGACACCTGTGCATGACCATCCAGATCATGGCTTGTCTTTCATGTCAGTATAGCCGCTGCTGAAGCACACCACCCACTGCTTCACTGTGCTAACATCCACAGTTTGGTCCCCATAACCATTCAAAAAATGTCAATGAATGTCAACGGGTGCCATTTTTTTCTGCATGGAGAGATTCAATGAAACAACTTTGCTTCATCTGCACTTCCATGTCAGACACCATTGTATCAGACTGCCTCTCTGCTGCCATCTGCCAGAAGGCAGCAAAACGTAACGGAATACTGAGGGGAAGGTTCAACTGCCATCTGATGATCCACCTCTGATGTCCTGGGACAACATAACATAATAGTAAATATTATCTTCAGAGCAGTCCTTGTATGATCAACATGAGCTTGATGTTCACAGAAACAGTGCTGTCAAAGTTGCCCCTTAGAACATTGATCCAGTGCTGAAAAGCATCAGGAAAAGAATAGAAAGGTTGCTGCAAGTACAAATCATGGACACAATGTCACTGAATTGCAGTGAAAACAAAATAATACAAAAAAAAAAACAAGCCTGATAAACTCATAATATTTTTCAAATTAATACTGTACCTGCAAGAAAAAAAAAAAAAAAAAAAAATCTGCACTGCTGCCTATGAGGCAAAATTCGTTTTGATAATCTAAATATTTGCCTGCTAGTCCCATCTGATTTGTAATAAGCAGTGTTAATGTGCTAGGAATGGCAATTAAGTGATTTTGAAAGCACTTTTTTGCATCCTTTGATATTCCAAGCATCTCTGTTGCTGTCCATGAACAAGAAAATCACATAATTACTTCTGCAAAGAGGCTTGTCATAATCCAGTGTTTAGTACAAACCTCTTTTAGAATGTGAACTCTGAAATGCTAAACTCAATAGGAACAGCCAACAAATGCACACATATTTCAACAAAAATGGTCCTGCACTGACAAAATCATAGCCTGCTAATGCGCCTCTTAGATTGATAAATGTGAATGTGAAAGCTGAACAATGCAACTTTCCTATCAAGTTTTTCATTTACATAGGTTACCTCAAGGTCTCCATTCAAATTATTTGGTCTCTTATATGAAATCAACAAACACGAACCACTCAATTTCTCAGCACCAATTTCCCCTTGTCTCATTGCTTCCTTCTTCCAAGCTCTTCACCTCCCCCAAAGCACTGAACCCCGTAAGATCAAAACATCTTACAGCAGTTGAATTTTCTGTTAGGTAGTAAAGAGAAAGGAAGGGATTCACTCAAAAAATGTAAGACCAAACAATAAAAGACAGCTAGAGATGAAATAGGGACCACGCATAGATCTGGCATTCCTACCGACCCCATTTAATCTGAAAGAACGAGGAGTAAAGCAAACACTTAAGGAAACGTGCCCTAATGAAACAATGAACATAATGTGCAAGAAACAATGACTTCACTGAAAAATCCCACAACTAAATGTTTTTGAAAACTCTACCTCATGTTAGAAGAGCTGCTGATTAGAGCTATATTAAAATTACTTGTTGCCAAGATTTGCTCTCTGATCTTAAAGACGAGAGGCAAATATCCTATTCATCTGACTAAACTCCTTCTTCCTCTCCTTTCCCAAAACAGGGTTGATATTCCTGAACCATCCCTGTTTCATGCTGCTTCCAGACTTACATCCAGGAATGCAAGGCCACAATCTAGCAGGGCACAAACCTAAATAGAGAGATGATTCTGAAACTTGCCACCAGCAGACAACAAAGCATCATTGAAATAGAAGAGCACTGGGGATAGGAAAAGCTTTTCCATTTTCCCATAGGGCCAGGGAGCACACAAATTATTGTGCCATTTGAGACAAGATGCTTCCTACAGAGACAGCCTTAATTTCTCTATATCTCCATTCTTTATGTAAAAGTTAACTGGAAATTTAAAAACAAACTTGCCTGGATCAATCTGGTTTTTGTTCATGGAGGAGAAAAAATGGTCTCTGGAAAAAAAAAAAAAAAAGAAAAAAAGAAAAAAAAGACAAGAGGAAAACAAGGAAAACTGTCTGCTGAAGTGAAGCAACAGCAATTTACATACAGCTACATGGCTACAAAGGCAGAGGGAGAAACAGCAAACAGATTGCTGAGATTTCAGAAAAAAAAAAGTGGAGATCTAAGTCGTGCAGAGTTTTGAGTTGTTTTTCTCTGCTCTTTTAGTTGGCTTTTTTGGAGGCTCCATGCCTCCATATCCCGTTACCCACAGAGCTTTTACTGCTGAATTACACTCAGTTGGACAAGTCATATGGCTTCCCCACAACACAGTTGCAGCCCCTTCCATACCCAAAAACAAATTCTATGTCCTGCTTAATACAGAACAGCCTCCTTTTGGCTCCACTCTGTAGAGCCTATCTCTATCCAAAGATACAGCAAAAGAGGGCATACAGAGACTACTTTTTTTTTTTTTTTTCTTCCAGACTATATAATGTCTATATCAAGGATTTTATTACAGTTTTGAAATATGAACAAAATAAGCATGAAAATAATAAGGGGTGATATGAAACAAACAAAAATTAATCTGTTTATAAAAAGGGAAGAAACAGTCACATGGATTGCATGCAAAAGTCACATAATGACAAAAAAGAAAAGGATTTCAGTTAAATCAGGAAAGCAAGACTTAAAATATTTTACAATAATTAAAATATGAACACGGTTGTCAGTGGTACTCACACATCCTTCTTCTTCCACTGATAATACAAATTACCATGCTGTAGCTTTATTAGAAAAATAATGCAACTCTCAAATTACTAAACATGTATCGCTGAATACCTTTTAGAATTAGCTTCCATGCTTGAGTGAACTAAGCAGTTGATTTTGTAAGAAATATAAAGTTTTACCTGAAAAGTGCCAAACCTTTTATACCCCACCAACCAATACACTACAAGCAGCCACTGATGGCAGTCTGTAGATTCTACACGTCGTCGCATCAAGCAACATAAGCAAAATAATCAGGGAATGCAGAAATATTTGTGTCATTACATAAGCAATGCAAAAAATAAACTTACTGCATCTCAAGGGTCTAATCCTGGCAACAGTCATACACAAGAGTAGCTTTAGTCTAGCCTGAGCAGAGGCAATAATCTTATCCAGCAAATATTCCTGTGTGTTTCCAGAATCAGTTCCCAAATCTACACAGAAACCACATTTAGAGCTCAGGTAGAGTTATTTTCTACATTTATACATATGAATAAAATTACATAAAAAGATTTAAATCTATACTAGAAAATTGTAGTACTTGCTTGTTGCTTTCTCCCCCTCCCCCCACCTACCCACCTCCACTGGCTATCAAAAAGCAATTTAAAATTGAATAAAAAGGAAGATAGTATCTATGCTGTAGGTGTTGTGAAAACTGTGCCAGTGAAAATTAAAATACTAGTTTGTGCTGCAGCCATAAATTACTAAACTAATTATCTAGTAGCAGGCATAACTGAATCATTCAAAGGGGTAATTAGCAATCAGACATAATGAGTACTGCTACTATTTCTTGTCATACTGTATTTAGCTTCTGTGCAGCCTAGAGGAACTGAATTATTTCCTACCCTTCTCGGAGGGCATTACTGCTATATTGAGTGCATCAGCCCATATTATTACTCCCTGTAGTTTAATTCTTCACTGGACTGCACACTTCTGATTTTTCCTGTCAAAGTTTTGCCTGATCTCCTGGGTCCACTTAAGAAGGTATTATCTTCACAGTTTCCTCCTAGGCCTTACCATAAATGCAAACTACAACAGTCAAATTACATGACTCTTTTTCAGTCTGTATGGTATTTGCATCACAAACTTATGCTCCATCTCATAACTAGCTCATGTTTTCTACATGACTTAGAAAACTTAGATGCCATGAACAGTTCCCAAACGAAAACCACACACACAAAAATCCTATATCTAGAGACTGTAGAGGTTTTAGACACTTAACGTTGACCTCCCAAATGAAAAAGTGCAAGCCAAGATATGCTGTTGATTGAAGCCAGCTGGGAGAGAACACCTCAGGTTTTGATTATTTTTTCCTCCAGAGTCCAATACCCATGCTTCCAAAAAAGGAAACAACCAAAACAAATCAAACAAAAAAGATAGCATAGAGAAGTCAAATTCTTCCATTAATTCATTCTGCTTGAAATTTGTTTTAACAGAAGTTTAATTTACGCCATTCTCTTATTAGAAGCTTCAAATTATCTCTCTGATATCTTAGTTTGCTCAAAATTTTTATACACTCTAACACTCAGGAATGTATCTATCATTGTAGAACCTTTCCTTCTTAAAGTCAGATTCTAACAATATCACTGCATCTTTGAGTTCAATTCAAGCTCTTTGAATTATTTTTCATTAAATAAGCTGATCACCTATCAACTGTGGAAGCAGATGTTACAGAGAAGGAAGAAGTACAACTCTGATTAAAAAACAAAAACAAAAACAAAAAAAAAAAACAAAACAAAAAGAAGCAAAAACATCTAGAGTTTTAAATAAAGATTAGAAATATATCAAGTTAATAAATCTCAGCATGAATAATATTAATGAATAAGTACTTAGAATCACAGAATTTCACAGGTTGGAAAATACCTTAAAGATCATTGAGTCCAACCTCATCCTAACCATACTACCCAACTCTAACAACCCTCTGCTAAATCATGTCCCTGAGCACCACATCCAAATGGTTTTTAAACACATCCAGGGATGGTGACCCAACCACCTCCCTGGGAAGCCTATTCCAGTACTTAACAACCCTTTCTGCAAAGAAATTTTTCCTGATACCCAACCTAAACTTTCCCTGGTACAACTTGAAGCCATTTCCCCTCCTACTGTCAACTGTCACCAGTGAGAAGTGACCAACCCCACTCTCACTGCAAGTGCCTCTGAAAAGAGCAATAAGGTCTCCCCTCAGCCTCTTCCCCAGACTAAACAGTTCCTTTAGTTGCTCTTCATAGGTGCCAGCGCTCAAACTTTCTTTCATTATTTACAGGTTCAGGTAAAATTTTCCTCTGCTTTCATATCATCTATCAAGGGCTCTGGCTGCTTATCAGGCCTTTATGGAGTTACCAAATCCTTACCTGCCAGGAGCTGGGCTAAAACTAAGTCACTGAGGTTGAGCGTGGCCTTGCAGTGAGCTGACACAATACAGCAACAACACAGAAACGGTTCAAACTATTTTCAAGAAAGTAACTCCTCACAAAATACAGTACAGTTTGGTGACTAGGGCCCATTTACCCCTTCATCGGAATGCTTCATTATGAAACTTGTCTTAAGCCCAATGAGTGCTCTTGCAATGGAAGCAAGGGGGAAATTGCAATGTGTGGTTACTAACCAGTCTGCTCACAGAAGGATTCTTCAGCACATCGTTTTCTTTTTTTGCTTTTGTCTTTATGCAAAGGGCAGAATTTGACATGCAACAGTTCTGCCCGCGTTCCCCAAACCAGATTAACATAATTTAGTGCCAAATTAGCATTTATGGCTGAGCAAACACAGTCTGCAACATCAGGGCTGCTCTGCTTATAAACTGAGTTTTAATGAGCTGCATCTAGGTCTAGACAGTAGTTATGGTCAGTAATAGCCCCTTCCTGAATAAACTGTTTCAGTTGTTTCCAGAAAGCTGTTAGTTTTATATGAAAAAATAATCCCATCTCTAAGATATCGCCCACTTCCAAACCTGTAGCGTGCACACTGGTGTCATGGGCTAAAGAGAATTTCTTGCTTTTTATTTATTTATTTTTTTTTCATTTACTATTGCAGATACATTGCACGTAAACTAAAAGTCTTCATGAGTGATGACAACAGCTTCCATGCACTGTTAATACCCTTTTCATGACTCTGGGCTGTAGATGCAGGCACAGGATTCTGCTGTTTGCATTTAAGATACTACTGCCCTCACCTTGAACACATTCACTGAAGTTAAGGAGATGTATATATGGAGTTTAAAATAAGCCTGATTATTAGCTGTTCTTTTGAAACAAATACATTACATGGCAGGAAACTGACAGTTTAAACAGGGTTGTTAATAGTTATAGAAAGAACTAACTTTGATGTCATGTCATTTTTCCTCAGTCAAATTGAAAAATAAATAAAAAAGAAAAGAATCTGTTTTCCAGGTTCTTGAAATCCATCTTCAGCAAGAGGCTGCAAATAATAGATCAGGTTTAGTATTAACTAACTACTATAACATTTTTATTTGGAATAATTGTGACTGTCATATTTCCAAGGCAGTCATTCTTGAGAGGACATTTCAAATTTCACCTCGTGTATATATCTTTGCTTGCTAAATTTCCCAAATATCCAAATTTTGCTCTCTGTTTAAAAAAGTATATTTAGGTAGAATAGGTAAATAATTAAGTAAAGTTGGATGTCTATAAATAAGTTTCAAATGTCTGTGTTTGTCTGTAGTCCATTTTGGCTACATTGGAATTACTCATTGTGTTCTTAGCATCTATTTGCAGGGAAGTCTCAAATTAAATTTCAGTGTACTCATATGAACCCTCCTCAATCAACATTTTTTTAATTTGTGAAGCCATGAAAGTTAAGTCTTTATTTTAACTGCAATTTCATGTTTAGGCAATCCATCCATGGATGGATTTATAAGTTTGTTTTTTTTTGTTGTTTGTTTGTTCGTTTTTTTTTTTTGTTTGGTTGCTTTTTTTGTTTGTTGTTTTGTTTTTTAACTTCAAATGGTCACTGTGCAAGCTCATATTCTTTCAGGAAACTTCCTGTTTTCTTTTTCCTTCATCTCCTCACTTTTCCTGCTATTAAAAGCAGAATTATAGCATTTTGATTCAAAATGCACATCACACAGATGGGTTAAAACTTTTCTACTTTGATCTGCTAAAAACCTCTCAAACCACTTGATCAAAGAATTCCTTTCTGAGATCTGAGTCCTGTAGCCAGTGGCTGTTTCATTGAAATTGGTGAGAACAGAACCATTCCCAGGAGTACATCCTGCAAGTCTGGCCTTGAACACACAGAGGTGGGAGGCTAACATTCACTTACTACAGATTTTCCTCTTAGTAGTTGATGTTTCCTCACCATCAGCCCTTCTGCACCTCTGGTAATTGATGTATTTCTGCTATGCAAAATCTACATGTGTACACATTTTATGAGTAGGAAGATTTAATCAGACTGTATTTTTTTTTCTTCTACACATTTTTTCTTAAAATTCTTTTCTTCTCAGTGAGTGAATAGTAGATTTCATGCCTGACAGCAATGATTCAACATGTTTTCAATCAAGAGTTGATGTTCTCACCTTGAACTCATTTATTTAAAAAGGTCAGTCTTAATTAAACTAAGTCTAACAAAAAACACTGCCTTGCAATTGAAATTGAGATAAATATCTTCCTATAAAAAAAGTTTTTAAAAGGAACTGTACACACAGCTATTTACAAAATGCATACACAAAACTTCAGATCCACCAAATGAGTTAAGAATGGCTATCCCAGCAAAAACATGCTAATTTACAAGTAATCTACAATATTGAAAAGCATGAGCTCTAGTTACCATTCCATCCTCTGACAGCAACAGAACTGTGTGAAACTTGGCCAGTGTCTCTGCATTCCTGTCTACAAGATACTCTCCCAGAATTCTTCTGCTTCCAGAACATTCCAATCCTGGAATGCTATGAACCATAGTAATTTGATGCTTTCTACATACATCTTTCTAGGTAGATCACCCTGAAAGCAATGCCTCCTATTTATTTCTATTAAAACTACAACTGGTACAAAGCGTACAATTACACTATTTGATAAAGCAAATTTTCAGCTACAAAACAGCTTTTCCAACATAATCACTACCATTAGCTATGCATTTTTGCAAGTAATGAACAAGAGCCTGCATGTGATTCTCATAAAATCTGCATGGACATCTGGGAGGTGGCTTGTCTTTCACATTGCTGTCACCACTTGCTGAAATGCACCACCCACCACCTCACTGAGCTCACATCCACCATTCAGCAAGAGTCAACGAATGTCAATGGGTACATTTGTTTCCTGCATGGAGGAATACAATGACACATCTTTGCTCCATCCATACTTCCATGTCAGATGACATGTTGTCAGACTGCCCCTCTTCTGCTGCCTGTCACACAGCAGCAAAATGTAATGGAAAACTGGTGGGAAGATTCAGCCTCTACTGCCATGCCACCATCTGGCTCTGATGCTGTCAGTCATCATAATAAAATTGGAGGTATTATTTTCAGAGCAGCCCTTGTATAAAAAAGCCATTATCTTAAGAAAATGTTTCTTTTTAAATATTGCTTCTAAATGTGAACTTCAATTAACACACCATGACTTAAAGTACAGCTATTACTCAAATACCAAATAAAATACAGCTTTACTCAAATATCAAATTGAATACTAAGATTCATAAAGGTTTAACAAGGCTGATCAGGCTTCCCATGTCTGCCAGGACCATGAGCTTCTAGGTGAGGGTGTGGGGAGTGGTTTCTGTCCCACTATAACACCAGAACAAGCCTGAGTCCTCCTAATGAAATTGAACATGTATAAGTCCATGGGGCCGGATGATATCCATCCTAGGGTTCTAAAAGAAATGGCTGATGTCTGGTGAACTGCCTGGTGACTGGAAAAAGGAAAACACTGGTCCCATTTTTTAAAAGGGAAGAAAGGAAGACCTGGGGAATACAGGCCAGTGAGCCTCACCTCTGTGCTTGGGAAGATCATGGAGCAGATCCTGCTACAAGCTATGTTAAGGCACATATGAGATAAAGAGGTGATTCAAGACAGCCAGCATGGCTTCACCAAGGGCAGATTATGCCTGACCAATCTGGTGGCCTTCTATGATGGAGTGACAGCTTTGGTGGATGGGGGAAGGGCAGCAGATGTCATTTACTTGGACTTCTGCAAAGATCTGACAATGGTCCTTCACCACCACATCCTTCTTTCTAAATTGGAGAGGTGTGGATTTGAAGAATGGACTGTTTGATGGATTAGGAATTGTCTGGCTGGACACAGCCAAAGGGTTGTGATCAATGGTTCTGTGTCAGGGTGGAGGCTGGTCACAAGTGATGCCCCTCAGGGGTCAGTGTCAGGAGCGGTGCTCTTCCACATCTTCATCAGTGACACAGATGTTGGCATCAAGTGCACCCTTGGCAGTTCTGCAATTGACACCAAGCTGAGTGGTGCAGATGATACATCAGCAGGAAGGAAAGCCATCCAGAGGGACCTGGACAGGCTGGAGGAATGGGTCCATGAAAACCCAATGAGGTGCAATAAGGCCAAGTGCAGGGTGCTGCACTTAGGTTAGGGCAATACCAGATATTTATACAAATTGGGATCTCCTTAAGAGCAGCCCTGTGGAGAAGGACTTGGGGGTCCTGGTGGACAAGAAGCTGGACATGAGCCAGCAGTGTCTTTTCCACATAGAGGGTGGTGACACATTGGAACAGGCTGCCCAAGGAGACTCTGGATGCCCCATTCCTGGAGGCATTCAAGGCCAGGCTGGATGTGGCTCCGGGCAGCCTGGTCTGGTGGTTGGCAACCCTGCACAGAGCAGGGGGGTTGAAACTAGATGATCATTGTGGCCCTTTTCAACACAGGCCATTCTATGATACTAAGATGAATGTTTCTTGTTTCCTATTTCCACTCTATCAGTTTTGGTTCAAACCTGACAGAACCAGGCTAAATTTCATATCAGAAATACAGGTGTTCTTATCTACTTCCTTACACCACCACAGATACAACTAAAGATCAGTGTGATAAAACTTTAGGTATTGAGACAGCTGTTATTATCTAAACTCTGTCTCATTCCAGTTACTGACCATACTGATCATTTGGTAATATTTTCTTATCTTCTTTTATACATTAAACATTTTTTTTAATTTATTTAATAGAGATCAACTCTCTACAAAGTACTTGTCTACCCTGACAACAAACATTAGTCTTTTGGGAGCTTTGAGTAACCAACTGCATTGGATACAATAGTTTACTGACTATAAAGCTCTAAGAATGACTTAACTTATGGAAGCAGTCTTGGAAGTACACTTCATATTAAGTGAAGATTCCACAGTTTTAAGTCTTTGGATAAAAATGAAAAAAAATCATGTGGTTTTGTTTTTTTTTTTCAGGTGACTGTTTATATGCAGTTCTGTTCTCAAATGTTTTCTTGGAAAACAAGAAAACCCACAAAACTCTAGCCTCTGAAGGGGTGGAAATGTTTTTGGAGATGGAGACTTTGGTTTATGTTATACTCAGTCATGAAATAATGCATATTACATGGTTACAAAGAAAAATTTATTGAAGAGCAGATGGACCACCAATTAGTGGTTTGAGATCAAAATAACCAACAAAAATATCTTAGCTTGAAATAAAGTTAAAAAAAGTAATAGCCATTTCTAAATGTCATCAGGTTTTACTCTTTGTCTAAAACAATAAAAGGTACATTCAGAAGCACAGCGCTAAACAACAGCTTCATTCCTTAAGTCCCTTCCTGAAATAATCTCAGTAATGTGAATGCAACTGAAAACAGAATATCTTCCATATTTTAAATACATAGTTTCAGTGACAAACACTTAAGGCAGAAATTATGCCCTCAGATACACTTCAGCAGCTGGAGTCCAGAACGTTTTATGAAGACAGAATTTGCCCCTAAGAAGGAGCATAAAGAACAGTCTGATAACCTTGAAAGGGGTCACACAGAAATGTGGCCAAGGAGACAAAGAACAAAAGCTGAGAGAACAGTAGCTGCATCAAGAAGGTGATGACTCATATTGATAATATTTTATCTACTGTATAATTTTTTTTATATACTATATAACAAAATTCCACAAATTGCTTTCTCCTGTTCTCTAAATAGGTATGATATTTTATTGGAATTAAAAAAAAAAAACTTACTTTTACTATACCACACTTTTTAGAATGATTATGAATGAAATTTTCACCTACTAGATTCTGGATCTGTAGTTAATCATTGCTTTAGGCACTATTCTTATGTTGTAAAAGTACAAATAGCTTATCCTTTTTTCTTTCCAACAACGATTTGTCATGGGATAATTTAAGGGGGCTATTCTCACTGAAGATGTCTAGAAATTGCAACCACACCAGCATCAGAACACAATTTTTTTTTTTTTTTTAAATGCAAAAACTTGGAAGCTAACTTAGCATGTCTTTCAGCTCTGTGCCTTTTCTAGGCTTGTTAAAAAACCTGAGGAGATTAAATTCTATTATATTCAGAAATGAATATTCACATATGCTCCATATAAAACCTCCTTTCATTTGATTTCAAGTTCTGCTTAAAGAAAATACACAAAGTTATCTGCTATTTATACTTAAGTCTGCAGAAAGCAACAGAAAATGGGACATAAAGACCTCAGTTATCGTCATTTTATGACAGTGACTGAATTTTAGAACACATCTAAACCAAACTCTGAATTCAACCGTTATTATTCCAAACATTATGATGACTGTATTGCTTGAAAGACTGACAGCTGCCTTTTCCAAGACCTGCATTTGACTGTACATTCATTTGGCTGAACAACTATACTTCAAATGATGCAATATTTACATTTCCTAATGGATAACACACGGAAGCATCAGGCTGCAGGGCAGCTCAGAGTACTGCTCAAAAACTTACTTTCAGGAAGATTTCCAGCTTCAAAATACCTGAAAAGAAACCCTGCTTTGAGTATCTACTCCATTTGAAAATGGTCAATCACAATAAAAGAACAACAAAAGTACTTTAATCTGAATGGATTAAAGCCTGATTCAACAAAATTCTTTTTCATGTTTTAGCAGGTAAATATTTCCTTTCCATGCATTTGTACAAAATGAAGAGCAAAGACAAAGTGAGTAAGCATTGTAAATACAAATAATTATTCTATAATCATTTATTAGAAATTCAGATTCCTATTAAGCTAGGAAAAATACTGTAAGGTAAACAGTATGGTGAAACCAAGAATGAAGTAATTTTTTTGTTTGTTTCGCCACTTATATTCTGCAAAGGACACCTGAATTCCACTTTAATTATTAAATAGTGAATGAAACTTAAGAGAAAAAAAAGCACCTGTTCCTGAAGGGGGAATTGTTGTGAGTTGATTTTACTAGTTTCTGAAGTTTTCAGCTTTGAATAGGACCAGAACTGTCAACTTTCCTACATGAAGGAATTTTGTTAAAGATTTATTTCATAGGAGTAAATAGAAACAAGTTCATTATTCATAAGACCAGTTGTGCTTGACCACAGTCTCAGAAACCTGTTTCCAATGAACATAATAATCATAATAGTAGCTCCTTCCGGTAGGTTTAAAAATGAATAGCTGAACACAGAACGGCCCAGGTTGGAAGGGACCTCAAGGATCATGAATCTCCAACCCCTTTGCCACATGCAGGGCCATCAACCTCCCCATTTAATGCTAGACCAGGCTGCCCAGGGCCCCATCCAACCTGGCCTTGAACACCTCCAGGGACGGGGCATCCACAACCTCTCTGGGCAGCCTGTTCCAGCACCTCATCACTCTCTCTGTGAAGAACTGCCCCTTGACATCCAACCTAAGTCACCCCTCCCTTAACTTAAAGCCATTTCCCCTTGTCCTACCCTTTCAAAGAGTTGATTCCCCTCCTTTTTATAATCTTCTTTTAAATACTGGAAGACTGCAATGAGGTCACCCCAAAGCCTTCTTTTCTCCAGGCTGAACAAGCCCAGCTCCCTCAGCCTGTCCTCATAGGGGAGGTGCTCCAGTCCCCTGATCATCTTCGTGGCCCTCCTCTGGACCCTCTCCAACAGCTCCCTGTCTTTCTTGTACTGGGGCTCCAGACCTGGACACAGTACTCCAGATGGGGCCTCATAAGAGCAGAGTAGAGACGGACAATCACCTGTCTGTCTCTACTGGTCACTCCTCTTAATGATGGAAGTAGAGCAGTAGGTGTTAATAGAACTTGAGTTTAATTTTGCAGAAAGTTGAAGTATGAGATTCAACAAGCAGAAAAAATGCCACCTTACCAAGGCCCAGATCACTGCTTTTTGGAGTTCCGAAACAACAACTGTATATGAAAAGAAATAGGCTGATATTTGGATTTGCTTTTATAAAAGTGAGGAATTCTATGAATTCTAGTTACAGAACTGAATTTATATGCACGAAAAGTAGGCAAACACAAGACTTACTGGGGAAAAAAATACCTACCCATCCACAAAAATACAAAGGTGTATATTAAGTTAATATCATAGCATTCTATAAAACCATACTTAAGTTTTTATATATCTAAATTTTATATAGATACATATGCTTATAATTATAACAACACATACAGAAAGTTTCAAAGGAATAGATACTATGACTAATCTGAAAATCAACTGAAGAAGCATCCTTCAAAATAAGTGGTTTTTTTTTTTTTTTTTTTATCTTTGACAAAAGTCACTGCAGTTTTTTTGGAGAGATGGAAAGCCAGAAGAAGGCACAACATTCATAGAAATGATTACACCAACCACATTTCTCAGAGTTTTGCTACATGTTTCCCCCTAGCGTTGAATTTACTTATAGATTTTCATTCAAGACAACACTAGGAGAATGGCAGTGGATGCTGCACAAGGAAATTCAGCAATCTGAAGTCCAGTGGATAGTTTACAGGAGAATAAAAAGCATATCCATATCTTTAAGCACTGAATAAGCTAGTTAGGAAATAGATCAGTTATTAAAGGACATATATACTACAAAGCATATTTTTGAAGTTTGTAATTAACACTCTCCATTACAACAATCATTATTTCTTCTTCAGAAGAAGAATGAAGCAGAAACTAAAACATGCTTAGAAGAAGCTAGGATGTTTACTAAGGGAACAACCCTGAAATTATATTCTGCAGACACCACTGAAATCACAGCTAAAATGCATACACGCATTTCTCTACTCAAAATACATGTAATGCTTTCAGAAGTACAAAATAGGTACTTGAAGAAGGACACAACGTCACTCATTTAAAAATTACAGAATTGCATTGTAAGCAGGAAAGCATAAGTATTACAGGTCAATCTTCCATCTTTTTTACAACTGTTCTATGATCATTACTTCCAGGTTGCTCAAGAAGTTGAAATAACTTCAGCCTTTCAGAAACAGTTCAGTGAGTTAAATTATAGACTGAGAATGTGCAAATAGCTCATCTCATTATTTCAGCTAGCTCTCCTATGTACGATGACCGCCTTCCGCCCCATCCCCAGCAGCAGAAAGAACAAATTCCATATACACATTGATTCATTTCCAAGACTGAATAAAACAGTCCACAGTATCCCCAAGAGCTAATATAAGCCTTTGCTGTAAGTATTTGATCAGTTTAAATGCATGTAGCAGATTAATGTCACAAAAGTAGTACAACTGTGTCAGGAACCAGCTGAACCAGGCATTCTAATGAGGACTCAAGGAACACTTCTTTGGCATTAGGTCCTAAATCTTTTTTTCTAGAAGAAATTTAATCTATGAAGCGATTGCCTGTGAACTTAGTTCCCTTGAGATAACTGCAAAGACCTATGACAGTCGGTACTACAGCTAGAAAGATTATTATGATAAAAATTGGAAAAGAAACAAACAGGGAAGAAACACTCACCTGTATCCAAAGACCTAGGTTTGCAGGAAAGACCCCGCAGAGGAGGAATTGCCAGAAAAAGATCCTTTCCCTATGGCAGTCAGCCTAAAATGGGGTCTAGGAGGGGTGGAGCCCTCCTAGGACTCCAGGTAAATTGCCCTCACCTGTGCTCCCACGGCTGACTCAGTCCTTTCCTCAGGTGATCAATCAGTGGTTCAGGCCGTGACTCAACAGTTCCCATACAGACCTCAGCTGAGATGGAAATGAATATCCAATAAAAAAGTAAGCTCTGATACTGTAATATCTGATACTAATTATTAGAAAGTTTTTGCTATGAGGTGTGATAGAGTTGGAACATATTACAGAAGCGCTATAAAAACAATAGTAAACTAAGCACTATTTTTTAAGGTGCGTGCTTAGAACTTAGTCTTGATTATCTCATTTCTGCTTCACATCAAATGAAGACCATCTAAAAATCAACTGAAGATCAGAATAGGACTCAGTGATGATTAAGTAACTTTGCAAACACAAAAGACTCTAGATGAATGTCTATGCTCTCTTTAAATGTGGGTTTGAAAAAGGCTTCTGAAAATGTGCAGAAGTTGCAAGAATTTTAAAATATGCTTTTCTAAAAAAAGAATATTCTTATGAACACATGGAATCATTCATCAAGATATTAACTAAGATCATCAGTATCTTTTCAGTACTGAACAAACAGGATAAAATAGGATTTCTGGATGCATCAGCTCATTTAGTATTAAAAGTTTATTTCAACTGTATTTTTTTACAGAATCAAAAAGAAAATATATGAAACAATTCAGAGTTGACTTGAACTGAGCTTCTAGAACAGTCTTGGAAACCCATTAATTGAAAAGTAGAAAAAAATTTCTAAATCCTGGACAAGCAGTAAACACTGAGTCCCATTTACACAATTCCACATGTAAGTTAAAAAAAATGAAATTAGAAACAACATCTGCAGAATGATGTTCATTGAACAACCAAGAGGCAAACCGCACAAAATCAATATGTTGGAGTTACTAATAATCATAGCATAATAACAAACATAGTTTTCCAGATTTCTGGAGGATCTAGGAATTGAGTCCAAATTGAACAGGAAATGGAAGGGCTGAAGTAATGATTCAAACAACCCTGTCCTCACATCTTCTCCCACCTTAAACAAAACAACATGCCCATAAAACAAACACACAAATAACAAGGGCATTTAAAGTCAAAATATTTTCTATTGAACTTTTCATTAGCACTTTGGTAAGGTCATGGTTAATTTCTAAGAACTCTCTTTTATGAAAATAATCACTGCTGAGAAGTTACAGGTGAGACTGTTCCTTCAAGTTCTCTACATTTCTGAATTCCTTTTCTCCTGCCCAGTGAATACTTATTAACAAGTCTGAAAAGCTACTGCTATGGTTTTAGTGTTCCAATTGTACATACTCCAAAGGTGTTCAGAATAATGACTCTTGCACACTCATACGTCTCTTTCTTGTTCAGGGCATGCATTAGAACAAGTCTCAACACAGTACCAAGTGAGCTCTTTCTAATCATCCATTCACTTCTTAAGACAAACTATTATTATTTTATTTTTTGGCACCTCTCAGAGTCCCAGGGCTGCATGCCCAGATTTTTGATCACCTGATCATAAGGTGAAAAAACTTAAACGATATGTTTATCAGTGCATCATGATGCTGGTCTTATTTTCCCATCATTTGCTAAATCTGAGTGGATACAATGAACATTCACACTGAACACAGCTAATTTTGGCCAAGCAAGGAATGTCCAGGTTTTAATTCTTTCTATCCTTTTAACCTAAGTAATTGAAACATTCTGTCAAATAAGATGCTTGTCATAATTATGGCTTCTAGAAAAAACGAGGCAGCACCTCTCAGATATGAAGCTTCTCAAAAACTTGTTAGCATCTAGGTAACGAGCAACTAAATAAAGGAAACAAACGTCTGAAGGCCACAGTGCTACACAGACAGATGCTTTCACTGAATACTAAAATATGAGTCATAAACACACTGAGTTTACACAATGTGCGCTCATATCTCAAAAAGCCAGTTGTTGCCACAAAAGACCAGGAGTTCTGCTGCTTAATGTGCTCCATCTCATTGTGCAGGAAAGGAAATGACAGGTTCCAAAAGCCAGCTAAATAACAGACCTTTTCCAAAAACACAGCAAATGCATGTTAAGGGGTGACTCTACCTTTTCTATAGTATTACAATTAAAAAAAACTATCCGCCAAGAAGCTAGTTCAGCACCTTGATGACATGAAGAATGTTCTGATTCCTGTTGTATTTGAGATAAGAGCGCACCACACTATCCCTGATTTTAGATCTCCCAGAAGCTAATCTAAAACAAAACAAAACAAAAATTGCCCTGCTCATTTACTGCTATTATTTTTCACTCATGAAAGTAAACTGAGATACGTCACTAAAAGTTGAAGTACAGCTGACCTTCAGACCTCCTATCTAAATGCTAAACTTAGCCACCACACTGCTAATAGTTGCAGCAGATGGTTAAAGGCTTAATAAGCACATGTAAACTTTTGAAAGTCTGTTCTCATCTCCACAGAAAAGACATGGAAATGTATCAAGGTCACTGAAGCCTTTGCTTTGCTCTTCAACTCGAAGTGGAGATGGGGAAGAAAGACAGGAAGGAGAAAAAGGAAAAAGTACTCGTCATGGTCTTCCTCCCTGTGTCTCGGTAGCACTGAGTCTGCACTGGTGTGCATACTCAGACATTCTCCTTGTTCCACTACTTGTCTATATTTTATCTTGTTTTAAAAGGAAACTCCACCTCTTCCTCTATGAAAGGTTTCTTAACTTCATCATGAGAATTTAATAATGATTTAACAATGATGATTATTATTATTGTTGATAATTAGCATCATTAAGTCTCCCCACTTCCTCTATTCAGTAAAAGTCTCTATGATTTAGCATATGTAACGCAGCTGGTTACTCACAAGTGGTTTAAATGAATTTTAAAAATCATATTAAGTTCCCTCAAGTAGTTTTTATTTCCCAACTAATCCCTAACAGGGTTTTTCTGAACATATTGTCTATTGTTTCATTTATAAATTAATTTCTCAATTTCATGGAAATCATAGAATCATAAAGTCAGGAGAATATCTCAAAGGAAAAAAAGAACAACAACAACAAAAAACAACCACCCAAGTTTAAAAGTTTATAACAGCTGACAGCAGCTGATTTCCTTGTATATTCTTTCAGCACACATGTAAAAGCAGACTGATACAGCTGGGAAGTGAAAGCAAATAGACACAAGAAGCAGATTCACAGAAGAGTGGATTTGCCACACTGATTATATCAATGGTATAGGAAGTATGTTTATCCTCTTTTAAAGATTGGCTAATATTAGGTGCTTCCAGGCAAGTTATGAACTGCTGTATCACACAGTTTTACAGAAAAAGAAACCACTTATCTAATAAGTGTATTCCTAATCCTGCAAAGTCACCACATGCCTGGAAGCATGACAGCTGATATTTCTTTCAGCTTTTTAATCCAATTTAGAACAGCTGAAATCAGCTTAAGGAATGAGTTAATAGAAAACAGTGGAATAATTATCTTAGATTTCAGCATAAACATTTTCTTAAAATAATGATTGAAATGTACAAAAAAAAAAAGGGTAAAAATTCTAGACAAAACAAACAAACAAACGTGTGATAAGATAAGAAGAAAAGAATAATTTGCAAGAGGTAAGTAGGTTTGAAGAGGATGTCAAGTAGGAACACTCAAGGAACTTCTTTCCCATTGAAGAAAAAGGTAAGTCAAAAGCATTGCATATAGCTTCATGCAAAACTATCTGAAATTTGAATCTGAAGAATATTTTTATTTCTCTTCAGTTAAGGGAAAAGTAAATACAGTCAGACATGTTATACACATATTTGCAGAACAAAATCTAGGTAGCAGTAGAAAAGAAGAGGAAAGAAGAGTACCTTGGAACTTAAGCCAGAAAGGAAAAATAAATATGAACAACAGATCTTCACTGTTTGCTTTTCTTTAGTCTTCCATCTACAAAACCCTCTCATATTTCAGCTGTTGGCAATGAGCCAGGTTAACATAAACTGCTCCAAAGAATCAAAATTTTCAAACACTGCTGTGACAGCTAATTTGGTGAAAATAAAAATAAGATGATGCCAGAGTAGAGAAAAAGAAAAAAAAAAACCACAGCCCCAGGAAGTAATTCTTAGATGGCTGCACAGACCTAACATGAAGGAAGTAGACAAGTTTTGGGGTTGGACTGAGCTACCTGTTTCATCAGGAACGGAACTTTATTCCAAGGCTTTTGTATTTCTAGTGACTTGCCAAAAAATGGAAGACTTGAAGCCATCATGCTATTTGAAGTTTAGCTGACCTATTTGTCATAAACCAAATGGAAGTGTTCTACATTTTTTTCCCTTTTTGCTATTACTGAATTTTGTTGTTGTTGTTGTTATTCTTGTTGCAATTTCCTGGATTAGACACTTAAACAAAGGGTTTCCTAAAGCATAATTAAATTAATAGAAAAAAGTTACTCATTTTAATATAGGAGTACCTTTGCCAGACTAAAGACAGCTTCCTAAGAAGTTTGGTACAGGTCAAGAAACTAAGGCACAGACATCCTCCTCCCACAGTGATGTGTGAAAGGAATGGATGATCGCTGTTAACTCACGTCCTGAATTCCAGGTGAAGAGCAGCAACATACCACCTCATAATAGAGCTTTGGTTTCAGCAGCATTATTATTTGCTGCTGTGCTCCAGTACAGACTATAGCAATATTGACTGCAAACTGTTATAGGAGAGAATGCAAGCAGGGACAAGAAAAAACATGTTACTTGGGTGGTAAATTGGGGATTGGCTTGATCCACATCCTGGAGTACAAATTCCCTTACAGGGCAGTAGGAGAAAGACTCAAGGGCACACTGAAACTCCACAACTTTAAATGAAAAAGAAAAAATGAACACATCCATTTCATTTATTGGATCGGTATATTGTTGTTTTGTTTTAGCTCTGAGTTGAGTGTGTTTCCGTGCTTTGAGTGTTTTTGAAGAGGTGAAGTGTAAATGGACTTCCCACAAAGCCGTATTTCCAGCAGTGGTTGCATGCTGGCAATGTGGGGGTTGTAAATAGCTGATGGATAAGTTAGATGATTAGAATAAGAGATTATAACATAGCAAAGCAGCAACAGGGGTACTTCTTATTTAAGTTTCGCAGTGAAATTACAACTGTTGCAGTACAGCCCTGCCCAGGTGTGCATTCCTTAGTCTAAGTCCCCACACTCATGTGACTGCATACAAGGAAGTTCCAGAAACAAATGAAAGATGATTATCATTTTTCATCATATCTTTCTGAAGCTGCTCATCACCTGCTGGTGCAGATTCATTATCTGTACAAGCAGTAATACTGGAACAAGAGCAAACTGCAACAGCTCCTGTTGTGCTGGCAGATAAACCATTCCTTATGTTCAGAAAAGGCTAGAACAGAAAGAAAGCCCTTGCCACTACATGTTTTTTAACCATGCCAAAGAATCTGAAAAACAAACAAACAGCCTGGACAGATATACCATAATTCAGTGTTTGAGGCAGAACTGCTCATCATTAGTGGTGGTATGCACTTGGGTATTTTATAACAGAGTTATGTCATCAGCTGAGTGTGATTTCTCCAAAGTCCTGTCACTAATAGCTGTGACACGCAGTGGTATTTTTCAGATTCCTCAAGTGATATAGCTCCCATCCATTTCGAGACTTCATTTTTCATGAAGTCTAGTGTCTTCGCACTTCAACAGGCCATAAAATATCTTTATGAAGTTTGGCAATAGCGGTATGCACAAACTGAAAGCTAGAGAGTTTCACTTTGTCAGATTCAGTGATGTAGCAGATTTATGCATAGAAGGGAAAAAACACAGCCGCTGGTTTCCTCTCCACATAGTACTATTAAACAATGCAAATATATCTGCCCAAACTCCCTTCTGTATATGCTGAGGAAAAGTGAGGTCTGTGGACACAGGCTAATGAATTGTCCCCATAGCAATAATTATCCCAACTTGTTTTATCCTTTGTTTTTGCTCTTTAAAAAAAAAAAAAAAACATGACAAAAAGTGGGACTTGAACAAAATGCACATGTATGAGCTTTAGTGTATTAATATAGATGTGCTTTATTTTATTGTTATCTAAAAAAAGCTTTAGAAAACATTTCTGTGCTATAATTTATCAAAGAAGACAAGACAGAAGTTGAACACATGAAAAAATAACCTAATCTGAAGGACATCAGTTCTCACCTTCCTTGCATATGCAGGGTTCTATTAAAATTGCTGTATTGATTTAGACCATTAACTTGCCTATTCCAGTAGCCAATACTAGCTAATAGACCTCAAAAGAAACAAACAATTCCCTAGAATCCTCCTGCAGTAAATAGATTTGCTCAATAATGAATATGTATCTTAGCTTAAAGAGCAAGAAGATAGCTGTTTCAAAATAAAAAGTAATACATTATGGGGAAGCCAATAATTTACTTGCCATGATATATATATATTTTTTTCTCTGTATGAATAGTCTGCTAATCCTCTCTTCTGTGTAGGGTCTGTGACAACATATAAGTTTTACTTTAAGCTATGAGAAACTGCATCTTTCCACCTTTCCTTAGGTATCACAATAAGAGCAGTAGATTTTTAAGTGAAAATCTGCCACAGGCAAATGTTGCTCTGCCAGAGTCTGTAACTTCTCTCTAGTTGTGGTTTTCAAACATTCATTATCTACACACAACTGGACTGGAACCTCTACATTTAAGGTTGTCACTTTTTATTTTCTGTCATTAATTAATTAGACAAGATCATGTAAGAGACCTAAGTGAGATCAACAAGGACACTTGTGTATTCACAGAATATTTCATGGAAGGAGTAAACTATACCACATATGCAAGGCTACGTGGGCAACAAGCAGAACAGCAGCTATAGCTGCACAGGTTTGTCAGCCCACATGGAAGGACTTTCTTCCTCATCTTTCTGTGCTTTATTCTAATAATGGTTACTGGACTTGCATTACATTATACTTTTAAGAGAATACTTTGAAAACTGATTAACCACATATGAGGGTCCTAAAAAGATTTTCTTGAGATATCCATTCACATAATAGAAGATACCACGGTTGTTAAGGTACTAAAATTTAGAGAGGAATAAAAAAGCCCATCAAATATAAATAAAGATAATTTCTAACTGCATAGAATACCATGATCCAAAAATGCAGAATATGAATTGTCACAAGGACAGATGTACACATCAGCAAAAGCTGTCAATACAGAACAAAAGACTCAGCTTTACTTCTAGACCCTGACATTATGGCTAATAGAAGGATATTTAAACAATTACCATGTATACAGCAGCGTGCAAAAAAGGCCATGCCCTGTGCTAGCTTTATTTTCCACTTGTGAAGAACTGCTTTGCCATTACAGAAACCACTTCTGGATGGCAGTGATATTGAGGATCAGTTCCCTGAGAAAAATTATTTCAGTCACACAATGGTTTGCCTTGATGACACATCGTGGCATCTGTGTTGTTGACATGCAAAAAACAGTGTAAGCAGTTCTTTGCTTTTGGCCTCCTAAGATCTTACTCCACCTAAAATCTCTGACTAATAGCCAAGTAATTAAGTTCTCTTTTCCTAACTGTTTTGCATTCAGGTTATGGCTTGATTGATTATGGCAGAACATCCTGGAGAGAGATCATAAAAATTAAAGGCCACTAGTATCCTATTGGTTAAAATGTAATTAACTGAAAGCATCTTGTCCAAATTTGTAAGTATGATACCTATTCTATCTATCCTTTGTGGGCACCAAACCATGCAAAGTTCACAAAGCAGCACTTATATCATGCTTCATCAATTACTTTAGAACAGCCTCTGGACAGATGTTGTGCAAGTTATTCGAGAATAACTCAAAATCCCACTATTATAAAAAATATCTATTATAGATTTTCTCATATTGCATCACTACATCCAGTAATCACAACCTACCAAAGATTTTCCACAGAGCTGTTCTCAGATTCCGGATATTTCTTAGAATCATGGAGGTCTCTTTCAAATCTAAGGATTCTAAATATCATCTAGTCCAACTCATGTGCAACAAACAGAGACATGCACAGTTAGATCAGGTTGCCCAGGGTCTGATCCAGCCTCACCTTGGAAGTTTCCAGGGATGAGGCATCCACCACATCTCTGGGCAAATGCCTCTCCACCCTCACTGCAAAATACTTTTTCCTAATATACAAGGCAAATCTCCCCTCATTTTGCTTGAAATAATTTCCTCTTGTTCTGTCACCAGAGACCCTGCTGAAGAGTCTATTCCCTTCTTTCCTGTAGCTCCCAGATACTGAAGGGCCACTATCAGGTCACCTCACAGCCTTCTGTTCTGCAGGATGAACAGTCCCAGCTCTCTCAGCCTGTCCTCATAGGAGAGGTGTTCCATCTCTCAGATCAGTTTTGTGGCCCTTCTCTAGATGCACTCCAACGGGTCCATGTCTCTCCTGTACTGAGGACTCCACATCTGGATGCAGTACGCCAGGTGAGGCCTCACCAGCACAGAGTAGAGGGGCAGGATCACCTCCCTCGACCTGCTGGTCATGGTTCTTTTGGTGCAGCCTAGGATACAGTTGGCTTTCTGAGCAACAAGGGCACATTGCTGGCTCCTGTCCAGGTACCCATCCATCAGATGGTACCCCCAGATCCTTTTTGGCAGGGCTGTACTCAATCCTTTCATCCCCCAGCTTGTATTGGTAGTGAGGGTTGCCTCAATCCAAGCGCAGGACTTTGCACTTGGATTTGTTGAACCTAATGAGCTTCACCTAGCCCCACTTATCAAGCCTGTCTAGGTCCCTCTGGATGGCATCCTGTCCCTCTGGTATGTCAACTGCACCCCACAGCTTGGTGTCATCAGCAAACTTGCTGAGGGTGCACTCGATCCCACTGTCAGTGTCATTGATGAAGATATTAAAGAGTATAGGTCCCAGCACTGACCCCTGAGGACACCACTCACCACTGATCTCCTCCAGACAGAGAGCCATTGACCACCATTCTTTGGACTCGTTCCTACAGCCAGCTTTTTGTCTACTGAACAGTCCAGCCATTAAATCCACGTCTCTCTAATTTGATATTTGGATTTTCAAATTTATAATTAAACAAATACTCACTACTGCTGTATCTGCTGAACTTTACTTTCTCTAAGCAAACAATGTGAGTGGAGGAGGAAAAAGATTTTCCACAGTCAGAACCAGGACTGTTTATACTGATTTTTGGATTGAAAAGAGTACATTATGAATGTTTATGTTTTATCTGTAGAATTGAAACACAGCCAAAGAATATGAATAACATTGAGCAAAGTGGCATATCATCAGTGCTGAAAGTTCTGCAAGAGTCATTGTGCAAGGCAAAGGACTTTTGATTTTAAGAAAAGCTTATAATGTAATGGTCCAAGGTCATCTGACCTACAAAAGAGAAACAGATAAATGCAGTTTTAAAAACAAGGAGGAAAAGAATGACATATTGGAAGAAATAGCCTGCAGCTACAAGATCTTGGGCTGTGAGCTTGTTACATTTTTGTAGTGTCAGAGGCAAATAAGATCAATACTTGAGTGACAGACCAACGCGAGGAATGACTGAGATGTTTCAGAAGTGTGATGGAGCTTCAATAACAAGCTTCTACTTTTCAGGCAAGATTTAAAACAACAATTCTAAGCCTGAATATACAATAATATAAAATAAGTAATCTCATCTTTTGCCCCTCTTTGTAATCGATCGTACTATCTTCTTCCATTCCAGAGAACATTACCATCAAATATCTGTCTTCAAACTCTTTAAGGTATTTTATACCTAGTCTTCAAAGTGTAATAGATGTCAGCTCTGATATATATAAGAGCACTGGAAAAATGAATTGGTATGGGAAGTAATAGATTCTCAGTAGAAGTAACTTCTGCATATACTTTCCCATAAACCATCAGTATTAAGAAAAAACAAATTAGCAAAACAAAAACCCATACAACCACCACATAATAAAAATAGTGTTAAGTCTAGACAATTTCTTGTAGAGTTAAGATCATGTCTTATTTTCCAGAAGCTTGAATTGAATTTTGGTGTCATAATAACTGTATGAAGCCCAGAGGGACAGAAGATATGCTACTTTTTCTAAGAGACTGTGGCATATTATATAGGATAACAATGGTTATCCCATATTTAGAGGCTAATATAACAGACAGTAATAATAAAGAACCTCAATTTCAAAGAACAGTTTGTACTAAAGCAGATACAACTGTCCCATAATGGGGGCCAGATCTCTCTGAGTAGAGCAGACTGCTCCACAACATTTTCAACAGAAATCCTAAAGTAATCAATTTATTCAGTTTGCCTTGTACCAATTAAAATGATGTAGCTAACCTAATAAATGTAAGACAGACTTGTGTATATTCTTATGAATACACAGCCTATTACATTTTAGAAACACAATATTTAAGATGCAAGTTTGGCAGATATGTGCAACACTACCTTTAATAGGCCTTCAACTATAAATGGCTCTTACCTTGGGTTTCTATCCCCACCAAACTTCATAAACACTGCTAAAATTTTGCAGAATGGTGAAGAGTATTAACTAAATTGAAAGGACATTACAATTTTCTCATATACAGAAATACTATCTGTGTTTCCATACAAACCCGTGTTTCAGACTTCAGTGGTAACTTCACCAGCTACCTCTAATTTTGCAGTAACAGGCATAGGGCAAACAAGGTTAGAACAGAAAGGGACATACAAGAGAAAGCTGCAAGGTATGGATCATTTTTCGTGATTTTTTGTTTTCCAGTGTATAGTGTTTAATTATTCTTCTGTAGATTGTTTTAGATTAATCATGAATAACATATGCTATCCCATTTTTTTTTGTACAACACTCATCTGTTAAAATTCCACCACACGACACATATTAACATACACACACATACCATTAAGTTTTCTGTTGATATCTGTGCCAGCTAAAAAGCATCAGAACTGCCACTGACTTGAACACAATTCATTAATTCAATTTTTCTACTGGACAACTACAAGGAAGTAAATCAGATGCTCTGTGGTAACAGCAATGCCTGTTAACATGACAACGCAGCAGCTCCTTATGAACAAGATGATATAGTGTAATTTGAAAAGACAGGAAACACAAATGATAAAAAACCCAATTACTGGATGATAAAAATATGTAAATACTCACTCTATACTGACAGTCTATAAAACTGACTTGTAGCAAACTGCAAGATGAAGCTTAGGTCTCAGACATCCAATATATGACAAAGTTTCTTAAATTCTTCTGATTGAGCCTCGTAATAACCCACCCAAGGCTGCAGGCTTTACATCTGACAGGTCATTGTTTTATAGTTCAATACATTTTCTTCCAGCAAAGCAGTGCATAAACAAGTGCTTTAGCAATTAAACAAATGTTGCAAAGGCACGTAATGGTAACTATACCTCACTTCTATGAGCTTGGTTATCTATTTAATGGACTTAATTGCTCCCATAGTGAGGGACATCATGGACTTCTGCCAGACCTATTTGAAGGAGCCTTCTATTTTGTGACCAGCATGAAAGCCAAACAATTCTGCTGCACATGTATAGAGGCTGTCAGAATGCTTCTGTTCCCTACAGAAAGGGCAAAATAGCAGTGGCATATCTGGCTGGTCACATTAGACAGAGAAAAAAAACAAACTGGCTTATTTTCTGGCTCCTACAAGTAAAACCTATGGCTCTTGGAGTAAATTTGCCAAACTAAGACTTCTGCATTAAGATACCTGAAATTAATTTCCCTTACTCCTATGAAGCAAAAAAATAGCAGCAATGAGGAATACTCTCCCAAAGAGAATAAACATGGGCAATGGAAGTGCATTCTCTTGCATGACTAGAATCCAGCATAAATCTAAATGTCTTGGAGAGAATAAACACTGATTTTAGCAGCAGGATTGGGTAATGTAGTGTTGTATAGGTTCATTCCTACAACTGCATCAAAGAACTCACCTTGGTTATCCCAAAACTCCCTTCCCTTTCTGTGTTTCTAAGATGACAAACAGGGTGATGATTGTTAGTAGTAATCTAAGGAAAAATGGAGGTTCTACTAACGTAAGATAAATTTTGAGAAGAATACACAAACAAATAACAACAAGCACCAGAATCGAGAGTTTAATAAGTAAGACCAGTGCCAGGTGCCTCTGTGGTCAACAGTATCAGACAGTGGGAAGATTCAGTAAAGCCATAGAGGGATTCCAGAGAAAATTCATGAAGTTGTTAGAAAAAATGAAGGGTGATTTGATAATTAAGCAAAGAGAATAGCTGCCATTATTTGAAATAGAAACTGGATCAACATTTTCTACTGTTCAAGTAGAAAAAATAAATCATCATTACTCCTTAAGATAAAAAATTCCTGTAAACAGTACACTTCAGAAAATTAGGAAACTAACATTTAAACTCAATGATGGCATATGGAAGTACAAGTTCCAGAATTTCAGTGCTTCAGTAGCAGAAGACAAAGGTTTTAGAAGAGATAGGAGTGTCTAAATACATAAACAACTAGCACGTTTAAACTGCAGGAGTAGACATCATTAGTGAACGGGCATCTATCAAAGTATCTATCTTTATCTTAAACTTATGTTGCTTAGTACGGATTTGACAATATAAACACTGGTGCTTTCTTATATCTCAGTAGGAAATAAGCAATAGCTTGTGTAATGGCTCTCATTATTTTCTTGATTTCTCAGAAAACTTGCTTAAAAACTACCAGACGCTACCATTCCTAGTAACCTGAAGGCCTTCTTCCCTACAGTACAGCATCAGCATTTAGGATGAGAGAATCACGTCCCTCAAACCGTTGTCCACATTCTTTTTGGAATGGCATCCCAGGATACCACTGGGCCTTTTCGCCATGAGGGCACACCACTGACACACGGCCAACCTGCTGACACCAGGACCCCCAGGTCTCTCTCTGCGGGGCTCCTTTCTATCAGGTCAGACCCTAACCTGTACTGATGCATACAGTTGTTCCTCCCCAGGTGTAAGACTCTTAATAATATAAATGTAAACATATGTATATGTATTTATATAAAGGGTTGTTAAGCACTGGAATAGGCTCCCCAGAGAGGTGGTTGAGTCACCATCCCTGGATGTGTTTAAAAACCATTTGGATGTGGTGTCCAGGGACATGATTTAGTGGAGGGTTGTTAGAGTTAGGGTAGTATGGTTAGGTTGTGGTTGGACTCGATGATCTTTAAGGTCTTTTCCAACCTGAGTGATTCTATGATTCTATGATTCTATGATATATGTATTCACATATCCACATACATACATTTCTGAAAGAAAGGAAAAAGAACAGCATTTTACCTAATTCGAGCATGGGAAAAAAATGAAAAGGGAAACAGTTGTAATCTGAAATTTTCTGCTCCAAGCTGTCTGTTCAGCATTGCAGACCATGTGGCTAAGCCTGTTGACCCAACTGGGCTCATACTCTGGCCCAAGCATCTCAGTGAAGGCTGAGGGCCTGCAGTGGTATGTATGATGTTTATGTAAAACATTCTTTCATTATACCAATCAACTTTTATTACTGAACAAGATCAGTTCACTTGCAAAAAGCATTTGGTGTGTCAGCAAAATAACTTTTTGTTCAGTCTTTAAGTTTTTTAAAGGAAGGGCAGTCAACTTGTTTCTTGCCAGCAAATCAAACTGAAAAGCCATTACAATTTTGTAGCAGTTTCAAAGGCAAACTGCCATAAAAGATTTTATACAAAGTCCCTGAGATCTGCTTTTCGTGTTGTTGAAACAGGCTGTTGGAATTTGATAAGGATCAATTCAGCAACAACAATATTCTTGTGGGCTGCAGAACACAACACTCCAATGCCATTGGCATGGCATGCCTACCAGCAGACTCTAGACACATAAATGGTCAATTCTGATGATTGATTTTTAGTCACTATTTTAGAAACAATGGCTTTCCAGAAAGTTGAACTGTCTAGAAGTTGTGGAAAGAAGAGTAGAAACAAAGTTTGAACCTCTCCCTTAGTATCACTCTGCTATGGACTGGAAAAAGGGAAAGTGGTTTCTTTATAACGAAGTACAACTCATCACAGCTTGACTCCATAGTGTATACTAAAGTTTGGTGCAGAGATGCTCTGTTAAATGGTAATGATCATGTGTAAGCAGAGTTCTTAAGGAGCAATTCCTTCTTGTACTGTGATGCTGACTCAAATAACAGCTGTAAAAACCTAATTAGAGGCACATCTTTCAGTAGAAATTATCAATAGTAGTTGAACATTGTATTGTGCTGAGGTCTGTTAGCTTACGTTGCTCAGCACTGCATTCCACTGCAGGAAGTTCACTTCCTAAAGATATTTCTAATTGGCTTTACTTGAGCTTTTGTGTACTGAACATTAACTCTCAACAGAAAGCCACTGCAACAATGGCTAACAGTTCTTCAACGTAGAGTGTTTAGGCAGGGTGTCTGTGCACAACACTCAGATAACTGTCCTTTATTCTGTTTCTGCACTAAAAAAAATAGAAAACTGGAATGAGGTTAGAGTTAACTAATGAGGTAGAGTAACATGTAAGAATCTGTTTTTGATCTCACATAAAGTTCCAGGTGACACAAGTATGGCACACAGGAGTACACAGAACAGTGCTACTTGAAAATAGATTTTTTTTTTTTACTTCTCAGAAACAGCTGCAAATGTCCTGAGTAGGAGCTGGACTCCCAGCTGAACACTTGATAAACATTTAATCAATGAAAGTTAAAGCATGTGGAAAACTCTCCATTGTTAGATGTACAATCTCCAGCAAATTGATGTAGGATTGCTTTTAATCACAGCTTACTCAGCTAGACAAAGGGATCACTGAGAAAGTAATTTTGTGATCCACTATATACGACTGTACCAGAAATACTAATATTCCCTCTAACATTCAACTCCATGAAATGTGGAAGAGGGACACACTCATTTTTCTTTTCTACAGAGAAAAGTTGCCCTGGCCATGAAATCCACATAGTTTTGCTGCACCAGGAGCAATGTTTATAATCCTCACCGGGGAGGTAGTTCTGGTAACAAGAATTGAGGGCACTGCATGGGATGAGATATAGCTGAAGAGACAACATTCAGAAGAATGCAGCCTGACAGAAAGGAGCCAAGAGGAAAAATAGGATTTTATGAGGCTGACATGGCACAAGGGAAACATAAGCAGCCAGGAAAGCCGTGTGGACCAAATACAGTTAATGTCACCATGCTAGCCTAGGTGCATAGCCTTCAGCATGCTGTGTTGTGCTCAAAAGCTGAAATGTAAAGGATGGGAGAACAGGAAAAATACCCTGAAAAAGCAGAATATGTTTCAGAAGTAGAATAACATGCAAGGGAAAGAAAAGAAAGAAAGAAAGAAAGGAAAAGAAAAATAAAGAAAAACATCTACCATTAGGATGACTCATGGACAGCCTACAATAGAGGTGAGCCAATTTCCGTCTCTGGACCACTGTAGTTTTTCTCTAAGGCAGTAAAAGATTCAGTATCGCTTACATGTTTCTCCAAAGAGCTAGTCAGTGCACAGGCAGGGATTTGAATAATTTACAGTGGAATGTCATTAATCCTACCACTCCAGGACCTTATCAAAGTGCAGATTAATGAGAGGTCATGTAACTTCAATGTGCTCCTGCTAACACAAGCAATCACTCCGCTGCTTAACTATTATACTTCCTCACTGAGGAGTGAGCACTTTAATGAAAACAACTTTAAGTGACTGTATAGGAAAAAAAGAAGCTTTTTAGCAGAGATAGCAGGGACTTAACTTTTGGCTACAATCGCTTAGATTAATTAGTTCTAGAACATTTATGTTTCACTATTTGAAAGTTAAGAAGTAATGATAATAAATAAAGAAACAAACCCGACAATCCTGTCCTCAGGGACTTCTTGCCTTTTCTGTCTCCGTTCCATGAGGTAAGAAATGGGAAATGGGACTTATGCTCTGAGTGCAGTGAGTAGTGAGCGGCAGTGCCTTGAACTGAGTGTGCCCAGATGGGCACATCTGGAATGTTACCACATCCAGCTCCTCTTCCCTCACCACAGCTGCCTGGTGTGGTGGAGCATCCATTGCACCAGCGTGTGCTATTAGTCCATAGCAAAGACATGGGTTTTTACTAACATATCCATCTGAACTGGGGTTACTGCCAGTTCACTGGGAGTAACTGGCTGCTTCCTCACATTGAGTCCATTGCTGCATGCTAACAGCTGAAGGCACGCAGCCGGTGCATGCAGACTGTGCTGCCTGGCAGGAAAATAAAGTGATTTTAATGGATTTCGTTTACGTTAACAACTCCACCTGTAAAAACACTATAAGTTCAACCGAGTGCACAGTTGTAGCATCTGATTAAAGGCTGGATAGTACTATAGATAGAAATATGCAGTAAACAAAATACTGTGTTATGATTAAAACATTAAGCCAGCTAGTGCAAGAACAGAAACTGAGGTTCAATGAGCTAACATCCTACAGAATATAGCTTCTGAACTGACCCTTTGTGTATGGTCTGGCTGCCCAGACGTTAGAAGGTAATCAACATTTAGAAGATTTTTATTTTCTCTGCTGAGTTAATATTGGCTACTGGATTGTGGGCATATGAGAAAAAACAGGCACATGGAAACTGATACTGTTCCATTTCAGCTTCCAGGAAGTATCACTGACACAATGCTATACAGAACTGGGCAAAAGAGACGAAGCACAGACTGCATCCTTTGGTACAGCAGCTGAATGATGCTGGTTTTCCCAGCACACCAGTAGAAAAAGGCAGTTTTCCTCTTTATTCCAGGAGAATTACTACAATTAATTTTGCTGAAACTGCATTACTTGCAGATGATTAAATCTAAAGCTCATTTCAGTGATATCACCACAGCGTTGAAGCAAAATATTAAGAAGCGCATTTGATGAGGTTTATAAAATTCTAGAAAATACTAATGATTAATAACATGATGACAGGGTTAAATAAAAAGGGAAACTTTAAAGCTTGTAAAACAAAAAATGTTCTGTTAACTCAGAAGTGGATTAGAGTGTTCAAAGTGCTTCAGGACTCGACACCATGTAAAGGCTGATTTATACTCCAGGCATCATAATGTCTACCTACTTCAGAATGACAAATAGCACTGTGCTGAGATCTCAATGGCAGCCCCAGAGCACTAACGGCAAATGTCTTCCATCTTAATAGCTGAGACTCTGCAATTCTCCTCACTTAAAATTCTGAGCGTTTAACACTGCTCGATGCATCTAAATCCAGATACAAAAACCTTCAAATCAAACTATTTACCTCAAGTGAAATCCACCCTGAATAATTCATAAGCAGCAAGGAAGCTGGAAGTGAAGGAGCTGAAGAGTGTTTTAATGAAGTCTAGAGTTTCAAATATAATGGTATAAAAGCTATTATGGATCTTTTCTAACCTTATAAGAAAGAATATCAGTCTCTGTAATAATGAAAGATCCCAATGAGCAGGAAAAGAAACACAGTTCAGGTGTCTTGCTGTCAGTGACTGATGCTGCTAACAGAATCACACAGATTGCTGCAGAGAAAGGGCTGATATCTGAAGCAAATCCAGATGAAAGGTATGAAGTGTTCAGATTGATTCTCATTCTTCCTGCTCCCATGAAGGAGTATCGATCTTTAAAACAGCTATAATAAGCTGCAATTCAATTAGAATAAAGTAGGAAAGTCAAGAAAATTACTTACTTAATGTGACTTTTTCTGCTTTTAGAGGTCAGGCAAAAAAATTACTTATATATCATAGCTGGCCATTTCACTGTGGGAATCATGTTTTGTATTTTACTGTTTCAGGAAATCCTATCTGTGAAACAGATACTACCAAAATGCTTGGCTGTTTTGCCCAGAAGATCAGTGATAACAAGCCTGCACTGTCATCAGACAGCATCTGCCTCCTAAGGCAGTTGCTGACTTATTCTGAATTTAGTTAATTTTAACCACTTCTCCAAAATATTTATAAAAAAATAAGAACTGAGAGAGACTGCAATTAAAAATTCTGAAGTAGCACTGACTTGCTGAGATTTTGGAAATTTGGTATCGTCAGTCAATGTTCTTCTGTGTAGCAGGTAAACAATGAATTAATTCCTTTGTGTTACTGATTAATTCTAATTAACCCTGATTTATTTCCTTCACATCCAATTTGTGATATGACATCTCTTACATACTGGACAGAACTTCTGCAAAGGGAGACTCCTGGCACATCTTGCAGAGGCAAAGATAACTTACCAAGTTATCTTCAAAGAATAAGGATAGAATAATTCATAGAATAATTTTGTTGACTGTAGGCATTCTATGGTTGCTCTTTTTGAATCAGGCTGCTTTTACTGTAGATGCAGCATTAAAAATAGCTTCTTGGTCACAATCTGTAAATGCTCTAAGTGGTCACTGAAATACATTTCAAGATTTGGCTAGCTTACATTATTACAAAATGCACTTTCAGTCCATGCTATTAAACAAATGAAAAAAAAAATGGCTAAAAATAACTTTAGAACATTTCAGTTAAGTCACCATTATGAAAGGACACCATTCTCTAATACTATATACAATAGGTATATATTCCACCCTCTCCTTGTTACATATATTTCATATAAATAGCATGCATTGCCCTTTTGTGGGCACCCAGATCATCTGTCTGCTTTTCTGGGAATCAGTGTGAATTAAGGAAGGAGCCAGTTTTACAACCTTTCCAACCCTCTTCTGTGCAAACTGCTTTTCAAACTGCAGGAGAGCAACATCAGTTTCATGCCTTTTATTTGCACGCTCTTTGAATGTCTAGAAAAATCAAGACACAAAAAAATACTATTCCAGATTCCATAAGGCAAAACAAACATCATCACCAGAAAGGAGACTACCTAATGAAATTAACTTAGAAAAAAAGTCCAATTTCAAGCAGGTAATAATACAATCCATTTTTTTCCTTCAGTATAAACCACTTATGCCTTCTGGAGCATTCCTCCTTCTCCTCACTAAGACTTTAAATGAATGGCTCATATGTCATAAAACTTTTCAGGACAGAAATCTATCTACACATATAAGTGATTAATTCAAAGTAAAAGATATTTATTTATTTTCTCTGATTTCCTGAAAATCCATGAGAATTTAAAAAAGTCTGAACTCCCAATTTCTTGATCTCAGGCAGAGCTTCTTTTATGAAACAAGCAACAGTGTGACAATTTATCTCTGCATTCAAGTTTAATAATCCTGTCACAAAACTTTATTCTATTATTTCTAAAAATAATTTGATCTTCAGAATATAAGGCATAGTACAATGTACTAGTTTCATATTGCAGTCCCTGCATGCTTCTTGGTTTGAAAGATTTAGACCCATAGATAAATGTTTTCTCACATCAAATTTAGTTTCAGAAGATGCAGAACAACTGTTTTTCCCACTATCATTATATTGAAAAACCTTGGGTTAGCTAGAAGAACACTGATTTTGAGATGCATTAAAATGAACTGGTAATTCTTCTAATGTAAATCTGTAAGAACATTTTACCATCTTATATTTTATTATTCACTAAAGACTCAAATTATGCATGATTCATGCACTAACTTTTAAATTGAGTATCATTGAAAATTTGACTGTACAGGTGTTGCCAATTCTATCTATTTCAGGGTCATCTGCCTCACTAATGCATTTTCTCTGTTCATCTTTATGCATAAAGTAGCGGGTTTTGCACATTGAAAACTTTTGATATGATAAACTGTGAAACAAAAAACATTATCATCATGTTTTCTGAAGATACATTATTTCTGTGAACATCCCTAACATGTTCCTGCGTTTACTTAATACATGCTTGCTATAACTACTCTATAGTTAATTTGATAGGGAAAAATTAAATCATTGTTATTTTGTGAATTACTTGATATTATTACAAACTAGTATCTAGACTTCCAAGCTGTAAAAGACAAAGAGCTCAAATGTTTCAGAAGTCTTGGATTTTACTGATTCAGCAGCATAACTGTCTTTTGTATCAAAACACCAAAAAGCCCATCTGTTTATCAGTCCAATGATTACAAAACCCATAAAGATTTTTTTTTCTTCACTCATAATGATTTTTTTGCCTTTTAAGTTTCAAGTTAATCTTCATTTCTTGGACAACTCTTTCTGGTCTTTGATAGTCTATTCAGTGATCTGTTTTCCTACCTTCAAAAGTATTTGAAGAGGGGATTTGTATCTACTGACATTTTTTTCTTCCTGTTCCACTGTACGCAGATTATATTTTGAGTGGCCGTCTTCAGCCTGGTGGCCTAAAATATATTACAAAGCTTACTATTCCTCCAGCAAGAACGCTGGGATGTTATGAGGACATCACGCCACTCAATTTCTGAGATACCCTTCAGTATATTTCTAAAAAAGCTCAGAGATTGAAGTAACAAGCCCCAGTTTGCAGTCACATCCCATCTGCCCCTCTGCAGAGTAAGGATGGGGATTCAAAGAATGTTTTTAGGGTAAGATTTCACTTGAAGGAGATGGATCATGAGGGAATAGTTGAAAGATAGAGAACCAAAGTCACACAAAGGAAGAAAAGGCAGCTTATGACTGTAAATTAAAGTTGGAATCTGGACTATCTGCAGTGTTGGAAATAATCAAATATTCATTCACCGGAGCACAGAAGCTGACTCATGTGGACACTGAAGTTAGAATGCGCTCTTATTTAGGACCAAATCTCAGAATTTTTTGCTTTAACTTTACTGGAGCCATTATGTTTGTGATTTTTAAGGCTGATCCCATACTCATTAAAGGGCATATTTCAGGCTCTGGAGACTTATTTTAAAAGAGAACAAGAAACTTGTCAATCAAGGCCCATTAAGATACTGCTTGGAGTTCCAAAGGTGAAAATGTCAAACAATTTGGTTCAATGATTTCTTCGGTACAAGCTAAAAAAGCAGCAGCTGAAGACAGTGGGATACTTCATATCAGCTTCAATAGCATCAGAGTTTTATCAAATATTTCTTCATATAGGGAGGGATGTACAACACTGAGCAGTGCATCACATGGTGGTATCCTACTGGAGTTACTTTAACAAAAATTTCCCTCAGAACCTTTTCTTCTTTAAAAGAACTGTGGACCTAACTATAATATCCTATGTCTCTGTGGACTTTCTTTTATTTTCTCCCATTAAAGTAATTATTGTTACCAAAGTAGACCAGCAGTAAGTACTGGAGAATTGGAAAAAAAAAAGTTAAAAAGCAGGAAAGTATATTCCAGCCATTAAATAAAGTTTGTTTTATGAAAGTGAAAGGACTGTAAAAATTCAGTTCCCCTCCAGTCTGTAAGCTACTCAAAGGCTGCAATCATGGCCCCCAGAGCCTTCTCCAAGCCAAACAAGCCCAACTCCCTCAACTTTTCTTCGAAAGAGAGGTGCTCCAGCCCTCTGATCATCTTAGCGGCCCTCCTCTGGCCCACTTCAACAGCTCCACATCCCTCCTGTGCTGGGGGCCCCAGGCCTGGATGCAGTACTCCAGATGTGGCTTCACAAGAGCAGAGGTGGACAATCCCCTCCCTCTTCCTGCTGGCCAAAAAGTAATCTTATGCAGAAGAGGTTTTGGTATCCAGTCACCAAATATATATGGTATTGGAATAGACATAACAATATTGATACACAGCCCTTTATGCATTTCATATAGGTTAAACTGACATATGCCCAAGGTAAAATCTAATTAATAACTAGAAGTGTAAAAAAAATTAAGAAATCATAATCTTGGACTCTAGAGTTAAAAATAATTAGGTTTATAATAGAAACTAAACATTAATTATAAATCATGAATCTAATTTTGTTAATATTAGAAAAAAACTACAGGTACCTTATAAAAACTGTATCCACTCAAAGTTTTCTAGACCAAATCTATGAATTTTAAATGGAAATATAAATCCATTCTGATAAATAATAATTAACAATTTTCCCTTTAAAATCTCAGTTCTGGCAAGACTGTAAGACAAAGTAAGATAAATAACTTGCTACTTCCATCCAAGTATTTGGCTGGAATTACTGCTAATTAATTTTTGAGAAAGGGGTATACACAACATTTTGTCCTTTCAGATATGTATGTGAAAAAATCTAGAAACCGATATTGTGTTTCAAAAAGCTCAAGAGCCTTCAAAAAATTGTTCATGTTACTTTGATACCGTTGTCTTTTTGTTCAGATAGGAAAATGCACTCTGCACTGGCTAATGTTTATTCTCCTTCAACTTTTAAAAATACCTATAATTTGAAGTCCTTTACTAAACACAATTCCACTACATTTATTCAACATATTTCTGATTCAAGTTAATTCTGAGCTAAATTATTTGCTTTAAGTGCTATATGCACATTACTATTCATGAAAATAAAACCAGCATCCCTTTCACTGCTGTTTCACATTTTCTGAGTGCCTAACCTCTCTTCATCGATCTCAGTATCTCCAGTATGCACATTACAACAAAACATATCGACAGATAAAAAGGAAATCTAATAACCTACAGTCATCGAAAAGTGAAATGCCTGGATCATTTTTGAGAAGCGCAAAGTGTCTTCTTGTCCATAGCAGTATATTCAGCAAAAGGCTGAATCAGTATGCTTCCTGCATAATCATTTTGGAACACAAATAACACAGCTTTCTCTAAGAATGACCATAATTCAGCAGTAGAATGGTGTATGTTAAAATTTGACAAGAACATGGATTGGTGTCATTAAAATATGTGATTAAAATATACATCAACATTTGACTGTTTTAAATAAGTGTTTTTGAAATAGAATTTAGAGCGCTGAAGTTATATAATATTAAAAAGGTCTTTGGAAATTCCAACAAAAATAATACAAGTGTTTCTACCTTACACACAGAAAAATATTACTTAAGTAAAGCACTGGAAATGACAACAAAACATATTGCGTATGCACCTATTATACGATACAGAAGGGAAATCAGGATTCTGGAAAAAAATCAGTATATCTCAAAAGAACATAGGTTCTGGGTCTGATCTCTGATCTTATTGCAACATCTAAGTTGCACTTTCATTAGTGTTGATATTTTAAGCCTGAAAGCCAACCAAAACAAATGTACGTAAACTACATATGTATATCACTTTTAGCGCCTGAGGACCCGAGGATGCAGGAGGATACAGCCCTGCACTTGAGCTTACAGTCTTGGCGGTACCTCCCATTTAGCCATTTCAAACAAGGCAACACAGGCTCATCACCTGCACCATTCACACAGAGTCACCAGAAATGTAACAGGACATCAGAAAAACCTCAGTGCTGCCTCTTTTTTTCCTGAAGCAGGAGCAACATGGGAAGTGGCCTGTTGGAAAAGCCTGTTTCACATCCACTGCATTAACATCACACCACTTTGTGACAAAGAAGTGCATCTCTTACATGTCCATAACATAACTTAATGTTATCAATCTTGTAGGTTTCTGATCGGTAATAACATAAAAGCTGCCTGAAGAGATCTAAACTATAACAACCAGATGAGTGGGATGTAGAAAACTGTGCTATCTGTATTTTCCTGAATTAGGAAGAATAAGAGTATTTTACAATAAAATAGGATATGACATAACACTTTAAAAGCCATACTTTGTTTACTACAAGCTTCAGCCTGTATTGATGCTAGATTTTGTATTCCTAAAAATTCAGGAATCAGACTGACATGAGGCTAGTACAAAACCTTTGGTAAATTATGTATCAACTGTTAGAATGGAAGTGAAACTCCTTCATCTTTTTGTTCAAAATTCTATTTTAAGAATTGTATTGAATAATGTATGATATAAGAAGGAAAAATAATTGTAAGAATTGGTAGAGGAAGCAAAAATTTCCAGCCCTCTGATCATCCTCATGGTCTATGCCTGTCTAGTGCTGAGACAGCAGGGCTGAACACAGTACTCCATGTGGGCCACATAAGAGTGTAGTAGAGGAGAGTCACTTCCCTTGACACACTAACTATATTTCTTTTGATGCAGACCAGGATATAGTCGGCTTTCTGGGATGCAAGCACACATTGCTGGCTCATGTTGAGTTTATCATCAATCAACACCTCAACACCTCCAAGTTAATTCTCCACTCAACCTATATTTGCTCTTGGAACACAAATAAACATTTCACAATAAGTCCAACCCTTTTGAACAAAATGTAATCCAGCTAAATCCACAGAAAGCCTTCAACCCAAGCATCTCAAACTGAAATTCTCTAAGCAGAAAACTTTTGGATAGGGAGACTCATAAAAGCCCTGTGATTTTAAGGTATCTATTCCTCAAATTTAAAAAATAAATCCACATTTTACTGATGTTAAATAAATTCACAGAGCTCCTAGGCACAAGTATAGGTATCATAGAATGGCTTGAGCTGGAAGGGACCTTTGAGATCATTTAGTTCCAGCCCCCAGTATCTAAATACCTAAATTACAAGAATGCACTTTATAGTCTTAAAACATTAGATGATAAGCAAGATTGCAGTAGAGGCTCTCAAAGGAGGCTTAATCATGCCCAGATCACAACTGAGAACTGCTACGCACTACAGTAGGTATTAATGCACCTTTAGAGATCTACTAGCTCTTTGCACCATTTATTCATTAGTTTTTCTATCTGCATTCATGCATAACTTTTTAAGACATCAATAACTTATAACTGAAATGCTGGTGATTTGTGAGATTATCTTCCTTTATTTACTCAACTATTATTTGTTAGCATCAATACCTGGATTTTTTTCTTTGCATTCTCTAGTCACTATTGCTAGCTATGACTTGAAAACTTTAGATTTCCATTTGATCATATTATAGTTGCATTTTCTTTTCACTTTGCCTTCCCGTATTTCTCAGAAACTCAATAGCACTTTAGTGATATAAAGTAAATATGTTCCCTTGTGCTTACTCTACCACGTACTAAAGTTTAGACAATCGTCTCAAGCAAGTTAGATTTTTAAAGCTAGATGAGAGTTATTTGCAGAAGAGCAAATTTCAGCACATGAACCTGACAGTGGTGCAGTATCCCTGCATATTTATCAAGAAAGGGTGGAGACAAACAATGTTTACTCCTGAGGACTAGGGGCTAGAGCTAGGCCACATCCCAGGACCAGGTCAGGCTCTGCTGAGCTCTCAGCTATTTGTGTCCTCGGTAGCTAATCTGAAGTTACTTCAGTAACTCCTGCTACAGTGACAAGTGTGTACGCATATCCTGAGCACAAGAGGAGAGAGAACAGATGGATGCAGACAGAGAGCACACGGAAGCTGTGAGACCATATTGGCAGTAGTCATAACACATCACTAGACTGTTGGCAAGGTCCCTGCAGGCATCAGAGCAAAGGGGAGCAATGGAGGGATTTGAAGGGATAATGAAGTAACCCAACAGGCTTTTACAAAAATCTCTTCCCTAGCATGAGGGATGGCACAAGAAAAAGGGGAGTTTGCTTAAATATAGTGTGAGCTGGGGAAGATAGCAACATCAAAAGCTGTCTGGGAGCAGGAGTGCAGTGCTTGACACTTAGTGAGAAACAAACAAGGAGGAGGGATGTGGTGATAGATCTCAAAAGCAGACAACATCTGATGCAGCAGTGGAAGGGTAACATTTTAAGAACGAGTGCCTAGAAAAGTGCTGTTTGTAGCAGTGAACTGTGTGGATACAAGCATAGTAATGAAGGTTGAGTAAGACCATCAAGACATTAAGCTGTTTTTGTTATTGTTGCTGTTGTTTGTTTGGTTTTGTGTGTGTGTGTGTGCACACGTGTGTATTTTGTTTGTTTGTTTTGCACTGGAATTAATTGCCAAAAACCTGCACATGTTACAAATAGCAACATTGTAATATGAGCAAAAACATGGCTGCCTAATGAGAAATGCAACTGGCAGAATCTGGCCAGTTACATTTCATTCATTTCACTGCATAATACCGTCATTAATTCTAGCAATATTACCAGTGGAGCAGTCTGAAAGTGTCGTTTCCAACAGAAAAGAATATTTTGGAAGACAACCAAATCTATGATGGATGAAGGCAGGCTCAAATCCATTTAAATCAGTGATTCAGTACCCATTTCTGTTAGCTGCTATTGACTCCCTTGACGTTTCATGAAGTTCATGACAAACAAATTACAAAATATGCAGAAAACAAAACTTGTTCTGTATCACACAGATATAAATATGGCACAAGGATTACTTATCTAAACATACGTGCTTCACTCCATGCAACTTCAGTCAGATGAAACCTCCCAGCAAAAGCTATATGGAGATAATACATGTATAGCATGCAAAGCTTTTAGGAAAGTAAAAGATAATGAATATTCCTTTCCAAACAACAGATTTTTTTCACCCTATATTTAAAATGTCACTCATAGCTTTTGAAGACTCAATTTTTCTAAAGCAGGAATTTGCAATTCATATTTCTGCAAAAAAAGTTAGAATAATCTTTAAGAACTATTGAGTGAAATTATATAGCTTAAAAATATATACATATTTGTCCTCTTCAGTGGCTAAAATGGTATTAAGATTTTTTTCTTATCTACTATCAATACATTTTATTTTATTTCAATTAGATATTAAGAAAATTCTATGCAGTAAATACACTATCCTGAAATACCATGAAATACAGATAAGCTAAGTAACATACTGCATTTGCTAGAATAGAAGTTCCACAGGAATATAGGAAATAGGAAAGAGTATTTCCTCACAATATTTTTGCCCACTATAACTCAGTGCTCTATAGATCTATGAGTAAAAGTATCTATAAAACTCTCTAGTCACCTCCATAGAAGATTTTAAGACCTTTCCCCAGAAAGATACAACCAACACTGACACTTTTTTGCTCCTACTCTGATTTTTCAGAAGTCAAAATTTAGGGAGAAAAAAGAGACACTGAGTAATTACTTAACTACCTACTGAGAAGAGCATTTGGAAGAGCCTCTTACAAATTTTCTCATCATACCATTTAAGATGGCTACATTCAGATACAAGACTGTTTTAAAGCCCTTTCTTAACCAAAGGAAGAGTGCTGCAGCTCTACAGAAAAAGAAGGGTCAAGAACTGCCATATTCTGAAAGCAGCAGCAAAATTTTCTTCAAAAAGCCAAAAAGCCCATGTTCCAAGTTCAAACTCATCCTATCTCTAGTCCAACATATCAGCTTTGTTTTCCCCAGTGTTGACAAGAAACAGTAACAAAAAATCTATTGTTGCTATTCTCACATTAAACTCTTTTTAACAAAGGATCTGCAACATGATGATGGACATCTATAGAAAAGAGGAAGCCAATAAAACAAAACTCTTTACATTAACGTGTCCTGAATGCTTTCAAAACAAAGAAATAATCATAGGCTTTGCATGTTATAATACGACAGTTTAAAAATGTATGTCATATTCATGTATTTTTTCCTTGAAGAATATTCAAGGAATATTCTGATATTACTTCAAGCATGCTGAACAGAACAGATACACCCGAGAAGCCTAATTCCCATTAAAAGCAGCAGTTTGGATTTGGAGTAAACAAATTACTTGTGCTCAGTGTACAGTAAGGTTTTATTCAATCCAGAAGATTAACTCTTGCTCTGAAATCTTATTATTATGCATATACTTTTAAAGAAATACATTAATAATCAATATTAGATAAATCTTGCAACAAATACAAGGTCAAAGGAAGCTCAAATTACTTGAATTCAAGTCTAATATTTAATAGATCCTATTAATTTAGTCAGTGTTTACGATATGAGTCCTGAGCCCTGATCACTAGTGGATGCAAAGCACCAGTGGAGCTGAAGAGACAGCTTATCTATTTAATTCTTTCTCATGCTCCTAGGCATAAAGGTAGATATACAAATGTATTCAGTTCCACAGATCTATCAAATCAAGTAATTAGAAAAAAATCTGAAGGAGCAGAAATACCGTGACAATTATAAGCAAACAAATGCTACAGTTTGAGACCAAGAGAAATGAGAATCTCTGGGCAGAGATAATGGCATTAAGAATTTATAAGCTTTTGATACACATTCCCGATAAGCATTGTATTTCATTATAATTGCATGTGTACTTTCACACTACCTTTAATATAGTACAATTTATGTATTTAAGACTGTTTTTTTAGGAGAGAGCAGCTAACATTTCTGTCCATTATAAAGTGTGTAAGAATATAAGATTAATACTTAGCTTTTATGTTTATTCAAGTTACACAAGAATGTGGTATTTAATTATTGATATTTCCAATTATTATTTTCAGTAGCATAAAGGAATTCAAAAACCTCTTCGCAGCTACTTATCACAATTAAAAAATATTTCCTAACAGTAATTCTGAAGAAAGTTAATGAAATAAAAATTCTGTCATTAAATATCTAGAAATAAAGTCTAATTTTTAAAATAAAGTTATGTTGTGAAAAAGCAATTCTGGAGCTTGAAAAAGCAAAACTGTAGCACAGGAAGTTCTGCACCAATATGTGAAGGAACTTCTTCACAGTAATGGTGACAGAGCACTGGAACAGGCTGCCCAGGGAGGTTGTGAATTCTCTTTCTCTGGAGATATTCAAGATCCGTTTGAACACCTACCTGTGCAGCCTGCTGTAGGGAGCCTGTTTTGTAAGGCGGGTTGGACTCAATGATCTCTGGAGGCGCCTTCCAGCCCCTACTGTTCCGTGATTCTGTGAATTCATTGGTTAATATCAGAAGTTTGGAAACAGAACAATATGAAATAACCACAACACCTCACTGCCTCCTAATGGATGGTAATCTAAGGGTTGCAACTGCAGAACTCTCAAAGGTGGATCTGAATGAGTGTAGCAGCTACTTAATAGTTATGCTTTCCTGTCACCTAACATATGCACTGCAATGTATCTCCACCTTACCGTAAACCAACCCTTCCACTGCCGTATCCAACTTTTTTCCATGTTATCTCATTCTTCAAGGCTTCCTAGATACTCAGCTTCTCAACTAAATAAAACTAAGATAAGTCTGGCCTGTAAGACTAAGCAGAACACTGAGTCATACTTCACCAAGAAATGCAGTTAAGACACCTCAGTACTTGTTGATGTCCTCCATACACTAGTCTCTCTTGTAACATAATCCCAACTCTTGTGGAACTGAAGAAAAACAAAGATATCTAACTGCCAGAGCCATTCCAACATTCCCTTATTTTTGTGTAGAAGAGATGCCCCTTTGAAGAGCATGAAATTGAAATGCTCCACTATAGGAAAATTTCATGCTCTTCAAAGGGGCATCAAATGGTTGAATGATTAAGGGGAGAATTTCCCCTGCAAGATTTTCCATAGACACAACTCTGGTAGTAGGTAAATTACTAGAAACTGTAGCATGAATTCTGCCTGTTGTGAGCAGCTGTCAGATTGTCAGTAACTAGTCAAGGAAGATATTTTAGAATCTTTTACTCTATGGACCTCAGCCCACATTTTACTCAGTCAAATCTCCAATATTTTGTAGTGTTCAAAAAAGCTACTGAACTCTCCATGATTTGTTCATGAAACTTTTCTAAATATGAAACGCTGCAGATGCCTATTTGTGGTAATTTATGTGAAAACAGCACAAAGTCAAAAGTTCATTTTACAACAACAGCCATACACAGGATACCACTGGAAAGACACTAAAACAAAAACATACTAATTGAACATGTTGACACTTAGGAATGGTATAGCTTTTCTGTGCCTTAATGGCATTGATGTATGAAGCATATGCTATGTATGAAGCTTCTGTTATGCACATCACAGTAGTGCTTTTTTTGTCCAAATTCCTTCTTTTCCCAAATTGATTCTATCTGATCTCTGAATAACTAACTAACTAAAATCTTCCTGTATATCTCAGGTGCTTTCTTGGGTTTGAAATATCAAAGTTCTTCCCCAGTTAAGGAAATTTCCCAGCCATATGACCAGCTCTGTGGCATCTGGGCACCACAGCCAGTCTGTTAATACATATGGGTGTAGTACAACGACAGCTTTACTGAATATTAGTCATGCATCATGTAGCACATTTCTTGACAGAGGAAAAAAAACAGTTTACCACTTGAAGCAAAGCATTTTATCCCAGGGGCTTCTCAGAGCCAGGCAAAAGACCAGGGCTTAGGTAAAAACCTGGGAGTTTGGCAACCGTTTTCTATTCTTTTTTTTGTTACAAGGGTCAATTACCTGATCATCTTGGAAAATGTGGCCCCGTGTTAAGAAAATGAAGGCACTGTGAAGCATAGCAATAAGAAGCTAGAGGACAGAAGCATGAATTCTTCAGTCACAATTGCAGAATAGTTGAGTTTGGAAGAGACCTCTGGATGTCATCCACTCCAACCCTTTCAAAAGCTTGTGAGTGACTCAAGGGGGGATCACCTAGACCAGTTGCCTAAGATCATGTCCTTTTTATTATCTCCAGTGATGGAGGTCCCACAACCCAGCAACCCACCTGGGCAATCTACCACTTCTCTAAACTTACACAGGCTGCAAGTACATCATCCTGAATGAGGTCAGCATGCTACAATAGTTCCCACCAAGTGAAGGTAATGGCTACTCCATTCAGATGCTTCGTTAAAACAGTGCAGCAAACCTATGGTTAGCACTGAACAAATTACTCCCCGAACTGCATCACCCTATTATTTTCCTAGGGTGATAGAAAACAAGTACATATATGCAACTTTAGGACTCAGTAGCACACTTCTGAGCTGTCCATAAAAAGAATAATTTGGATATCACTGGAACTATTTTTCAAAACTTCACAAATCAATATAAGCATGCCCCTGTTTTCAGTGGGATTTTTAAAGCAAAAACAAACCTGGTGATTTAAAAAGGAATTAAGCAACTTAGAAACTGACAGATGAAGGCCAAATTTAGTATGATTGATTCCACAGGGTAGTAGAAGGCTGCGTCATAGAGAAAAAAAGGAAAACGAGAGTAAAAGATTACAAAATATAGGCATGTAATTCAGATTTTGCAGTAAGAAACTTCATACCTATTCAACTGCCTCTTTATTAACAGGAATATCTTATATCCCACTTGAGTTATTTAGCAACTGTAGAAATATTAAAAATGCTTTGCAAGCAGTTCTAAGTTTAGCATTTCTTGGAGAAATAAAAATTCCTGCCAGCTCCAACTCCAAAGGTTATGCCAACTATAAAGTCTAATCACAAATTTCCTGATGGCAGCAGCCATTTTCCAGTGAGATCTAAGTTGGTTAATTGACTGTCTTATTTACTAATTGATAGGAGTACACAGTTCATTTAAATTAACCTCAATTGTTATGATTTAAGCAAGGTTAAACAACCCGCGACTCAAATATACATATATTATATATATGTAAATAGAAATACAAGAAAAAAAGTTTTTGTGGAAAATAAGAGAGATGATATTCTCCTGTTTGACCTACTAATACAGTAGATTGGAATTTCAGAGTCACTCATTTTTTGTTTAGACCAAGGAAAAATAGCAAGTGCTGACTAAATTAAATTTGCATAAGAACTATCAGAACATTGCTACAATTCCATCAATCAGTGAAAAAAGTCCATCATCCACGTAAAAAATATCTCTCTAGGTGAGATATGAAAACAAAAGACTCAACAAAGGAGAATAATGGATGGACCTCAGCTTAGAAGGCCTATATAGAAAATATTCACCAGTTAACAGTCCTCAGCACTTAAACTGTAGTCCCATTTCCTCACACTCTAGTTCTGCAAGAATGTAATCCACAATATCAGCTTCTTAGTAATGGAAATCTAATTTCTTTACTAACTTTGCACCTTCGAAGGGAAAATAATAATTTTTTTTTTTAGTTCAAATTCTCATAACATTTAGCTGTTTCTAGGAAAGGGAATAAAAACAGCACTACATTGCAATAAAGTGATTACTGACTTGGCTAGTTCTAATTGTCTATCAGATTGAACTGGGACAGGCTCAGATGCTTTGTTTAATCCAGTATGAGCTGAAGGACAGTTTGTACTGGAGAAAGAAGTTAGACCCTGAAGATACATAAAACTTTTGGGTTCCTACAGAGTGTTTTTATTAAAGCTTTTGTCTGAAAATTAAAACTTTCTTCTGAGGAAAAAAATCACAAAGACTTTAATAAAGGTTCTTTCCTGTGATCCTTGCAGAGAGTGGTTTGGATGTGTGGCAGCTCCTGTACCTTGGCATCTCTGTCTCTCTTGACTCACTCCTGATTCTGGCATAGATCAAAAATAGTGGAGGGAGTGGGAGAGCAGAGGATCTCCAGAGAGAGGACAGTGAATTTTGCAGCAAAGAAGGCTTTTTTTTTACTAGTGAGACCTAAGGTGTATGACATGACATGAATGACAGATCTGAAGCTTGAAGAAAAAAGCTCTACAAAATTGGTTAGAAGTCCCTCACAATGACAACTCGTTAATACTGGTGGTGTGAAAGACCATGTCCTCCCACCTACCATAAAAAATGCTACTTACAATAATAATAAGATAAATCTAATATACCTATAAACAGTGCAGCTGGCTTCTTATTTAATGGGGCTTGATTTATCTCCACACAGGGGAGCAGTTTCAGACAGAAATGTTTTTGTGAAATGTTGGCAAGAAACACTCCATGTAACAGTGAAAATGCACCACAGGATGGCAGCTGGGAAGGTCAAGAATTTATATGATCACGCTCTGCTCACTAGAGTTGTCCTGAAGTTTTTCTGACATTCATCAGTTTCCATCCTTAAACAGAAATCTTACTGAAAAATCAAATAGAAAAAACCCTGAATACTTATCCAAAGAAGACTATGCACCAGCATTAAGCTGGAGTGACCATGTTCACACTAGCATATCTGCTCTAAACTCAGAGTGCTCTAAGTGCAGACACAATTGAGAAAGAGCTTACTTGCATCTGACACTGCAGATGCACCTGATGCTTGCAAACAGCAACAAGTTGGCAAGGATGTTGTTTGTCTTTTGCCCTCAACCTCTGCTAAGTCTCATAAATACAGTGATGATTTCAGAAACTAATATCACTTTTATTCTATACAGTGGGAAATCTTACTCAGGGGCCTGAGCTGCTGTACCTCACTTGTGAGCAACTCTAATAGGAAACAAATAAAGCAATTACATGCACAGGCTTCAGTAAACTATTTTTTTTTCCTGCATATTACCAAACAGCTTTCTTATTTTCAATTGATATCTTATTAATGAAAAACAAGAAGTAACAATTTTCAAACTGTCTTTCAGGGAAAGACCTCTGGAGTCTGTTAATTTCCACCTGCAAGAGGAACAAGAAATTACTGCCAAAAACCACTCCTTCCCAAGCCTTCTGTCTGGCCCAAACGCTCCTTGGCTTTTGAATGAGGTTTGACAGCATAGTGAAAACAAGAAGAAAAGATGTTGAGAAAAAATAACACTTTTAAAGTAAATGTCATGCAGCTCTGCATAAAACACATGCTTGTTACCATCTGGTATATACAACCTGTGCGCTTCAGCTGCTTTCTGAGCATATTACTGTTCCTTGGGGCATCACAGGGAGCTTTCTCAGAAAATATTGGACATGGAATTGGTTTGGTGGTATCCCTAGCTAATTCAGAGCGTAGCACATGTATCTGATTAATTCAAAAAGAATTTGTGCTTGAAAGACAAAAGAAGGATTGGTTAGCACCCTGCCAGATAGCTTTGTGAACACATGGGTGGTTTCAGCAGGCTCAGGGTTCAGACTGTGCAGAACTTGCACCCTAAGCCCTCTGAAGAAATGGCAGTGTTCTGGTCGTTCTGTTTTTTTTTTTTGCCTGCATTATTAGTAATAGTAAGAGAGTGGAAGGAGCAGATTGCTTTCAAGAGATGATGTAGTTAAATCTTTCTTCAATAACTTCTTCTAGTTAGGTAAAGAACCTCTCTTGATTTATCTAGAGCCAAGGAAGGTTGTACTCTGAAATGTCTCTACTAGGTCAACAATTAAAATATATGACCTGAAACACATATTTTCTTCTTAATCTGTCTGTCTGAATAAAGGTTCAGATTGCAACATTTATTTCAACTATTTCATTTTGTCAAATTCCAGTGCTAATTTGCTTGCTCAGACATATAAGCTAAGATTGCCAAAGTGTATCTGGAAAATACAGTGACTTCAATTTCAAATAACTTACTAGAGAGGTGTTAAAAGGATCTGAGATGTACACACTGCCTACTATTAATAATGAGATCTTTGCTGTCTATCCACTTGGACACCCTGGAATTGACAGTTTTAAAGTAGTGTGCTACATTTTCTTAACTGTTTTTTAACCTGTTGTAGAAATGTTTTACAGTTTTTGTGATTTTACGCTTATTTTCTCTTTTCAGTGGTAAATTCCCATGTTCAATTTTTGCCTCCATCTGCCTCTGTCAGTCATCTCATCTTTACATCTTAGAACTTCATGAGCTGTAATTATTACTTAAATATTTACTATTTTATATGGAAATGCTCATATACAAAAATGAAAACAGTACCACACAGCAACTATCTGTCTGACAGCTTTAACATAAACACCTCAAACACTTCTGTTCTTGTGGAAATTTCTCTCTTGATTTAATTAGTCTTCATCTATTCACTTCCTGTGTATTCACTCTCTTCCTATGGTTACCTTCTTCCTCAGCTCCCTTGTTACATCCTGGTTCACTTTTGCCTGTATCTCCTCAAGTTCAAATGTTTTTCTTACTTATATTCCTATTATATTCCTACTTCAGATATGCTTTCAGTTATGACACTTTTTTACTTTTTTTTTTTTCCCAAAGGAACTGAGGTATAAGCTCTTCTAAAGTTTCCACCCTTCTGTTATTGCTTTTATTCTCTACTTCTTTTCCTCAACTCTTTCATACTCTAGTAGAAGACCAGATACAATGAACTTATAGGCACCTAGGCACCAGTCCTGTTGGCTCAGAAAAGTTTTCCAGTAACAAGGACTACATCCATGTTCTTCAGAGTCCTTAAATTCAGTCTTTTCTTTCTTAACCTGTGGCAAACACAAAATTGTGTGAAGATATAGAAGAATGTATCTGGAATTTAATTCTTTGTCTATTATACTTCTCTGCTGCTACTGAATTCAGCAAAAAAATTCTAACTTCACCTGTATCAGAAGTTAAACTCTTGATCCAGGACTTGCCATAGGTGAAACATCTTCTCCAGTCTCTTAGCTCTCATTTTCATGTCAGCTATTTCTGACGATCTTCAGAGAAATAAAATACACAGATAAAACAATTTTAAAAGTTCAGTAATCTCCATAAATCAAATCTTTCTGGGAGGTGATCTGATCAACTATAGCAAGTTTAATATTACCTCTTCAGTCAAAGCACTGTGTTTATTTTTTCTCTTTAAGTACAAGGAAATTTGTAGTATTTTTTATTTTCTGTCTTAATTCATTTCTTTTTTATCTTTGGCCTCATTTTGACCACAAACACCTCTCTCAGATCATTAGTATACTTCTCAAAATCTTCATGACAGCCTTTACTGTTACAGGGATTGCCTTCCCTCTACAGAACAGTGCTTCATGTCTATTTTCAGTATGTTGCCATTTATTTGATATTCTGCGCCAACAGTGCTGCCTACCTATTAAGCTATGTTAGAATTGTCCTGGCCTGGTGTATGAATCTGTAATGACTCGTGATGACAGAGCTTCAAGGCAAGTGATCCTGTAATTCACTTCATTCTCAGGAAACTTCACTGTTTCCGTGTAACCTGTTACAGTCGGTGTTCTGTGACTTAACACAAGCATATCAAGTCTGATCGTAGTTTTACACTCTCATTATTTTGATATTCAGCAGTGGCCTTTCTCATCAGCACAAAATGGTTATGCATAGTGAAGAAAATGATTATATCAAGGTAGGTAAAAAACAAATTTAAGCTAATTAAGATCAGGACAATTCCTTCGCAAACCTCTGTAATGTAAAATGAAGAAAAGTATTAGCACCACACTTCATCAGAACTGCTTTTTTCATTTAAAAGAGAAAATTCTAAAAGTTGTAAGACATCATTTCCATCCTCCAGAAGTCTAAGTAAAGGTTTATTTGTCATTACAGAAAGTTTTGTCTGAAACACTGCATAATGTATACTTCATTTCAGGAGGAACTTGAAAAAACAACCCATCATACTAGAACAGCAAATGCCTTGCACTCAAAATTAGGCTACCTATCCTCACAAATGAGGCTTAAAAGAGGGTGATGAAACCAGCATGAATACAACAGTAAGGACAACAGTATAACTACAATAACAAATAACTTTTCATACCTTTCAGATTTTTCTTAGGAGAAAAAAAAAAAGTTTGGAAAAAGAAATAGCTGTATTTTAAACAGAAAGCATTTAACATATTAAGTCATACTTATGGTATATTCTTGAACTTACCAAGAAAAATAAAGAATGGAACCCAAAGCAAAGAGTGGGGAAAGCAGTGCTGCTAAAAAATACTTGTTTAGATTTTTATCTTAAGAATTGTTTTCTAACCCCTATTAATGTCTGTCAGAAATCTGCTCTCTTGGCTGGCAGTTCAATGTACTAGCAATAGCCCATCTGGTTGGAGCCCCTGAGGAGGATCTACATTTCTGCAGATAGAACAGGCAGGATTGCAGTCAAGTTAATGGACTCAGGCAAAATGACATAGTGAACTTTCATTTTTAAATAATTGGCTATGACATAAAGATGTGGAAACTAGAACACAGAGGACAAAATGAATAAAAGACTGGATTTAAATTCTATTTGGATATGCTTATTTCAAACTGCAAATAAATTAGAATGCAGAGAAAGTTATTGCCTTAATATTTTAAGAGAGTGTATCTGTGCAACAGCTATTTGATCATAAAAATAACCCAAGCACTAGTACACAGTTGATATGGAATACGACTGTGGAAAGATGAGTGTTAATCATAGATATCATGGATATGATACAATTTTTTTTTTATCTGTTTAGTCATGCATACTTATTCATCACATAGGGGCTGATTTACCAGCTTTTGGTATCATGCAGAATGCCATCTTCAGTAACACTTACTAATGTAACAGATGAAAAAGCCAGTGGGTGTACAACATGAACATATCAAATTATCTTTAACAACTTTGGAAAACATCTTCTGTTTCTACACTTGCAAAATTGGATAGCATACATCTGCCTTCCTAACAGGATGTGTGCAGACTGCAGGACTGGCCCATCTTTTCTCTATGAGTATTGGTGTAACTCTTGAAACACCTCTGTTGAAAAATACAAGACATAAAGGAAGAGAGAGTGACTAACATTTTTCTAATGTGCATTATGTAGTATGTACGTTAAATATATCATTTGCCTACAGGGCAAAATGTTGAGTATTAAGTTTTTAATAACCGGTCAAAATATGAGTAACACAACACCCACTGTGCAGGGCTGGGATCACACAGTCATTCGGAATACAGCATTACATTTTCATCTAAATATTTCAAATTTCTAAGACATACCAGTATGAAGTTTAAAGTTTTCAGAGATTAGACTGCAGAATTCACAAAATGGGAATCATGAATTTGTGACTGGATGGAGGAGTTGCACTGAATATTACAGCAAACTGCATTAGTTAAGACTGAATCTCTTTTCTCTCTTCTTAATGAAACAGTCTTTAAAAAGTGAACAATTTTGAAGAGAAATCAGTCTACTGATAAACAATTATGAAACACTTTATTGTAAGGAAAAAAATAAATAATTTCTAAATATCTAACATTTACTTAAGTTTCTTTTGATCTCATAAGGATATTAAAATTCTTGCAAGGCCTTCTAGCCTCACTTTTAAGATAGTCTATTTGTTGTTTCTGTCATTGTAGTTTGCAATATACTTTTTGAAAATATTTCTGCTTTACTAGGTTTGATCTTTGCTTCACAGATGCGAAGTCTGTGCAAGTCATACTAAAACCAGTATTTATTTATTTGCTTGTACAACCACAAAGTATTTTCCGAAATCAGATTCCAAAGTTGATGTTGTGGTGAAGCCAAAGGGGTACTGCAAATGGTACCTCATCCTGAAGCCTGCCACCCTCCCAAATGAGTGCTCCAAATTTTGCAGCACTGCCATATGAGAATTTTAAGATATGTCTCACAATACATTTAAAAAAACAAACAAACAAACAACAACAACAACAACAAAACTTTCACTACAAAGATCTGTAAATTACTGGAATACTTTGTTTTCACTCTGAATAATTCTGAGTCTGGAGTATATGATTACCATCTGTCAGTGAAGTACAAGCAAAACAAAAACTCCTATCAAATGTCAAATGGAAACATTCAAAGCATATTCATGAAAAAAAAAAAAAACAACTTTGGATATCTGATTTGTGATTTTGTTTTCAAAAATACAGGTTTAGAAAACTGATTTTATTTTAGGCACTATTTAGCAGATTCTTGGAGTTAATTAAAACATGTATTTCACCTTTCAATTTATGACCAACGTTTCCTGTAACCTGATAAGGTTCTTCAATTCTGTGTTAAGAAAAGGAACAATTATTTAGCTACATTCACCTGAGAAGCAAAATGAAATATTTATGCTTTTTATCCCTTTCTAAAATAGAGCTCTTGAAACAGTAATTAAAATTGCATTTGTAAGCTTTACTGTCTCTTCTATGTTTATAACAGGAACATATAAAATTTTCATAGCTTTACCTTTGTTTTAAAAAAGAGAGGCTGGGTTCAACGAGCTTGAAGAGATATTAGACTTGGAAAATAATTACCTGTAATAATTGCATATAATAATCAGCTAAAATTTGTTTCCATGGGTAGATTTAAGACAAGCTTCTATGAGAAGGAGGCTTTAATCAGATTTACAGTTAAATAATTTAAAAATACAATAAACTTTTATACAGTGTCCCTCTTTCTTGCACCTCTCAGTCTAAGGAACTAAATTCAGTGTTGTGCTGTTAAGATATTGTTATCCTGATCAAAGACGAAGAAAGGTCCCCAGCAACTTTTCTTTTTCTTAACATCTTTGTGAGGGAGGGCAAGGTGGAGAAAAATGTCACCTAAGGAAAATTCAGATGGGAGAGATTGTCTTGGGAAGTATTAAGTTTTCAGACTGAAGCAACGTGGACTAAGAACTGTCAAGTTTAAAGCACTTATGTTCAGAGAATCAGAGATTCATTCTCCATTTACTGCCATTAAATCTTGAAATACTAAGAGCTTACATTCACCCAGCTAGCATGTTCTAATATTGCTGTGGTTTCATATATGGAACTGATAGCTACTAAGGAACAATTTCACTTCCAGTAGGTTTCAGGTTCCAGATTTTTTTCTGTTTCTTATCTTAGCTATTCTTATGATGGTTTTATTGTAAGGTCATTACCTGAAATAAAAGGAAGACTTCCCAGGCCTGTTCTATTATGTATTATTTTTCTGTTATTGCTGTTCCTAAGGAAAAAATAAATTAAAAAAAGAACAAACCCGTGCATGAAAAAGAATATTATTTTTTCATACAGTTTTTTTTTTTTTTGGTCTAAGATCAAATATATATATATTTTCACACCACACATTATTGATTAAAAAGAATAGATGCTACAGAATTACTTGACTATGTTTGCTGACCTGTATTATAAAATTTAGAAGACTCAGTTGGAATGACTATATTAAGAACTCGTATCAGCCTCATGCCAGTATAGGTGCATCAATACCAAATATATTTTTCTCCATACTCTACACTCTACAACACATGCTTTCCATCTTTCTTTCTTTCTTTCTTTCTTTCCTTCTTTCCTTCTTTCCTTCTTTCTTTCCTTCTTTCCTTCTTTCTTTCCTTCTTTACTTCTTTCTTTCTTTCTATCTTTCTTTCTTTCTTTCTTTCTTTCTTTCTTTCTTTCTTTCTTTCTTTCTTTCTTTCCTTCCTTCTTTCTTTCTTTCTTTCTCTCTCTCTCTCTCTCTTTTTTTTTACTGTGCAAACATCCTTGCAATGAAGAACACTACAACAGAAGGGATTTTTTGGATGACAGAATGCAGTATGCTTTGCTGTCACCAGCAGCCAGTCTCTTTCGTAACGTGTTCAGGCACCTCATAAATCCTCTGGGGAAGGTAATCCAAACTCTGGCTGTAATAACTGTCAAGATGCTTCTCCCAGCCTCTCTTGGAAATTAATTGATTTGTATACATACCTATAGGAGCACTGAGATGCATATTCTCTGACCTTTTAACACCTTGTTTCATATACAGACAACACAGTCAGATTTTACTTAAGCTAAAGAGACACTTTTTCAGTATACCTGTATTGTTTTCAATGCATACACTTTAATTGGGTATCTGGAATCATGATCATCAGTAGCAATTCCTTATCTGCATTAGAAATAATATCCTGATATATGTTAACTTACTTGTTTTTGTTTGTTTTTGTTTTTGTTTTTGTTTGTTTGTTTTAATAATTAGATAATTGTAATAAAATTGGATTGACTTCATGAGTGCATTGTGGCATACCTGGGAGACAGACTACCCTCATGTGTGGCTGCATTTGGAAGAAAGCAGTAGGGAGATGGTACATGGGGTCAGTTTATCACAAAAGAAACTAAAAAATAAAGAATCCTTAATCTATAATAATTAACGTACATAGAACTTGCAAAAGAGATGGGTCCCCAATGAAGGAAAATAAAAGGGAGAAAGAAAATGGAAAAAAATGATGGTTTCCTGCTTCCAGGTTTTATCCCTTGTCTTTTACTACAAAATTCAAGGACAGTCATTGGACATGAAGTTTTTTCTGCATATTTGCATCTCCTGCATTTTTATTGCATCTCTCAACTTTTGGTTTCAGCACATCTCTTAGAATCATCTTCTTTTCTCATTTAGTTCTCCTAATAATTGTGTTACAACAAATATTTTTCTAGGAAACATTTATGAAGTCCAAAGTGAAAAGAAGTGCAGTAATTTCTTTGTCTGTGAAAACACAGTAAATTCTTCAAGATAACATCAGTTAATTCCACTAGATTTTGGCACCACTTAGCCTCATTACTGAGCAGTTCATTTTTTAGCAGTTTCTCAGTGACCACCAGTCACTGATACTAGGAGAACGAATACGTACACGCAATCATAATTTTGTATTTGGAAGTAAGGAACATGATATTATAGTCAATATTTTTATCATTTGCATGGATGCCTTCCCTTTTCTCTCACTGCTTTTTCAGGGATTTTCTAGACTGTTCTGCAGGTGCACCATCAGAAACAGTAATTCAGTCTTAGGCCTCTAATACCAATAAATATGGAGAGATTAATTTATGTGCTAGAGTGTGTTCATGCTACCATGACTCAAAATAAAAAATAATAAGAATTAAAACACCCAGGAACTGTGGCATTGAGACATGGCAGCTCATCAACTGATCTTATTCAGATCTAGCCAAAATTATATAGGCATCTGACTGAGGCAACTGTGGGTGGCTTTATAATCACCTCCCTAGACATGAGAATGAACAGCAACAGCTTCTTTATGCTCCTTTCACAATGCAACCAAAGGCCCTAATCCTGCTTATGTGGGTGAATAACATTAAATGATTAATCCCTCTGACTTCCCTCTAAAATCTGTAATGCAACAATGAAAGCAACAGACGCTTTCATGGAGCATCAGGGCTTTATTTTTTAATAATGTAAATACAGACTCAATAAAACAAACATGGCAAGAGGAAATCCTCCTTGTTCAGCAAAGAAAAGTGTTTCAAAATCTAGATCTACTCATTCTTTTTTTTTAAAAAAAACATTTCTTCTTCCTTTGGAAAAGGTACTCTTGGTTTATATTAATTTGAATAGATTTTCTGTTTGTTCTACTCTTTTTCTATGCATATATACACATATATTTGTTTGAGAAGCTTTTCAATGCATACCTAAAGTAGGTCATTAACAACATAGGAAACTATTTTCCTTTTCTTGTCTTCACAGGTAAATGTATCCATTATCCACTGCTCTGAGAAATCTATCACGTGCTCATCAAAAAATCCTAAGAACTGTCAGTTTGATGAAGTACAACTCACATCTCATTAGTGTTGAGCACAGAAGCAATATTCCACATCAGAAATGACTGTTAAAGTATTTGCAATTACCAGCTGTTCAGCATCCATTTTATATAGATAAAAAACATGTCAAACTTCATTTATCAGATGTTTTTTGCTGTCATACTTCTTTTTCATCCAATGCACTGAAAAGTTATTAAAAAAAAAACCACACCTTACTCTTCTTCTGGACAGGTATCACATAAGAAAAAAGAATAGCACAGATTTATCATGTATCCAGATATAGGAGCTACACAGATAATCATAGAATTGCTGAAAGGCCTGAGTAGAAAAGGACCACAATGATCATCTAGTTTCAACGCCCCTGCTATGTGCAGGGTTGCCAGCCACCAGACCAGGCTGCCCAGAGCCACATCCAGCCTGGCCTTGAATGCCTGCAGGCATGGGGCATCCACAACCTCCTTAGGCAACCTGTTCCAGTGCGTCACCACCCTCTCTGTGATAATCTTGAGAAAGTTTTTTTTTTTTTTTTCACTTTAAAGGCTACATGAACTATTTATCTTGAAGTGTGCTTGTTTTCTGGAAGAAGGAGAGAGAAAACTTCATTGGTTTTATAACATTCATTGTGGATACTCTGGTCATGAGGAAATTATTAATTAATAGTATCTCAAATATATTATTTTCTGCCTTTGCTGGGAAAAACAAACAAACAAACAAAACTGACAGCAATAACAAACAGATTTCTTATAAAGAAAAGAAAATTAAGACACATTTCCGTATGTGAGACAGCACGGGGAGTGCTTATTTAGATCTTCAGTAATGCTGAGGGAGAGATGTTTCCTATTATTCTGGAACAGATCACAGATCTGTAATAGGGATCCTGAAGTTCTCTGATGGGAAAGAACTGTGTATTCAGCACGTGGTTGAGGATGCCTTTGCTGCATTTTGAAGACCTCTAGGGGTCTGGGAATGACTACAGTAGCACATCAGAGACAAAGCTGCAGAAGGCAACAACAAAGTTATACCAGCTCAGTAAGGTCTTGCTTTATGCTGATGTTTGGAGAAGGTAAATGGAAGTGATTATTGTCCCTCACTCTGTACTTGTGAAGCTGCTGGACTATAGCAGAAGCAAACTGAAACAAGCCCAGTAAAGAGGCACAGGGATGATTTGGAGCTGTAAGAAGCTGAACAAACTGTACTTTTCAGTCGGGAGAAGAGATGTCTGTAATCCGTGGATATGGAGCTGCCCATCTGACTTCATCACTGAGAATTCTTAGAGCTATGCACCAAAAAACATCTGTACCACAGTGGAATAATTGGGCTCTCATTGCAGCTCTAAAGAGAGAGGTAAACCCATCTGAGTTTGGGAATGTATAGTTCATTGCAATGCATGCAAAATTTATAAGTAACCTGCATTAGAAATCAAATTACATGATCTTTTTTTTCTTTTTTCTTTTTTCTTTTTTCTTTTTTCTTTTTTTTCTTTTTTTTTTCAAATGGACTCAGTTTCATTTGAACTGAAACTGGATTAAAATGTTCTAAATCTGAATCTCATTTTTTCAGCCAGTTAACATGAGAGGCCTTGCATTATTTTGCAGTGACAGATATGAATATTGAAGAAAAAACTGCTGCCCAAGAAACTACAAGGCTGATCATAAAGCCTCATTATTTGTAGGCATCCTTATCTATTACTTCTCAAATTCAAGTTTTTTTTTCCTTTTCCATCAACATAGTTTTTATTCTGGAGTGAAAGCATATAAAAGGAGAAACCATTACCTTTCCTAAGTGTCCAGAAGATATATTTAGCTTTCTCAGGTTTCCAAGTGAAGGTTGAAGCATAATTGTCAATTAAATTTAAAGGAGTTCCTCTATTCTCAGCATAGCTTTTTGCTGCCAACTCCAAGCATAAAGCATTTTGATTTTATAAAACAAAACATGCATAAATAGGAACTTCTTTCCATCCTATTATTTGAAACAATGCTAGTGGAATTGGGAAATTACTTATTTACACAGACTATTGAAAAAAAAAAAAAAAAAAAAAGAGGGATGGCTATAGCAACCAAAACAAGAATCAGCTCAGGGAGCCTCCAGTTTGTTTCAGGCTAATTTCACAGAGAACAATTTGAAATAAGTAATAGCAGAATTGCTCCTTTTCAGATGTTGCCACTTGGCTACAAGCTGGACTTCAAAGATTTAACATTTCCTCTTTCTTTTAGCCCTGCTTGCATTGCAAAGCTGGTGGTGTATCTACAAATACCCCACTAGTATGATCTGCGACTTCAGACTACCTCCTGCAGTTCTACATTCATATCTCACCATGAGGACTTTTCTTTAGTGAGAAACAATCTTGTAGAAAGATGTGTCTCTGCGGCTTTGAAACTGACTCTGTCTCTCTTTTTACTCTGATTACCAGTATTACCTACTTAGTATCAGTAGTGGCTATATGTTTTTGAAGTGATGAAAAGTTTTTGACCTAGAAATGCTAGAGTTTAAATTGTAAAGGTGATGGAATTATTCATAACATAAAACCAAGCCAAGTCAAACTAAACCAAAGCAAATAATTTGGAACAAATACAAAATAAAAAATCTGACACTGTCTTTTTGCCAGTAAAGCATTACAAAACATGTCCCAGTTTTTGTACATACTGTTTGGTCCTGGAAAGTATTCACTAAACAACAAGAAAAATTTAAATCTTTATAAATGCTTTTGCATGCACATAAGGTTACTAATTGAAACAGACCTTCCCAAAAAGCATATGCAAAGCAAATCATATTCATATACATGCTCATAAATACTGAGCACAGCGGTACTAGGTACTGATTGAGATGGTACTTTCAATTTTAACAAGTGCTTACAGTGTTAGTAATATCTCATATACAGCTACATGATACAAGCTTTGAAGATGTTCTCCCTTTACATTAAATTTACATTTAGCATTACCTTGGTACTTCTTTCATTCTTTTAGCAAGCCTTACCTGGATACAGTCTACCTCTAATAAACAATTCCTTTCTATGCTCCTGATAATAGCACTTCTTGTCAGTTTTTATTTTTGCTAAGGTAATCGAGAACAATCTCCCATATTTCAGAAATACTATAATTGATTTCGTAGCCATGGTGAAACCTTGATCAGTCCCTTAACCAACATCTAAGTCTAACCTTCAGGGCAGATGTGGTTCATAAGGCATACCAAATCCTGACTGCTTTTTTTTTCTGAGTGGAATGTAAGCACACAATATCATCCTTTTAGCATTTTGTGTTTCCTCCTCTGTGTTATATCTTGACTTTCTTCCTGGCTCACGTCCAGTTTATGATCCACCACTACTCCCAAATCCTTTTTGGCAGGGCTGTGCTTTATGCTTACATCACCAAGCTTGTAATGGTAGTGGGGGCTTGATGAGACCCAGGTGCAAGACCTTGCACTCAGCTTTGTAGAATCTCATGAGGATGTCCTGCAGCCACTGCTCAAGCCTGTCTAGGTCTCTCTGAATGACATCCTGTCCCTCAAGTGTTGACCACACCTCACAGCTTGGTGTCATTCACAAACTTGCTGGGGGTTCACTCAAAGCCACTGCTGATGAAGATATTAAAGAGCACTGGTTCCATTAATGATGGACAACAATTGTCATTGATCTCCATCTGTACATTAAGCCACTGACCACCATTCTCTGGATACGATCTTGCAACCAGTTCCTCATCCATCAAATGGCTCACCCACCAAATGCATATCTTTGCAATTTAGAGAGGAGGATGTTGTGGGGGATTGTGTCAGAGAGCTTACTGAAATGCAGACAGATGATATCAGTGGCTCTTCCCTTATCCATTGATGCAGATATGCCATCATAGAAGGTCACTAAATTGATCAGCCAAGACTTGCCCTCGGTGAAGCCATACTGATTGTCTCTTCCATCTGCCTTAGCACAACTTACATGATCTGTTCCATGACCTTCCCTAGCACAGAGGTGACACTGGTAGGTCAGTAGCTCCCTGGATCATCCACTCTACCCTACTTAAAAATGTGTGTGACATTGCCTTTCTGTGTTGCAACTATTCCAAATATCACTTCACAGACTGTTGTAGATATGATACCAAGAGGACAAATGTTCTCAGTCTGACATTATCTTAAATCAGAAGCCAAGTTAGTTGCCTCATCATTGAAGATGCACCTTTCTTTCTTACTCCTTTTCTCCACAGATTCCTAGCCTGAACTAAACTTAAACTTGAGCTGGGTAGTCCAAAAGGCCTAGAGTGAGTGTGTGATTACATTCTGCTGGTCTCACAAACTACATGAATAGCAATTTTTTTTAATTTTTTATTTTTTTATTTTTCCTGAAAGCACAACCTATTTAGAATTTGACAGTTTTCAGTCCTCTGTAAGTGTATTTACCACATTAAGACCTATCTGGTCCTGAAGTCATCAAAGTTAACTGGTGGTTCAGATACACAAGAAAAAATGTGTTCTTTGTATTCAAGGTCTCTGATGTATGTGTTTTTGTTCCAGCTGAATTTTTCCTGATGTGAAATATAGCTAACATCCCTTAGATTCTACACCCCCTTTCTGATTAATTTACAGAATATATTACGAGTTTTCAATTCCATAATATAGTCTGTACATTCAAAATACAATTCAGGAAAAAAAAAAAAATACAGCCTCTACAAAAATATACTCAGTCTCTCCAAATCAGGAAATCACTGTGTAATGGAAGTTGCTGAAAGACTTTACAATGAAAATAAACAAGTAAAACTAAGCTTCAAGAAATTTTCTGGGTCATGAAGACACTTACTTAATATTTTATAAAAGTTGTTATCATCTAGACAGAAATTTGGTATAAGGGTTGAGTTCCAGTAGCCACAAATAATCAGTATGACAGTTTTGGCATGGAAGCATAAGGCCAGTTGCAACAAAATCAATAACAGCATGAATCATCATGTCCTGGTATGCTGATTATTCTTCTAACACTACCCATTAGTAACTGAATAAAATATAAGTTAAGAATATATCCTCTGCAGCTGTCATTAGCAGATAAGCACCGAGAACTAATTACTAACCTTTTCTGACTGTGCTAGATGTTTTATTAATACACTGCATCAGTAGATGATATGAGTAGATAAAAAGTCATTCTCTTTTTAAGAATCCGTTCACAATTCTAAATCTGTTAAGGTTTTAATAATGAAATTCAGTATATTTATATGGTTTAAGCAGAAATTCATTACCCATATAAGGAGACTGCTATCCATTTCAGCTTAATCAATATTCTGTTCTTCAGTGCTTTGTCAGGTTGAGACATTTCAATTTAAGCTATCATATGAGAAGTTGTTCAAAGAGCCTTTTTCAGCTACCTCAACTGTAGTATTGACAGACTGGAGATGCACAGACCAACAAGTTATTTATGTTCTTCTATGTGCAGTTAATATTTGAGTAAAACAGTGTCTAAATAAACAAACAAACTAAATAAATAAAAAATAAACCTCTTTATACTTTAGATAATAAAAATAAAACCTGTACTAGTGAAGTATAGCATTCAGACAGATGCTGAAAGAAATATTATGTCAGCAGTTGTTACTTTGAATACAATATGGCTGAAAAATCAGTTTTATCTTCAGAGCTTGAGATTGAATTCAATATATGCAAATACTATGTGATGCATGCTGATAACTACAACCACATGTGCTTTAAAAAATCATTATCTATTTTGTTAGAAGTTTGTTAATATGGTCCAAGACGTTTCTAGTAGTCTGACATTAGTTATACCTATTGTTGGTGGTGTTTTAGAGGGATAGTAGGTAGTTCAAGTGGTGCATCAGAACACGAGCAGATCAACTATGGAGAGATCTGAAGCAGAGGGTGAAATATTTAGGGGAAAAGTATATTTGGGAAATATTTAGGAATTTTTTTTTTTTGTATTTTTTTTCTTTTCCAAACAGAATCAAGCAAATTTAACTGATAAGCAGTGTTTAGCAAAGAAAGGGGAATGATAACAATTGTTAAACTGACAAGAAAAGAATGTGGAAGAGCACTTGGCTTATAATGTTCCTTTGTTTTTAAACATCAAATGTATTTCCATATGTAAATATTTACAGCTTTAGCATACATAAGCATAAAATGACCTAGGAATTATATTGGTCCATAAACAGCGTATCGATCAAAGAATAACAAACAACAGCATCATGCCATTGTTTCAAGAGAAATCAATTCATTTGGACTAGCTTAAAAGAAAACACTTTATGAGAAACACAGAAGTGCTATGTCATTCTGCTAGACGCTGGTGAAGCCTCAGTCAGGACATGGGTACCACTATGCTAAAACACAAATAGAAGAGAGACTAATTCTAATCCAAGGTATGTTAAATTATAATATAAATGTAATTTATATTTATAAAATATGGCCTCTGAAGAAAAAACACCAGAAACATCCACTAAGAGGGAGATGAAGAGTGACATGAAAGCTGACTTCCAATACAAAAAAATGTATTATTACAGCCCACTAGGAATAGCCCCAAAACAATGTTAATTTGCAAAGGTATCTGATATTAGGAGAGATTTTCTACTTGTAAAGATAATTGAATGCTCTACCAAAATATCTGGAGAGACTGTTCATTCACCTCTGATTTAGGTTTTTAGAAGTGTTTATATAAGTCTGTTCTGGATGATGGAAGCAGACTTAATATGAATTCAGAAATAAAGCAGCTGAAAACAAGAAGGATCTAAAAAAGTACATAAAATTTATGATCCAGGGCATGCTTGCAGACCCTGAGAAACATATAGGATCCACAGCTAAACCGAATGCTGAGAATTTATATAATTAACTACATGAACAATTGTGTTGACACTGGAATTTTTATCAAAATTACTGCAATTGAAATACTTTTTTTATAGAACTATAGAATGTCTTATGTTGGAAAGAACTTAAAGCTCATCCAGTTCCAACCCCACCAGATTGGAGTGCTCAGGAACCCATCAAGCCTGGCCTTGAACACCTCCATGAATGGGGCATCCACAGCTTCTCTGGGCAGCCTGTGCCTCACCAGCCTTTGAGTAAAAAATTTCTTCCTAACTTCTAACCAAAATGTCACCTCTTCTAGTTTAAAGCCATTCCCCCTTGTCCTATCAGACTGTATAAAATCAAGTCAGTTCCCTTCCTGTTTGTAAGGACAGGTGCTGTAGCCCTAATCCCTCTGAGGATCTTCATGGCCCTCCTCTGGACAATCCTTTCCTACACCCTGTTGGCCTCCCCTTTTCTGATGCAGCCCAGGATAAGGCTGGTTTTAAGAGATATTACAGAGTAATTCTTTTAACATCCTGGAGTGAAATAAATATCTATAAATAACACTACATTTTTTTCTGAAAACATCAACAAATATCTCTAAGTTTTGTTTGTTATGTAAAAAATAGAAAATTCCAAATCTGTTAGCTGATGTAATAAACACAGATATACAAAAGATTATAACGAACTGTCCTTTTTCTTTTCTCAATTAAGGGGCCTCCAAAAATTTCATGAAGCTCTTGAAGCAAACAAAATCCTAATACTATGAAGACATTATCTTTCAAGTACATATTTGCTAAGAGTAACCTTTTTTCCATACCTGCAATTATCTTACTCTAAACTGATTGTTGTTGACATATGTAATTAATGCTTACAAAAGGACAAACCAGGAATTAAGGCAGGCAGCAATTATTTGAAGTGTAATGTCTGCCAGATTAATGTTGCTGTAATGAATGTTCATTGTGTATTAAAACTGCCTAACAACTACAAGAAGAGCCCTTGAAAAGCTGGTTCAGAGGGAAAAAAATAAGATTATTTATATCGAATAAAAAATCCAACTGAAGTGGCTGCAACACATAAGTTAATTTTTAGTTCTCATCTAAGGATTAATTGGACCCTGAATATCAAAATGTCTCCTTGCCAGCAGGCTTTTCTCTATTTGTTTAGATTGTACTGCACCAAGACATGACCTATGTCTGCTGAAGTCAGCAAATGTTCTTGCTTTTCCTGAACAAAACTTAGACTCACAATTCTAATATGCTCATTCCAGCTCCATAAAAAAATGTACATGCACTTAATTACCTGATTTTTTTTTTTGTTTCATGCATGTCCTACCTGTTACCACCAGTGTTGTTCTTTTGGCTGGGATTCTGAGAAGCTCAAAAGAGGAATAGCAAACACAATTATCAAACTGAATGGTTTAAAGAAAATTATTTCAGATAGATGAACAGTACATAAAAATTGTATATCCTACTATACCCAACTCTTCTGCCTGTGAACACAGGAGTTTCATCCCTGGGTACACAGACCTGTCCTGTGTTATGCATAGTCACCTAGATTATGAGCCCAGACCTGTCTCCTGCTATACTGGCTTGCAGGATTCCAGGACAGACCAGGTCATAGACAGCCTCCTGCAGGCCCTAAGAGGACCTGACAAAATGGCCACAAGTTGTACCAGAGGAGGTTTAGGAAGAACAATTTCTCTCAGAGAGTGGTCAGGCACTGGAATGGCTGCCCAAGGAGGTGGTGGAATCGCCATCCCTGGCAGTGTTCAAGAGGCATCTGGATGAGGAGCTACGTGATATGGTTTAGTGCTTGTGGTAGCAGTGGTAATGGGAGGACGGTTGGTCTACATGATCTTGTAGGTCGTTTCCAACCTTGCGATTCTATGATTCTTGTTCTTGTTCTGTGACCTCCTGGGCTCACCCAAGACTTGGATGGTGGCCTTGCCTAGGACTGCAGCTGGACCCTGCCCCTCTCACCACCTTGCCCTGATGAAGTGGGGCTGTGTTCTCCACACTGCCCTGGCAGTGCTGTACTTGCTCCCACTCGTTCCTGTGGACAAGCTGAGCTCCTGCTGCTCTCTGGTACAGACATACACTTTACACTGGTGCCTTTTAAATACTGGAAAGCTCAAGTTAGGATTGCTTGCCATCACCCTGCACTCATTTATGTCAGTGATATTTTAATCCAAACACACTTTTATATTTCAGCTGCTTGTCAAGACCAGGGCAGATGTGGCTATGTAAGAAGTGAGTTTTCAGATGTGAATAGAACAGAAATACCAAGAAATAGCTGCTGTGTGGTCATGAGGCAGACTCAAGCAAGCACTCAAAGATTTTTTTTCAGAAACTAGAAGCGACACAGCTCACAGATGGCTTATCATAGTGTGGACCTAGAGTTCCTCCCTTGAGAGGAGTCCAGGCAGAATTGCCCGGGGCATGATGGCTGTTTGCTTCCATAATCAGACACTATGAAAGGAACATTTTTTAAGCTTTAAATTGTTTATTCTGACTTTTTTTTTTCTTAATAAAAAACTACAGAGAGACATTCTCAGGAAGCTTGGATGTTAGATGGACTATAGGGAAACCAACAAGATTTTTTCAAAGATCAGTCAGTAAGTATAATACATATAAAAAATAATCACGTGACAAGTAAAAAACATTGAGTGCACGAATTAGGTTGGCATTTTTATAGTTTTGCATTTTGTTATCAGTGGCGGAACTGAGTCTCTTAATATAGGACTGGCTCAGCAAATGGTTGTCTAGAAGTCAAGAGTAAGAACACAATGTTCAACTGAAGTATTTCTTTAAGCTACTTACATACTGTGAAACAAAAATTCTCCAAACGATAACTATTAAATTGGAGACATTAATTATATCAGTTTCCCTTATTCATGCTGATCTATCTTCACCATGTAAGACTGTGGTAATTTGTTATGTAGCACTGATCTGCTACAGCGTCTTTGATGCTCCACGCTGTTCCCTTTTAATAGATCTTAGAAGCATCTCCATGGGTATTCAGCTGAGCTTTCTCAGCATAATGGAGGACAGGGTTTTAACCGCCAAAAATCAGTTTCTCTCTGCAGCATCATATTTAGCACAGTTCAGTGCATTGTAACTGGACCAAAGTTAATGCTGTTCAAATAGCATTACTGAACTGTGATGGAGTCATAGAATCACAGAATCACCAAATCGCAGGGGTTGGAAGAGACCTCAAGAGATCATCGAGTCCAACCCCCTGCTAAAGCATGTACCCTACAATAGGTCACACAGGTAGGCATCCAACAGGTCTTCAATATCTCCATAGAAAGAGACTCCACAACCTCTCTGAGGTATAGATCATTAAGAGCCACTTCACCATGTGAACAAGGTATTATATTTTTCTCCTTTTGTTCATTGTATATTTCTGTACCTAGACCATGCCATAACCTAAACTTAGACAATTATCTTCATGACGGGAAACACGTATGGTTCCAGACATGATAAGCTGGGCAATTTAATCTTTTCATGGAATTTCTTCTAGACATATCCACTACGGTAATAAAAATGGCAACAAGGGGACAGCATTCATGAAAGTCTTTGCTTTTTTTTCCCTGAGATTTCTTTCTGAACCAGTCACATGCAACTGTGATACTTGTGCATAAAAGAAGAAAGAAATTATACTTCAGCAAGTAAGCAGGTTCTTACATTCTGATAGAAAATGTGGTTTTGACCTGAGGAAAAAAAAACTGCTTCATCAGACCCAAAGTAGATTTCTAGTTACCTGCACCATTGTGGAAAAGTAAAAAACATTTTAAGGAAATCTCATTAGAGTTGTTGTTATTATTCTGTTTTACTGGTGTTGTATTTTTTTCCTCTCCCCACTCGCACCCTTTTCACAGAATCATAGAATGGCTTAGGTTGGAGAGGACGCTGCTCCCTGACATAGGCAGGGCTGCCACCCAGCAGATCAAGCTGTCCAGGGCCCCATCCAACCTGGCCTTGAGCACCTCCAAGGGTGGGGGGCACCCACAGCATCTCTGGACAGCCTGTGCCAGCACCTCATCACCCTCATCATAAAGAATTTCTTCCTAATATCTAAACTAAATCTCTCCTCTTTTAGCTGAAAGCCATTTTCTGTTGAACAATTCTACTCTTCCTCAGTCTCTTTGTAAAATAGGCCAGAATTGAAAAACAGGTATGTTTGTCTTGTGGCGACCTAAAAATCCCGCTGTACAAAGTGTATTTGAATACTTAAAATTCAGCAGTTTGTGTAGTTTGTAGAATATTATTCAGTTGTTTAGGTATTGCCTGAGGAATTTTGCTTAACTGAGTTTAACAGATTTTCAGGTCATCTGCTTTCAATGGTGGGTTTTTTTTAACCTTAAATAAAAGATGGCATGATTTTCCAGAGTCCATGGAGTTACTATTAACCATCAAACTGAGAAAAACTGTTCTCTAATAAATTCAGTCTTGCAATTAAAACCAGATACACAAGTTTGAAATTAAACTATGCAAGACAAGAAGATTTTTGGTAAAGCATGGGCTCACAGGCTTGGAAATCCACTAATTCTGATATTTTCAAGGATTCAGAATATTATCTTTGAAATGCTTTTCGCACATGGATAGAGGCAACATTACCCTGATGCTCCCTGTGCCACTGCGGACTCCAGGAACAGATTGTTCTTGGCTGTTCCCACTGACTGCAGAAACACTTGTGCTACCATTGCCTCTGTGTGCTTCCTGAGTGGCAATAGGGAGAGTCACTGGCTTCTCAAATGTCTACACTCATTCTAGGAATGAGTTGCTTCAAAGTAGAAACAAAGGCTTGATTATCTGCTCAAGATTATTTGAGGCTGTCTATAATTAAATGCTGGAGCTCTACTGAGTAGCCTGTTTCTTTGTTCATTTTAAACTGGTCCTTTGAAGATGTTCCATTAAGTTAAAGGAAGTAACTGCATGTGGCTTCAGGTAACACCGATCAACAACTTAGATGTGTAGTTTGACAGTACTAGTAAATATCCTATTTTCTGGCTTTTCAGAACATCTCTTAGTGCGTGATCCCATTGCATCAATAAATGAAATGTATAGCAGGTTATTTTGTGTTTTGGCTAGATATCTTTCTAGAAAATAGCTATTGAACCATAGCAATAATGATCAAATGTTCACCCACATCCCACTTGTCATTTATTTTGAGTTTATATAAACTTGCCTTGTCTCTATGTTTGTTCTGACTCTTTTATTAAGAGTCAGGACCTGGTGCTGACTACAAGCAGACACATTAAATTCACCCTTTAGCTCCAGTGACTTCTGGAGAGTCTGATGGTAATATGTAATCTACTGTGTTGTGAAATCTCGTGGTGCTGACAATAAATGATGATTTGAATGCATTGCATACTGAGGAGAACAAATGGATATCAGAAGTCATTTTTAATCCTTTGATGTGTAGTTAGGGTTTGTCAGAGGATTATAACGACACTGCACTGTCACATTTCATGTCCCTAAACTACTACAGAATCGGGCTATGCAATTCGCATGAGTACTGTCAAGTAAATCCCTCAGTCTTCTAGTTTTCTGATTCTGATATTAGGTATTCTGTAGTTTTCACTTTATTTTGGTGGGATTATAGAACAATTAAGGTTTTTGTTTCTTTCTGCTCTAACAATACAATTTCTTAGTAGATTACTTGCTTTTATATTATATTTATATTACATATTTCCTGTTATATCAAGGCACATTTTTAGTTACTTCTTGAGTTCTTCTGGAGACACTTAACTTTCAGTTTCTCCAAATAGTGATTGTGAGACATTCTTTATTTAGCCTAATCAGGTCAGCCTAATCTCCTAATCAGGTTCACATTTTTTATATTAATATATCTATCTATATATATATATATAAGAGAAATACCTTAAAAAATACAAAGTTGTAATACGAACATTCCCTGTGATTGATTTTAACACGTGCCTCACATCACTACATGCATCTTTATTGGAATGTAATTTCACAATATTTAAGGAATTATTACAGCTGTTGACATTAAGGGAGAAAGGAGGTTTGTATCTCGGAAACATCTTCATTTGTGTTTCACTGGACAAGTTGAAATGGCCAAGCATTTCTGTTCTAAGAGATTCAGTATAATAGAACTCTCACCTGAAATCTGATTTCAAATAGTAAAATAATCTGTAGGTATTAAAAAAAAAAAAATCCCCATACACAGGAGTTATGCACCTTTTCTAAGTCCTTTAACATGAATACTTAGAAAATACTTAGAAAAACTGTTGATTTTTGTCATTCACACAAACTTTCAGAAATGCAGCCTGAATCCTTAGTGGTTGCAGTCGCAGTAACATTGCAAGTACAAAAAGGACTCAAAACATGATGTTACTACTCTACTTAAAGAGCTTGAATCTCAGAATAGTAGAATTGCTTGAGTTGGAAGTGACCCCAAGGACCATCAAGTTCCAGCCCCTCTGCTAAAGGCAGGGCCACCAACCTCCAGATCTGGTACTAGATCAGGTTGTCCATGGCTCCATCCAACCTAGTCTTGAACTTCTCCAGGGATGGGGCAACCACAGCCTCTCTGGACAAAGTCAAGAATTGTCCTGGAATTGACTTTCTTGCTACTGATTTCAGAATTTTAGTCAAAATTCTGGTGAGTGTTAAGTAGGAGGTAGAGCCTCTTTCAAGCACAAGGTATCTTCCTAGTACTTCTGAACAGTGATTTATATTTTAGTAGTAACACACTACTACTAAATAGACAATAGATGACTTTAGAAAAAAAATAAATGCTTGCACAGCTGTGTACATTAGCAGGCTTGTATAATTGTTGAAGGTAAAAATAACAGATCTTTTGAAAACAGTTACAATGTTCTTTATTCCAAAGCCTCGTTTTTCTTCTCCACTGACTTTTATTAAAGCCCACTCTTGGCTCAATTAGCTTTGAGTTTACATGTGAATTGCTTGCTTTGTGAATCTTTGCATCTCTTCTGTCTGCTGACATAATAAGTATCTTGAACACTATTGCTCTAGTCCTGTCTTAAACAGTAGAGCAGTTTCTCAGATAATAAAGACATCTTTACGATCACTGGAAACAATTCAACCTGTATGGGCAGTAGGCTAGAAAATGCGTACTAAGATCTATCAGGCCTACACTGACCTGAAACATGTGCAGTGCTTTTCTGAATGCTTAAAACGAACAAACAAAAACAAACCTGTTAAAAGTACACTGAATCACTACTAAAACTTTCAGAGATTGCTGGAAGGCAGAAATTACTTGTGAATGCTTATGCAGCAATGAATGTTCTCTCCTGTATTAACATCTGACATTTCATTAAAAATATCGTAAGTTTGTTTTAATTCTATCAGAAGAACAAAACTGGATTTTTTTGAAAAAAAAATTTTTAAAGGCATAAGAATAAGAAATAGGAATACCTTATTATAAATATAGAATGACTGTCCTTAGCTCCATACTTAGACAGATGATTCTTATATATGGTATTATTACAATGGGTAAAGCTGTGCACAGCTTTTCACACTAAACACTTGGTTTTAAAAATGCAAATTCAATAAGTGGGAAAAGAAAAAGGCGAGTTTCTTTCTGTTCTGCTAAACATTAAGGAATACCATCTCTCATAACATCTATAAATACCAAGTAATATCAAGCTTTTTAACCAAAAGCATTTCAATTTCTCAGTCTGCAACTGTTTTTCTTGCCAATATTTTCTCTCACATTGTTCTAGATAAATACTGAACACCACTTAAAAGGGGCCAGATTCAAACAATACATTTTGCTTTTGTCAAAACAAAACACTATGTTAGCTTAAACTGCATTTTTAACTTTCTGAGACAGGCACCACCCTCCACAGCCCATTACTTATCCAGCTCCACCAGCTATGTGTAATGTTCCCTACTAAAAATATTGACATTTAGTTGATTTCATTTTTACAACAGAGAAATCTCTAGAGATTGCCATTGTGACCAAAAATCTTTTCATTCCAACTGTTAGAGGATACATTTAGCAAACAATAAGACAGAAAGAAGAAGCAAAAGAGCAACATTGCACCATCATTTAGAAATCCAAAAAGCCTTCATTCCCGTTATATTCTTGAACATGAGTCAGCATACCAACCACCCCAAAATTCATCTTATAGCAGAAAAAGTGCTACTGCACAAACATTATACCCTATACTATGACTCAAACAAGCTCAGTTCACTGGGGCTAATTTATTTGCTGAAATCACACAGCTGCTCCACAATTTGGTGCTCAGAGAAAGACACAGCAAGAGATGCTTAAACACTTGCATCTGTCTCTGATTAGCTATCTTGGAAACTAATTAAGCAATCAATAAACAGAACAAGTACAAGTCAATGGCATCTCTGATAAGCATGCATGATCTTAAACCTAAAGCAACATAGTTGTCAGCAATTACAAGGAAAGCTATACCATCCTAAGGTTCATTAAGACACGCTTGTACAGCTATTAAATGCCCATCTGCTAATAGATTTCCTACAATACATAGGCAAGAGGGGGTTGAGAGGGAGATTCTCTAGCTTTACTGGTATATAGTGTAAATTTCATATAGTGATTAATAGAAATAAGGAATACCAGACGTGTATCATTTTTATATGAAGCACAAATATATATATTTTTATATTAATCATAACAAACATTCCAGTTTAACTTGTGTAAGTAGTTCTTATTGGACTTGATGAATTGAATGTGTTGCTATGGAAGCATTACATCTCTTTCTATTGTAAAAATTCTACATCTGAACATGAAACACACATCTATACACCAGAAATCTGTGCTACCGTTCAGGGAGATCTGGAAAGACTGAATAGTTGGGCAGGAAGGAATCTGATTAGGTTTAACTAGAACAAGTGCGGAGTCTTGTACTTGGGGAGGAATAACCACATGTACCAGTACAGGCTAGGATCTGACCTGCTGGAGAGGACCTGGATGTCCTGGTAGACAACAGGTTAGCCATGAGCCAGCAGTATGCCCTCGTGTCCAACAAGACCAATGATAACCTGGAGTGCATTAAAATAAGCATGGCCAGCAGGCTGAGGGAGGTCATCCTCCCCCTCTACTCTCCCCTGGTGAGAGTCACATTCGGACTACTGTTTCTTGTTCTGGGCTCCCCTGTCAAAAAAAAAAAAAAAAGACAGATCTAGAAGGAGTCCTGCGGAAGGCCACAAAGATTAAGGAAGATAAAGGGAGCACTGGATAAGGCCCTGGTCAACCTGATCTAGCTGTGATGTCCCTGTTCATTGCCTTAGGTGAACTGGGTCCCTTCCAACTCTAAGGTTTCTATGATTTCCTATATGAGGAAAGGCTGAGTAACCTGGGTCTGTTCAACAGAAAAAGCAGACTAAGAGGGGATCTGATACATGTTTACAAATATTCAAGGGAGGTGGGTAGCAAATGGATGAGGCCAGTCTCTTCATGGTGATGTGGAGCAATAGGACAAGGAACAACGGCCTAAAACTTTAACATAGGAAGTTCTACACTAACATGTGGAAGAAGTTTCTTTATGGTAAGGCTGACAGAGCACTGGAATGGGTTGCCCAGAGAGGTTGTGGAGTCCCTTTCTATGAGATATTCAAGACCTGTTGGATGCCTATATGTGTGACCTATAGTAGGGTACTGATTTAGCAGAAGGTCAGACTCAATAATCTCTAGAGGTCCCTTCTAACCCCTGCGATTCTGACATTCTGTGAAATAGAACCAGACAGATTTGAATCTTCGAAGAAGTTCTAACACATGAATTTGAAGCAAAGACTTTGAACTACCTGTTTATCTCAAAAGCTATGCAGTTAGTACTTTAAGCTAAGCAAAAATGTAGGATTAATCAATATATCAGGGATACTACATGTAATTACAAGGCACAACAAAGAAAAAAATAATCCTTCCCTAATTGGGAGTCTTATTAATAAAACAACAGAAATGATGTTAATTTTCATTGCCTTTCCCACTGGATGACGTTTGATAAACCATTATAGCTGCTGCCTCTAAAATTCTGGGATTTTTGAGCTCTGTATTAGAAAATGGGCTTGCAAATGTGTGTTATTCTTCCAATTGATATTTACCTCATTTAATCTGAAAAGATTTCAGTTTTATTTCAACATGACTATGTCTTTAAGATGAGTTAAGGAAATTGTAATCCTTTGCTTTTGCAACTGAAGTATTTGTGGAAGGGTTCAACATTTTTCTAAATCTGGTCCAGCATTAGTGCTCGCAGAAACCCAATTAATTAATTTGAGCTTTCAAAGCTATCATATTTTCCTCTTTATAAATAAATTTTAAAAAGCTATTTATATATCTGCAGTTCAAAGTTGAGGGGTTTTTGCAGGTGCCTAAAACTGTTCAAGTATTCAAGTGTTTCAAGGATGGGCACCATACCTGTGTGTTTAAATGTTCTTCACAGCATACAGGAGTATATTGAAGCAGAGATATCATTAATAAAAGAAAACTAGAATGTCACTTTCCTGAATTATTAGCATCTAAAATTGTGATCTGAATGTTGCATGTAATATTACCTGTATTCTAGACAGAAGTTAAATTGCCATCACAGTGATTAAAAAGGGGACATTTCTTTAATAGAGTTAATAAATGGATCAGGGTGACAATTCAGCAAGGTAGATAAGCACTGATGGATTTAGCAATATGCTCCAGGTTAGCCACGTCTAATATCTAGGACAGCATGTAAAAAACAAGACCTGTCTTTTGAAACAGAAGAGGCAATTGTCAGTAGGCAAAATGTAATTTTCCACGTTGGAATTTGGCCAGCACAGTGGGTGCTCTACTGCACTATCCTTCCAAAATGTATCTTCTGCTCTTTAATGACTACAAGCAGTCAGAAGGTTGATTTTATGTCTCATCTGAAATCTGGCAGCAAGCTCATATGAGCTCTCATCCAAAACAGTACAATTTTCAGAAAGTTTCAAATGACCCAGATGTCCTTGTAATCATTTTTAATCACAAAAATACATAATGATCATTAAAAAGTTTTTTTAAAAAGGTAATATTGTCAGATTATCAGCCTTGAAAATAGCACTTTTACTAAGACAACATCATGACTGATTTTCTGTCATTTGTGTACATCTGTGGTTTAATAATAAAATCCTCCTTTTGTTATTGAAAGGGTGTTACTCTAAGCTTATTGTCAAGGCATATTGAAATGTAACATCATTATTTCATTATTTTAAGTTAAATCCATCAGCTATAGCAGCTTCTCACATATTAACACTGTCACTTGAATAATGATGATATTAAAACTTTTTTTAACATGCATTTCATATTTGTTTTTTATTCTTAGTTTTATTCTGGTGAAGAGAACTCAGTGAATTTCTCTTTTAAATAAAAGTACAACACACAATCCAACAACTTGAAGATAATTCCTATTGATTCTACTTTTCAAGTTCTCTCTTTTCTTTCTTCCTTTTCTTATCCCAGTTTCTTCACCAGATCTTCTTTGCTCTTTTCTTATCTTGTACTCCTGATCCTTCCTTGCTGCATCTCAGCTCCCAGACTTTGTTCTCTTTCCCACTTTCTATGACCTTCGAAAATTGCTCACTTACAATCACTAAGAATCATTCACTAATCCAAAAAAGCAAATCAAGAAGTAGTAAAAATCAATAATATTAATTCTGTTGTGTTCTGTGTGATTGCTTAATTAGACTAGATGACTGCTTTTATTGAGAGGCTATTACATTATCTGTTTGCACAGCAGCCAGGAAAATGCCCAACTCTATGCCCTTTCTCTTCTTATTACTGCAAAGTGGAAATAGTTCCACTGATACGAATGGAACATCCTTGCTGTAAAATTAAAATAAACCCCATAGGTTTCACTGTTACTGTATCACCTTCAAAGACCTTACAACTTAATGTGAGTTGTAAGAAGAGCTTACAACTGCAAGGAACTTATCCACATGGGCAATCAAATTGGCTTAATTGTGGCTGCTGACATTTGTAAAACTGCACACTTGTGTAAACGTTTGACAGATCAGGATTTAATACATGGCATGGTGACATGGCATATTGACAGGAGCCAAAAATATAGGATAGGACAGTGTAAATTATGAATATAATTTCACAATCAAAACCATTTAGAGTTTGAATTCACATCTATTCCTATCTTGATGAACTGGTTCTTTTGCTTTAGACACATAAAAACCCATACTTGTGAGTGGCTGCGGTGGTAAAAAAAATGAAGTGCCTAATGATTTATTCCCCAAAATGTCCTTAATTCTCTAACCTTGATCAAACTGTTTTCTAAATATTATAATTATTATTAAAATGGCAATGAATGGTGACAGTGATTTGGCCTCATAAGGCCAAATGTGTAAGTCTTGGACCCAGAATCCATAATACTCATCCACAAAAATGACACCAAAGATAATACCAGTAGGGGCAAAATGGCGTAGTGTTACAAGACACGAGCTGTAGCACCATCCTACAATTGCCTTTGCAATTCAATTGCCTGACATGGCTTTTGTTTGGCTGACTAGCGCTTTCCCAAGAACTACAAAGAAGGTTTGGAAGACACTGTTCCCAAAGAACAAGTCAGTATGGAAGAGACTTGTTTAAAGAGAAAGCTGAGACCTGTTTCAGGAGAAAGATTAGCCCTATATATGTAAACTGTGCCTCTGTGTGTCTGTCAAGACAGGGAGAACTGACCAGTACTGGCAAATCTTCACGCTACCACTGAACATGGGGACAGGCTTGTTTCATGGCTGTCAGCTAGCCAGACTCTATGGTGTTGAAGTGAGACAACAGGACATGTATACAAAATCTTCAATCTGAGAAACACAAAGATGCAAAATATTCCTCAATACCGACAGCCTCAAAAACTTTTTCAGGGCTGTATCTTTGTTTCTGTTAATAAAATGCTGCCCTTTCTCCAAAATTCTGCACCTAATAAAGCAGTACCACACTCTGTGCCACCTAGGAAGGAAAAGGCCATGACGACATTACAACAAGGGGTTGTTTCAGAAACAGAAGGGGGATGGAGGAAATTTCTTTCCCAATAAGCATTCTTTCTCCAAGCTAAAATTAAAAATCTCTTCTGCGTGGAAAAGTAACAAGGGAGAGTAACTGCAGTATGCTGATTAAGAATTTCACCATAAGAGGAACAACAACAATTTTAAACTGTAACCAAATCCAGGCCCTATATTACAAGTAGTCCTTCAGACCAGGCCAGTCAAGTCGTCACCCCTTGTGAATGCCGTGGAAAAGCACCGTGGTAACAGAGTAAGATTGCCCTACATTTGGATGTTACTACTTCTAATATAAGTGCATTTTTATCATGCATATTCACCATACAATGTTATTAGTTTTAATTATTTTCAGTATTAAAGGCCCATGACACTATTAGCTGACCATTAAAAATCATCTATAGCTCATTATCAGTGATTAATCACCTGCTGTCTTGTAATTAATGTTTATTAGGGGAACAGCAGTTTAATAGCTGTTCCACATTTTCTGCGCTAGGCAAGAACACTTAAAAGACAGTTACAGAGGACTAGAAAAATTTTAAATTATATTTTTGGATATTGATACTTAAATCTCGAGAATTAACCTCTCATTGAGAAGTTAATTTGCCAGCTAAAAATGTTATAAAAGGGAACCACAGTAATTATATGTTTTGCCATAATGATAGTCACTGAGGTCTTAGTAAACAATTCCCCTTTTATGGAGGAAACATATGTTTCCAGACAGGTGACTCTGGACATAATAGGATCAGCTTTCCATACACCGCTAACATGACCACCTTTCAGTTCTCTTTTGCTCCTTTCTCAAGAGTTTTGCTACAAGAAGCTACCTTTCACTTTTAATTTTCATTAAAAATTAGAGTGATTTTTTTAAACTCATTTTTTTTCCTGTTTTTATTTATAGCCATTTAGGTATTTCATTATTTCATTTATTTTTTTAAGAGCGAATACTTAATTCTGCAAATTTATGTCTTTGGTTGTGTCATAGATGAAAGGGTGAAATAACCACTGAAGTAATGTAGTTAAAAATTATTTCACAGCTTTTATTTATAGAAGTAGTTATTCAGCTGTAAACTAAACTCAGTATTAAGGCATTTTGAAAACAATGATTTTAAAAATCAGCAATTTTTCACTGCAGTTATAAATCTTTTCAGACAAAAAGAGCCATGATAGGTAAAGTGATCTCATCTGCTGACATGCAGACTCCATCTGCTGTTTTGAATCTCTGGGATTTGGGAAATCAGTATATTACCTCTATGGTAGCAGATGTTTAATTTCGGAGGATTTCTGAACATAGTGGAACAGCACAGTATATTCACAAAATATTGTGAATACGATGTATGTTTCTTATTATAATGAACGCAAAAAGAATTTTCAGCTGTAATCTGCCTGATCTTCACTGAACTTTCTTCTTGGTTACTGTTAAATCATAGGAATAAACATCCCAAGACACACCATATTTGCTTCATAATCTGTGGGTAGATGTATTGCCTCCTTGTTCCAACATTTGGATGAAAAAGGCTGCACCCCAGCTTCTCAAAACACACCCCGTTTTCTGCTGGTCCCAAGAGAAAAGTCCTATCCCAGCAGGTGGCAGCTCCAGTAATGAGACAGTACTTATGTTGTTTTCTTTTTTTAATACTTCTGGGAAGAGTTTCTAAAACCTGACTGTTCTAATCATCCAGGATCTCATTTCTTATCAAAACTTATCCTCAGTCATTCTAGATGCATTTGTTCTACTGCTCAGACTGCATTTTGATGCATGTGTTTTTATTGTGTTTTTTTTTTTCTTTCACTAAATTTACACATACTGTTCTACCTACATACTCCAACCTCTTCTCAGCCTTCACATGACTGAGATAAATGAAACAAATCCCTTTCACACTCTGCTGGTATCAAAACTTCTGTCTCTTTAGTCATCAGTTTTGCAGCACTTCTCTTCACTAATTCCCATTAGAATCATGTTTTCTAAACAAAGGTACTGTATTTCAGTAAAGGTTTTCCTGTGCTTGATTAGAAGATACAGGTACTCTTGCTCTGTTGAAAGCCTCTCTGATAAATTTTAGTTAAATATTGTCTTTCTCATGGCTGCAAAATATTTGTGCTTGACAGTTCTGGAGTGATCCTGAGGTCCAACTCTTTCCCAGTGATTTATTACAGATAAACTCTAACTTATACTTAGAGGTTTCATTAAATAACCTTGTCTTGACTTTTAAACTATTGCACTTCTGCTCACTTCTATTATTCCAGTCCTTGATGTCATACATTTCATTTATGATATATTCCTTTAAATTAAAATAACGAAGGACAGCATTATGCTATTAACAATCTCTATCAGGGCTCAGCTTTTATACAAGGATTGTGGACTGCAACATTAATCAAAGCAGATACTGGAGAAATTCCCATGAGCCCCTTCCTGGCGCGGCAGTTTTCTCTTGTACAGTCTTGCCACTATCCTATTCATTTTAAATCAGAACAGCTAGCTCCCTTCTTCTCCTACTGCCAGCTAGCAGCTTTAACCAAGCACTTAAATTCCATAACACATTATCAACTTGATATGGACACACTGTGCACATATTCATAGAATCATAGAACCACAGAATGGCTTATGACTCTATTATTCTATGGCGTAGGTTGGAGGGAAACTTAAAAGATCATGGAATCATAGAATGGCTTGGAATAGAAAGGATCTCAAATATCACCTTGTTCCAACCCCCATGCAATGGGCAGGGTTACCACCCACTAGACCAGGGTGCCCAGGAACTCATCAAACCTGGCCTTGAATGCCTTCATCCCGTCTTTAAGCAGCCTGTGCCCATGCTTCACACTTTCTGAGTGAAAAACATCTAACATCTAACATAAATTTCCCCTCTTTTGGATCAAAGTCATTTCACCTTGTCTTATCATTATCAGATCATGTAAAAAGTCAATCCTCCTCCTGCTTGTGAGCTCAAGTACTAGAATGCTGCAATAAACTCTCCCCAGGGTTTTCTTTTCTTCAGGCTGAACAAGACCAATCTTTCTTCATAGGATAGGCATTCCAGCCCTTTGATCATATTTATGGCCCTCCTCTGGACCCATTCCAACAGCTCCATATCTTTTTTGTGCTGAGGGACCTAGGATTGGACACAGTACTCCAGATGGGGCCTCACAAGGGCAGAGTATAAGGGGACAATCCCCACCTTTCTCTGCTGGCCACCCCTGTGTTGATGCTACTCAGGGTACTGTTGGCCTTCCACACACTGCTGGATCATGACCAGCTTTTCATCCACCAGAACCCCCCATGTCCTTCTTAGAAAGGCTGTTCGCAATGAGTTCTTCTCCCAGTCCATACTCATATCAGGGATTGCCTCGATCCAAGCACAACATCTTGCACTTGGTCTTGTTAAACCTCATTAGGTTCTCCCGTACTCACTTTCTGAGCATGTCCAGGTTCCTTTGGACGGCGTCCCTCCCTTCTATTGTATAAACTGCACCGTTCACCTTTGTGTCATCAGCAAATTTGCTGAGGGTACACTTGATCCTACTATATCATTGCTAAAAATGTTGAAAAGCACTGGTCCCATGACAGAACCCTGGGGGACACCGCTCACGATCCACCTCCATCTGGATGTAGAGCCATTGATAACAACCCTCTGGCTACAACCATCCAACCAATACTTTATCCACCTAATAGTTCTACCTTCAAATCCATATCTCTCCAATTCAGAGATACGAATGAAGTGCAGGACCACGTCAAAGGCCTTGCACGAGTCCAGGTAAATGACATCAGTTGCCCTTCCTTTGTCTACCAATGCCATCACTCCATTATGGAAGACCACCAGATTGGTCAGCACAACCTGTCATTGGTGAAGCTGTGCTGGCTATCTAGGATCACTCCTCACCTCGCATATACCTTAAAATCTCTTCCAGCATAATCCACTCCATGATCTTCCCAGGCACAGACATGAGGATCACTGGCATGTAGATCCCCAGCTCTTCCTTTCTCCCTTTCTTAACAATGAGAGTGATGTTTCCCTTTTTCCAGTCACTGGTGACTTTGTCTAACAGCCAGGATTTTTCAAATATGATGGAGAGTGGGCTTGGCAACCACATTATCCAGTTCCTTCAGAACCCTGAGACAAATATCATCATATCATAGTCATTAAGGTTGGAAAAGACCTCTAAAAGCATCTAGTCCAACCATCAGTGCCACATCTACATGGTTCTTGAACATCTTCTTGGGTAGCCTGTTCCACTACCTCACCACACTCTCTGATAAGAAATGTTTCCTAATATCCAACTGGAACATCTCCTGGCACAACATAAGGCCACAAATTCTTGTCTGTTAACTGAGAGAACAGGCCAACTCCTATCTTGCCACAACCCCCTTTCAGGCAACTAATTGTAGAGATCAATAAAGTTTCCCCTGAGCCTCCTCTTCTCCACACTGAACAATGCCAGTTCCCTTAGCTGCTCTTAACCTCTGTGTGGTGACAAGAGAATTTCCATTGTTTCAGCCCTTTGTAGGATAAATTCCTAGTAATCTCCACTGTAAATTCTTCTGACTGTCATATACAAGAGCTCTTTGTCACTAAATATATACAAAAATAACTAACTGAAGTCAACTCTAATTGCTTTTATTCAGTTATGATCCTTTTGAGTAAGAATGCTTTTTGAGAGAATGCTCTTAGTCAAAGAAAGGAGAGCTAACAAATGCCCAGTATATCCTGATCAGCTATTAACTGCTGATTATTTATTATTAGGTGTTCAAATGATACACAGTTTAAATAACAATAATATCATACAGCTTTCTAAAAAAACTGTCATACAAATATATGCAGAAAGAAAAATCTACTATTATCAGTCTTAATAGTTTTGAAATCAGCTGGGTAAGAAAAAATTCTATTTTATAACTAATTGAAATTACTGCTTTTCTACTGTAAATATAGAAGTACCTAGGCTAATTTGATGAAAAGAATAGTCAGAGACTTGTGGCTTCTGCTGATTGATATATACACAACAAATTACAGAAACGTCTGGCTGAAATGTCTATGAGTCAAATTGGTATTCCTTAATGCAGTCATGTACAGCCAACAAAAGCCTTTAGGTTAGAGTGAATGTCCGGTTCTCTTGACATAACTTGCAGATAAGATATTTATATGCAGTTGCCAGACTTATGATCTCTCTTTCCTAACATACTGTGATCTGGAAAGTGAAGGAAGGAACTTTGCTGAATCAGAGGAGGAATTTCAGTGAACACAGCATAAGGTTTGGCAAGACCTTTTGATGCTTGTGAGTCTACCATCAAGTGGAATTGCTGCCTTCCCTGAGGAAGACTGGAGGCCAACTTATAGCCCTCTGCACACTTCTGTTCCCACACAGCAAAGCTGTAAAGAAAAAGGGAAAAGGTCATTCAGCCTTATAACATTACTTTTCATACTTCTGTTTTCTCTTTGTGCAGAAAATAGTCAGCTAAAGACAGGAGCCTTCCAAGCTATCTTACGTCTAAAGTTGGCAAAAAGGTGGGAAGGCATCTGAGATTTCCAAGTTTTGCCTACTGACTTTTTCCTTTGAAATAAACACAAAGCAAGCTGAGAAATGTCAGATTGTTGTAATTGCTGAAGGTTATAATTGCTATTAAGTGCTAACTATTCACTATTTTTTTTCTTCTATAAAGAGTCACAATAACAGAAATAATTAAAAATTGTGAAGAACTATAAATTTATATGAGATTACAAACATATGAATGAGCCTGCTTTGCATTTCTCATATGAAATTTATGGTATTTGAGAGTCACTGATCTTTAAATAAAAAGGAATTTTAACTACCAAGAGAAAGCCGATTCTGCTTAATTTGAGAATAAAGGGATCTCTGGGGTTCAATAGAGAAGATGTTTTTACTTTGGAGCTAGTGCTGCTCTCCAGCTAATAGACAGGAACATTTTGACTCCAGCAGTTAAACCCCAGGACAGCTTTGTACTGGCTCAACAACTAGAACATGGAAGGAAAGATACCTCCCACTCACTTTAATTAAAAAAAAAAAAGAAACAAAAGAAAAATAACAAGCACAAAAGAACAAAAACTTTGTATTTTCACAGCTGTTTGGCTTTTCATAATGTTTTGGAAAGAAAAACTACTGCATAAGTCTAAGAACAGTGGCTAACACTGTCACTATTCCAGATAACTTCTCAGAAAGTGTCAGCTGAACTTTTTAACAAAGAATTTTATGGAGCCTTCTCTGTATTTTATGTTTCTAAATTTATGCTTTTAAAGTGTACAGCCTTTAAACACTTTTGCTGTGGTGTGTGGATTTTTAATTGTTTGTTTGCTGTTAAGAACAAGAGAAGTGAAAGAATGGGATGCGTGGCTAATGGCAGCAGTAAAGCAGCCAGTTACTCAAGAAGAAAAGATATTCTGAATAAAAAAGACTAATCAAGATGAAATTAAAAGGAAAACTTATCTCATTTTTATAGTAGTATCTAGAGGCACGGTAATATTCAAAGCAAAGCAGATATAAAATGGCTGGTAATAGTGGTCCATTCATACATGGAACTCCCAGACTCTCCTTTTCCATTTCCATGTTGTCCTGTGAATTTAAAACCAACATGAAACAATGCCACTATTTCATGTAGTGTAACTGGTTGCCAAAATACCATATTTGCCCTAATCCTTAATTTTTAATGAAACAGTCTTCTGGAAATTTGTGACTGCATATGAAAAATCATCCTTTAAAATGTTAACATTAAAATGAAATCTGTGGAAGAGGCTTGCCCAGGCTTGTACATCTTTCCCTTGAGACCCACCTCCTTTTATCTTAATAAATCTGCCACAGAATGCATATAAGCACTGCACCAATCCCGAAGCTGTGTTAACTCCGATTCACTGAGCCTGCAGAGTATGAAAAAGGAAAAGTACACCTACAGACAAGGCAAATGAGCAGTGAGTCAGAGGAACAAAGAGGTGCTGCTGCTGCAAAAATTGCCTTTGGGGCATGATTTAGAGATGTCTGCCAGACCAGGTGAAAGGAAGCAGGAAGAATCCAGACCATTTTTGCCACTTTGTCACTTTGAATGACCACTGTAGTTTCAGTAGAATATGACTTTCAGTTCCAGTTTGCAAGCATTAAAGAAAAAGGAGAAAGGGAGTGAGCTAGTGATAGGAAGTACCTAAGAACAGGTCTCATCTTGGTGCTAACTTTGTGTTTTCATTCTGCCATGGTAGCCACAAATACAAATTTTCAGGCTATTTCCTTCAACCTTGTGAGAAATGTCAGCCCCTCTCACTTTAATTCAGGAAACATTAGAATTGTTTCATGACATAAAAAAGCAACTAAAGGGAGAGAGGAAGTGCCCCAAAGAAAGATGCTTTATTAATATAAAGTTGCTATATTGGCAAATTGTTCATCTCTACTACCTTTTCTATCAGCTTGTAATTTGTCTTTCTATAAAATAAAAGATTTTGGTGTAATTTAAAGACTTTTTCTTTCCTGTACAGAACCATGGTTTATTCTTTCTAATTATAGCTTATAATTAGACATTTGGGGTACAGCTGAGAACTAAGTAAAAAACAGTCATTTCCTACTATGTTACCTGATAGTGACATGAAATGCCTCAGAACTGTTCCTTTTTGCAGGGTATATCCATTGAAAACTAAGTCTGAACTGAGTACTTCTGAAACATTTGCTGACTTCTGCTGTACTTCACGTGGAGTTCTCTACCTGTTAATTGGGGTCGGTCACTCTGCATTTCCTGAAACTCAGAAATTTCTCCATCACTTTTCATGAGCTTCATTATACTCTTTCATTTTATTTTCTTATTTTTGAGTTGTGATAAGCTGTTGGGAAAATAAGATCATTCGGAAAAGTCTATCTCTGTAAATAAGTACACTTGCATCCTTCATCTCATATAAAAATTAGTGGTCACTTAGTACTGGACTGGAGCATTATCTGAATTTCACATTCAAATAATAAAATCAAGTCACTCTGCCTCTAATAAGATCGATATCTCTTTTAGACACAGAGATTTGCTTATTCAGAAATACATAAAGTTCTTTATTCCTAAATTTCATATTCCAATATAAACACTGTACATAACTCTCTGTAAGATATCAGGTAGGATTCAGCTCACAAATTAAGGCTTAACGTGTATCTACTATGTGTCTAAGTACCCATTATATTCAGTATTCCCCTAGTCAAAGCAGTCAGTGGAGCTCAGAGATATGTTCACACCACCTTGTTGCATACCTACATTTTGTTAACAACTGCATCATCATTAGGTATAACGATGGTTTAGACAGTTTCTATGTAGACATCTAGCGAAAAATTCAGACACTTAAACATAGGTATATAGTCCTATTAAAAAAAAAAAAAAAAAAAAAAAGGCTGTATTTTTCTCACAGATTTTCTTTCCTGAAAGATATATATATATCTTTTACATAGTGTTGAAATGCTGAAGGCTAACATAAGGCACGTGAGATATATAGTTGCTGTTCCAACCAAAGACCACAGCCAGTCATTTTCACATTTAAGGATTATAAGTGGCACAAAAACAGAGTGTACTTTCATGTAAGAATAACTTGTTTCAAGCTTATGGACTTTTTGGTAAGAAATATTATATTTAAAATATTTTTAAATTGCTTTTATTTAATTTTTAATGATTTTCTATGTTTCTTGTTTTCTTAGATATTGATATAGTTTGCAATAATTTGGGTTTTTTTTATGTGAGTTTTGTGTTAATATATTTGCTGAAAAATCTCCAGTGTCTACTTCTACTGTTTGAAACAAGGTATAGAGTGCTATGAACTTGGAATTCCCAGTGGCTGGGTATAATGCTACACTTCCAAACTCAATTTACAGGACAGCCAAACACAGGAAATTAGAGTCCTCTTTACTGGTCCCTAAGTATCTCTTTAGCATTTGTTTCCTAATCTGAACAGTTCATTTACTTTGTTCATTTTTTATTTTTAAATGGGGGGCTATTTTACAAAATGCCAAGGTCAGTATTGCAATAATAATAAGTAATGACTTTTACTGCTTCTAATACCATTTACTTCCTCCTGTACTTCAGAGAATATGACATTACACTTCAAAAATAACCAATCAACCAAGGAAAAAACCTTCAAACAGACTTTTTCTGCTTTAATGCTTGACTTTCTGCAAATAAGTAACCTTTCACATTGCGAAAAATTTTGAAGCAAATTATCTCTCTAAATAGAGTTTATAAATACTACAGGCCACGCTAGAAGAGAGGAAATGAATAAGAAGGAGAGAGATTGCAACCTGTCTTGTAAAGGTTTATCACTAGGGAAAAAAACATCATACATTTGTTCTTATTGCAGTTCATTATTGTGGTACTACCAGCATTGATGTTGTTATGCATTAAATATGAGAGCCCTGAGATTGTATTTTTATTAATTCAAGATACTATTGTATGTCTTTTTAAGTGTTAATTGTGTTCTTTGTATCTGGAATGTATCATCTTGTTTGAATGATCAAAAGACCCTGATTTTATCTTTCTTTTGCATACACAGTAAAATAGCTGCAGAATTTATTTTCCCATGCTTAGGCAGAGATCTTTTGCAGCATATGTGATTTCGTGTCATCTAACATATCATTCACTTTAGAACAGTACCACAAGACGGCATTGATAATATTGACAAAGGTTTTCTTGATGAGAGAGAAGTAGATCTTCATGATTCAAACTGAAACTGAACCACTAACTGTGGTGTGCTTTGAGAATAATTTTCCTTACGTGTTGTCTCATTCTTCAAAGTATCTTGACCATCACAACAAGATTTCTTAAGCTAAAATAATAAATAACAATGGAGATGTACAATCTGATAGCAGTTGATCAGGCACCTGCTGATGAATTCAGATATGTATGGGCATATACAAACTAGCTGAAACAAAATGAATACAGTGGGGATTAGTAATTAAATGTAGTCAGAGCATTCTGCTATCTGCCATGCTTTATTTGTGTACTTCCACTGAACATCTGTAAACATATTTGTACCTAAAAGAGGATACCAGATCCAAAAGAGGGCTCACAGTAAAAATATGACAGAATACAGATATCTATACTGTATAGAGGAGATTTTGGTTAGATGTGAGGCAGAATTTTTTTATTCAGAGGGTAGTGAGGTAGTGGCACAGGTTTCCCAGAGGAACTGTGAATGCTACATCCTTGAAATGCTTCATACATACTCCCAAGTCAGACTTCATTTTGTCAGATTGCTCCTCTGCTGCCATCTGTCACGCAGCAACAACATGCAATGGAATACTGGTGGGAAGGTTCGGTGTCTACTGCCATACAACTGACATCTGCCTCTGATGTCATGAGCCAGCATAACAAAATAGGACACATTACTTTTGGAGCAGCCCTTGTAGATCTTATTTTGGAAAAAGAAGGGATGAAATAAGAAACAGAACAGCAACCACATGTGCTTGATAATAAGTGTCTTATTGTTATTTCCACGTACCCATGGTTAGTGCCCCCAGAATGAGACAAGTATGAATTCCCAGGCAATATTAGTTTGGCATTTTGTTGAAATACTACTGAATAAAGTACATGACGAGTATGTACTCTAAACTGCAATTCCTGGATTCAGAGTGCCCACCTAACTTTCTAAATGAACCCCAGTAGAGAAATGCCATGTTTTCTCATTGCAATTGCTTCAGCTGTGATGCCTCTCTGAGCCACCTAACCATGGGCAGGTGTGAGACCTTCAGGTTTCCAACATCAACATCCAGTGTCCTCCTCCGAATGCTGCTCTTTATCATCTCTTTGTCTGCATCCAGCCGTATGTCTAACTCTTCACAGATGCTGCCAATGGAACAGTTAGTCAGTGCATGCTGTTTTTGTGCAGTGGCTGTACCTTAGACCAATTAGTTCGTGTCCTCACTGTGAGCAGTCAGCCTTTATCAGTTGGCTGGACTGCACGTGCCCTGCTCACAGACCCCAGAGCTGTCTGTTTCCTCCCAACACACCAGCACATAGTGTCAGGGTGGCCCTTTCTTTTATTACCTAATCATTTCCTTCTCTCATATCCAAGAATAAGCTCTGTGTGTTCTCAACAATGTCTCATATCCTATGCTAAGTCTCTCAGCACAGTGTTTCTGCAAGTCATGGTGCCTGAGAAAGGGGAACCATAAACAACAAATAATAAAAAGTGACACACAACTGATGGTAATAAAATATAAGAACAGAACCTTTAAGTATCTTAAACCTTATAAAGTTTTGTCAGGTATCATTCCTTCTGCACTTTACTGCTTCAGTTAAATGGCAAGGAACTTATTTCAAGAAGACGCATTTTTTTTCCTGCAGAATGCATTTCAATTTCCAACAAATCTGAAATAGCTTCAAGTTGTGAATTCCTAATCATCAAATCCAATATTTTTCAGCCATAACCCTAAATGAGAACTCAGATTATTTTGCTGGTAGTAGTATGCTGTGATGCAGGGAACATAATTATAAAAGATGTGCACTCTGACTATGAATTTTAGTAAATGGTTTCAACAAAAAAATATTCATTAGCATGATAACTGTTTTCCTTTCTTTACATGACACTCCAGAACTGAGCTATTAAATAAGTCAGATTTTTGGAATACTGAGTTCATCCTACATTAAGCCAGAAATGTTAATTGTTCCCCAAACTAAGTATTCTATAAAGTCTTGTTTTGCTATAAACAGATTTCACATAAATGTAACAGAATACTTTATTCTCATCACATGAGTACAGTAGAGGAGAAAGAGAAATGAGTCACCAAATGAAGGGGATGTTCATTGTTGTTTTTAGATAGCTATAAAATTGCAATATTACTTCTGTATTAACATACTAGGCAGTAACCAGTTTTCATTAGTGTTCTAACTAAGAGCAAAGAATTTGTACAACAACCGTTACCACAAAAGATAGAAAAATATAATTATAAAACAGATTTGTAATATAAAGACAGGCTCTTCACAAGGAGGTTTTGTTAGGCTGAGATATATAGTACGCAATAATTTCAGAAAAGCATGACAGAAGTAATATGGTTTTACTCTTAAAGAATTGATTTTCCCTATAGAAATCTAATGTCCACAGACATCTAAAAGCTGTGGTAATATAGAACTATAATATATGTGTGCATCGTCCTTTTATATTTCATTACTAATTATTATCTTTTTATCTCAGCAACCTGTTCTTGAGACTTCCTGGAGTGCCAGAGGGCAGGTGGACTCTTCTCACTGTCTCCACTGGGAGGGTCAGGCTGGATATTAGGAAAAATTTCTTTTCTGAAAGTGGTAATGCACTAGCATAGGTTGCCCAGGGAAGTGGGGGAGTCACTGTATCTGGATCTGCTCAAAAACTGGGGAGATGTGGCACTGGCAGACACTTTCAGTGGGCATGGTGGGGATGGGTTCGGGTTGGACTTGGTGATCTTAAAGCCATTTTCCAACCTGAATAATTCTGTGATTCTATGACTCTATGAACTGGAAACTTCCGAAATGGCACTCACAAAATTTCTCCTAGATGGCACAGCAATTAATGGATAACATCATTTCTTTTAATTTAATTTAATGCTAGAGTTCAGTATTTGTGTATAATTTTAGCACTCATTTGTCAGTAGTGAAGTTATTACAAACAAGAAAAAAAGCAAGCAAGCACAACCCTGTCCTGAGCTCAAAGCTTTTTAAAGCAGCTTAGAAAAAGCTATATATATATGTATATACGTATACAGTTATACATGTGTCCAAATATATACATGTATACACATATTCACACAAACTTTTCCTTCGTTTTTATCCGTTTTGTCCTCTAACGTAACGTAACTGAGTGCATTACAAAACATTTTAATTCCTTGTAACAAGTGATAAACAGAAAAATTTCATTACTGCAGATAAACGTAACAGTTTTGTGTAAAAAATGTGAATTCTGAGTTTTTTGCTGTTTTAAGGTATGAAAACATAGATACTGAATATGATGATTTAATTCTAAGTCTTTTTGTAATCAACTTAGCAATATCCGATTTTTATTTACTTAAAATATAAGTAAATGAAATATTTTCTGGACCTAAGTATAACTACAAAGATCAAATCTTGTTATAAAGAAATTACTTTTAAAATTGTATATATTTAGCCTGGGTAAAAGAAGACTGAGAGGGGATCTGATTAATGTTTGTAAATATCTATAGGGAGGTGGGAGGCAATGGATGAGGCCAGGTTCTTCTTGGTGGTGTGTAGTGACAGGACAAGGATTAATGGCCTAAAACTTGCACACGGGAAGCTCCTTTCTAACATCTTTTTCATAAAAGGTGGCAGGGCACTGGAACAGGTTGCCCAGAGAGGTTGTGGAGTCTCTTTCTATGGAGATATTCAAGACCCATCTGGATGCCAACATGCTTGACCTGTTGTACGGAACCTGCTTTAGCAGGGGGGTTGAACTCAACGATCTCTTGATATCCCTTCCAACCCCTGCAATTCTATGATTCTGTAATATAAATGTGATGCTGATCAAAAGAAACAAATTATAAAAGCAATCCCATTTTAAAACTTTGGCATCACGGAAAGAAATTTACTGACGATTACAAAAAGCAGCACCTTGATTAACCTGTAGCAAGATCGTCAGCACTACAGCACAAAGTCTTGCTTAGCTGCTTACAAATGTATCAGGTTTTAGATCATGGTCCCATGTGCGAATGGCATTCCAGATGTTAGTTCTTTGTTTAGGTACCTCCTGCTGTAGCTTCAACTGGACAAGGTACCTTTTCTTCCCATCACAGACTTTTTCTTCGGCTTTAATGCAGTTCATTTAGAGATGCTGCTGCAGACTTATAAGCACCTACCTCCAAGGCTGGTGAAATCATTCTTGCCTGTGGTATATAGCATTCAGAACATTTCTGGGAAAAGCAATATAGCAATATCAAGCACTATGTTAGAGCTGGATTCCTACTGACAGCCCCATTCTTGATGGAAAACTGGCCGACAAGGATAGGCAATTGTAGTTGCCTCTTGACTTATTTCCTCACCTTTTACTCTAGGTTTCACAAACAGCAGATTAAAAGGTGAGTCTGATCCATTATTTAGTTTGATAAAAGAGGAATACAATTCAGTGACATCACATAAAATGCCTCAAGTTCAACAGAAGGCATAAAATAAGAAAGAACTTCTGTAAGAAGTTCTAAAAAGGAAAGAATTGAACTTGCAAATTTATACACAAGGAAAAAAAATTCAGATGTAAAGAGAAAAGCTCCAATTAGCATTACGTATTGTCCACGAAAACACATAGAAGCATTTTAATTTATGTTGTTTTATTTACTATTTAGTGACTGGTCTTCTAGAAAATAACTATTTGAAACTTTGACCCAACAATATGCTTTTATATAGAAATAACCTCTTTTTCATCTGCTTCAATAATGAAATTAGGGAGAAAAAAAAAAAACTTAGAACTTTTCATAATATTCCTACTAGGATTATGTCACTGTTCAACATTTTAAGTACTGTCAATTCTACTAATTAATGGTATTTTATGCTAGTAAATTATAAATGATGACAAAATATTTTTAAGGATCCCTGTGTATATATGGATACACAGGTAAAATACTGTTAATGTATTAATGACTAAGCATCCTCATCCTCACTATCCAGAAAATGGAATCGAAAAACAAAGCCATTATAAGATTCAAATAATTTTATTTGTCATGTCAGCATCTTCACTTATTCATTTAGAACACATTCCCTCAAGACAAGCAAGAAATGCAAAATTATCTCTACAGTAGCACACCCATATACCAGAGAAAAATTTAATCATATGTTTTCTTTGAGACAATGCATACAGTATAAGTAAGCTCTTCTAAAATAAATATAAAATTTAAAAGACTTTCCAGTTGTATAACCCTGTCAGAGATATTTAACCTTGGAAAGATACTCTTTCTTTTACTAAAGCTTATAAAAACATTTTCCCCAAGTTTCAAAATAAATGTTTTTTTTGTAAATTTGAAATTCCTCACCTTAAAAGACATTAGAAATTGGACTACAGTGGATATTGCTTATACTTTATGAGTGTCAAACATTTCCAAGTCATTAAATGAAAGTAACGAATCAATAAGTACTCTGGCATTGCTCGTTAATACATCACTGAAGCTGAGATTTATTCTTACATTGCAGGACCTAGAATAGAAATATCCTTCATAATTAATTAATTGAAAGACATATGATATTGGGCTGCAAATTTACATTAACAGTTATTCTCAGTAAAATATTTTTGAATTGGGTCAGAAATGTAAATTGACTCTGTGGGTCAAATTCACCCATATTTCCCTGTAACCACAATGGAATTGCTACTTTTGTCATTAACTTTCAGTTGACTGTTGTAATAAAACAGTCTACTATCTGCACATGTATTTCTGAGCTAAGAAAATGAATACTAGAACTTAACAGAGGGAACCTATTCTTTCAGAAGGTCTGGACATTTGAAACTGGTATAGCAAGAACCTGCAGCCTCTTCTGGTAGCAAGTTTCATCCTAACGTCATTTAAAAAGTGTTTATTTATTAAGTATTTTACATTAAAAATCCAGGAAGCTCAAAATTTGCAAAAAAAGCCGGGTAATGTTCACCTTACTGATGCTGATTTTCTCCAAGAAGCTCAAAGGAACCAATTGCCATTGACTGGCATTATCTACTAAATGTGGAAGGTGGGTTCCAGCACCTTCACACCATTTTTCAAGATTTTTTGTTATTTTTATCCCAAGCATTGGCTTTGACTGCTTATGAAAATCCCGTTGGGAGAAATCTCTGCTATGAAGAGAGACATTTCAAGTAGCTCTGACATTTCCCAAGTAATTCTATAAACAGGAGATGAAATTAAGCCTTAATGCCAGAAAGCAGTCAAGTCAGAACTCACTGTAAACAAGAATCCTTCAAGTGGCTTACACAAAGATGGTGAAGCCCTTTGGTACTGTTTTAAACTGAGGCCATGCAACAGGTCAAAAACATATGTTGTAGTACTCATCCTCAGTTTGTGAGAATTCAGCTCTTTGTTCATGAATGATGAAAATAGGCTTGGCGGAACCATCATTTTTAAAGGAATCTACAGTGAGCTTCAGAAAATGTGGTTTGGGTATAAGAGCACTGCCTATCTGGATGATCGTGCATGTTTATTTCTAGTACCACCTACACAAGGGAGTTTGCTTTCTACCAGTTTAAGATTACACACATTGCATTAGATGGAGCAGAAATTACTAAATTTCAAACACAGGGATGCTTTCTATAATCAAATAAAAGTCTTTTGTAATGTCAGAGTTGTCACTTAGTAATATTTCTTCATTATTGTGTCCTTTACCGTATTTTCTGCCAATTTTAACAAATTGATCAGTTAAATATTATTTAAATCTATTAAACCAGTCCTAAATATGAATGTCAGCTGCAAATACTAAAGAGTATTGAGATTTGCATCCGAAATTATATAAACTGGGGAACAAAATGAGTTACTCTTTTATGAAAATCCCATGGGTTTTGATTTCCCAAAATTCTTCTGCCAGTGTTTATAAATGATGTTGAAAAGCTCAACGTGGATAAAAAAATCACTTGTTTCTTCTTGCCTTGCTAAAATGGACACATTTCATTATCAGCTCTCTCAAAGAGATGATAATAGCATTACTGCCTTGACTGTCTTCTTCTTTCACACCGAACTCCTATTTGTTTTTCTGGTGCTGGCTCCTCTAAAAAATGAATGGTGACTTCCAAGAAACAAAGAAGCACACTGTATATACAGTGTTTCATGCTATTTTTCAAGAAGCATTTAGAGAAATCAAAGAGAGAATACATCCTTACAATTAACTTCCTAGCTCAATCTTTAGAAAATCCCTCCTTAGCTGATTTTTCTTAAAACAATAGCTATATTTCTACAATATTTATTTCAAAATAATCAGCTTCCACTAATCCAAAAAATTGCTCATTTTATGTGCAATTCATACTAATTGGATATAATGTACTGGATATAAATTATCCACTTACTTCAAGAAATGTAGTTTCAAGAAATATAATTGTTCCATGGATGACAATTAATTATGCCAATTAATTATGTTTCAGTTCCTCCTGATTATTCCTGTCCATTTCCCACCTCACGTTTTCTCCCATCCTACCTAATCTATATTGATTTCTTAGTCCTGAGCAGGTAGGAGGAAAGGAATTTGAGGGCTGCACAGAAGATTCTCTGTTGACTTACAAAGGGATATTTTTTCAGAACATCTGCCTGTGTGCTTATCTGAGAACCACAGGGAAATCCTATCTGACATCATCATGAAAGATCTTCATGAATTCAACATGACTTCATGAAAATTGACAAGCTGATTCTAACCAAAAATATTTTGTAGAAAATCTATTAAGTTTTATGATTCATGAATATTTTTCAAGTGAAAGTTCTCCTCATAAAGCAAAATAAGTTGGGGAAACTTATATAACATTTTACTCATTTTCCTGTTCATTTTTCGTTCTTTTGCCACTTTCAAAAGTCACTCATCACCTCCACAACAGCCATGAAAATTCTTTGTCTAGTATTTTCTTAAGTGGAGCTCACATCAGAAAAACAGGTTTTCCATTCTCTTACTGTGTGTGAAGCAGTTTCTCGCTTGTGAACAAGATTAACACAGCTCTAATGGCTCATAAGAAAAATGTAGGTATAGAGGGCAGAAATGTGTGTACTCTGTCTCTATAAACACCATTTAGATCAATCCTGCCCTTTAAAAATACCTGGGATAAGTGACAGGATTTTTCCCTAGTTCTACCCCTTCAGGGATGTGTCTCATTCCAGCATTATTGCCTCGCAATAAGTCTTTCTGATTGGCCAAACTACCCTGAATTTGTCTGTCTGATGAGGAACCTTCTGTGTTTTGTCAGGAACACCTGGAACCATGTCCTCTGATGAATAAACGAAACTTTCTTACTGATCCATGGGTGCAAGAAGAATTCAAATGAAGCTGATGTTTGGAGGGTGGTAAATACAGACTTGTTTGTGGAGAGATCTGCAGCTCTATTTTAGAGCTGAGTCATCACCTGACACTTGTGCTGTGTATGGCTGAGGAGGAAAGGCTTTTTTCCTTCACCGTGTTCAGTGGAATACATCATACCATGCAATAACACTGACACAAAAGATTAAACAAACAAGCAAACAAGGCTGTGCAGGTTTTAATGAACAATCCTTCTGAAGAATTCTATGAACTCTCTTTTCAGATATTTCTACAGGCGCTCAATATTATTTTAGTGTTTCCATGATATGCACCTTGCTTTATCATTTCAGCGAAATTGCACAATCAAATGAGTTAAACATTACGTCAGAAAAAAACTTGGAAACTACTATTATTAGAATTCTCATCCTTCCATAGAGTTAAAAATATTTCATTTACAACTGTGATAAATGGTGATTAGTTTTGATCTACCTCTGGTTCAAAGGTTTGTAATGCGGGCTCATGTTATTTCAGAGTATGTCACAAGAAGAGTTCAGGCAGACATGTATTAGATTTATACATATAATTCCTTCATCTGAATGTAATCCTTAAAAATAACATCAGTATCACTTCCTTTTTCTGAAAATTATGCAGTTGCACTAATGAACTAGGAAAAATAAGCTATCTTTGTATGTATACTAAAAACAGTAATGCCATGAATTGATGTCAAGAAGACAATCTATTTAAGTATGTTTGGAGGAAGAAGTGTTGTCACTTTTACATTCTACTGTCACAGACAAAACAGTTCTATTATTCAACAATCTTTCTACTTAGGCAAAGGTGAATGACAGCAGTAGATATATTAATTTTGCAAAAAATGATGATTTGTTTGATATTTGGTGAAGAAGCTGATATCTGTGATGGACTGCATTGTAAGACGATGGTTTTAACAATCTTAAGAGTCAATAGTCAATACCTGCTGCTGCCAAGCATAGGCAACAGCACAATCCCTGCTATGACTGTGATGGTTTAAGTTACTGGGAGAAAAATTTTTTTACAGTTTGAAATATCTTTTCCACCAAAGTGCAATGGAGCAGTCAGTGAGTCATTTCAGAGCCTGCAGATTGATGTCTTCTAGATAAAAGGCTTGAGACTGTTTCATCTGAAAGTACTCTAACAAGCAAAATATCTGCAGGTTCTTTACAAAGATTTTCTGTGCAGAAAAGCAGCTTTCTGGGGGACCATTTCCAGTATCATCACAAACCTTATACTTTCCACTATACGGTTCTTTATCCTGCTCTTTATAATAGACACAGACCAGCAGGTAGTGTTAAATCACCTACAACAAACTTCTCACGCAACCACGGATGACTTGACTCTCTAACAACAAGGCTGTTAAAGTAAAAAAATAATAATTTACATCATTCCGAGCAGAACAGAGTTCAAATCATGTTAATATAATGCATTTTCAGTACTTTGGTAATTTTAATGTCTTTGATTAAACCAGAGAAATGTTCATAACATGTGTAGTGTTACATTTAGATGGCACAGAGTTCTATATAATTCTTCCTTCTTTACTATAATAACCTTGTAATATCTTAGTAATATAGTTAAAGAGATACAGAATCATTTATCACTATTATTACTAAATTTTCCTGCTACTGCCTCATGGAGTAAAGTAATATATTTTTTAAAACTCTGTGGCAGAAAACAAGGCATAATGCTGTACTTGATCAACGACATATCAAAACCCATTAAGCAACAAGGTATGCATATAATTGTATTTTCACACAGTTCTTAAAGACGTGAGCAATCAAAAGGCTCGTGCTGGAAATCCACTTTCTAAAAAGCAGTCTTTAATTCTTCACGAGTGTGTGGACATGTGGTTTCTGAGGGGTAGGGGATAAGCCTTTTGCTTTTGAATGGAGATATACGAAGGAAAAAAGCATGTGGTGATGGGAAAGTGAAAGATTGAATCAAAATGACTATAAGTGTGTGGTGACAATTCAGGTAGCACAGAATCATAGAATCATAGAATAACTTGGATTGGAAGGGACCCCAAGGATCACCAAGCTCCAGCCCCCCTGCCACAGGCAGGGCCACCAACCTCCACATTTAATACTAGACCAGGCTGCCCAGGGCCCCATCCAATCTGGCCTTCAACACCTCCAGGGACGGGGCATCCACAACCTCTCTGGGCAGCCTGTTCCAGCACCTCACCACTCTCTCTGTAAAGAACTTCCCCCTGACATCCAACCTAAATTTTCCTTCCTTCAACTTAAAACCATTTCCCCTTGTCCTGCTATTATCTACCCTTTCAAAGAGTTGACTGCTATCCTGTTTATAGGCTATAAGCATGTGTAGTAGCCTTAACTTAGGTATCATAATTTCCGGGTTCTTCAGCTGCAGCCTCAGCATTCATTTGGAATAGTTCAGAGTCATTGTAACAGTAAGACTGTAAAGAATCTCATCCATATCTACATTGTGCTCCTGAAAAGAGCTGATCCCCTTGGATACTTGGCAAGGATAATCACTCTGAAGCTTTTTCAGCTACTTGAAGCAGTAATAACACTGGCAACGCAGTTAACTACAACCTGCTCGATCCTCCAAGGAGTTAAGGCATCGCTAAATTTCACAGCTATTTTCTAAATCAGGTGGAGTAGACAGTCATGAATATTTGAATTAATTTGTATATATTAAAAATAAATATAATAAAGAAAACATATTCTGGAGGTTTGAATCACTTCTACAAAAAGTTCCTCGTGAGCATCTCTTTGCCCTGGCTTCCCATTTTCTCTTAGTGATCTCCAACTCTCAGTTCCTCAGAACAGGAGTTAACATTTGTCTCCTCCTGCTCCTTCTGCAGTATTTCTTTTGTGTCATTACTTCTCTTTCTTATCCCACACAGGCCCATATCATTCCTCTTAGCATCGCTTCTGTTATTTCCCTTAATTTCTTGAGTTTTCCCAGATGATATTTATTTTGGCTCTAGTTATATTCTTCCCCTTAATGTCTTTTTGGCTCCTGTCCTGTCTGCTCTCAGACCCAAATTATTCATCTCAGACCATGATTTCCCTTCAGCTTCGTAACATGGCAGAAGGAGGCAACACTAGAAGAATCCACATGCCTGAGATTCTTGCTCAAGATCCCTGCTCCCAGCAGCCCTGCTTTACAGGGAGTGCGACCCCAGCACGCTGAGGGAAGCCACTCAGTTCTCCAGTAAGAAAGGTTATTTCTTCATGTGCCTTGGCAAAATAAGGCATGTTCAGCACTGGAGGATCTTTGGCAAACACTGCTTTCACAAGCATTGCAATGGGCAGAGACATTTTCCTCAGTGACCTCTAAGGCCAATTTCAGAGGGGCAGCATAAGCAGTTTCGTCAGTCCAGGGAAATCTCAAAGCAGATTTTAAATTCCATTTCCCATGTGCCACCAGATGGAAGCTTTCAAGCAAAATGTTAATAAAACTATTTAACCTTAACTGGTCAATGCTATTTTCCTTAACTACTTAGGAAAACGTTTGCTTTAATCAAAACTTTAGGAAAAAAAAATATTTCAGGGATATATCCAGCCACAATTATTTAAATTTGGCAGAGCAATCAGCATCTGAATACAGAGGCTTATGATTGAAAGGCTCTGGCAGCCTTGCTTATTGGCATTAGAACTCTGCCACTATTACAACATGCTGTTTATTTAACAGTTTCTGTTAAATTAAATTAGTTATCTTTAATCATGGCAGATATATTTATATCTATTTTAAATAGCTCTCCAAATGTTTCTTTTAATTCTTGCACATAAATTCTAGCGTAATGAGATAATGCTGCTGTATTTTCATGAGTATAATAAACCTCTTATGGTTTGGACCAAGCCGAATATATCACGAAAGTAAAAAAGAGAATGAGATATTGGCATAATCAGAAATGAAATACATTTGATATGTTAAGTTATAGAAAGTAAGTCTACAATGTAAGAAGGATGAAAATGACATGCAAAAGGACAAGGTCTTCGCTTATACAAATATTAAATATGGCTTTGACTTTATGAGTTTGTTTCTGCTCTCATTTATTCAAGTAAATCTTATTTACTCTTCCTGTAGAATGAGTAGTGAAATCAACAAAATCAGTAAAGACAAACAGAAATAAAACTAGAATCAGATGCCTCAAATGTAAATGAATAGTAAAGAAAAAGAACTACATCCTCCTGGACAGTGCTGAGGTAATTGTGGGAAAGCTCCCATCTTGAAAAATTAATGATGTTTAAGGTTTTAAAAATTATTAGAAGAGCAAAATATCAAAAGGAACGGTCAAGATAATTTCCACTTGAAAAAAACGACCTTTGTTTAGGTACAGTAATGCTTTAATATCTTACAAATGATTCTACAGAAGTAACGTTATATTTGACAGGGACAGCATTAAGATCAACTGGCTTTGAAAATGTCATCTGCATTTTATAAAAATACTTCTTCAAATACAATTTGTCTAATCCCTGCACTACCACCATGAACTTTCAGTAGTTCACAGAAACATAAGCACTGTGAAAGACCCAAGGAGAAAGGTTAATTATAAAATGTTGCAGTAAAGTTCCCAGCACTTGTGGCTTTTCAATACGTGTATAACATGACACTGTACAGTATTCTTTTTCTCCACTCTCTTACCAGTGTTGTTCATGTGAGTGTGAAAGTCCTACGAGCCGAATTGTACTGACAATAAGTTGAGCATTGCTGCTTTCTGTCCTACATGATCTTCACCTCCGATTTATGAGTTTTTCAGTATATAAAGACTCCCATATTCATTGTTCTTTAAATAAGGATTACAAATCAAGTTAAATGTTGGAAAGTGAACAGGAGTATAAGAGAGTGTAAACACTTCAGAAAACATGATTTTTAGTGTATTTCTTTCCACTGTCCAAAAAGTCACGATGCCTGGAACTGAATTATACACTACAAGTGAAAAAAATACCAGAAGACTACACATTAGTGTATGTTTAAAAATTATTCTCTAACAACACAATATGTCTGCTATTTTCTGTGTTCCTTCCCACCACAAAGAGCAATGCAAACCTTGTGGAAGACCACATCTGTCATCCACTCTCATATATACGCAAGCAGAGTGCTCTGGTTTGTGAGCCCAGTGCTCACTGCTAGTCCTAAAGGAAGCACAACAGCTGCCCCTCTGTCCCTCTGTGGGTTCGGCTTACCTTTCCAGGAGTAATTACACTGTCTGCTCTGTAAGTCTGCCTATAGCCCAATGAAGAGGCACTACTCCAGCAATGCACTGGGGAAATTCAGACAGCCTGCTCCATCCCATGATAAACCCTTGACCACTGGAAAAGCTATATTTATTTGAGGTGTAAAATAGCTCTCCATGAGCTTCTCAAGAAAACCCATAGCAAAGAATCTTCATCCAGAAAAGGTAACTTTTAGTAGTAACATGTCTAATATATTAAAGATAAGTTCGCTAATGTTAAGTACAACACAAAGACAAAAATCGTCCTCCACTTTTTTAAGCAAAGCATTACCAGTAAAATGATAGAATCTTGCAACAGCTTTTAATGCTTTTTTAAATCTTTCTTGCAATTATCCTCCTTGATACTTCCTTTGCTCATAAGTGATTTAGAAAAAAAAAAAAAAAGAAAAAAAAAAATCCAGCCTTTTTTTTCTGAGGTAATTATTTGTCATGTTAAAGATTGCAATAAATATATATCTAGGCTGATAGCTAACATAGCAATGCTGCTTGCTGCAAACTTTCTGTGAAACATACCTAACATCAGCAATTATTTATACCAATAGGCTAATTCAGTGATTCTGAGGTGCTATTTCCCTATATTTTATTCACAACTTAGTCCTGTACTGTTCCAAAAGCAATTCTCTGCCAAAGACATTAAGGTAATTAAAATAATACAAACCCATTTAGCTGAAACAAAGAATGTACTGAAAATTCCCAAGAGTGAAGGCAAATGAGCTCAGTTACAGACACGTTGCCTTTGACCATCATTTTCCCTGTGCATATTTAATTGGAATGTCATCATCTCCTTCTTAGTCCACTGAAAACTGCAATTGATAGTGTGTTTTCCCATCTCTGCAAACAGTTCCAAATACAGTCTTATTAACACCTTGGATTTATTTATTTATTTATTTATTTACACATTTATCAAATACATAGAGAGGGAAACAAAGAAGGCATCTCCTCAGAACAAAATCTAAGCAAATTCCTTACGGTATGATTTGCCCCTTAATTAAAATCACGTATCTCTTCCCTGAAATCTTAATAGCTGGAAATTATTTAAATTGTTACCTATGTCAGATAGTGAAAGGGATGTATCCGTACCACAGGCACACATAACAGAGTTTACATTATATGACCAATAACTCTTGGTTATGGGGAATTCAACGAAAGGTCAAGAGGTGACACCGATTAGGCAAAAACTATCCTGTCTGTGTCATCACCCAGACAGCAGGTGGGTTGAGAGATGCCTGGAGCCCATGCACTTTTATGTAAATAAGTTGTAATCTTCAATATTTTCAGTGTATGCCAGAGTTACTCTCTTAAAGAGCACATTAATTAAAAACCTTCAAAAGAAAACACAAGTCTGATAAGCTTGTGAAATTTAATTTTAAAGCAAATTTCCTGGTTGAGAGAAAAAAACTAAATAAAGTTCCATTCAAATATATGTATAACGTTTTGCTGAAAGATGGGTTCAGACCTGAAAAAAATGTTCATTTCTGCAAGCCAGCTTCATAAATGATAACAGAATCAGCTACGGATGCAACCCAATTTAGGGAAATGAGATTTCCTATAAAGCAAGCAAACAAAAACCAAATGACTTTCACAGTCATTTTTACAACTTCTTCTTCTCAGACTACTTGAAATGGCTAAGAAGCATGCAAATGTCATAACCCACTTTATTTTGTCCTCCACAAAATATTAAAGATACAGCACTGAACTTCATTAATAATGATGGAAAAATATCCATTTTAATGGATAGGCTTTAGTCTTTAAACTTAACTGCAAAGTCAGTGAGGCAATATTTCTCACAGTAATCACCTCAGCTAAAGGTGTTTTTATTATATAAGGTCTGTGACCTTAGTAGGTAGCAAGAATGAATGCTCAGAGAGCATGAATCCAGTTTATTAACAAAGCATCAATGAAACCCGTTAATCAGAGTATAAGAAAGGTGGAAAGTAGACTAAATTTTATAGTTATATTGGCAGATGGCAGAATTACTGTTTTCTGAAGAAAATCAAGGGAAGTATTCCATGAAAACTGAGACAAGAAATACAGAACAACTTAAGAATAAAGAAAAAGAAAAAGAAAAAGGAGAAAAAAAAAAAAAAAAGGAAAAGGAAAAGAAAAAGAAATTTTTTTTTAAAAAAAGAAGGAAAAAGTTATTTCAGGAAGAGAGGAGGACAAATGACAAAACATAACATTTTTGGGAATAAACTGTTATTGATAGCTATGATTTTATATGAGCTAGAAGGCAGAAGCAGTACTTTCAAACCAGCAGTGTGCTGTGCTAAATTCTCTATGTATTATATTATGATTACTGCATAGAGTAGAAATGCCAGATCTCTTTTTTTATCAATTATCTTTGAGAGTATAGGGAGTATATGGAGTTAGTTAGCTCTCCACATCCTAGATAACTCTTAAACTGTGTTCTTAAGTACAGCTGAGAATGCACTGAACCTGTTGGAAACACCGGTGTGTGGTGATGTGATGGGCCTTCCGGTATTGAACTGATAGCACTCCAGTTTACTTAGGCCTGAAGATGGCACATGGGATCATTTGCAGGTCCAAAAATGAATTTTCAGACATTAAAATCTTAATGATGGTCTTGGGAACCCTTCCAGGGATGCTGGAGTACAGTTCACACTGCTAGCTCACTCTCTAATGCCTCTCTTGACAAGTTTCCCTTTAACACTGTAGCTGAAAAAGCTGATATCTAAATTTCCCAAGTTTGCCTGGCATTTTTTTTTTCCTGTAGCAACCTGCAGATAAATTCAAGAGAAGGAAAAAATGCAATCATTCTCAAAACTGCTAGTCTCTGACATGCAGATTTTTACAGCTCTGGCTTATTAACTCTACACAAGATGATTTGGGGTGTGTTTTTACAGGAGATGTAGGTGCTATATAGGGGAACACAGCAGGACTTGTTACACAGAGAGAAAAGGTAGCATTTGGCTAATAAAGTCAACTCCCAAAGAAACTATGGATTTAGACTGCACATGAAGTGTTAATTTTTTTCAAAGTCAATAAGAAAGCTGTCTTTTATCTCAACTAATTTAGTCCTTTCACGGTCGAGCAACAAACCAGAGCAAATTGTTCAACAGTATCCCTCTTAAAATGTCAAAAGTACTTTGCCAAGCAGTCATTATTTATATCATACAGACTTCTTGCACCTGCTTTTACTCTTATCATGGACTGCTTCAGAAGTATTCACAGAAACCATCACCTACAAAGAAATGAAGATAAATGGCGTAGCTCACAAAACAGAACAACATCATTCTATCAGAAACTTATATTTTGCAAAGCTCCAGGTCCTTACTCAGCTCCAATTTCTTGCTATCTCTGAAAGATTAAACCTCTAGAGAGCTACTGAATCTGCTGTTTGCAGGCAGAAATCTCCTTTTTTTATCTAAGAGAGAGCGATACTCAGGAGAAATCATTATTACAAATCCCCAGGATAGTTGTTTTTTTTTTTTTTTTTAGATGTTCTCTCTATTTTTAAATCTGGTTTCATTTTGCATGAGGAGTATTTCACATATCAAGTACGATTATGTATTGGAGCAGAGAGAAGGAAATGCTTTTCTTTTCCTGTTTTCCTATTTAGGTCAGATTTTGTTCCTGTTTAAATCAGCATAACTGTACACATTTTAGCAGAACTTTTATACGACTGATTAAAGGCATAGATTTTTTTTTTTTTTTACAAGGGAAGAAAGTGAAAAAAATCTGTTAATTCTCTTCTCTGCAAAATCCAGATGGTTTGATTCTGTCTTTATTGTCCAGTTTGTCCATTCTGCTGTTTGTTACACTTTTCTTTCCAGTTACCTTGTTTTTTCATCATGTTCTCATATCCCTTGATCCTGAGTAATTCAGTGTATGATGTAGTAACTGTGTAATAAAGTGGTTCAAAATCATTGAGCACAATCTTATCCTCACTTGTTTAATTAACATTCAGTTTCTACTGAAGCCAAGCAGTGCAGTGAAGAGAACAGGAGGAGATATCAGTCCCCATTCCCTGATTTGTCCCCAGATGTAATGTGGCAATCAGTCCTGTGTACAATGTTGAACTCAAGCCTTCCTTATGGTCCTCCTCTTAGGCATAATTAATCAGCCCTCCTATTGATTGCATTTTGTAATCAAAGATTCTTAGACCAGAAAAAACAGAGAGCAGAAAAAACATTCTCCCTGAATGCTGTCCTGCAGCAGGACTTCATCACTTGATCCAACATAGAAACTATTCCCATGTAGCAAGGTACACGTTAGGCATATAATGCATCATGGGCTGGTCAAGCTGTTCTCCCACTCCCTCCTTTTGACTTCCAAGAAAAGCTGTATCACAAACACTGAAGCTACACACAGTAATAGGCCTGATATCAAACTTAGCACTAAATACTTTCTGAAGACAGAGAACAACTTTCAGGTAAAAAAATTTTTATCCTAATTCAAGGCTTATGTAAAAAGTTGAATAGTAACTTGCATAGTACAGAATGTAGCACTGGTTATTGGAAAATTCTATCCATTTGAAGTATCAACCAAATCAAAACTTTAAAAAATCACAGTTGATGGAGCCTTAAAACTCTGCTCATGCTGCATGCAGCTGTAGCATGCATCCTCACTCTTTTTGGCAGAAATGAATAAGAGCTACCCATTCAGCTTGCCTAAAACCATCGCAAGGATGTATTCACCCCAGGGATGAAGATGAGGGCATTGTACTTTGATGGTGTTCAGCGTTTCTTTTTTTTATAATCACATTCGGAAAGACACACTGTAACACTACCATCTTCTGTAGACGGACACAGAATTCCCTTTTTGATGTGGTGGGCTAGATTGATTGTTCCAGCAACTCAGCACAGGCTCCCAGTACTGCTGTCATTAGCAAAAGGCCTAAAGGCCTTTCTACACATTCTATGACCTGTTGGCGTGCATCATGCTGCTACAACTGTTTGATTACAGAGACAGGCCTAGCCATGTGTGACTTCACAGCAGGAGTTACCTACGCTTTCCTTACACAGTCTAAGCCAGAACTTGCTTGGATGTGTGGTCGGTTAAGAAACAAGCTTATTCTCATAAAACTGAGAGAAGCCACTGCGTAAGTCCCAAGCACTTCAAAGAGTCAGTGTAACAAACATGATGGGAAACACCAGACGTGGTGAGTGATTCTACTGGGTCCATCCCAGTGCTCCCATGTTTAACTGGGAAGAATTTCTGCTGTGCCACCAGCTGTTAAAGAGCTGGCCCAAAACAGACATAAAAAGAATGAGGAAGAGACTCTCAGCCAAAATGGAACCTGCATCCTATCTGTAAAGAGCTTACGTGAAAGAATATACAAGCAGTAAGGAAATTCCTAGTTGTCATAATTTATCACCGAAGTTTTCAAAAAATATTGTCTCTTAACCTCCTAAACTAAAAATTAAAGCATATCAAAGAGCAAGTGCATGACTTGATCCATAGCATAGGATCAAGTTCTAAAGGTTTATATAATTTTTGGCACAACAGGATTTGCATCTAACAACCTATTCTTCCACTTGATTAGTCATTTAGTTTTATAACATGCAAATGATGAAAAGACACTAAAGAGTCCATCATAGGTAAAGACATGAATCTGTAAGACATCAGCTTTTGTTTTAAAAAGGTTGGTGTTCTGTTCTTTAATTTCAATCCGCCGAATTCCATAGATAAAAATAAGACAGACAAACATTAAATCATTTTTAATGATTTCAAAGAATTCAAAAGAATCAGGTTCACTAGAATCTAACCATATGCTATAATTAAACTGTCATAATTTTTCTAATAAATAAATAAGGACAGTATCAAAACCTACAGTAATAAACTTGGTGCATCGTGTCTCTTTCTGGACAGTTTGACCAAGTAGGCTTTGAACTATGCTTTCAGTTTCTCCTATTTTATCAACTAGTTTTGCTTATCAACAACAGAGGAACTAATAGTATTAGACAATATTGATGGTAAACTACATGTACAAGGGCTGCTCTGAAAGTAATGCCTCCTATTTTATTATGTTGGCCCATGACATCAGAGGCAGATGCTGGTGGTGAGGCACTAGAAGTTGAACCTTTCCAGCAATATTCTGTTACATGTTGTTGCTGTGTGACAGATGGCAGCAGAGAAGCAGTCTGACACAATGGCATCTGACATGGAAGTGTGAATGGAGCAAAGGTGCATTTCTGAAATCCTCCATGTGGAAAAAATGGCACCTACTGACATTTATTAGTGCCCGCTGAACATTTATGGAGACCAAACAGTGGATGTGAGCACAGTGAGGCGGTGGGTGGTGTTTTTCAGCATTTTCCTAGCACTAATCAGTCAATCCTTATGGAAGTCAGATTTATTAGTACCTCTAGTATTTTTTTAATTCACCATATTACACTAGCCAAAAATATACAAGCAAGCTGAGTCAACTAATGATAAATGCTTCCTTCTGTAAGTTTTAAGCAGAACCCGCAGGGTACATTTCCACTTTACACACTGTTTTTCCGGAGTGAATTTTGCCGTCTAACAGAGGAAGGAGTGGAAATGCTCTTATGAACAACCTCATGCCCATGGTCTCCTGCTAAGTGAACACATTTAGCCTGGAGGGTGACTGCAACGCAGGGACTGTAGAAGTAGCTCCTGAGCAGTCCTGAGAGATAACTTGCTGGGTGAATTGCCTTTAAACAGTATGTCCTGGGAACACCTTGTATTTGCTGTTATCTACTTAAATAAACACATGCCTTCACAGGGCTGTTTCACTGGAAAAATAATTTTGCTGCCAACATTAAACATTCTTCACAAAACAAATGCATCTGCACATCACTGACATGTCAGAGCTGGACAGCTGGCATTGTGCTGCCTTTTTACCAGCTCTGTTCTGTGCTGCTGTATGATTCAAACTCTACACTGCTTTCCATCAGATTCTAGGCGAAAGTAGTTGTAACACCATTTGTAATGCACAGCAAATTCTCAAAGCAGCACATTCTGAAATATTTTAGCAAACACAGACCCCTGCTTCTGTCCTTGCAAAATGAGACCATCACACCGGATCCACACAGTCAAATAATAGACTATATATAGAATTAACTTTCAAATTATTAAATAATTAATCCCATAAAATAATATCTATTAAGATGAAGAATAACTCAATACTTCTGATAAGAAAAAAGTTATAATTAGCGTGAGAAACTTTCTTACATTTTAAGCTCTGTACCACTTCACTCAGATCAGTGAAATATTAGGATTTACATTAAATCCACAAAGAGGTTTTGCAGTATCTTACAGTGCTCAGGGGTTTAATAAAACTATTTATGCAGATAGTCTTGAGGATTCCACTTAATTAATTAACTTAATTAATATTGCTATATGTAGACTTTTAGACAGAACGTACACTCTGTCTAATTTCTTGGCACTGATAAGGTTGCCAATCTGTAAGAAATACTTCTGGAAGTAGTGCTTAGGAAAAGAATACCACCGATAACATCAACTTCTTTTGCCGATGTCAAACGATCTGATATTCCTGAACTCTGCATTACTTCCAGCACTAGCCTGGGTGAGCATAAAAGAAACATCTCAGCTGTACCTGCTTCTTCTACTTCCATGAGAAGTTAGGTACAACTGAAATCTTAATGCTTAATGAGTAAATAATTTACACCTGCACAGTGTGTTCGTGACAGAGTCAAACTTGAAATTTTTAACATATTTTTAATGAAGTCTGTCTTCTGACATAGAAAAAGAAACACTTTCAGCTCCTAGAGATCAAAATATGTTGGCAGTATTTGTTGTTGTCCCTCAAATACTCACAACACAAAATGGTTATCAAGTTCAGATATCTATGATAATAATTGACCACGTTAGAACAAACAAATTAGAGGGGAATTTAGATCTTCAGCAGAGAGAGCTATCAGAACTCTAAAGATCAGCAATGTATTTTCCATATATCTGTTTGGAAGATGCTGTTTCATAATTTTTACAACAGCCATCTCCGAAAGAGACGAGAAAACACTGCATTTTTCTTCTTCCCTAATGGACTCTGAAATATTCTTAAAATACAGAATTAAATATAAAAATATGAGTATAGAATATTCAATTGCTCTTTTAATTCCTACATTTGCAACACGTATAGACACATGTATATTGTTTTGTTACACAGGATTTCTACTATTGTAGAACTCTCATTGTACTCTGATCTTAATATAAATGTTATAATAAATTGCATTATATTTCCCCTACAAGATTAATTTATGAAACCATAGTGTGGTTGATGGTGGCAGCTGAACTCCTCAATGGAATTAATTAAAGGATAATCTCCATTGCTTTGTAGCATAGAAACCAATAAATGGTTGCTGAGATTAATGGCTGAGCGAAGCTAAAGTGTTTAAGGAATTGGAAACCCCATTTATAAAACACACCCTACAAAGCAAGAAAGGTTATATCTATGCAGAAAACTGGAACATCAAAAATAAAACAATAAAAATACAACCCAAAACAAGAAAAAAAAATTCCTTCTCTTGTATCTGGAAGTGAACCTTCTTTGTTTGACAATTCTGTAGCGTATACGTGAACTCGGCTAGAATGTAAAAGGAGACAGGAATGAAGCAAAACGTGTGCTGCCTCTTTTGATTGTGCAAAGCAAGGAGTAAATAGGAAAAACACTTAAAAATATATTAGAATAATGGGATATTACTGATGAAAGATGAATATAATTTTTTAAATAGAGACTTTCTGAATGCTAGGATTTTATGTATTCAAGTCACTTTCCCAAACAAAATCTGGGAAATGATAAGGCTTGCAGTGCATGTGGAGAATTTTTTCTTCAGAGCAGCTACCATGCTGTCCTTTGGGTGAAATTGTTTCTGCATCTTCATTGAATCTCTCTAGCTGGCAGAAATGAGATCTGTGTGATAGTTAGGCCTTCTTTTAGCTTGTGTGAAAGCAGAGTACAGGTGTGCGCTACAGCAGATAGGGTGCTTTCTCTCAAAGTTTGCCCAAGCAATAATACCATTTTCAAAAGGGTTGTACAAACTTTTGACAGCAACCATTCTATACTGTTTGTTTTAAATTAACTGAAGGATGTTTTAAGCACCATACACTACTTTGCCTCATTTCCTTTGCATCCAATATTCTCCTTAGCTTTGATTTGCTCTTATAAAAGTTCTGTAAGATTTTTTAAAATTCTTCTTTTCACTATTTTCTTCTAAATAAATAACTTTCAAATTCTGCTTTTTCCATTCATAAGGGGATTTTTCCCTTTATTTTTCTGGCTATATAAAATCAATTAAGTTTAAAGTTAATGAGGGATAGAGTATGGGTTAAATTTGCCGTACCCACACCACAGCGCATCTATACAGCTGATGATGGCTCATAAAATGAATAAATCACCATCTAAGGACAAAGACTTGTTTCAAGATAACAAATGCATTTAAAAGAAAAGGGGAAAAAAAAAAAAAAAAAAAGTGAAGTGTATGCATCACTGCCTGGTCTGTTAGCATCTGTTCTGGTGTTATGCTGCATGAGAAACCTGCCTCAGGAGCAGATCTCTCTCTCAATCCATCTGTGTGAGAGGGAAAGGGAAAAAAACAGAAATCTCCCAGGATGTGTGGCCACTTCATCACTCTTTTAGAGCTTAATTCTTTGGAGCATTGAAATAGGAAACATTAGGTCTTGTGTGGAAAAAGCAGAATTCAAAGGACGAATAACTCACATTTCTCACTTCTGTTAGCAATTAATGTTTTGGAGGCAATAAAGTTAAGCTAATAAGTTCAGCCAGAATTATTACCAGTAATCTTAGGTCCAATTATATATTTTAATCTATGAGCACTAATAATGAGCCAGAAAGGTCGTTCATTGCATTCTCTCAATATTGCTTTATCAGCATTAAAGTCAGAAGTAAATTTACTTCATCTTATTTTCCTTAAGGCCTTAATTACTTAGATGGAAATGTACTGCAATACTGCAAACCATTCCTAGACCTTCAGCAGTAGTGTACTGGATGGTCTTCCTTTAGATTTCTCTAACCTTGCACCCACTCACACCCACTTCTAAAACCTTTTTTATTTATAAAAGTCTACTGTAATGAAAACCATTTGACAAGCAGAAATACAGATCAGGAAACATCTTGTTCAAAATCCAGAAACTGTTCAAAACTTAATAAGAATGTTAAGGTTTGAGGTGGTATCTTTATTAGTCAGATCCTAATGTACACTGACGTAGAAAAAAATCTCAAATTTCTTTCTCTTTTTTTTTTTTAAACAAATCTTAGCTCTTGTTTTATTTGAAATATTCTAATTTTCTGGGAAATAAATGTTATAAGTCCTACATAAAAATAAATATTTTAAAAGAGTATCTTGGGAATCTGAAGGCTTGAATTATTTTGAGCAGTGGTGAGGCTCTGTGAGTTTCCATCTCTTTCAGCAGATCTGAGATCTTTTTTCCTTTATTATCAAAAGATGCCCTTCTCCCTTTAAAGATGATTCTCACAATTCTCATATAAATGTCAGCGTATCCACTAAGTAACCTGTGACTGACACTGTCTCACTCTCAGTCACTGAGTTTTATCCCCAGTGATAACTTATCTCTTTGCAAAGCATTTTTAGACAGCTAGACTGAAATATATCAGGTGTTACTCTATAAATTCTGTATAATACTTGTTATCCTCTATATTTAATCACTATAATTTGATTCCAAACTCCTTTTAGGTCCTGCTACTGATGCAAACACGTTTGATCTGAAGATTATTTAGCTCTGACACAAGTACTTCCCTGTTTCCTTTTTTATATATATACCTATAATGTATCGTTGTTACGACAGACCACAACTAAGAAGTCACATTCTGTCATGTACCCATATATTAGCATATTTCTTACGTGAATATAATATAGCTTACTTGTAGATTGGCTGTTTGAAGTCCTAGCGCTTAACCCTCTGCTATGCACCATTTATTGGTCAGGTGGGATTTATCCCATGTTTTGGCATTTGTCAGACATGAGTCTTTATCTAATCCCAACCGAAATTCCAGCCTGAAAAAGCCCCCTATCTCTGAAGAGCTACTGAACATGCCTACGAAAGGCTTTAAGATGGAGACCCAAGTAGTTAAAATAAGGGTTGATGACATGGCTAACTACAGGCTCTTTCCAGTTTTTACATTTGGCATGTTCTTTTGTTGAGCAAAGCAGAAAAATGACCATGTAAACAGGCTGTGAAGGGCGAATTTGTTGTAAGGAAGATGGTGACATGAGAAAATTAAATCTCTCATGTGGCAGGGACTTGTTCAACAGGTCAACAGCAGGAGCCCACAGGGTAGCACACCTTGTGCTGAGTTTGCCTGCCTTCCTCATTTCCACCTCACCATGCATTATGGCTGCACAGGACCCACTATCTACTTGGCTGCTGTTGAGGAGTAGAGACAAATTTCTTCACACTTAATGTGCCACCACTAAACAAAGCTTCCACCAGTTTCTGCTTATCCTTACACTTGAAATCAAAATCACAATTATTATTCTTAAAATGGTAACGCAGACCTTTCACTTTTTTGACTATTTGAGCTTATGGCTCTCTGACATATTCTGCACCTCAAATTATTTTATAGTTTGGCAAATGGGTAATACAATTTGTGTTTTGTCTTTAGCAAACAAGATTGCTTCTTCCATCTCAGAGCACCGGAGAAGAATAAGGTGAATCCCTAATGCTCAATTTTTAATCATAGTTCTTACCAAGAAACACCATTCCTATGGGACTGAGGCAATATCTCAACAGAGCTACAGCAGCACTGCCCAGCCAATTACATAAAATAATAAAAAATAGTAGCTAAAATGTACTTTAAATATTTTCCTGCATTATTTATGCTCGCTGCTCTCATTTCATAATAGTTACATAAATATGCAGGGCAAATTTCTTGATTCTGATAAACACTGCAAAACCCCAGTAGTTCCAGACACTTATATTCCATGCAGAATTCCCTTTGGCAGCCAATAAGAAAATAATAAAAAGTAGTTTACACATTTACAGGACCTTTCATCTAAAAGTCTCTAAGGGGCTTCAGAGATATGTTCAAAGTAACATTTTCATCTTACAGCTAAGGAAATCAAAGGCTAAAAAGATTAAAGCCCAAACCTTTAAAGATGTCTTTGGAATTAATGGAAGCCTTGAAAACTTTTCAGGATCGGCATCTAAGTGACTTGTCCAAGGATTCACCCTGTGAGCAACTGGAAAATAAAATACAGGTGTCATGAATTCCTTTTTCATTTTCTTAAAGGCTACCAGAGAGGAATTATGTATATTGAGCAAATACAGCTAAGCAGCTTCATATAATATAAAAAAAAAGAGGAATCTCTGTGTCAAAAATGAAGACCACAGTACTCATATAACAATCCAGATATGCCTGTTGACTCACGATAGCAAGTACAGGCAAACACTGTGTATAAATGTGAATGATCTAAGGTGAAAAACGCATTCTTGTCATGCATTGCATTTTGAGACATCTCTAAATATGCAAGAGTTGCCATCATAGATCATGCATGTATGTGTGTAAAAAAGGCTGACTCTTTCAAATAAGGATCAGAGTCTGAAGTTGGATGACGTAGATACATCACTCAAAAGATCTCTATCCCAGCTCTTGTTCGGCTGTTGAGAGGCTTCATTTATGGTCCACATGCATAACTTTGCCAGTGTGTACCAACAGCAAAAAGGGAGAGAGGAATCAGCACCCAAGTTTGTGCGAGCAAATGTTTTTTCAGAATTTAACAGAGATTTAGAATATTTCTAAACTTCATCATTTGCTGATGTGAATTCTTTTAGTAATTTTAATTAAAGATGTGATCCTGCTTCTGTTGAAAATATCATAGACTTTGATGATATATGATTGAAATTAAAAGACATACATTTTACTTAACTTTTTGGTATTAAATGGTCTGGTAATCAGGTCAAAAGCTTTCAAGGAGAATTAAATTTATATTCAACATGAATCCTTTGTAATTTTGTACATACTTTACATATATAATAAATATATGTTACAATATAGAATTTTACTCTAGGATTAATTCAAAATATTTTTATTATTAGTGTCAGCATTTGTTCTCAGGATTTTTCAAATTTCAGAAATGCTAACATTTTTTAGCTTCACACTTTGAAGAAAATATTGACAGCACAGAACACTTTGAAAATTACAGGTATGAAGAAATTGGAATGAAAAAGAAATCTCCTGGATGAGATTATTCATAAGGAAACGTGGAAACACTAAACAGACTGAGATTTGTTAAACAAGAAGAACCCTGAAGCAGGTGAGATATGCATACTAGTTAGAAACAAAGTTATTCAGGCTCACAGGCCAATCTATTTCCCATCACAAGATGGCATTTGTTTTAGAGGCTTCAACATCTTTTAGTTTAAGTGTTGGTGTTATGAAATACTTTTTTTTGCTTTCATTATAAATGTTTGCTTTTTGGGAGTTTACAATTCAGTGAGTAATATATTTTTTTCATGTTTAAACTACTTCTGTTTAGAAGTGATTTTTATTGAAAACATAAGTTCTGCTTTTTCCAGTTGTGCCAAAAAAAAGGAAGTGTGCTTAAGGGGTGTGATTTGCAAAACAGTTAAAAATCAACTATAGCCTATGGTTGTAAATAGTATCCAGAATTAACTAGTGTAAAAATACACTTGATGTCTAAAAACTGATTTTAATAGGTGACCCTTGGTTAATATTTAAACAGATTTTTATTACCTCAATTCTCAAGGCTATTCACCTTCTCCTATATGGTATCTCAGTGTTTTTATGTATTACTTATGTTCTAATATCAATCCGAAAGAAGCAAACTTCATAAGCACACTCCCAATATTTGCCAATACTATTTTGACCTCAGTTCTATTTCCTGAAGAGTTCCAGTTGCAAATCTGTTGCATGAGCACAATCAATACATCTCAAGATATCTCACTTGATAACCCTTCACCCTCTGCCTATTTCATTTCACTAAGCCTAATGCTTTCCTTTATAATTATTTACATACAGCACTGTATTCAACACATGCATCAGCTTCCATGTCAATTTTAATAACTACAAATATTTGGTAATTCAGGCAGTTTGTGTTTCTGGATATCTGTCTTGATTTGATTGCAATAAAAATATTTAGATGAAAAAAAAAAACAGTTGAAAATGGTTCAAAATGAAGATGTACAAAACCTGAGTTATCTAGTACCTCTTGAACCCAATTGAAAGCTTTTGTTCAATAGGGAAGAAAATACGTCAGAAATTTCAAAAGAATGAAGAGAATTCTTATGTCAGTTCCTTTAATTAATCACTTTAACGCACGCTAAAACAAAGTAGGTTATACAGAAATGTCCTCCTACTAGCAAGTACTCTTCCCAGACTACAGGTTAAGGCATAAATTGCTTACAGCGTAATACTGGAAATTCTTTCTTAGGCAGAAAAAACTTTTAGAGAAAAAATGAGCTTTAATCAGTCACACACATATGTACAAGATCCACATAAAATAGCTGTCTGATCTGTCTTCCAATTTTAAACAAACACAATGCCTAAGGCTATCATACTCCTTTTCCTAGATGGGCTTTCTATTTTTACATGTTTGATTTTTCTTCTGCGGATAACATTTGAAGGTTACAGTCTTCATTAACAATTTCCTTCTGTTCAGGCACAGATGGATGACAGCTCTAATTTGAGAGTCATTTTGGAAAATTTGGCAATTTTCCTTGACACCTGCATGCTTCTTTAGAGACCACCATTGCTCTTTTGCACCCAGCCTGAACAACCATGGCTTTCTTACCTACTGGTAAGAAGGAAAACCATATTTCCTTGACTCTATAAAAGCAGTGATTAATGCAGGGGTACTTTCACGTATATGAAAGTAGATATTGCTCATATCCTGACCCAGAAAAGCAATAGTTAGCAATTGATTAGGTGGTTTCAATCAGTCTAACTTGCTCTCACACAGCTGACACTGTGGCCAAAAATTCTACAGTGCAGTTTTCTCGAATCCTTTGTAGGATCGACTTTGGGTTATTTCACTTTATTTCACTTGTCAATCAAATCTCTATTTAAAGCTAAAAGTGTTTCACTTAAGTAGGACTTGACACTAAAGCTTTCCTCATCTTTTGCAATGCAATGTTATATTACTACACCAGTTATTCAAAGGCCAAGATAAGAATGTTGGACTTTAGAAAACACAGATCAGAACAAGACAGTGTAAGATCTTATTTAAGATTCTCATTAATGAGAATTACAATTAGCAAATCAGCTAATGCAAAATGTGCCCCTTCTTTAAATTTGGATTTAGCTGTAGCAACTTATCTCGAAACGTGATAAATTCAAAAGCCAATCTCATAATTCTGCTTATACAAATCTTTTGCAGACGCTTTTATTTTTGTTTTCATTTTGCGTAAATAAAAAAAGTTTGGCCAATAGATCTCTCACAACATAGACTGATCCCAGTATAAGCCTGTCTAAGAGAGCAGCACCTTCAGGCAAGATCACTGCAGTGCAACCAGTGTTAACGGAAACTTTGCCTTTAACTCCTCCAGAATGAAGATTTCACTCTCTCTCTCAGGTTGAGCACGTCTTTACAAGACTTATTTTACAGCCGTGAATAAATGTTCACCTACATCCAACAGACAGGCTTTGAGGCACTGTGGATGCTTTGCAGTGTGCTGGAGGCAGAAAGCGGGACATGGGACTGCTGAGCACAGCGTGGGGCAATCCTGCAGAGAACACGAGCTGGTGCAGCGGGACCCACCCAATTTCTCTTCCTTGCAAGTAGTACAGAGAATGGCCAGGGGAAATAGGGCAGGACGCAGCTTCCCAGCAGTCACTGAATGAGGTAATAACTCCTTGGCAGTGAAAGGAATTTCCAAGCAACCCTCAGGCACCAAGAACCAGTTCAAGGAGTGCAAAGACAACCCTGTATCCTCTTTTACACTGAAATGACACGCACAGCTGTAGTGGATGAAGGAGAGGTAACATGCAAAACAATTTCACCTAACCCCGTATTATATGCCTTGCTCAGTTTTCAAAGAGGTCCCTGTATAATGAGACTATAATGTTCCCTCTCATGTTTTCAGTATACCATTACTGATCCACGCTCCATTTTTTTTTATTTTTTTTTTCAAATGAAACAGAAAAGGATACACTCCAAACACCAGCAACAGCAAAATCATGATGTGTATATTCAGTTAGATCGTAAGGCACATTGCCATGAACAATGAACTTCAGGACAACAGGGTTTTAGATATTTTAATCACAATATATTTTTTTTTCCCTTGCCGAGACATACTCAACTTCTTGACAGCAATATTTAATTAATGTTGTCTTATGTTCTGGTGCAATATTGGTGGCATTGTTGCTGTTATGAAGTGAAGCACCTTACTCTGGCAACATTCTGTACTTCTTGACAAAAGAATGCAATTCTAACAAGATAGAAGATAAAATAAAATTTTAAAAAAGACATAAAATAGACAAATACATAATGGAAAAAAATACACACGGTCATGGTTTAATTTTAACAGGGACTAAGTGTAATTTTTCAGAAAAATGAAAATGTATTCTATAATTCATAACTTTAATCACAGAATCATGAAAGCAAGTTAGAAGAGACCTCAAAAAGTCATCAAGTCTGTGCCTTGCCACACGATGTCTGATCTGGGAATTTGTCTCAATATATAGTCAATCGGCTTTTCATATTAAAGGATAAACATAATAGTCCTTGTACATATTCCTTATATTACCAATTTTACTAGTTTTAGGAGGATTGGTCTGAATGACTTTAAATGAGGGGAATTACTTACTGAAATTTTAAGGTAAGAATTTTAAATGTCCAATGTCAGCAATTGAGAAAGGAGTGCACTCACGATAATATTAATGTAATCATTTTTATAAGGCAACGCATTTTGATTTCTACTTATCCCCTGCTTTGTTTAGAGATAGAACACTATCAGCTGCAAGCAGTCAGTAGCATCACAGCTACTATTACTGAGACTCTGTCTCTTCCTGCAAGAGAGCATATATTCTGCAATGAATTCAACACGCAGCACTGCAATCCACAGCGTTTCCAACAATTTGCAGTCCCAGAGTACATGGATTATGAGAGAGTACATGTACAAGCACCACACATACTGAAGGCAGTTTTTAAAATCATTTCTAAATAGTCTTCAGTACTTCCTTGAATGTTCCAACAGCAGAGAGCTGTAGTGATATCTGCTAGAAGTTCTGTATTTTGCTGACACATTTACTAAACATTTAAAGTGTGATGGTTTACCTAAGTTATGAAAACTGAACAATATACTTCAGATCAATACAGAAGGTATGTTTCTGAAAGATCATACTTCCTGCTATTTTAATGTTACAATCCCTAATCATTCATGAAGATTACCAGTTGTAATCAGTGGGTTAAATTTAAAAATGAATTTGTTTTACAAATTACACAAACTGAAATAAAAAAATTCAATCTTGTGCTCATAAATGTCAGTTGCAATTTTTTTCCATGTCAGACACAACTACATATTCTGTGTATGTCAGGAATGTGCCATGAGCATAATCCACGTTTGTGGTTGTGGAAAATTCAGTGATGTTCTGTACTAATAAATAAATACATTAAAAAATAAAATTATATTAAATTTAGTTTCCACAGTAAGCCAGATCACTGAGGAGTACATCAATAGAACTCTACAGAAGCCAAACTATTTCTGGCCATTTGCTCAGGATCTGGCCCTCTATGTCTCACTGAAATAATTTTTTTAAATGATTAAGTAAAGTACTGCTCATATAAGGCATTGATTTTTACCATTGATTTTGTGCTGGCATTTGAGCCAAGCCTCAAGAAGCTTGAGCGCTTTATGTATTTACAGCTGTCTGTTGGCAAGGAATAATTCATTCCCTCCAAATAAAACATGCTCCTGGAGCTTATAAAAACAGCATTTTTCTAGACTAGATTTACAAACAGCTTTTTCGAATAAAAAGTTAGAAAATGTACTTTAAATCTCTGAAACAAAAGCAGAACTCTGTTTCTTGATATTTTTGGTTTGTCAAACAAATAAGACAGATATAGATTATATTTTCCTCCCAGGAGAGCTTTTCCATCGGCAGAGAGCAAAGATCAATGATGAACCATCATCTCGTAACGAAGGATTTCCAGTGACAAAATGAAGTGTATTGTTTAGCGCTGTTGTTTAAATATGTACATAGGAAAATTTTAGTTGCCTGTCACTGCATTTTTCCCAATCAGACAAATGAATCTATCATTTTCTTTTTGACTGATCAGAAGCAATTTCAGAAACAGGTCCAGCACTTACCTCTGATTCATTTCAAAGCCTCTCCCCTAAAAGTGTCACATTCTAACAACAACAGTAATTAATTGGCCTTACTTTCAAAAGCTATTGCCTATATGTGAGAATACCACCCTCACAGAGACAAGCATCTATTTATTTAAATTAATCATTCCTCCAAAATCTCAGCTGATGCAAAATTGTTTTTAAAAATGACCACTTTCTTTTTCCTCTTTCTTACAGCGTATGCCTCCACCAATGCTGAAGTAGAGAATCCTCCTAACTATGAGAGCTTTGTCAAAAGGGATAGAATGAATGGTATAGGCAGTTATTCTACACCCTCCATCCATTTTGTCTTTCTACTGGTTTGAGGGACCTTTGGCTGAGCACAAGACCCAGAGCAGACTATAGGAATACTAGTGTAGGTGGCTACCTATTCAACACACTTATAGACAACACTGTGGTGGTGGCTGAAAACACGGCTGCTAAAGTATTTTCTTTTAGGTCTTACAGAGTGACAGTTAACTCAGCATATGAGTCATAATTTTAATGATGAAGGGTTTCATTCCCATTTCAATTACGGAAAATAAATGAGGCAGAGAAGGCAGAGTTCAAAAAACATCAGAAAGTACCAAAGAGTCAATAGACATTGACTGAGTTACAAACCTGACCACAAAGAAAACTGTTATTTACGAAAGATGAATTGGGTTTGCTTGCAAGTTTTAGACTGACTGGAAGCTCCAGCAACTCTCCCCCTTTAAAGACAGTTTACAGAATTTTTCACAAAAATAGCCATCAAATCCAAATCTCAGACTAATCTTCCTGGCATCTATTTACTGGTGAACCAACCAAGTAGTAATCACTGGAACCATGCATAACAAGCCCATTTTGTGCATTATTTCATTAAAGAAAATAAAGAAGAGGAAACGTATATACCACATTTCTATTACCCACAGGTTTTATTAATCACATACTTATTATTCAGCAGACTGAAAGTTCTTTTTTTTTCTTCTTTGAATTAACAATGGTATCTGGCACACCTTTTATTTCTGAACCCATTGAAGAGCTGTATTCTTTCCATTTTAACGTGCTGCTATTAAAGCCTCAGTAACGTTCAGAGTACTGACTACAGCCACATTCTGCCAACAACCTCACCTTTTCCTAGCACTGAGGAAAGGTTAGGAAATGCCTTTTAAGACATTTAAAGATCCTGCCAATACAGGAGAATTAACAGCCGCTAGAGCCTGTAACCATATCCTAGCCATCTACCAAACAGAACACACCAGGACCCTAAAAATTTTTGACAAAAATTTCTCATATATTGACAATCCCTCCCTAAAAATTTTTTTGGGGAGCCACTGACACAAAGTAAAAAAAATAATATTTTGAAAGATTACAAGAGTAATTGCATTTTCCTCTTCACACATTCACAAAGTTTTTTTGCTAAGTACTTTCATTTAAAAAAATAATAATTGTCCTTTGATTGATTGTTCTCAGGGCTGTTGCAGTATTGTCTTGAAATCCAAATTTATCAATTTTGGCAAAGCTACCTGCAGTGTGAACATTCTCTAACAAGAGAGGAATTTGTCTTGCTACTGTTTCTTTCTGCACAGCTCCTCTTTTATAAAATAATAGTTTCATTACAAGACTTTACATCACTAGAAGGTATGTGGTTCCAACTATCAAAGTAATGTGTATACGAACAGCAAAGAGGACTGGGAAGAGGAGGACCACAATGAGGATAAAGGGCCTGGAGCATTTCCCCTATGCGGAAAGGCTGTGTGACCTGGGTTTGTTCAGCCTTGAGAAAAGACGACTCAGAGGGGATCTTATTAATGTTTATAAATATCTTAAGTGTGGGAGACAAACGGACATGGCCAACCTTTTTTCAGCAGTCTGTGGGGACAGGACAAGGGGAAAGAGCCATAAGCTAGAGCAAGGAAGTTCTGCACCAAATATACAAAGAAATCTCTTCACAGTAAGGGTGATGGAGCACTGGCACAGGCTGCCCAGATGGCTTGTCGACTCTCCTTCTCTGGAGATATTCAAGACCTGTATGGACCTGCATAACCTGCTGTAGGGGGCCTGCTTTGCAGGGGGTTTGGACTTGATGATCTCTGGAGACCCCGTCCAGCCCCTACAACTCTTTGATTCTCTGAAGTCTAAGTGATATGCGCACACCACAAGGTCAACAACAAAACTAAATCCAGCCTACTGTCCCATCTTATACTTCATGCATGAACTGACAGCTGAGGCTCAGGTGCCATAAATATATTTTCATGTTTTATCCCTTGTCTATATGCATTCTCCTACTGTCCCTTTTCTTTCATACTGAAAAGCTGAGTTTCAGAGAGATTAAGCTAAGTAGCATATATTAACTATGGTTCATTACACATACCAATGGAAAAAAATATATTGGTTCTGAAATGTAGAAGAGAAAAAAATAAGTGTTACAATAGCACTGGCACAAGTTCTGATTATATAAGGACTTTTTCAACGTATGGATATTTTTCTCTTTATTAAAAAAGATCCAATTTTTTTTCTGATCTGGAAGTTAAAATTGCAACCTGCACAATATGATTCTTTAACTACTTTCAGCCTTACCAGCTTCAAAGCTTACTTCCCAAACCGAACTGTAATTCTTTATCCAAAGTACAACAATAAAAAATTGGTGTTTTAACAGCTAAATATCTGATGACCATATTGCTTGAAACTTTCTGTTATTTAACTCTTCTCAACATTTAATGTAATAACATGCTCCATTATATCTCTAATAATCAATGTAAAAATTGGATTATTGAATGGCAGCCCATTTATAGAGCATCCTTTACATTTAAAGACCTAAGCCAGCCTAATTACATGCCAAGTTTTCCAGGATCCATTAATATGCTCTATTTGTCAATGCAGTTTTTGCTAAACATGGCATACCTTAGTCTATGAAAAATGTCTGATTGATTATAATCAATACACTGTTCAAACCACAAGACATTTTTTGCACTGCTGTATAACATAAAATGGATTTAAAAAAATACAAGCTTGTGCCCATAATCCTCCATCAGAAACAACAGACTTTTTATATTCTTTCACTATGAATGACACATTCTTCTAAAATCCTCTCAAAATGCAAAGGAGAGACTCCAGAGCTAAACAGATTTCACTAAAAAGATGACGTCAAGTTCATGGCTTCCATGCTCACATCATATGCACATTGCAGCCCTTTTCCCCCACCCTCCATATATATAGCACATGCAAGCCTTACCTGAACATTTTTAAAGCTCCATTACTCATTCTGCAGGAAGACTGAAATGATCTTCCCATTACATAACTAATCAGCCTATTTTCCACAACTTTTTGCTAGAATGAAGCAAATCCCATTACATTTGCTATGAACGAGATATGAGCATAAAACCAGGTAATTGATTCTCCATTGATTTAATGGAGACATTCAACCAAATTATACCAGCTGGTGATATGGGACACCCTGTTTAAAAACATCTGTATCACAGTAATTTTAATTTTAAAAACAAAACAAAACCTTCAGAAACATTAGCCTTCATCCCTTTTACTTATGGGATCATTTCTATTTGATTTCTCAGGATTAGTGAAAAGATTTCAAATATGTTAGTAGGTCTGTAAGAGGAACATGTACAGTTGAAAGAAGGTGTTTGAGTCCAAGTGAAATTTAAACTTAAATGCTGTAAAAAGGAAAGGAGGAGAGTGAAGGTCCAGGCACTAGTTTTTTCTGTTGTACATTCAGATCCTACTTATTGTTTTTTTCTCTGCCCAGCACCTTTGCAGAACGTTTTGGTTTTTTTTCTTACACCATTTTTCAATAGATCAACATGGCAGAATACTCCTCATAAGATGAAATTGTACACTTATTAGTGGTCAAAGGCTAAAGGCTATCAATGAAATTAACTGGATTATTTTGCTTAGGTCAAAGAAGGTTGACAGTAGAGTATGGATGTTGAAGAAATCAGACATAACAAATGGACAATTTACATCAACAGAAAATTTTCATAAAGGAAATATAGTGTTCCATAAAGGGCTCTAGAGATTTATTTTTCATTCCCATGCTTGAAAAAAAAAAAAAAAAAAAAAAAACGAAAGAAAAGTAACTAATACCGCTGTTTATTCTCAAAGTACCATCAGCATCATCTTTGGCCCTAGTGATCATACGAAAGAGATGAATAGTAAGTCCTCTCCACATGAATCAATTAACATATGCTTAGTAAAATAATCAGGACCAGTTTTTGGACCAGTCTTCTGTCTTCTGATTAATGCTTTTCATTAGAATTCAATGGAGAAGGGAATTCTGTTCCCTGATGCTTTAACTTCCTACCACAAATACCACTTCCACAGCCCAAAAGTGGACACAGCTCTGCAAAGGGGATTAGATTATGTGGGGGATTTCACAGGAGACCGAACTGAATACTGAAGTTTGAGCTGTAGTTTTGAGGCTCCATCAACCAAGTATTAAGTTTTACCTAATAACCATGCCCAGAATTTTCTGAAAGTCATTTAGACATAACACTGAGAGGGAATGAGATTGAGGAGGGCAGAGACACCTGCATGTCTTCAGGAAAAAAAAAACCACAGATGAAGACAAAGATTTAGAACAAGAATATTACCTAAAAGGTGCTTAGGAACTGAGTGGCGAAGTGCTTTTCCATTGACAGTCTCCTGCTGTGTACAAGAAAAGTCATTTTCCATTTTTCTAAATAAGTGTGACTTTACGAAGAAAAAAAAAATCCTCTTGGAATATTATCTAAAACCAGAAACAATCTGTGCAACCACACACACTGCAATGAAAAGGTTCATTTTTGCAATGCGTTTTTGAAAATTACTATTTTAAGGGATGACCCTTTCTATATAATGCACTCAGTATCACCATAATCCAAGGAATTCAAATTTATCAACAGCTTTTGCAGTAAGATGGGTAAAATACCTTGTGCTGGAATTTGGCAAATGTTTTACATTAATAAAAACTCCAATGATGGTAACATCCCTCCAAGTCTACTGGGAAACAGATATAGAATTCCAGCTCAATTTATTTTCAACTGCATCCTAAATGGTATAAAATTTTGGGTATAACTGACATACAATTTCAGATGCCAAAAGGTGGCAACTGTAGATGTTTCTCTGTAGCATCCAGTTTAATCTAGAGTCTCAAAAATCTTACTGGCCAGTAAAGTGTGACTTTGCAATTGGATGAACATCTAACCACAGAAAACATCAATATTGATTTATAGGAGAACAACCCTTATCTTCTTTGGTACTATGACAATTTTCAACATAGTATTGCAAAAAAAGAGAATTTTCCTGAAGAACCTCCTCTCCCTCCTATAATGTGGAGCAAGACAAAGATGCAACACATCTTATGCACAGTAATTTCTGTCCATAAAATACCTCTGTATTAATCCAAGACAAATGAGTGAGTTCTTGGATTTAATTCAATTTGATTATATATAATGTAACATATCAACAAACAATATAAAACCCTAAGAGATGTGCATATTTGTATGCTGGCAGGAGATAAGTTCTTACCTGCCTTGGTGGAATCCTTACCAAAGTCAAAACCCGTATCATTCCCTGCCCTACCACTGTGATTGTATGCTTTGGATTAGCTATGTGGAGACAAAACATGCAAATAAACCCACACATTTAAACCACACCACTAGATCATGCAACATCTTTCCATGATTTCCCATCAATTAATATTGGTTTCACTCAAAGAAAATATTCCCTTTTAGACTTGCTTTTGAAAACATCCATCTTTTTTCCCTAATGATTTAGTTATGGTCTATAAAGATCTATATCTTATATGAAGGAACACTTTAGCATCTTGTTGTAGAGTCTCTTTAACTGTTGGGAGTTCCATGTCCTACTTCCATGAAAGACAGCTCATTTAAAAAATCAAAATTAGCTGCATGTCTTTTTAAAATTCTGCCCACAAACTGTCTGTAGGATTTTTCTGTAGATTTCACTGTGATAATTTCACTATTTGTTAGCTTGACTTTGATGTTTCTTTCTGCTCCATCTGCTTTGAAATATGCTGTTATTATTCTATTAATAAAGACCCATTTTTTTTTCTTTTTTTTAGGTTGAGCTATGGTAAAAGGTGTTCAGAAAGACAGTAACATAAAAAAATCTCCCAGTGAAAGAACTACCTGGGGACTTATAAAAAGGATACAAGGACAATGATAGTGCATCTCAAGTATAACAGCAGACACACATAAAATATACAGCATACATGAGACAAAAATTACTAAGGAGTAAGAAAGAATGCTTTTAAATGGATTAGGATAATTTTGCTTATTACATTTTTATACACCACTGGTGAGAGGTTGCGACTGAATTCACAAAGGCAATGCATGCAAATAGTTTGGATGATTTCACATCAGAAATAATTTAATATTTACACTGCGCATTATTTTTTGAGGGGGAAAAAAAAAAGCTATTACTGACTACATACTCTGTGGCTGAATCCCAAGCACTCATGGTGGGTTGCAAGCTGTACGTAAATCACATGGTTTTGAGAAGCTGGAGCTGAAGCACACCCCCCTACTTTTTTTTAATAAACTGTTAGTCTTGCTTTATGGCTAGGTTCCTACAAACTGTGGCAACACAACCAATAACAGTTTTCTCATGTTATCACTTCTTAACTGAAAAGTATTTGCAAGGCTTAAAAGCTTTAAAATTCTCAGATCAAATCAGACCAATACCTAAGGACTAAGACCTTATTGTTCTAAGTATCAGTAGGCAAATATGGAAAGCTGAAGTTCTCAGAAATTAGATTTCCTCCTAAGTTTCTACTGTGATACAGATATTACTAAAATTAAATGTCCTGCTCTGTTCATTAAAGCATGCCTTCATAATCCTAATGTTTTACTTTATTACGAGGCAATGCAAATAGAAAACAGGGAAGTTTCTAATTTATAGCAGAACATGCAAAAGGCAGACCTACATTCAGTGTGGATTATACAAAATACAATAGACATTTCAGCAATAACAAAAATACACATTTTAGAAGAAATTACCAAGAAACAAAAAATAATCTTTTCTTGAGGTTTTTGGTTGATTGATTGGTTTTGGTGTGGGCTTGTTTTTATTTTCTCGTTGTTTGTTTCAGTATTGCAAGAAAGACAATTTCACTGTATTTACAGTGGTAACCCGTGCTTACAGAAAGATCCCTTTTTTTATTAAGTTCTGTAAACTGAGATGAAAACCTTTTCAGCAAACAAAAGCCTGTGGTGGACAATAAGGCAATACTCCAAAACTGTTTTCATACATAAATGTCTCTTTACAGTATTGTTGTTAGATATTTCATAGTGAAATTTCTAATATGTGTCTGTGTATGTAATTTCCCTCAATATAATAAATACAGATAATTCACATATACATTCAACACTGTTAAAAAAAGTTATAAATTGGCAAATTGAAGGAATACAAAAATTAAGCAGTGGCAGAATTTAGGAAACAACAAACTTCTGTCTTCTGAAATTACTTAAGCATTTTGATCAACTGAGAACTGCAATACTAACTTAATGATGTATCCCCAATTTATTTTATTGCAAATGTAATAAATTAAGCTTTAGTTTTTAAGAAAAAAAAAAATTAAAAAGTTGCTTTTTTTTTAGGCGTAAGTCCTGCAGTTTATTTTAAGCTTTTGTTTTCTGTATAATAAGATGCCACTGTTCACTGATATGATCATTCATAGATACTGCACTTACTTTGCTTGCTAAGATTGTGATCTGTCCTGATGTGAATCCAATTGTATAAGATATCAGTACACTAATATTGATTAACTGTAAAATAACCCAGACATAAACTCCAGGGCAGTATAATTTATTCTTCTATCATTATTCTGACATTCTACTTTCTTACTAGAGAGTAGGTTCTTGTCAGAAAACTTTTCTTTTTCTTTGCTCTTTACTACCAGCAGAAACGAAATAATGAGCTATGTGGATTCTGAGTTTGGCCCACCGCAGCAGCTCTTTCCTACTTCAGATATATCAGAAAAAAATATATAACCAGGAAAAATGCATTACTAAAAAAAAAAAATAACATCACATTTTTTATATTTAAGCAAATTTTTATTATTGTATCTCCAAGATTACTGACTCACCAGGTATCAGGTTGTCTGTTCTATTAAGCTAATACCCTGTATTACATTTATCAGAAATACAGCCTTTTGCATTGAAAGTGGAATCCTGATCTTGCTCCCAATTAAATCAATTGCAAAGTTGTTACAGCCCTAACCACAAAACAGGGAGAGTGTCTTCTATTTATCACAGTACATTCTTTGTATTACTCAAAATACACCAGACTGGGAGAGAGAGAGAGACCATTATGAGAAAATACAAGGTAAAAATTTCATCTTTACTATAAAAAAAATAAACTAAGAAATTACATCCTGAAGTAAGTCAGCTCAGTCTGAGCGAATTTACATCAAAACCACTGGGAACTTGTAAGTGAGAGCAGACACCCAGTTTCTACAAGTGCTACGTCTTGCTATATAGAAAGCTACAGATCTTATGGTCAGTGTAGCTGGTATGCTGCATCTTTAACATACTTAAAATATATTTTATATGTGAAGTATCTTATTGACAATAACGGCAGCCTCCATTCAGCCTTGTTTCCACCTCAGTTCTGTTTTCTAGGCCAAACAGAGATTACCATCACATTTAGTAATCTTTGCACGCAGTAAGACTTCCACAAAGATGCTGAGGTCAGCCTTTTAACTCTATGTTTAGTAGAGACAGCCATAATTCTCCAGACTTTCATAAGTAATATAATTGTTGCTCTGTCTGAGCAGTAGCTAAAAAAATGAGGGAATCATAATTTGGAAATCTTTCAATTTTATGGAAGAAGTCTAATATCAGAAGACTAAAGTAATTTACATTAAAACTTGCATGTTACATGTGGATTTAATACCATGAAACGTATTTTATCTAACTTTCCAAAACATTTAGTTTGAAATTGATCCTTTCAGACTTCAAACTTTTCATTAGGAAGTTCCTAGCTTCAAAGATGTCAATTCTATTACTCCACTTCTGTAAAAATACTTTTCTGATGCACTGCAGGGTTGTAAAATAGCAAACAGCTGGTCATAGAAGAAATTGATCATTATGGATTATACTGTAGTTACATTTTAAAGTGAGATGGCAATTGCTGAATGAAATAATTTCATCACAGCCTGAAGGAGAAGATAAAGGTTGCAAAGCAAACTACAAAGTTAAAAGGTATGATATTTTTAGGAACAAGAAAAGACAAATTATTTGAGTCAATCCAAGGAAATTATCATCACTCCATCCACTGATCTGAAGAATCTTTGTTTCAGATCTTTCTCCAAGGCTCCTTCTTCCTCTTACCTGTGTAAGAAGCCTTAGTGACTTCACTTGCATCACTGGCTTCAAAATAACTACTCAGAGGAGAAGGTCAGATTTCTCCCCTTTGCAAAGTGGTCTATAGTATAGAAAGCACTGTACTGCACTTCAACAGCAGATGGGGGCTCCAGATTGCCTAATTTTTGTCTAAATCTCGGGTTAAGTGATCTACAGTTAAGGCAGGATTTAAGGTAGGCTTCCCTTAACTGACACTGAGGGTTGGCAAAGTTGGTCTAAATCTCACAGAGGGATCAAGATTGCCTGATTGACTGTTACCTGTCTTAAAACCACTACACTCCACCTCACACTTTAAGTTCCCTGAAATCCTCCATGAACAATCTCTCAGTTATAAATCCCACATTTGCAGAAAGCAGTTCCTTGGTTCAGGCAGGAGAACAGGTGAGTTCCGTTCAGAGAACACTCTGATATATGCAGGAGCTTGGTTTTCCACAAAGGGACAACCACAGCATCTAGTGCAGTTCCCAAGGACAGCAGGGATACCTCACTGTATCAACCCAAAGAGCTCCTCTGAAGAACCTTAGTTCTTGGACAGACTGCCCCGAGACCCAAATTAACAAGGTCAAGGACTCTGAATATCCTGTTGAAATCAGAAACTTATTTTTCAAGTGTGTGACTCACGTAAATTGGGCAGAAATAATAAAAATCTAAATAAACTGCAAGAACAACACATTTGGCAGACTGAAATCTAGCTTCCAGTCAGGTAACGAGGCAACAGTTAGTGTTTAAAGCACATCTTAAAAAAAAAAAGTCAAATACAATTCCAACACAGTCAAATGTAACATTAAAATCCCTGTAAGAAGTCATTACTTTATTGCAGTTTAATGTACTGTATTTTTATTTAATAGCATGTTTGTGTTTACCTGTTGTATGTAGATATGCACAACACCTAATAATTTTACCTACAGTACTTTTAAATGCCATTTCAGCATCTAAAGTTTATTTCAGTCTTTTAGACCTGATCATTCCGCTCTGGACCAGCTCCACCAGCATCTCTAAGGTCAGATATCAACATCTTTTTTTCACTCAAATATCATAATTAAATATAGTATAACAAGGAATCGGGAATTTTTAATATTTGACCTTGAAGTCTGCAAATTTTTCACCAGGCTTTATTTTATATTGGCTCCATGGTTACATTTTACTTTTCTTATTAGTCAAATTGGTACGGGGGAGATAAAGGGCCAGTTTAAGTTTCACATTTAGGAAATAACTTCTTAGAAAGACCAAATACTGGATCCACTCATTCTGTTAAAACTTCTAAGTCAACCTTGTCGGTTGGAAGGGCTTCTTGGTAGGAACGGCTGTGAAGGGGCAGATTTAGCCCACAAAAATGAATAACACAATGTAAATTTTGAATGAACTGAAAGAATTAAGAGAGTTTTTAATTTGTAGTCCCACTAAGATGATGGAAGTAAGATTAGCCGCTGGAAGTAAAACTGAGAGAAATGGATGAAGAAAATAAGTAAACAAAGGTAAATGGAAAGCCTGCTTTTGGACATCAGTGAATAAACTGAAACAGCCATTTGCACATTGATCTGAAGGGCTCACTGTGGCTATAAAGGAATGAGAAACCTAAATTCTTTTCTGTCATGAAGATGCATAAAACCACTCTATTCTTTTACATAAGTCTACTTTACCAGAAGGAAACCCCCATCCTGTCTCACAGTTACATAAGTAGTATTATAATTTATGAGAAGGGGGATATTTGTTGTTGTTTGCCAAGATTTTATTGTTCTGCTTTTGTTTTTTAATAAGAAATAGAAATAAGTAGTGAAATGTATATAGTGCTGATGAAAGCTAAGGTGGTGGAGGGGAGAGGGGCTGAGACTGAGGGGAGAAGGTGAGGAGGAGCAGGGACTGCAAACATTCCTGTTCTCTGAAGCCTTAACTGAACAGCTGGGGATTTTTCCCTCAATTTCTATTGTTCTCCCTCCTAATTCTCTTTCTCGTCCTTTCTCCTCTTCCACCCCTTTCCTATTGCTTCCTTTTCATACATTCTTCTGAGTTGTGCTGGCACCAAGGGACAGGTCCAGAGCAGGAGGGAAGGTCCAGCAAGCCTGAAATAAAAACCATTACAAATAAAAGAAAAAAAGAATCGAGAAATTCAAATGAACTAATCTAACATTTTCAAATAGAGTTTCCTCTGTCTCTGCCGACCAGTGTGACATAAGTCTCTACTGCAGAGATGATTTTGATCTTAAAAGATCCAACACTAGCCAAGTTATTTTGATTATAATTGATATTTAAAACATTTACTAATATTTGTGACCAAGCATCAAGAATTTCTGAACCCATTTTAAAATTTCTGAAATGAAATGTCATACTATATAGGATTGTGCATATAACATAATCATCATCATCTTGGCATTCCTGAAATAATTTATTTCTTTAAACTCTAATTACTTTTCCTGTAATTGCTCTTTTCATTAGCAGGTCCCTGAGCAAATATTCCTCATTCAGCAACCCTGGACCACCTACTCACACAGCTGTTATGGTTAGACCCAGCAACATCAAATGGCAGAGTCTGGCTAATACCCTTATGAAGAAGTTCAGTTGTGTTCTTCTATGTCCCCACATCGTACAATCATGAGGTCTTTATAATGCTGTGTCAACACTGTACTTCCAAATCTGAGTCAAAAATGCATGACTGAAAAGGAAAATGTTACAGTGCATAAATAAAACTGAGGAAAGAGCTGACTTAATCAAGTCAGCTAGGAATATGATCCTTGAAAATCCATTTTTTGTGAAGACTGCTCAGACAATGCATTGTTGAGATAAAGTACAAAAAACAAAGGTAGAAATATCAATACATATCAAAGAAATGAGATAAAGACAAAAAGGTAGTAAAGTGCATAATGTGACATGGTAGCTGCTGCCAACACTGTGAAAAAAAAAAAGGACAGCAGCGTAACGCACAGGGCAGTAGCACAAATGGGCAAGTTTTTCTGCAAAAAGCCTTTTTCAAAGTCATTTACAATTTTCAGATTCAGATCTTCAGCTTTTTGCTGATCTACTGTTAACTTTTTGACACAATAACTATATAGTTACATTAATTCACATATGTAAAGTTTATGTTGATTCAATTGACATCCACATGATCCTTATCTTTCAGTTATTTTCAGAGGTTTTTCAAATGAGGTCCATGATTGTACCCAGTAACTGAAGTGCCTGGATTTTATGGTAGAACACTGCAAGGAGAATTCGTTGAGGTTGTAGGGTTTATAAACTTATAAACAGTCAGAAAATTATATGAAGTGATGGGGAAAAAAAAAAAAAGGTATGAAATCTTTGCCCCAATAGAAATCTCTGGGAATTCTGTCATAGTTTAGAACCGATTCAAACTGTTTGAAAATACATAGTGATTTCCTTAAAAAAAAAAAAATAGTGAAGAAGTGGAAATTCAAGTAAAAGCTTAAAGCCATGAAGATTCTAGTAACCAAAAAAATCTATTTTCAATCAAATATTTAATTAAGAAATCAGGATTTCAACAAGTGGGAAGAGAAAGAATGGGATTTATCTCTCTTTATCCATCAAAATTTTAGGAATCTGTGCTCTCTTTCTCTCATACGTGAAAAGAGAGAGGTATTTTAGAAAAGTTGTTCATCTCAGCTATCCATAGATGCCTCTTGGGATATAACCCATAGCTCTGTGGAGGTGTCTATATATCTCCATTGAGTACAAAGCCTTAAGCAACTGTGTTAGACTGCAATGACTGACTTTCTGATGGCTAAAATGATGACTAGCTTAGATCTGAAAACCCATTTTTTAAACAGCAATGTTAAGAGAGATCAGTCTATCCTTTTGTGTGAATCACTTCATCAAAGTCTACAGAAAAATATGTTTTGATGGGAAATTTTGACCAGCATATGTATTTTGACCAGTATGTATACAGGACCAGGTTTCTGTTCACTTGTAACTCTCCAGAGCAGAGCACAGCCTCATGAATAGTAACACAGTATGCTTCTCTCATAAAATAGTAAACAATAAAAAATATAATATCAATGTGCTGATGAATTATCCCACTAAAGCACAAGTGACATAACATCAAAATTTAAATCTACTTTATCTGTTCATTGTGCATAAGGTACATTAATTGTCTACAACTTACAAACACACAATAGAAGATGCTAATACCTTTTCATTGCCAACCTTGCAGGTGGCCCATTTACTGAGCTCCCACTATATGCAGGGAGAAAACATAACTACACCTTTCTTACTCTGCAGATTGAAAAAACAAATTGAAATAGGTCAGAAAACGGATCTATTGTGCAGCGTGTCAAGTGTTATGTTTTACTGTATGTAATCAGAGGCAAATACAAGACAATAAATGATAAAACTGAAATTTTGTAAATTAGAACATAGTATAAATAATCTCTTTTGTAGTTACCCAAACAGGAGGCTTAGTTTATAGTATTTAATAGATGTCATATGACAGTTTGCTTGTAACATTTTTAATGTCACACAACTTCTACCTTAACATTTATTGGGTGAAGGATCTTTCAATAAAATACTGCAGCTACGAAGAATATATTTCAAGCTCAGAATTGTGATGCTACAAGTACTAAATGCACAGTGTTTCACTGTAAGTCAGTGAGTTACGTCAGCTATTAACAGGAGCTGTTAGCATTCAGTAGCACCTGAGGCCAGATTCTATGTACAAAGATGCACATAACTGTCTTTGTTCTACTCGTACATTTTTGTGTTTTGTTCATTCAAATTGTTCTAATAAAGAGGATGCCTTATGTGGTGCAAAGATTTTTGTATTTTTAAACATCAAACTGTAGTATACCACAATCAAACAGAAAGGACCAGTATTTCCAACACCGTGCAAGTACAACTATAGTTAACTTCCAGTTAACTATAAGGCAGCCTAAAGCTTCTCTATCCAAAGCATACATGTGCAGTTCCTCTTCCAAAACCTAAAATTACTTCTAATTAACAAGATGCATCTTGTATCTGTTTGGCATAAACACTGCTCAGCTCCTGTATGAATCTCCTAGTTAAAACCTTTTGCAGAATACACAGTGCTACTGTGATATTTGTCACACAACAAATGTAGCCTTTCTTCAATCAAGTAAACAATATCCCATTAAAATTTGATTTGTGCCAGATAGCCCTTTTATGTTGACCCTGCATGTCTGAGTAGAGGGAGGATTTTGATGAAAAAAACTATAGTGAACTGCACAGGCTGCAGTAAAAGCATTTGACACGTGGCACATTTGGTAGATTCAAGATCAGACTTTCACCAAGTCATTTAGCAATTATTAAGGTGCAAGAATTATCATTGCATTCTTTCTGAATTACTGCCCTTTAAATAATAACAATAGCAATGCTGCCTTAGCCTGCATCTATGACTGTCCAAGGACTGGGAGCAGAGGTCAGAGGACCATGGTACTGCCCACACAAATTCTCAGCTGTTTTCACACTGACTTCGATGTTCAGTGACTGCATGTCAGCTGGGCACTGGGAGAAGTTCACCTGGGGAAGGACACCTACGTAAATCAAGCTTCACCAGAGCTTGGGGTACTTAAGGAAGAAGAAACACGAGTATGCAAAAGCAAAATAAAAAGCCTGGGGAGCACCATTTAGGGGTCACCATGCCATCATTGATGACTGCCACTCCTGTTAAACCCACCTCTGCTGCTTCCGACCTCAAAGAGCCAAGTCTAAGAAGATATTATTACGTGGCCGGCAGTAACTGTGAAGGAATTACACCACAGACAAATCTCTCTTCCTAAAACAGAGATGCTGCTGCAGAATGGTTGTTGCTTGAGCCCAGACGTTCTGGAAGGCTGGGGGGCATGCGGGGAAGTCAGTGGTGGAGAGGCACAGGGAGGAAACCAAGGAGACAGTGCAGCTTTGTAGCTTTTCTCAGGTGGCAGTAGCTGGTATCAGCGTATATAAATTTACAATACTGTAAAAGTTAACTATTTATACCTAATCAGGAGTGTTTGTTAAGCTCTAAAAGATTGTGTAAGGTTTTGGCTAATTCTCTACCACACTAAAAACATTGGTAAAAAGAAATACCTATATGACCATCTATGATCGTGTCGACCTTTCCATCTATAAATATTGCAGTCATAAAAACAAGCTAATAGTATTCATGCTAAGCAGCCTGAGATACACATAATAATCTGAAGGTCTACTTCATTTTTGGTTTTAATTATAAGCAGATGATTCATGAAGATGGAAAATCACAGTTTGTTGTGTGAAGGTAAATTTCATAGAAAACATTTCCAAAACTGCAGTAAAAATATTTCAGAAGGATTCAGTACATTAAAGAGATTAGTGTCATTGTGGAATACAACAAAAGAAAAGATGAGAACAAATGGTTTAAACTATTCTAATGTGCGTATGAAACAATAATCTTCAAGTCATGTTACCCTGGTAATTGTTCAAAGGTCATAAAATAATTAGTACCTTAACAGAGGTGAAGATGTTACACTGTAATCTTCACACCATTTAAAAATAGCATTTTGTTTTTTTCTGTCAGTCAGGATCTGAGTTTAAAGAAGCTACAAACTGGTTTAAATCCAATTCTCTGGATGACTATGTTGACAGTGCCTCACATTACATAATTTTTCATCTGGAAATTGTCATCTTTTGCCTTCTGTTCAGAAATTCCATAAGTACTTAAAGGATGCAGATCCAGATTTTGACAGAGCAGTGCATCCTCTGAGAAGATCAAGGGAATTCAAAAGTATTCCCATGGGGACAGACCTATCAGTCCTCCCTTCAAACACTATTAAGTTGTTGTTGTTGTTGTTTTTAAGACAAATAGGGGGAAAGCAAAACATTGTGGAAGAGAAAGAAACTGCTTTTAGAATAATGCTTTTGGAGACAAGAGAGCTAAGATAACAGCAATCTGGGAAGAAACTAATTAGGAAAAGCTATTTTAAACAGCACTATGGCAAACTTTCACATATATTCCTACTAGAAGACAGCTTCTGATACAACACTGGCTTGAGTCCATTCTGCTCCTGCTGGTTGGTACGAATGTGAAACACTGAAACAGTAAATGAAAGATTCTTGGGAGTCTAAAGAACTATGCTGAAGGAGAAATCCTCGAGAGTCCTCTGCAGAGAAATGCAGCATGGTGAGGCAGTGCTAAGGGCAGGTCAGTGTGGCACAATGCCTGGCTCAGCAGCAGGCACTGCCCATCTCCAGGTGAGCACATTGGGCCTAAATGGGGGCTGGAAGCTGTACATAGAGGCAGAGCCCAGGCAGATGATGTGTGAACACAGCTGCCCTGCTTGTACTGCAGCCCAACTTTGCTGAGAGATAGCTTGCATGTCTGTGACCAATGCAAATGGGAACCTCCATTCAGTTAGCCCAGCAAACTCAAGCGAAAAGGGGCTGGGATTGCTCTCTGGAAATGCACAGCAAAGACAACCAGGGGAAAGCAGAGATGTAGAGGAGGAATCTTACTGCGTTGGGACAGCAGTGGCACAAAAACAAAGGAACTATAAAACAAAAACAAAGAACTATAAACTGTCTGGGAATAAATTTCGGGCATCAAACAGATTTTCAACAGCTGGAGGCCCAAAGAGGCGAGGTGGGAATGGTACCCCAGCTAAATCTGCACTGGAGCTCAAACAGAACAAGTCCAGCTCAGCACCACTGCAGAACGGAGCTGGAAAACCCATACGCCTCTCTAGTCCTATCTTCTATGTGGAAAAATGCAAAAAGATATTCTTCCATTGCCAGTTGAGGCCACTCCAGTGGATGAAAGCTTGCATTTGGGTCAGCGCTCTGGGCACCACAGTCATTGATTCCTGTTCACCTGTCACACATTTTTATTTGCTAGTAAGTACTGCTTATGATAGCTACTTACGGATGAAAAATTGCTTTCCAAATCTTTCTGTTTGCAAATATCTAAAATTCCTAAATTTGCACATATCAAATGAGATGTAAACAAAAAATAGAAGATGTCACACAAGTCTGGACACACGTAACACATCAGGATTTCGAGCAGTAAGTGCTTCTCAGACTCAATGTAAGACGCAGTTACATCATCACTTCTAGAAACAACACTGCGATTCATTAGATAAAATTTTCATTCTTCCTTCCAAAAATAACACTTGTCTCTTACACTAACACTGCTTTCAGCCGTGTTAGTCATAGCATAGCTATGGAAACATCAAGCTGGAACCGATTCCGCCAACCCGAATCCTACTGTGCCCACATAATGCAGGAAGTAGAGGTATCCTCTTTCAAAATTAGCTCCTTTATCTCTTTTGTAAAATCACACAACCTCAAATTTCTGCAAATGAAATGTATGTATTAGATTACTGAACTACTCAGACAACAGGTGCTTTGCAGGCAAAATATGGGTGCTGAAAATAGTGATTTCTAAACTTTTTATCTCAGACTTTAAGACTTAGGTGAGCAGGAGTGGATCTACAGTCAGCAACTACGTGTACAAAATTACCCACTCAACACACCTGCAGCATTGAAAGAAAGGACAAAAGGAACGTTATCCTGGAAACTGCAGCCTAGTTACTATGTTTCAGTGCTTTAGCAATATCAAAAATGCTTTTCTAACTGTCAATTTCACATAATTTAAAGAAAAACTTTAATTTAAAAATAAGGGGGGAGGGAAATGGAAAGAGGGGTGGAAGATAGATTTTCAATCAGTATGGTATTTTAAAGGCTTTCTTTCAAATTAAATCATGAGAAAATAAGCAGGCTGAATCTTCTTACAGCATAGAGTATTGACACAACAGATTGTAACTGTTTCTGAGAAGTCATCATAATCCATCATGGAAATATCTAGACAGTGCTTTTTTGGATACAATGGATTATTGACCCCAATATACTGTCAAAAGTATTCCATCATGTCAATGCAGAAACCATGCACAAATATGCACTAAACATTTTTACCACACTTAAGCTGGAAAAATCCACCTTGAATACACAAAGCTGTTTTACTACAGAGTAAATTAATAAAAACAACAGAAACTGATTTATTTTTCAACATGACTAATTTCACAGAAGAATGCTGAAGACTTCTAACACACTTTCTACTTTAAAGGCAGCTGTTAAGTTACAGCAATGTACACTGAGTGTGAGAAGCCTCCAAATGAATTAGAAACTGGCCACGCAGTTTTGCTTGTATCACAGTAAGAAAATAAATATATTCTCTGTAACTTACTTTGGTTTCCACATCTAATACACAGCTTAAGTTCACGATCAGTTACAAATCCCTAAAGGCTGCTTAAATAAAATACATTAAGCAATTCCACAAGTAAACGTAAAGTAAACCATAGAGAACACTGCAGAACCAAGCATTCAGCACTTCTACTTTAGCATAATATTGCACTGTGTCTCCGTCCAGAAAAAATCAAAACCACCAACAAGCCTGTCATCTGGAAAAATCCTTCCAAACCGCATTTTAAAGAACCAATATCCTGTCTCTACATCAGGGGCAGCCTCTGTTAAGCATTTAAGCACTATCCATGAAAAGTAACAGTTCCTTCTCCAGTCCTGAACTCCCAGTGACCGTCACGGAAAGTAAGTTTCCCATTCCCTGCCAGCCAGTGGCATTAATAATCATCAAAACAAAACGAAACACCTTCGAGCAAATATCTGTTTCTGATTAATCTCCATCCCAATGAATTAAATTCATAAGAGGCAACCTGCTGCCTTGTTTACGCCTTTGTAATATGAGGAGCAGAAGTTGGATAGAAGGGTTTTGCTGCCCTCAGGGCTACGAAATATGTCTCGTGTGGCAAGGAGCCAGCTCACCCAGGGAGCCTCCTTTGCTTTTTCTCTCACAGCTATTTTCTAATGGATAATTTTTAAACAGACACACACAAATACACAAGTCACCACAACACAGGGCTGGGGTTTTTGCTCGTCTGAAGTCCTGCAAGTATTCATACTCAGAACAAGGACCTGAAGATTTCACCCCAAAATTTCAATTTGGGGATTTCTTCTGAACAGGAGGTTGTGGTGGGGGTCTGCATTTCCCCCCCTCCCCCACTGCCTTCCTCTCCTGACAGCACACAGCACACAAACACCTCTCTTCAGCCTCACAGACCCAGCCTCAATTAGTGCAATGCTCTGCACACATCCGAGCAATGAGGAGGCAGAGAGACGTACTTCAGTCCCCATGTGCACTGCACTGAGACCTTCAGCTAAGGATGGAAAGAGATTTCTTTAAAAAATATATATATATTCAAATCTCACAATGTAATTTACACAGCGTGGAAACACCTACAAGGAGATGAAGTACCTGCACTGGGGAGATGTTCAGTTGTTCACTTCATCTTCCGTTGACAAGGAAACCGAACCGCACTTCATTCTCCAGGAAAACCTTCCACTGCCATCATTTGAAAATGTATTTATTTGTATATATGCATACAGCTATCAGCATCACCATCATGATAATAATAACCATCATAAAATACTGCCGGCAAAAGAATAAAAAAGTCAAGGTGCAAAATGTGCAAAAGTAAGGATCATTTCTTTGGCTGCATATTTTGTTCTGTTATCTTTAAGGAGGAAAAAAAGTATTTAAAAATGGTAACTGTAACATGCTGCAAGAAAAGTTTCACGTTATAAACAGGCATCAAAAACTGAAAAAGAAGAAAAAAAAAGCCCTGCTTATTGCACTGAGTGTCAAAAAAAGAAACAATAACAAAAAACAATAAAATTAACATCTTGCTCTGTGGCTTCCACCAGTACTGCAAGACTACAAACTCTTTGTAAACACTGCTGTAAAATGCATTTGCAAATCCCATCTCTACAAGGAAAAAAAAATACCCTGAAAAAAACACCCAAAAATAAAAATAAAACACCAGAGAAAATCCTCTGAAAAGAGAGAAAAAAAAAAAAAAAAAAAAAAAGAGTTAGAAACATGCCTTCTCTCTTATCTTTAAAAAACAGCATCATATTTCACATCGCTTTCTGTGCACAACAAAACCAGTTGCATATAGAGATATATAGCTACTCAACGTATCGCAGTTGTTGCTGGACTGGCAAGTCTCTATTATTATTATCATCATTTCTCAATCCCAGTGACTCCCGGCCCCAGCAGCACCTTTTGCTCACAGTTTAGGAACCATCGCATGCTAAGAAAAAAAAACTTGTCATCAGCAAAAGATCAAATCCATTTAAACAATAATCAAAGAGGAAGAAAAAAAAAAAAAAAAAAAGAAGCAAAAAAAAAAAAACCGGAAAAACAAAAAACAAAAAACCAAAAGGAAGAAAAAAAAAAAAAAACCAGGACAAAAAAAAAAAAAAAAAAAAAAAAGGAGGACAAGAATGTCAGCGGAAAGGTACTCACCGAGCGGGAGTAAAAGGGAGGAATAAAAATGAGAGTTACTATAAAATACAGTATGGCGGTGGAAGAAGGAATGAGGCGCTTTTTTTTTTCTCTCCTCTCTAGTCTCTGCCTCCGGCAACCGCCACGTGATCCGGAGCCGGGCGGACTGGCAGCCGGGAGGGCGCAGCGGCGGCGGCGCCGGGCGCGGACCCAGCCCGGACTCAGCCCCGCGCCCCGCGGCCGCCCCCGCTCCGCACACGCGCCGGGGCGGCCGCCGGTCTCGGCAGGTGCCGCTCGCGCACGCAGCCGCGCACACACAGCGAGGCGCGGGCACGCAGCCGGCTGCGCGGGCGAGGTGCGGAGGCGGGCGCGTCCTGCGCGGCAGCGCAACTTGCTCGCCGCCGCCGCCGCGTGAAGTTACCGCCCGCCTGTTGCCCTCCGGCCGCGCCGCCCGCCGTCCCCGCCGGGTGGAGAGGGTGCCCTGCCCCGGCGGCGAGCTGCGCGCCGTGCCGCCCCTCCTGCCGCTCGGGCTGAGGCGGTGCGCTGTGCCTATGTACCCGCGGCCCGGGCTGTGCAGGACGTGTTCGTGCGGCTCGGGGTGCACAGGGGGTTCCCCGGCTCCGCTCCTTCCCGGGGCGGCTCCAGCGTGGCGGTCGCTGTACCACCCAGTCGTGTCGGTAGTGTTCCGGCATCTCCTGCAAGAGAGCGCTTCGCGTGCAGCTGGGGAGGAAGGACGGGGACCAGCTGTCCCATCCGTTATTTGCCTTTGTTTCCTGGCCTCTGCCCTGTGTCGCGGCACGGGCTTTCGTAAGAAAGTGACCGGTGGAGGTGGAAGGGGAACAAGTGTTGGGGAGCAGTCAGCGCACCCAGCTCAGCGTGGCAGTACACGGGGATGGACCCCAAGGCGCCGGAGAGTGGCCCTGGAGCGGCTCCAGGTGGCAGCTCTCCCCGTTTTCCCTCACCAGCCCAGAAATACTCCGGAGCAGGCTCTTGCTGTGAGTTTCCTTACATCGCCTGCTTCTCCCTTTTTCTCTCTCCTCACTGTCTTCTTGGCTAATGCAGCAGCCAGGAGAGCAGGCCTCGGGGCTGGGGGCAGCTTGGCTTGTGCTGAGGCATGGCCGGAGCTGAGTGCTGCAAGCCCGGCCTGCAAAGCCTGCACCCTCATCTCAGCAACCCCCAAACTTAACTGCTGCTTCAGCAGTGAGAGGAAGAGACATCTGTGTGAGATAAATTAATGGAGGAAGAGAAGTGCTTCTGTGAGCCAGGTGCTGTGATGGAGGGAGCGATCCTCCTCCTTCCCCGTCCTCCCTCCCTCCTGCACTTTTTGTTTAGAGCTGCTCTCTTTTCATCTGGGTCAGGAGGCAGGAGATGCAGTCAGGTTATTATTCTATAGAAATTGCTTTGGCCAGTAAGAGGATGCCCTGCTTTATAAAAGACTGGTGAGGGCACCAGCCTGCCTTCTTCACGTCCTCGCACAAAGCCTTATCCCTTGCCCCAACCATTTCTTTCTTTCTTTTCTGTCCCCTATCTCTTCCCTAGTGTTTCCAGAGAATGAAAAGAAATGCTCCCTTTCTTCTTTGCTCTCGATTTCCTTTATGAAGCAGAAAAAGATAACTGGACAAAGTTTAAAATCTAAAATATATTAACAGTAATGCTTTCTTGCTTTTTGTCTAGTTTTTTGTTTTGGCACTCAGCTTGTTTTTGACAATCCCAGTTGTTCTCTCCCTGCTAGGCTTGGCTCTCAGGAGTGAAACTGTACTTCTGAGAAGGTTTAAACAAACAACAACAAAAAATAGGTAATCCTTAAAGGTACAAGAAACAAAAGTGTTTGGTACGAATGCTAACCAACTTTACTGCATTTTACATATATATGGCAATGAACTCAGCCATGTTGTTATGATGATATCCTGGATTGTCACATCTGGTGACAGGTGTGGGAGGTATATTTCTTTGGCAGGTGCACTGTTTTGATCAGCATTAGGTACACCATAAAGAAATAGAGTCCAGTAGTTGGGGGTTTGCTTAGTGATATTTAATTTTCAAACATGTTTGCAGAATTGAAGCCTAAATTAGATATTTATTTTGTATACTGCAAGAGATTTAAAAATTCATCCTGGTACGTGGGTAAATCTGGATGTAAACTGGGAGATGCAAGGTTTAGAGGTGGCCTTAGGGGGCAGGTGTGGTGCAAGGGGTTGCACAAGTTCTGTAGACAGCTGAGTGTAATCCAGGCTCAGAAAAAGTAACAGGATTACATCCCAGTATAGTTAGCATTGTAAATATTGTGACAGTGAATGGGTTTCTAAGGACTTTAGGTATACCTAAGGAGTCACCTTTCCTGCTTACAATCCATTAAGGTGAAGGGAGCTTCAGGGAGTAAAAGCTGCAAGAATTTTGGCAAGAATATGTGTTTGGAATAGGTTACAACCAAATGAGAGTTTTTAAGAATATTGTTTTCACAGAATCCTAGGAAACCTTTATTTATCAATGCCTGCACTTTCTGGCTACTTCTGCTTGAAGCTGCCTCCAAGAGCAGCTGGACCAAAATGAGGGAAACTTGAACACATTGCTCAACAAAGTGTAGCGTAAAAGAATGCAGCTGAGAATGAAGGAAAAGGAGTGCCACTTAGATCATTTCCAGAGCATACTGCTTAAGTACATGTAAAGAAAGTGGCTGCTGGCTATTTTTAGGATTTCCATTTTCCTTCTGCAAGACAGCAGCTGAGCAACACTGCAGAGTGATTAAGAGTTGTCCTTAAAAGTAACCAAGAATTTTGGATGGAGAGGGTATGAGCCAGCACTTCTTTGCCTCTGTTTTGGTTACCAGCAGAGAGAGACTTCCTCAGGCTCCCGAAACATGTCACTTCACAGTCAGTGCTCTGTGGCTTATGCTGGGCTTACTGTTCTTGCAGTCATTCCTTACAGTTTCAATCTTTCGCATCTCCTCCCTGCACCTCTGCAGTATCACTCTCCCCTTAGGATGAGAAATAAGTACATACTAAGATTGTCTCATTGACTGTAATCTGTTTTTCTTGATTGCACTGAAGCATCTATACTCTCAGAACAAGTCTGCTGCTGTGTATGCACCTTACTTAGGCAATTTTCTTCCCTTTCAACTGATGCTAGTATTGGAGACACACACACTTCTCTCTCTTTTTTTTTTTTTTTTTTTAAACACCACTTTCACTATACTTACAATTTTTTAACATCTTCTCTTTGCGGGCACTAAACAATTAGTAGGAGTCCAGCTAACATACTGGATTTACAAGGGTCCATCAGCATGACTCAGCAGCCTGCAAGACTGAGCTCCAGTTGCAAGCAGTTACTACTACCTTCTCCTATTGCACTAGTAGAAGTCAGTTAAAATATTACTGGATGCAAAAACAGCAGTAGTAATAATGATAATAACAATCATGATACAATAACTGATGGAACATCTCCCATCTGAGAACTGCCTGAGAGAGCTGAGGTTGTTCAGCCTGGATGAGAGAAGGCTCCGAGGAGACCTGAGAGGAGCCTTTCAATATCTAAAGTGGGTCTATGAGAAAGGATGAAACAGACTCTTTTAGTAAGATCTGTTACAATAATACAAACGGAAATGGTTTCAAGCTAAAAGAGGGGAGATTTGGACTGGATATAAGGAGGAAGCTTTTTACAGTAAGGGTAGTGAAGCACTGGAAAAGGTTGCCCAGAGATGTACTGGATGCCCCCATCCCTGGAGACGTGGAAGATCAGGCTGGACCTGACCTTGCTGTAGGTGTCCATGTTCACTGCAGGGGAGGTGGACCAGAGGATCTTTAAAGGTCTCTTCTAACTCAAATTTGATTCTATCAGTAATAATCATAGAATCATAGAATGGCCTGGGTTGAAAAGGACCACAATGATCATCTAGTTTCAACCCCCCTGCTATGTGCAGGGTCACCAACCACCAGACCAGGCTGCCCAGAGCCACATCCAGCCTGACATTGAATGCCTCCAGGGATGGGGCATCCACAACCTCCTTGGGCAACCTGTTCCAGTGTGTCACCACCTTCTGAGTATAAAACTTCTTCCTAATATCTAACCTAAACTTTCCCTGTCTCAATTTAAAACCATTCTCCCTTGTCCTTTCACTACCCACTCTTGTAAGCAGCTGTCCCCCTCCTGTTTATATGCTCCCTTCAAGTACTGGAAGGTCACAGTGAGGTCTCCCAGAGCCTTCTCTTTTCCAAGCTAAACAAACCCAGTTCCCTCAACCTTTCCTCATAGGAGAGGTGCTCCAGCCCTCTGATCATCTGGATCTCTTTTGCAGATTCAGCTATCTAATCTAATCTAATTGAATGGCTAATTTATATGTGATGCCTTTGAGACCACCCAGTGTAATAGTAGGGTTCTAAGGTTTTGTTTTTGGTTTTTGTACTTTGTCATTTTTATTCTGTCATGACAACAGGAAAGGGAAAAATAGTTGAACAGTAAGTGCTAAATAAAATAATTACTTGAAGTGTTGGACAATGTACTAGGTTAAAAGAAAAATTTGTATTTCCCAAACTTTTATTTTAATACAGTTAGCTATCATTTAAATGTTGGTTTTTTTTTGTTGTTGTTGCTATGATTGAAATGCTACTTTAGAGAATATCAAACTGATTTATTTTCCATTTTTTAAATCAACTCTAGCCTATCTTGATAAATATGGCCTATTACTTTAGACTGAAACGTATTTTTGAAAGGTTTTTCCTTCATCTGTTTTCCTCTGTACAATAACATTGTTTTTCTTGCCTTTTTCTACAGAATCATTTTTAGTTTCCACAAAATTCTGCACTTTTTTCTCCTTCAACTTACAATACTTTTAAAACACTGTATTTATCTGTAAAGTAAGGCTAACTCACTTCTATTACCACCTTTTCAGCTAAAATTTCCAAGCAGCAGATCACAATCTGGGTAAAAAATTCCAGTAATAAATGACAGAAGAAATAAAAGCAAGGACGCTCTGTTTAAAGAAGAGAAAACAGAGTATCTGGATGTTCCTGCTATGTAAGGGAATGGGAAAATAAAGTAGGAAACCTTCAGCAGTTCTATGGCCCCCTTTTTGACTTGTATTGTTAGGTGAGAAGGGTTTTTGAGTGGGATGAGTTTTCAGATATTGGATGCTTTGTACAGTGGAATGTTCCATCTTTCAGCTCTTGTGTACTGTGCTTTTTGAAACAATCATACACTGTATGCAGCAAGCTTTGTGTTCTCAAAGGGACTATTTTCACATGCTATTTCATAATAAACCAAAAGAGACATCTACAATAAAAATCAGTGAGAATTTTGTAGCATTATCTGCGTTTCAAAATTACTGCTTTTTGCTCTTTTAATTTGTTCTTTTCATTGAAGGGTTAATTAACGAGTACAGCTTGTAATGAGTGTGTCTCGGTTTGTGAGCTTTGCAATAAGTAAGTCTGGGAACAGTGTGAGATAAGGCAGTTTATGATCAAATTCATTGGCCTGTCCCATCTGTTCTTATGCATTCATTTTCTGTATGATGATCTGTCCATAGAAGGAGAATTCAAAGCATACTTTCAGGGTTCTTTATTTATTATATTTGTGTTGTGTCTTCTGGAAGTATGTGATGGCTGATGACTGGCTTGTGTAGTTGAATGGAAGAATGAGAGCTGAGAGATCTTTTATAGGGTTAATCAGACACAACACCAAAAAGTGTACCTTTGCAAGAACAAGTAGTAACTCAAGAATAAATAAATCTATGGTGCAGGGGATTAAAAAGAGAAAGAGAAGAAAGGAAGAACAGAAGAAAAAAAATATTCTGGTAATTTGAGAAATGGAGTCAGAGAGATTTAAAAAAAATGACCTCTGAGCTGAGAAATATTCTGTAGTGGAAACAATGGAAAAGAACAGCATTCAGTTCTGGGGATCGGATCCCACATGCTTAGATATGCTTAGATTGGGCACCCATAATATGAAGAAAACAGATTATATTAATTTTTCTAAGTCCAGTTTAAGTGATTCACCACCAATAACTTGTCTCAGTTAGAACTCACTTTACCAGCCAAGCAATCATATCCCTTAGCTTAAAACCTTTCTTGTTCTTCTTTGCCTTTATCTGCTTCATTTTTCAGAGATGTGACTGGGACATGAGCTACGTGTCCTCCCTTACTGCACGACAGTGGTTTCCACCTTGACTATTGCAGGAAGCAAGGTTATATGAAGAAGTGAATGTGTGATAAAATAGCTGGTCTTTGTCATAATGCTTGGTATCATGAAGTGTAATAAGGTTGCATAGCCAATTCCAATCCAGGCATTTCCCAAAAAATGAAACTGTTATTACAGTTTCATTGTTCATAAACACCTTTTAGCATACAGGAAATATACATGCAGACATACATAGATGCACCTGCATCACTTAACTTGTTCTGCCATTTTCTTTCTTTGACCCTCCGTTCATGTTACTAACAAGAGCTAATCTTAGCTAGCTAATGAGATCTGACATGATCGCAGTCCATTGCATGATGGCTGGAGGCTAGAGGATTTTGTGTATCTTGTTTTATTCATGTGTTGTCCTGGAGAGAAATGGAAACATAACGTAAAAGCACTAAGCACTCAGTGTCTGCCTCTGGGCAAAATACAGGTAAAAGACCCCTTTAAAATAAAATTATATAAAATTTAATGTAATTTCTATATTTTTTAATGGAAAGGCAATTCATAATAGATGCATGTCTTACTCTGACCTCATCTGCCTTGCATAAATGCAGGATTTCTGCAGACGGGGGAAGACTTACTGTATAATTACATCAGGTTAGCTGAGGTCGGTAATATTGAAAACATATATTGACATGGTGAGTAGCATTTATTAATTTATTTTCTTTCTCTTACTTCTATCCAGAAAGTCACAAACACTTTTTCACGATCACAGTTCCTCTTCTTCATCTCCTACTTATCAAGTATTGCATTCTAGGACAGCATCCTGTTGTTCCTTTGAGGTAAATCTTTAGCCTGTGAATATGGGAGACAGATTTCCCTTTTTCCCCCTTTCTCGATGCGGCTGCACTAAGATTTTTTTGGATTTCATGTTTAGCTCTTTCATATAGCTAAACCTCTGCCCTGCTGCAGCTTTTTGAGTGCCTTGCAGCTTGCAAATGACTCATGTGGCACACTCCCTTCCCTCTAGCCAACATAAAAGAAGCCTGGAAAAACTATGCTTGGGAATGATCCTCCTCCTGGCTTACATCACAAATGACTTCTATTACAGGATAATGCCCAAAGGCACAATCCAGCCTGAAGTACATAGTCATCATGAACTGTAAAAACACTTCTTAGCAGTTAAGTTAAATACTCCAAATCATTTACAATTCTGAACCCAAATCTCTCTCAGTCTACATTTCCAAACTCTTCAAATATGTTTTCTTTTTCATTAAATGCCAATAAGTGATAATTACTGTGTTTGATGTGAACAGACGTTTTCTATGTTACAATCATGTACAAACAACGTATACAAAACCCCTACATAGAAGTCTTTGAAGAAACATATATATATGTAAAACATAAACTAAGTCAGGAAAGCCTGCATGCCAGCTCTTAACTCTGTAGGATGCCACAAACTTATTTGTGCTGTATTCACTGCTAATAAAATATTTCTAGATCCTATTTTCCTAATAAAACTGGGAAATGCCTTACAATATCAATACAATTTTTTAGATAATTTTCAAGTCTATTGCTGTACAAAAAACAACATGAAAGCAAAGTCAGGAAGGCAGAACACCACAGGTTATTTCTAGAGATGTTTTTCTCTAGAATTTCATTTAAAAGAAAAAATATTTTTCCTGTGGCTTTTGCAGCTCTTCACATGCAGCATTTTTCTCAGCGGTAGATCTACTCGGATCAAAAATGAATGCCTATAAGAGAGCTTTGGAAGGAGTCAGTAAGAGAACTTTGTTGTTGAAGATATGCATAGGAAAAACAACTGAAAGCATCAGGGCGATTTGAGAGGAAAACAACTATTGATAGCCCTGGTTATAGAGGTTTTTAAGAGAACCAATTATAGATCTCCCAAGGCAGAATTATAGATTTTCACAGAAATGTTAGGTCTTAGCCAATATCTACCTTATCAAGAGAGTCACCTGCAGTGTAATTGGTAAAACCAGTAGCATAGCAATCCCACAGTGAAGCATAAAATCAGTATTATGAAAATGCTAATTGAGTGATATCAGTTATACATGGGGGCAGACAGAAATAAGAAAGTAACCTAATAGCATCATTTCTTGTTATTTATTTTGTTTTGAGTTTTGGTGTGGTTTTTTGTTGTTGTTTATTTGGTTTGTTGGATATGTTATTGCTTTCTCACATTTGCTTAATATATTTTCCCTCTGTATTCCACAACATGACTGCAAGTTGGAACAAAATACATTTCTATTCATATATTCCTCTCTCCTCTACAGTCTATCTTATTCATCTGTTCAAAAGGGGAGTATATATTTTCGGTTTATAGTGTTACTGATAAGAAGTTGCATTGCAGCTCAAAGGAATAATATAAAACCAGAAGAAACCAGTGGGTTCTGGTGACCATTTTTTGAATGCAAATGACAAAAATAGAGGGTTGAGAACAGGAGGAAACCAGAAAAAAAAAAAAAAAGAACCAGTCTGAAGATTGCCAAACATAGTACTGCTGATAACGTAAGCATTCTGCTAGAAATACTAATTATTGATGGTTTCTACAATTGTAATTAGAATATAAACATCCATATACTTTGTAGCAACAAATAAATCTTTGCTCTATTAGTATGACGTTCATTTGTCACAACAACACATTTCCACCCCATGTCAACATGTAATTGTCTACATGCAAGAAGCATATTCTGTGATTTTTATCCAATATTACAAAATAGCTATATATAAGTATAGAAAAGCAAATTGAATATAAGCAGCCAATACATTTTCTTTTAGAGTTAAAATAATGTACATATACAAAATATATACGCATAGACAAAACGTATAATTTAAATAGTTTCAGTCTGTAGGATTTCAAGGAGTCTCTCCATTGCAAGCATTCATTTGAGTGATCTTCATGCAAGTAGCAGTATTTGATTTATAGTAAAAGCTTTTGTAAGTAAACATTATTCGTATTATTAAAAATTTGCAGGGAAGGTTTCCAGCTCAGTAGAGATCCCTTTTGGCCTCACTGCTGCTTCAAGTGGTGGGAGGAATTTTTACAATAAAATTACCTTTAGCTTTTTAAAGCTGAAAATACTCTTGTAGCTTCATCTGTATGTAAGAGAAGTTCCTCGTTTTGAAAAGAACTTACAGTTTGATGAGGAAATAACAATGGAGGAGAGGGGAAAAAGTGAATAAAGGGTTCATCGTAGTATATTTTCTTTTAATCCCTTATTTTTTTAATTTAGTTCTGTTTATTTGGTGGTGAGACCTAACTTAAGGAATTAAATTGTCAGTAGGCTTGCCACTCTTGACTTCAATCTAGATGGGGTAACCAGCTTTCACTGGCTATTTCTCTCTTATTCCCTTCCATCTCTGCTGATGGAGGTTCCTCAGATACAGTGATATAAATACATATGCTTATTTGCATATATCTGATTTTTAGTTTGTGTAAGATCAGTTGTTAAATGATGTATGCTGATAAAGATCACTAAGTACTCTCTATAAACACTGTTATGCTGAGAAGCCCAAATTGATGGTACTAGCTGGAAGCATTAGTGGCAACAATCATCTGGTAGGTAGTATAGTAACTTTCTTATGCCAGATCATCATACTGAAATCTGCATTGTTTTTTTGTTTGTTTGTTTGTTTTTTCAAAGAAAAAGAAAAAAGATCCCAATAAGTTTGAGGAGTAGAGGAAGATGGGAAGATGCTGAATTTGAATAATAAACCAGTAAATAACCTAAGAAAATAATTTAGAAGTTTTTTCAACCCCTTTTTGAATTTTTTCTCTGCGAGAGAAGGAGCAAATAAAGGTTAGGGAGAAAATACAGGGTATTTAGGTGAAACTTGTGAGAACTGCAGGAGAAAGGAATTAAAGCCAAGAATAAGTGTCGTGAAAATAAATATGGAAAAAGCATTTGTGAAAGTAAAAGTTGCCAAAAAATTAGACGAAAGACTTGGGTTGGAAAATATCTGAGGTCGGAGGAATGAATTTTAGGTCAGGTCATAGATAGTTCTAGTAAAGTGACTATTGAAATGGAATTTGAAATCCAAAATTACAGTAACAACATAAAAAATAATTGGTAATCACAGAAACAATGTGAAAGTTTTAAAATGATAAACACTGTTGTTTGATATATATAAACATACTTCATGTTTGATAATAAACATGAAGTATGCCTCACAGTGATAATATTCTTCTAGATAATTGCCTAGAGATTGCCTGTTGGTATTTTTGGAAAGGTGAAGGATAAAGTCACCAGAGGTACTCATCTGTGTCTGCTGAGATTTTTTACTCTCTCAGAATATGCATGGAGCTTAATATTCTTGGTCAGGAAACAACAGCTGGCAAGAAGACAGAAGTCAAGAACAGAAGTTACCTCAGTAGTCTTTTTGTGTTGTGTAGCAGTAAGCCACCAAATTGCCAAATGGAAGAGTAAAAGGAACTTCCTCTTATTTGATTCATGAGTCAGTAACTCCTTACCGTGGCGGCTGAATGCCTTAAAATATTTAGATTTCCTTTTGTAATCTGTTCAAAGACTAAAGCTCTCTATTGTCTCCTCTTTCCAAAGACAAGGAACTATCATAAAGTATGTCTCAGGAGTTTCTGTAATTCCCAGAGTTTGAGCCTGCATAAATGTGAGTAAAAAGCTTTGTTCAGTCAGATACAATCCCCTCTGCATCCATCGGCTGAATGCAAAGTAAGCGTGCATGGAGAACAGACCACTCTGTAACTGTCTTTTCTGTGCTGGTAGGGCTCTGGCTCGCACATCAGTTGGCTTCACAAGTAATTTTAGCAGTTTATGCATAGATGAATACATCTTTACAGAGAAAGAGAGATTTACAATGCATGTCTTTTCTGCATGTGTCCTTTTCGTGTGAACAAATTCAGTAGCTCACTTTTGTTAATGTGTTATTCTTTAAGACGGTTTTACTGTCATTAGATTTGTGTATATTTTCATTGCACAAAAAATACATACAATACATTTCTATAACGTTCCAATATCTTCTGGTAAATGTTAGAGGGACTGGAAAATTTTTACATCATTGGAACAGGATGAAGAAAAAAGCATGGAGCTGATGTTTAGTTACTTTTCTCTATTTTCACAGATCAGTTTTCTATACTCAAATGAACCATATTGTCTCTTGGAAGAGACATACACGTTGATTAAAAAAAAATTGTGGCCTAGTCAGATGGATTCTTCATTGTTTTGTAACTGAACTTGCAGAGACTTATGACAGTGCATATAGTCAGTATTCAGTTTTTTTCTACTAAGAGATGTGGGGTCACACACAGTGCAGTGGTAGTTACGTACCAACAGGAAGAATGCATAGCCCAGGAGATTCTTTCCTCAGGGATAATCTAGAGATCTTGGGTCTAGTAGATATTGTGTTTGTAAATATGAATTCTCAATATCTACACGTGAGATCTACAGACAATATAATGATCCTTCTCAGAGACATGAACTGTATTTTCTAAATAAGATAATTCTACATTATTCCTGCTTTGTTGTGAATATTGGCTAGACACTGTCGAAGATTATAGGAATCACAGCCTTTGCTTAAGACTGTGCTATGTACTATGCATGGAACTTGAAGACAACAAATGCATGCTGAGCATGTCAGTATTATGCTAAGTGTCTTCTGCACTGGCAGTACACTAGGATCCCTTTATGAGAACTTGGGTTGGAGTAAGCTGGAAGCTAGGACTTTGAGAGAAGCCAGGACAAAACCTGTATCACACCACAACGGGGATGTGAAAAACATACAGTACTGCTGTTTCCCTTCCTTGCAGAACAGAGGAAATAAAAGATGATGCAGTCTTAGCTGCCTGTGAAAACCGACTCTTATAGTAGGACCATGTGTGATATTGTCAGCATCTTTAAAGAAAGGTGTGTTTGAGTTTGTTTTGTCAGGGGGGAACATGTACATGTTCTGGTTAACACTGCACCTCTGCAAGGGTATGTTAAGAGACAAACTGTCTTAAAAGAGAACAGAAATCTTGCTAATATTTTCTGTAGGTCTGCATATTTAAATCATCAATTGCTCATAATGCTACAGGAATGTTTTTCTTTACTTCTGATCAGTGGCAGAGATGCTGCTGCCTGTGGGAGCCTTCCCTGTATGTGCTAATGTTCCAGTTCTCCTTTATGTGAACTCCTTCAGCTGAGCCAACAAATGACAGCTTCTACAGAAGGGCAGAGAAGAAAGTGCTGCATCCAGCTCTTCACTTGTCCAAAGGTGCTGTCAAAACTTAGAATTTAATCTTTGAGATTAGTGCTTAAAAGCTCAGAGCTCTAGAGTCAGGATTTAGGCTTTGTAAAAGTCAAACTGTGTTTGAAATCTCGTTGGTCAAAACCAAAAAGCTCAGACTTCAACTCAGCATAGATTTTAATAATAATATTGGTTTATCATTTCTACAAATACAAAATAACATATATTTACGGTTTGTTTGTTTGTTTTACAGAATGGGTAGACTTTCCTGATAATAAGAATCGATAAATCAATAAACTGCATTAATGGGGTATATAAAACTTTTCAGTGATGTTTTTCATGAGGTAATTGCGTCCCCTCTATGTGCAGGGTATGCTTGTGACAAGAAGGAATGATCAAAGACAGCTCAGATATGTACAGATCAATGCTTGAAGTTCCTGACTTTAGTGAACAGTCTCTGAGAAACTGAGCACTGTGCAGAAGAATAAATGAGTTCAGGCTTATTTATGCACATTTCAGTTTTTAGAAAGATTTAATGAAATATAGGTTTGTTTATATTCTGCTTTTTACATTTTAATAGTTGTTTTGATACGCATACATTTTTTAGCTGTTTGGAAAAGAAGCAGCTGCTTGTGCTTCTTGATTGGCATAGTTTTAAAGATATGATGTCAAAACTGGACAATAATTTCTTTAATATGCTTTTGAGATGCTTTCTTTTAGTTCGCTTCTAGTATGGAAATAAGGATCAAAGTGTTTGAAAACACCAGTAAACCTCTGCTGCTGGTGGGATGGTTTCAGATTGCTGGAATTTTGTTGACTTAATTTTGTTGTGAAGTTCTGAATCTGTGACAGTAGGAATATGTACTCAAACATCTGAAATTTAATATCATGAAAAATATTTCATAAGATCACTAGTTTATATGAATAAATCATTTGAACAGTTTTTCAGTACATTTACTTTGACCAAACTTTGCAACTGCTATCAGCTCTTGAATACAAGGGAAGAAGGATTTCTTCTGTTCTGTAAATCACTTCCTTCCTTATACCCACTTTTTTATTCCCTTTATTTTATCTTTCAAAATGAGGTAGCTACTGATCCATAAAATGACATATGTGTAAACGTTGGTTTTATTACTTCTGCAAAATTTGATGTTGAATATTTGGCTATAGTGCATTTTGATAAATAGTGTAGCAGAAGCTTTCCACCATAACTGAAATTGTATTTGATCTGGTGTAAATGAAAGCAGAATCTGGGTTGTTTCATTAAAGGAAATGTCTTGCTTTCCAGTGTTATACGTGATCTATTAAGCCTATGTAAAGTATTTACCGTCTTCTGTACTGAGTTCACTTTCACAGACTGTTAGTTTCTAACACACTACTAATTCTTAGATCTTGGCATTCATGATGGCATTACTGGATTTGAGAGGGGAAAATATTAGGAGAGAAGGAGATGAACCATGACATTTCCACTGTAAGGAACTTTTTTTGGTTGTGGGGTGGCTACACAAATACCCATTAAAATAGAAACTTTTATATAATCGACTTCCTACATGCATATTTAAATGCTTGAATAAGTGAATTAGTTTAATAATTGCTGACTACTGTAGAGTTCACACAATTCACTTCTTTCTAGTGGAAACAGGATTCAGTCAGTTGAAGTTCTGTATTTCTGTCCAAAGTTTCATTTTTTATAAAAAGATGAAACCATATAAATGTTATGTTGAAACCATGCTGATTATATAGACAAAAAGTGTTGATTATAGTGCTCTCATTATAAACATTTGTTTTACAATTTTTTCCCTCTTTGATTCATGGACAGGATCAACTAAGTAGATCTAATTTTAATGAGCAAGATTAATTTGACCACTGTTTTCTTGTTGTAGTATCTCTTGTTTATTAATGTATGGTAATGGGAACAGTAGTGATAGGTTAATGTCTATAAAAGCATGCAGAAGGTGAACAAAACAATTATGGTTTTTGACCTAATGTGCTGGGGTTAGACTTAGGTTTCTTGTAACTACTGTGTGAGATTGTATGTCGTAGAATCATAGAATAATAGAATGGCTTGGGTTGGAAGGGACCTCAAGGATCATCAAGTTACAACCCTCTTGCCATTGGCAGGGTTGCCAGCCACTAGATCCATTCAACCTGGCCTTAAACACATCCAGGGTCTGAGCATCTGCAACCTCTTTGAGCAACCTGTTCCAGCACCTCACCACTCTCTCAGTAAAAAACTTCCCTCTGACTTCTAATCTAAATTTCCACTCCTTTGATTTAAAAGTATTTCCCCTTGTCCTGTCACTACCTACCCTTGCAAAAAGTTGATTTTAAAGGTAGTTTATAAACTACCTTTAAATACTAGAAGGCCACAATGAAGTTTCCATGAAGCCTTCTGTTTTCCAGGCTAAACAAGCCAAGGTCCTTCAGCCTATCTTCATAGGGGAGGAGCTGCAGCCTTTGGATCATCTTCATGGACCTCCTCTGGACCCTCTCCAAAATCTCCAGTTCTTTATTTTGTTGGGAGCCCCACACTTGAACTCAGTACTCCAGTTGGCACTTCATGAGGGCAGAATAGAGGCAAACAATCACCCTCTTGGCCACTCCTCCCCTGGTGGAATGCAGGATACCATTGGCTTTCTAGGCTGCAAGTGCACACAACTGGCTCATGATATGTTTTTCATCAACCAGGACCCCTAAGTCCTTCCCATCAAGGCTGCTCTCAAGGAGCTCTTCTCCCAGCTTGTATACATATCTGGGATTACCTTGACCCGAATGCAGAATCTTGCACTTTGCTTTGTTGAACCTCATTAGGTTCACAGGGGCCCACCCCTAGAGTTTATCAAGGTCCCTCTGGATGGTATCCCTCCCTTCTGCTGTATCAACTGCACCACTCATCTTGGTGCTGTCAGCAAACTTGCTGAGGGTGCACTCAATCCCATTATCTATGTCAGTGATAAAGATGCTAAAGAATACTGGTCCCAAGATACCTGGGGGACACTGCTTGTTACTTGCCTCCATCTGGATATAGAGTCATTGGCCACAGTCACTCTGGCTGTGACTGTACAACCAATTCCTTATTCACGGAATAGTCCACCCTTCAAATCTGTATCTCTCCAATTTAGAGAGAGAAGCAAAAGAGAATAAAAAACAGGACAAACTGCTGGAAAGTAAAAAAGTAAAGTGGGAGAGGAGTCATTAGAAGGTTTGGGTTTATTTCAGCTGTAAGTTGAAATACAACTGTTTGCACTGTTGAAGGCACGACAGGATTTCTTATGGCCCTCTTATTTTCTTAGAACAGTGTGTCCTTGGATAGTAGTGATTAAAAATTGTTTTTATTACATATAATTTTGGAGTCAAAGTTTTCTTCAAGTGATTTAGAGAAACAATATTTTTCAGGCTCTGTGCCTTAGAAGAGACCGCAAAAAAAATATTTGAGATGAACGATGAGTTTTTGATTTTGAAAAGAAATTTGTAGATGATATAAATGAACTTATTTACAGTTGATCCTTTAAAGAAAAAGACTGAAGTAACAGTGCAGTTGTGATTTTGACAGTGTTTCTGCAACGTCAGCAGTACATTCAGAAAGGAGAAACCTATCATAAAGACTGAAGCTGAAATGGAGATCCTTTGGAACAGGAAAAATTCTATTAACTAGCACTTGAACAACTTGTCTTTTGTGCTCCTGCATTCTGTTGGGAAAAACAACAACAAAAAACAAAAGAACAACACAAGAAAAACCCCACGTTCTCCTTACTTTCCAGCTGGCCAGTCCCCTATACATTCAGCTGGTCCTTGTCAAATCTTGTTGAGGGTGACAGTACCATTTAGGCTTTTCTATAAAGAGCCTCCACTTCCTAATTTTTTCCAGACTTTCAGTTATGGCACCTCTGTCTTCTCTATCTAATAGTTAAGAAAGGGACAGAAAATAAGATTAAAAAGATAAGTGTTAAGCAGATGCAGGGGAAATCTAGTTTCTTTTTATGGTTCCTTGATGGGTATCATATAAAGAGTCAATAAAAAGATTTTTGTTTTATTTTGTGCAGAATCCTGGCTGTAACAGAGCACACAGTGGTAATGCAGCCAGGCAAAATACTTGTGTTCTTTTGCTTGTAAACTTGACACAAAGCTGTTAACTTCATTTGATAAAAAATCAAGTCAATGAGAATAACTGCACAAGAACTGGAGCGCAGAGTTGGACCTTAAGTGCAAGAATGCATTTTGACAAATGGTGATTACAAATGCAAAATAAATATTGAAGCTAATTTGACATAAAAAGTCCATGTTAAACAGATGTTGTTATATAATCAGGAAATGCGAGAGGGAAAAAAGCTGAAAATTAATTCCAGCATGCCTAATGAACCAAAAAAGCTTAGAAGAAATCCCCCCATCTCACTTCCAAAGAACAAAGAAAAAACAATTGCTCTTTCCAGGTATGTCAGTTGTGTTTTGTACACTTGTTAATCATCTTGTTTTATGAACACAAAAATTAATGGTGGTACTTTTCTAAAGTTCTGATGCATTTCATTATACTTGGTAAAATCTTTCTCCATATAAAACCAGAATAATCTCTCCACTTATATTCCTTTCTCACTATTTCTTAATATATTTATTTAATTTTGTTCTCCCCAGTTCTGGGAAGACAATTAAAGTCATGACTGCACGACTGGAAAATCTTCCTTCTGTACTGCAAGGGCAGGGGGAACACAGGGAGATTCTGCTATTTTACAAAGGGCTTCATTTTGCCAAAACATACTTGAGGCGTTATCAAGCTAAAAATTCTTAGCTTGGGAAAAGCAGTTCCCAGAAGTCTTTTGCCCAAAGTCAGTACAACTCCAAGGACAGAATTCCCTTCTTCTGTAACTCATTTTGTCTTGCTGAATATTCTGTGGTAGGACCAACAAAGATAAATCTCCTTGTATACAGGGAACATTTCATAAAATATATAAAAGAAATAAATTCTAAGATCAGTGTTCTAGACATTTCAGAATAGCTGTTCTATGTCTTTAGAAGAGAGCATGAATAAACATTACGCCATTAAAATTCATTTTTTGAGCAAAGGACAGTGGGAAATTTCAATTCAGTTGCACAGTCTCAAAACTGAAAAGAGAAAATGCAATTTCTGCTTGAAGGCTAAAAAACAGAGCAAGTGCGTTTTTTCTTCTGAAATCTGTACATTTAGAAATTGTCATATTTGTAAATTCATATTTTTTATTTCTTACCTTACAAAATGAGTTACTGGTTTCATTGGTAAATCATAAGACAAAATACCTGTTTTTATATGAACTTCAGTAAGAGCATTTTCTTCCTTGTTGTGTATGACTTGCATGGTGATACTGAGAAAAAAAAAAACCCTCTCACTACAGTGAAGCCACAACTTTTGCATCACTGTCTTTATGTGGGCAGAAATTAAGAAGGCAGTAACAAATCAAGTGCATAATTCTAGATTAATCTTGATAAAAATCTAGAACATCAAAGCAATATTTGCTTACTCCAGTATTTTCAGTTGCAGGATGTAATTTCACATACACAGTCTTTCTAGTGATTATTTCACATTTCACTCATTTGGCAATTTTTTTTTTTTTTCTCAGTTACAGTTTGTTCTGCAACTTTTCTACTCCTTTTAATGCCTACACTGGACTTTTAATATAAAAAATGAAAAATCAGATTGGACATGCTGCATCAGATCAGAGCTCTCCTGGCTTCATCTTATATCTGCAAGTGGTAAAAATAGGTATAAAGATGTAAGAGCCCTTAAGAGATCTTCATGTACAAGACAGGTGTCACCCTGAGCTTATGTAAAATTCTGCCAATGATTTTCAGCAGGAATTGTCTCAAAAACTTACACTTCAGTTGAAACAGGGTTGACTGCAGGAGTAAACTCCAGAAGTTTACAGAGCATTTGGGTCTTATATAACCTGGAAAGGTTTGGTAGTCTTTATTACTAGAAACATCTGTAAATATTCCAGTTAGTCCAGGATTAGCTGTATTTGCTTTGACAATACTAACTGTAAATTTATTCTTACTTCTTTCACTTGCAAAAAGCTGGGAGTATACACTGACTTACTTCAATTGGCAAAGTCTCTACATCCTTTCTTTCCTTCTTTGGTAGACATTCATTTATCCTTCCAAAGTTGTATTCCTTGTATCTGATCCATTTTGGTATTAGTCATGGAAGATGTAAGCTTTGTTTTTTTAGTGAGCATTCATAACACTTTTCTGGACCAGCATGGTGTCGCTTCTCAGATAGATCCCTGACTGCCTTTCAAAATTGATGATGTTTGACTGTAACATACCTTTGTGCAGATCTTTCTCAATTTAATAAAGTTTGACAGTCTCTGTGAAGTTCCCTGATCTCTTCAGGACCTGTTCCAAAGCCTGAGGAAAAAATCTCTAGGACATTAAGACATTCAGCAAGTTTTTCTTCTGTGGATCCTTGGAAAGTATATAAGAAGATATTATAGGCTAGGAATATTAAGATTTTCGAATTTCGTTATCTTTAGTGGGAGTTAAAATTGTTGATCTCTTAAGGAAAATATGATTGCAGCATGTTAACTATATGTCTAGGTTGCCTAGAGCTTAAGATAAGAGCACTTAGATAGTATGTATAAAATGAGGGCAAACAAACAAAGCAAATTTAACAAAGACAAGGAAAGAAGGCTCTTCATAGGACTGGACGCGTAACAAGCTTTATTTCCTCCAAAATTAACTTCTTGATTATGTGGAATTTCTTTTTTCCTTCTTCTAAATGTGAAACCTGAGAGTTAAGGATATATGAATGTAAAGCCAGGAACCAAAGCTAACCACATATTTTAACTTGGGGATATTTTCAAGATTTCTGTCAGAGACCCAAGGGAGATTACCTCAGAATACCTGAATGGATTTAATTTATTTAGCTGCTTAGTATTGGTAAGCCACGTTGCTCTGATCCGCTGCAGCAGAAAGGCAATCTGCGGGCAGGGCACTAGCAGAGCTCTTAAGGAAAGCCCTGGAGATTTTGTTTTCCCACGTCTGTATGCTGACTCATTCAGGGCAAGCTATTTCTCTGTATATCTCAAGTTTCTCTTCCTTTAAGATAGATCTAAAAATAATAGAAGTGGCAGAGCTGTTTTAACAAGTACAAATTCAGCAGAAGTATGCAGATTCAGATGATTCAAACTGCTCCAAATCTTGAGTAGAATTCTGCTAATTTTCAGACAAACGTGGGAAAAGATTTTGCATTATAAAAAACAAAACAATATAATTCAGCAATTTGCATTTTTTATTTCAATCAGAGGAAGTACTATTATTTACAATACTATTATTTACAATAGCATTGTGGATTTAAGCTTGATACAGAAGTGGTTGTGCTTTGTTTTGATGTTTGGGGTCACACAGCTCCTCTTCCCTCGACTCTTGAATGATTAAACAAAAAAGTCTTTTTTCCAGAGCAGGTAAATATTGAGAATTTTGAATTAAAATTTCCATTGAAAATAGATATGTTCCTGTTACTGCTTTGCACTCTACTTGGAGTAGACTTTACAGCATGAATATGGAGAGTGGAGATGGAAATGACTGTCTCAGTGGGGTTTCTTTATCTCCCCATTATATGTCATTCCAAGCTGGTAGATTCTCAAGGCTTAATTTCACTTTTCACTAAAATGTAGCTGATGGCTTTTGCTGCTGGAGGTTTAGGAATATTAGGTCCTTTTTTAGAATATGAGTTGGCCTTTTAAGCATGCAGGACTGTGAGGATCCCTACACAGGAAAGTATGTAAAGGGATAAAGAGGACTATTCCCCAGTTAATAACTTGAGATGTGTTGTTATCATAGAATCATAGAATCACAAGGTTGGAAAGGATCCACAAGATCATCTAGTCCAACTGTCCTCCCACTACCAGTGCTGCGACAAGCCTCTAAACCATATCTCGTAGATGGGCCCCAGTACCGACCCCTGGGGGACACCACTTGTAACAGGTTGCCAGTTGGACTTAACTCCATTAACCACCACCCGTTGGGCACAGCCCTCTAACCAGTTCCTTACCCAAAGAAAAGTATACCTGTCCAGGCCATGGGCAGCCGGTTTCCCCAAGAGAATACTGTGAGAGACCATGTCAAAGGCTTTGCTGAAGTCTAGATAGACTACATCAACAGCTTTTCCTTTATCTAGCAGCCTGGTCACTCAGTCGTAGAAGGAGATTAGGTTGGTCAAGCATGAACTCGTGCTGGCTGAGTCTGATCCCTGGACACCACACACGTGCTGTGTGATCTCACCCAAGATGATTTGCTCCATAATTTTCCCTGGTACCAAAGTCAGGCTAAGAGGCCTGTAGTTCCGTGGATCCTCCTTACGGCCCTTCCTGTAGATGGGAATCACATCAGCAAGCCTCCAATCCTCTGGGACCTCTCCAGATAACCAGGAGTGCAGAGTGGCTGAGAGCGACTCAGCAATCACCCCTGCCAGTTCCCTCAGCACCCTAGGATGGAGCCCCTCTGATCCCATGGACTTGTGACAGTCCAGATGGTGGAGGAGCTTCCTAACCATTTCCACCAGGGTGTATTCTGCGTAGCATCCCAGACTTCCAGATCAGGGTGTAAAGTGCCCTGAGGATAACTGATCTGTCGATTAAAGGCAGATGTAAAGAAGGCATTGAGGACCTCAGACTTCTCCTTATCCTCAGTGGTCACATCTCCTTATCCCCAGTGGACCCGCTGCATCAAGTAAAGGATAGAAATTCTCCTTGGTTCTTCTCTTACCATTCACATATTTGTAAAAGGATTTCTTATTTTCTTTTACTTCAGTGACCAATCTGAGTTCAGGTTGGGCTTTTGCCTTCCTAGCTTTCTCCCTGCATACCTTAGCAACTTCCTTGTAATCTCCCCAAGTGACCTGTTCCTTCCAGAGAACGTTATGTTTTGACGTCATGTTGTCTTGTTTTTTTGTTGTTGTTTGTTGTTCCTAACTTCTCATTTATTAGTGTCAGTATGGTAAAACTTGCAGAGATTTAAATGAATTATTAAAGAAATAACACTGTATGGAATAAATCTTCAAATTCTTTTCAATTTTTGCTCAGTTATATGCAGATAGAGCTGCTGCATAAATCACAAGCATAATTTTTATACAGCATCTGTGCTTTGTCTGCAACAGATTTGCTGTATCTGTTGATAATAGCTTTTAGTAACTTTGGAGTTTTCATTACTCCAGAAGTATGTATTGCTCATTAAGAATCTTTGCGCTGTAAAACTGTTTTATCTCATATCTTAATTTAAAAATTCTTAGTTGTTCAGTTATTTACTTTCATTCAGCAAGCATTCCTTACACAAAGTAAAATGTGTCTTACAAATATATATCAATTTCCTTTGCAAATTATGATTGCTAGTAGATTTCTGCTCCTATGATTTTCTTTGTCTTTTTTGTATAAACTTTTATTTTACCATTAAAAATTATCTGTGTAGCTAGAATCTGTTGGATATTTTCTATGTGGCAACATTTCCCACCTTTCTACAGTAAATAATTTCATTTATTGCATTACTTACTGTTTAAAATGGAATAGTAACAGTAATCACTACAAATCTATTGATAATATTGTACAGTGAGTCTGTGGAGTGTGGAAGTGATCTCCACTGAAGAAGGTGCTAAGTCAGTGAAACTTTGTGGTTGTTCTGTGTCATTTTAACTCACCACAAAGCTAGAATTTCTGTTAGAAAATGGAAATGTAACATCTATTTCTAAGTGAAATGATGGTAATATGTAAATTTATGGAAACTTCCTTTCAATGTAAGATCACAGGAAAAAATATTTTTGTGTGACATGTATGAAGGCAACGTCACAAGGGCAGAACATTTTCTGTGTGACTGTACTGAGCACATTTTCTAATCATTGAGAGTTTCAGGATTATAGTGTTTGTGATGCAAGAACCTGATGCATGGGTCATCGATTAGTCAGGAAGGGCAATACCACAGAGATAGAAAAACTCTGAAAAAGACTTCCAGTTAATTTTTCTGACATACCAGAAAAAAAACTTTGGAACAATGCATAACAGCCAGTCCAATCAATTTACAGCTGAGAATGTATATTGAGAGGAACAGTGGTAGATGAGCCACTCTAAAGTATAGAGGAATAATATGTAAGCCCTCATGACCTATCAGAAGAATCCTGTGTTCGTTTCTCAGACGATCAGAAATTCACTTGATTATACAGGGACTTCCATTCTGAACCAATCATCACAGTCTCCTGCTACAACTAACAGAAATCCCGCTGATAGAGTGAATGGAGTCTTAGGCACACTTCATAAAATTTTGTGGAAGAGCTTTAAAATCAGTCTATAAAGCTGTGCTCTGAAAATGCATTTTTCCATTTTTGGTGATAAAAGGGAGCTTAGACTGCCTGCCTAATAAGTCAGGTGATTCCATATACCTTATTATCTGGGCTTGCCTCTACACTCTTGTTTCATAAGGAGCACAATGCTAAGTCGTGGATATCAACAAAGATCTTTCTTTGACTTTTGAGACCTATCTAAACTTGCTACAGCCCCTAATCTTAAACCAGTCTTAAATTTAGTGGCTGTGTTAGTTCAGATCCTTATTAAAACTAAAACACTTCTGAATTAAACTATTTCTATTACAGTTCTATTGTATTTACACACATTTTCACTTTTACTCTTGTCTAGTTATCCATATGAAAAGATACATTACTATGAAAACCTTACACTTTCTTCTGTGGCAGAAGATAAGGAGAACTAGTACAAATATTAGCAAAACAAATTCCATGCTTTTTGACTTTAAAGAACAGGATTGAAGAATATAAAGAAAAATGACGATTTAGTGCTTTACTCATAAATTTTCGGTTTTGCAAATCAAGCTTATGTGTTTAACTTTTTTAGTCTCTCTTCTTAACTTGCTAATTTGGGAAGACTTGAAGCTCATATGTATTTTGCATAAAGTATAGGTAGGTGCTCCACCTTATTTAGTTTTTAACTAATCATACATTTCTTTCCTCCGAATTCCAAATGTTTTGTTCAAACACTTTATTCAAAGTTGTTGAGGACATATTTAGCATTATATCAAATGTATATCAAATACATTTATATTTTAGTTAAATAAAGGGCTTTCACTGAGCTCTTTTAAAAAAGCTTCACATTCTTCATTATAACCAGATTTTATTTTTATGAAAGTGGGAGAATTTATTTTATGTCTGGATTTGTCATTGTGCCCTTCATTGGCATTTCACATGCTGTCAGTTATGATGGTTCTGGCATTAGATGACTGAAACTGAAGCATCCAAAGTTACAGAGAACTTCAGTTTCCTGGGAATGTTCAGTGTTTTAGGTACACTGGCCCACACCTGTTATCTAAGGATACAACCTTTGAAAATCTTCAACCTTCATTCTTACCATTAGATGTGTAAAAACATAACTGTAGTTTTATGTGTTTCAGCTAGTTGGAAGCTGATCTGTCCAAATCAATTGAAAATAGCCACTTTGGAAAGTTATCATCTTGAGCCATACTGAAAATGCTTCATATTTTGCTTGTTTTTTACTGAGATTTTGCACCTTGTTTACGATTTTTATTTTATTATTTCAAAATTAAAAAATTAAAAGGCATGGGCATAGTATTATTTAAGAATCTACTGAATGTGTATTATATGCTTGCTGAAGGGAACGAAGCCTGTAACTCTGCTGCCTGAAAGCTGGACATTTCTTGCAATTGAATGTCAATCAACAGATATTTGTTAAATACTGTAATTCTGGGGAACAATATTATTAGTTCATATTCTGAGAAATCACTCTGTCAAATGCTATAGGAAGAGAGAAGTAATTTTCCAGGAAAAGGATTCCTGAAGACAGAAATGACTTGTGAACTTCTGTATTGTGGTAAAGAGGAATATGTTCAGCTTTCAGAAGAGAAACACGGAACTTTCACATCTAATTTCTTTAATAATTTCTAATAATTCTTTAATAATAATCTAATAATTCTTTAATAATTCTTTAATAATTTCTAATAAATTCTAATAATCTTTAGATTTCTGTAACATTTCATTTTCTTTCATGTTATTATAATTTACATTTCCAGGCTGGCTTACTGGTGAGCTATACAGCTACAACAGAAATAAATTGTGTGTGTGTGTGAGAGTTAAGAATGAAATATTGTATGTCTTACACTACTTTTAACTAGAGAGAACCTTAAAGGAGCATGCTAAATCATTTCCCACCATTTGTAAAAAGAAGAACAGAGATGTGTGCTTCCAGTACTAAAATGTGTATCCAATTAGAATGTTATATGCTATCCAATATGTGTGACAGACTTGAAATATTTCAGTATTTTATTCAAAATGAGCAGGCAGGTTATTTTCATCTTACATTTTCTACCTCTTCTCCAATGGTACTGAACTTCATCTGGCTTGTTGATACTATTCTGGGAAGCCTGTCTAGAGGAATATGCTTTGCCTACTGCTTTATGCCACTGCTGCTCACAATCAGACTGCTCAAAGCCTTTCCTGAGACTGCTGAGCATTTCTGTGCTGTGCACTGCTGTGTAGTCTGTCTCTGCTAATGAAGTAGCTCTGGGATGCTATGGAAGGGGGATACTATCAGATGCCACAATAGGGGAGTCCCTGAGATAGTTTCAGCCAATCTTTCTGAGGGTTTTGACAAGGAAGAGTGAAATATTGCAGAAAATATTGTTACTTCAAGGACAATAGAGCAAAGACTAGAGCTAATTCATTATTTGCTTTTTTTACTGTTAGATTTTCATTTACCTGTAGCCATTCAGACTGAATGAATCGAGTCGTTTTAGGCCTTGATTTTGAAGCTCACATATGCCTGGATGTAATTGCAAATTCCCACATGTAGAAGAATATTTACATAAATACAAACTGAGATTTTTTTTTTATTATTTTGTATTTATGATACAATATAATAGTGCCTTAGCTAATAGATTTTTTCAGCATAATTTGTATTTGAATGACGCATTTACTAATGCTTGCTCATATTCTAGGAAGTGTTCTTCTTCTTAAGACTTAAACACTCCCTGTGGAATACATACTGTCATTTCTTTGGCTCATACATTTTTTCTGATTACTTCCGAGACTCAGATATCTTCCAGTATATTAAAATGTATTATCTTAGTAGATAGATGGAAATTTATACTGGTAGGAGCAGCCCCGTGTTCACAAGCTCTGTCATCATGGCAGACAAAACAGTAGGACAAAAGGCAGCAATTTTAAACTAAAAGAGGATAGATTTAGATTAGACATTAATTTGAAATTCTTTAGTATGAGGGTGGAAGGCACTAGAACAGGATGCCCTAAGAAACTGTGGATGCCCCATCCCTGGCAGTGTTAAAGACCAAGCTGGATGGGCAACCTGCCTAGTGTAAGGCTAGATAATCTCTAAAATCCCATCCAACTCAAACTATTCTGTGATTCTATGATTCTATGATTTCATGTCTACATGATTTTGTTCCAAGCATGATTATGCTTTTACAGTGCAATGATATTAACTTTATGTGAATGAGAATACAAGATTTATGCTATCTTTTGTTACATTTCCTAGGAAAATTTGTTTGTCAGAAAATTTCATAACTTTACAGGTATAACTAAATTATGTAAACCATGTAACATACTTCAAAATGGATTCTCTGTGGATTAAACCATGTACAGTGTGATAAATTTCTCTTTGTTAATTTTGATTTCTAATTTTACCTTGAAGAAAAGAATGCATATTGTTGATTACTGTGTAATCATATTGTCTGGTGTTCAACTCAGCAAAGGACAGATGCATGTGCACAAGACTTACTGTCATCCTGGATGCCATCTGTATTCTTGAATGTTATGCACCATGCATATTATGCTTGCCTGGTGCCAACATAGGCAGCTATGCTTATGCTCCTTCTGTATCTTTTTTTTCTCTTGTATTAACATAGAGCTTAAAATTATTGCTATAAACAATAGCCTATTGCTATAAACAGATTTTAAAGCTGAGATTGATGCAGGCTATGTGAATCCCAGAGATTTTTCTCAAGGGTAAATTGCATCTGATTCTATTTACTTTAAAGGCAGTATGTAGATGGCCAAACAACCCAAATAGCATAACGGTAACCAAATTGTGACTCAGGCGTTCACAGCTTGATGTTTGTTTTTCAGGAAGAAAGAAGGTCCTAAAGCTCATGGAGATTGCTTCAGCACCATGCTAGTTTCATTGTGACAGCTGCAGCCTGTGATAGGAGAATTATTCCCGGTGTTTGCAGCCTGCTGTAGGAGAGGAGAAGCAGCCAAGGAAAATCAGTATTCAACATGTAAGGAAGTAGTGTATTATGATCTGTCTGCTGGTGAATTTCCATCTGTCTGATAGAGTCATTTGGGGAGGAGAAAGCATCATATACAAGAACAGAAAAAAGATGACACCATTGTTCCAGTGAACTTCAGAATATGAACCTTTCTGTTCCTGAATTTCTTTTTAGTTAAAGAACAAAATAAATCATAATTTGCACAAGAACTGATAGTGCTCCTATATTCATTGTAAGACTGCCTCTCATTGATTACAGCTACATAATTTTTAAGTACTGAAAGTCAAGATCTCTGGGATATTGTACCTTCTTTCAAGTCAGGAATTAAAACCCTAATGCCTCTTTTTGATTCCTGGTACTTTTGACTGATCAATCAGTTCATTTTCCCTGTCACTTCTTATATGCTTATCATGCCTAACTCTCTAACCATAGTATTGTAAAACTGTTTCTGCACAAACTTTATGAATAGGTTCCAGTTCTTCAAAAGCAATACATATGCTAAAATTTCAGAGGTCTGTAGGAAATGAGATTTTATACTTGCATTTCATTTTAATTTGTTTCTGTGAGTCTCAGCAATGCTAAATTTATCTATCAGCTTCTAGTTATCAGTTTTCTGTTCCTTGGAAGGCTATAATGCCACTGAAATACAGTTCTTAATGTGTTTATGTAGAATTGTCTTTAAATTTATGCTGTATAAACAGACACAACCATTTCAGTTTAACAATTGCTTCAATCGGTATTTCAGAATGACAGCTTAAAATTATCCTATTAACTTTGTTATTGCAGCATTTATAGCTTTTGCAATAGATAGCCCTTTGGATACTACTGTATAACTTCATTTGAAGGAAAGAGTGAAAAGAGATAAATGCCCAACTTTAGTTGGTAGTATTTTCTGTCTTACAAATGTCAATATTTTTAGGTCATTACTTAATAAAACTGCTGGTTTGAGAATGCCATATAGTCTGTTTCTGCTCTTGAATGTATTACTACACCACCATCAACTATTAAAAAAAACTTTTTTTTTTTTTTTTTTAGTAAAGCAGTTTTAAAGCTTTCTTTTCCAACGGTTTAAAACCGTTCCATAAATTCAGAAGTAGAGCCAGAAAGATATTTTCTATTACATCCTCATGACAACCTTTATACAACAATCTCATCAGCCTCTCTCGGCAATAAAGGCACAGTGTCACAAGGAAACAAGAATACATTGGACTTGTGATACACCTTATCAAAACATAAGATAAAAATGTAAAGAAATGACAACCTCTAGACAGATCCTTTAAGTAAGTATATTTCAGTAACATCTTTAAGTACAGTTTTCAGTGCCTTGTGCCTGAGAAAATAAATGGTGCTGCAGTTTAAAGATCTGTATACATAGCTGCCCTTTGAAAATCCAGCCAACAGAGAAAATACCTTTTCAGCTAAAATGAGAGGTAGTTAAACTGCTGCAGCCAATTCGCCTTTAAGGCTTGGATCCTTTCCCTCCTACCTGTCTCACTGGTCAAGCCCTTGCATGTTATATATTTAAAGATATATATATTTTTAATGCTGATGGCATTGTTTAAAAATACATATATAGATATATATTTTGTAGCATGTCTTTACCCCACCGTACTCCAAACAAGCTCTAAAGGATTGCCAGGGCCAGTCTAGGAAAACATAGTTTTCTGTAACTAAACACAAAGAATATTTTATTTTTATCCTTTTGCAACACTAATTTAAAAGAAAAAAAAAAAGATAAATTAGAATGGCATTTTTGAAGGATATATTGGTGTGTGCTAGGAGGCATTTGAATACTATTACTTTATCAAGATGAAGATCTAAAAAAGGAAGGCACTCCTTTATTTTCTACTCCAGTTCCCCATAAGCAGAAGTGATGCAGAAGTAGTATGTCATTAATTTAAACAAAGGTGGCTCCTAGGTTAATGAGACAATTATTTATTTGGTCTGTATTTGAGTGTACGCAATAGATGTGTATCTCAGTTTTACCATGTTTTCCTTGTGGCCATTAGCATCTGAACTAATTTCCTGAAGTCCTTTTGCAGTCAACGGTGATGCAGTTACCCTTCTATTTTGGATAGCTGTTTGTTGTTTTTTTTTTTCATTTTAGATAAAATGAACTTTATCCTTGGAATAGTAGGCAGTAGAGGAGTGGTCAAGCAGATGAGGATTAAAAATAATAATAATAATACAGAATGAATTGAATTACTGAGTTAAGATCTAAGTTTTCATTATCAAAAAATACCATTTTGCATATAATTCTGTACTATTCCAGATACTTGTTTTATGATGAGTAAGAAGGTACAGAACAGCATCTTCTTGATGAACTGATCATAAAACACTGAAACATGACTGATGGCTACCAAATATGGTCTCTAATTTATTTTTCAGAGAGCTTTCTTCTCAATCAAAAACAAATTTCCTGTTTTAATTCGGTTCACTAAGGTAATTTATCAATTGGCAGTGTTACAGTGTTATGAGTTTTGATTATCGATATTCCATTTCATAACATCATGTAGTGCACTGGGAGTTAAAATGCTAATGCTCCAGTTCTGAGTACCTGTCCAAGAAGAGAAGAACAACTACATTCCCCAGAATACTGTTTGCTGTGTTGTTATCATTTCTGCTCAGGGGGAAAAGATATAAGGCCTTGCTAGGTCATCTGACCTCTCTTTTTGATCATCAGCCTCTCCTCGCTGCTGCTCATCCTGACCACACACATCGCCTCAGCACTAGCGTAAGGCCTACAGCTTTCGGATACTCTCTCTCATCGTATTTGATTTATTAGCTTCAATTCTGATTATATTATATTATAGTGTGTTATCTTGCATTCCAATACCATATTTAGTAAATTAGTTTGTTTCTACTCAGATCGCTGCTGCTGTTTTTAATTATTCAGGTTTCCTGTTTCCCTTTTCTGGAGGCGCGGATTCGCAAAATCCCTCCACCCAGCTAGTCACAGGACCAGACCGAACCAGCCTGTAAACCATTGATAGGCAGTAATATTTTTTACTTACACAAATGAGAAAATTCACTACCTTTTACATAAGAGTAGCTTCAACTCTCTTGTTGCTATATCCATGTGATCCATCCAGTCACCTGCTCCTGACGTATTCATTTCTTCTTTTTCTCCACACATGCTGCAAAGAAGAATATCACACTTAATGTCCTATTCTTGTAGAGAGAATGAAATCCATCTTCACTTTCATTTTTATCCTGATCATCCTATCATCTTCCATATAGGTCATTCATATTAAAAATGGGAGATAACTATACTTTCTCAGCAGATAAAAACTCGATTTCATATTTAACATATCCTTGGTCCATGGAAGTATATGTAAGCGTTAGTTTATTTAATAAAACTACCCCTTCTCTCTAAATCTTCCCTCCCAACTTCTCTCCTTGCCTCTCTTCTTCCACCCCAGCCGCCCCCCTCCCCCCCCCCAAAAAAAAAAGTAATTTAATAAACTGAGGACAATTTACAAGTTCATTTTTGGTATGAGAAAGACAGCAGTTCTTAATAAACTTTCTTTTGCCCAGCTAGAAAATAATAGCATATTTTTTTGTATGTATGGTGAAGGCTGAAACAATTTACGATTTCATTCTTAATTTGCTGACAAGTAATTCTGACCCTAATTCTTTTCAGTGTTAATTAATTAAGGCAGATAAACACACTAAAGCAGCTATACCGATTCTAATACATAAACTATTATTTTCAGTGATAGCTTGGATTATTTCTGCTTGGCACTCCTTTGGTCTGTGTAAAAAAGCAAATATCTCTCAAACCAACTGGACACTGCAGAAATGAAGCTGTTTCATGCCTCAAACCACAGAATTATTCTATCTCCTCTCAAGAGTGGATAAATAGAAAATAAAATGTGTTTTTAAATAGTCATTAATAGTATATTTATTTCTGCATTGATGCAATCGCTGAAACGTATGCTATTAGCATGATTTTCAGCAATTGAGCTGGTGTGAATTGTTAGTAAATCAGGCCTGTAATCTTCAAACATACTCCCTAGGCCTTGAATCTAAAACCATCTGGACAGTGTGACAGTGTTCTATTTATTACATACAACTGCTTGGATACTGCCAATGCATAAACAGTAATTAAGCACACAAGCCAACCATGCATGCCAGATTTGCTAGAACTATCCTTTGAGTATCTTGGAGTTTCCATGCCAGTGAGCTTATTGAGGCATTGGCTGGTGATTAAACATTAATGATTTATAGTGCAAGCAGGGTTCATTTACTGCTTACTGAAATATGCTTGACAGTATCTTCATGATTTTTTTAAGAAATAATTCTTTGAAAGATATTTTTCCTGACTCATTTTCTTCTTTTTTGTCATTAGTAACGTGATATAGAATTTCATCAGATAGTTGCTTTTACATATGGCTCTTTTGCTGTTGTATTCTATGCAGCAAGAAAATAAATACAGAAGGAATTTGGTAACTGTAAAGGTGCTTCATTTTTTCCTTGGTCTTAATAAGCTTTCTAAAAATGAATTCCATGAAGTCCTATTCTGCAGTTTCTTAATACTGGACTGAGATTCTATACAGGTGGAATTTTCCATTGACACGTTGCTCATCCCAGCACCAGGTAACCTTCCAAAGATTTTCATTTGGGTTCTAACACACTTCTGCAGGAGCATAAAAAATTTGTCTATGTTAGCAGTGTCTGTACACACTGAGAAAAGACTGATATCAACAAGAAACCAAATGTTCAATTGATCAAGCAAAACAAAACAAAACAAACAAACAAACAAAAACCCAAACAAACAACCCTGTACTGAAAGTGGGAGACAAATACTGTAATTAAGAAGCTCTCTGATATTACTCAGTGCCAGGGTCCATTGTCTAACTTATCATTTTTATGTGCACAGCCACGTTTCACTGTAAAGGCAGAAATATTTCGGTGATCATAGCTGTAAGTTTGTAACTCCATTTGTGATGTTCATCTGGAAATGTATTGAACTAGAGTCTCATTCTTCTACAGATTTATTGTTTACACCAGTAAATAACTGCTCATGTGTGCCAGTGCCAAAAGTTTTCTCCTTCAGTATACCAGTCCTTATGTATAAGTATTTTAAATTCCCCTAGAGAGCTAGGAAAGCTAATTTCCAACTTTCACACCTAATCATGGAAAGTGAGGCATGTTTCACTGGCTTGACAAAACAAGCGAGTACTGATCAAGGATGCCTGGTTTTTAATCTTTACTTTGGCATCAGACAGATCTTGGACCTGAAATAAATCCCAGAGTCTCCAATTAGACAACTCTACTGTGGAGAAATCCTTAATGAATGTTTTGGTAACCTCTGTGGTTATCTTGAGCACAAAACAGTTTAGTTCCAGTTCCTGACGTATGTCTCTCTGATTTCAGAATCATTGGTATGGAGAGAATAATAATTTAAAAATGACAAAATGCAGATCTGTAGAGATTTTAACTTCCAGTAACCCCTCATTTACAGCCTCGGTCTAGGGACAGATGCTCTCCTTTCCATTTGGATTAGCTCCAAGTTTTATTACCGATGTGGAAAGTTTATAAGAAAATTTGAAATGCCAAAATAAGGTGGTGTGGCAGTTTTCCACAGTGCAGACAGGTCAACAAAAGAAACTAACCTAGACATAGGACTGAATCTTTCAAATAAATGTGTTAGCTTTCTTAGATAATAAGGTCTCAGATGCAAATAGTGGAGATTCCTGGAACAACTCAGCAACATCAATCTCAGAAAATGGAAGTCACATGTAATACTAGTAACATGGTTCAAATAATTATCTCTGATTACAGACAAGGATAAATTAACTAGTAAACAGAATCAAACTAGTGCAGCTAAAACCTCTTCCAGGATGCTAGCTAATATTTTCATTCAGTGTCTGACTTTGCTGCGTGAATACAAAAACTCTTTCAGGACTATCTAAGGGAAATTTTATGTGGGACACCATTTCCTTTTTGTAAATGTTGCAAAATTCTGTGGCCTCACTGATGATATACAGAGTGATCTTCCCACATTGTCAGTTGTTCTGTCAATCAGATTAGTTAACCTATACAATTTCTTACTGAAATGTCTTTTTTTTTTTTTCTTTTTTTGCCAAAGCTGGAATCTGAAATGATAGCCCCAGATTTGTAATTTGATTGAGTACTATACCTTCCTTATTTGAAGAATTAAAGAAAATTGTCCATAAACACACTGCAACAGAAGAACTGGTTTCCCCAAGGTTTTCTTTGAGCTTTATTCCAGGACTTGAAGGAATTTGTTTGAAAAGGTAGATCGCCTGCTTGCTGCAGCTGAGAACCACCAGTCATACGGACTGACACTGCACCAAAAAGCCATAGCTGATGAGTCAGTCTGTGAAGCAAATACTTAAGAACAAATACATTGGATGGGAATTGCCAGCTTATTTTCCCCTCCAGGCTTGCAGATAGCCTCTGGCTAACTATCCATTAGCTGCTAGCTACAGGCTATAATGTTGGGTGGCTATCTGCTTGGGATTTATTTTGCTTTCTCTTTTAGTTAATGTGAAGCATCATTTTACTGTGTTTATGCTATTTAAAGATAAAGTACTTTTTCTTTTTTGATTTTCCTTTTCCTTTTTTTTTTTTTTCTCCTGCATTTTATATTATCTTTAAAGAAAAAAAATAAATATTTGCATAGAGCAGAGAGGTCCAAGATAACCATGCAAATGAAATTCAGTTACTCTGATCTCTGTTTCACATGGCTCTCTCCTTTCTGCCCACATCATCCTCTGCTGTGGGCTGGTTCAGTTTTTTGTACAGGTCCATGAGTCATCCTAGTAGTAAGGATGTATGTTACCGTAGACGACTGGCAAGTGGACCAGTGCAACAGTCTCTTCTTTCTGAGAATAAGAGTTAAATTCTTCAGTCTGAATACAACTTTAGTGGGCTTATTCTGTTACCACATGTTCACCCTCCTGACTTGCCACCATTGTCGGTGTAGTACCTTCTGCAGGGAAAATCAGTCTCAGAAAGATCAATTCAGTTTGATAAGTGCCTGCTTGGACAGTGACCTCAGCCAACTGATTCATAGCACTGAATTAGGAGCAGAAAGCTGAAATAATCATATCTTAAATATTCTTTCCCTTTCAGCACAGAACTTTCAATGTTTGTATAAGATGGTAGAATCACAGAATGGTTGAGGTTGGAGGGAACCTCTGGTGGTCATCTAATCCAACCCCCTGCTCAAGTAGGGATACCTAGAGTGGGTTGCCCAGGACAGTGTCTTGATGATTTCTGAATATCTCCAAGGAGGGATATTCCTTCCTGGAAGGAGACTCCTGCTTGGAATGTAAGATATTGGTAATATAGTGTCAGAGAAGATATTCACAAGATCCATAGATAGAGTCTCCTCTGGAGGTCAGCTGGTACAACTACCTGCTGAAATTGGGAGAGATATTTATTAAAGTTACTACTGATGTATGAAAGATAGCTAACTGGCTTTTTTTTCACTTCAGTCTAAAGGGATATTACTACTTATTTTCAGAGGACATTACTGATGTCTAGTAGAAAACTAGACAGTGTCTCTGACTGCCTTAAGATACTACTCTCAGCATCTCCTGCTCTCTCATCCCTGTAATTTATGATCTCTTGAAGATGTCCATATCAGTAATAACAGTCCTTAACCTCACCAAAGTGCATACTTTTCCCTCTGTAGATCATTTAACAGCAGCTTCTAGTGTCTTACACATCTCTTGCAGACACAAACTTTGCAGTAATCTCTCCGTGAAGGACTTTATCACATCTTTCTCTAGCAAGGGTAGTTCATCATCGTAATATAAACTGGTTTGTTTTCCCACAGTGTGGTTTGAAGAAAAATATATGTATCCCAACACCTTAGTGATGTTTTGATCCAGTCTTTTCATTATATTTCATTATCAAAGCATAAATAATCTAAGACTACTAATGTTAAAAATAGGAGCATTTCGGTGGTCTGGGCATTCAGCTTCATTAGGTGAACATCTGTGATCGTCAAAAGAAACATCAAAACCTCCCATAACTCTCCTTTTTTTTTTTTCCTTTTTGAAAGGACCACACTTTATTTATTTTTTTATTTATTTACCTTTCATATGATCAACTCTCCTGATTGATTGGTTAAAAACTGAACTTGTAAGCTGTACTTGTATAGGTACATTTTTCCAGAGCAATGTTAAGCAATGCAACACTTAATTAAAGTCTGCTTTCAGTGCAGAATTCATCCCAAATAAACCCAATATTTTAGTAAATTTTACCTAAGTATTGAGAAAATTATATATTTTTTATGTTGTCCAAAGCCAGGACTGACTTGCACAGTTCAGATAAACTTAATAGATTATGACTTTCTGTTTGAGACTTTCAAAGGCTTCCTTCACTGTTAACGTGAATAAGGAACTTATACATAAGCAGGAAAACTTGTGATATTTATGGCAATATAAGTAAGAAATGAGACCTGTATACTTTACTGCACATTTTCAGTGAATGTTGCAGATGTTGTTTAGCTTTGAAATGGTAGAACAGCCATGTTGCAGGTTTTTTTTTAATGTAGAAACTTTATAAGGCAATTCTGGGAGAGTTAACACAGTGTTAACAGCTTGTAGGTAAAGTAGAACTCAAATCTCTCAATCTCTGAAGAGTTTGATTTCATAATATCAGGGAAATGTTCAACAAGAGCCATGTGAGAAAACCAAACAAGTACTTGCTGAGTAACAAATGAGACTTATTAGGTGGAAAATGTCTTCAAAAGTCAGTGATGGTTACATTATAACATGAAAGTGCTCAAAGCCTGAGGAAGCAGGCCAAGGTGTATGTGTATCTGTATTGCAGCCAGGAACAACTGAGATAAGGTTGTGTACTACTGACACATTTGTACGAGCCACATGGGTGACTAAACCTGCGATATCTTTCCTGACACTTCTTCATTCCCTCATATCCTTGTCATTTGGAATAAAGTTCTGTATATTTAATCTTAAGATACAGTCATCTGAGTGTTGTCAGAGCCTTGAAAACCAAAATGTTTTTATTTTCTTTAAATTGAGTCTATTCCTAATATACAAAAGGATGGACCTAGATTTTAAAATATACAGCATACTCAGAAGAGCTGCAGTGAGGGCTACTCTCTGTGCTCAAGTTTTATTATTTAAAGAGGATCTTAAAATATGTTTTCCTTATGAGCTATATACAGGTTGCAAAGAGCACAGAACACATAATAAGTTGATCTTGCACATAACAGGTTCAAAGTGTGCTGAATAATCATATTAATTCTGAGTATTTATCTGTTACTTATATTCACACAGGAATTGTTATTTTAGTTGTGATAGTAACAAATTGAAAACTTTCAGCAAAGAACTCTAGACCATCAATGACTGTAGTCTTGAACCTGGGAAGTAGGCAGGAACTGCAGAGAGTCATTCAGTAAGACATAGAAGCTCACTCAAAACAACAAAAACAAAGCAAAGTATTGACACAAGAGATGCAGTACATAAACAGTAATTTTTATATGTCTTTCTCTAGAAAAGATAGACTTTGAATGGCTGGTTATTCTTTCTTTTTCTTAATATTTGCCCTGTTTTATTGTATTATATGTTTATTTCATTTTCAGTTTTGTTTGTTTGTTTGTTTGTTTTCTGTTTATTTCTGTTTGACTTTCCTTATCTCTTCTTCATTTTACTGTTTGTCAATATTTTCAATAATTGCCTTGATAATAAAAACATTAAGTAGAAACCAAGGATCCCTCCATTTGTTGTAATGCAATCTTCTGAGTGATAGCATGATGGATTAGATCCAATGAGTCTGAAGAAGGCATACTCAATAACAATGATGTTCTTCCATTAGGTTAGTATAATCTTTCCTCACAGTTAATTCCATTGATATCAGGGGAGATATTAAAAAAATTTTGTTCAGTTGCATAAAGAATCTTGTCTTTTACTCATTCTATTTTAAAAACACTAAAACAGTCATTAGACTCAATAAAAAATCTGCATAAAGGAAAGCATGCACACACATAGGAAAAAAAAAAAAAAAAAAAAAAGCAACTAGAAATCACTGTTAAAAATAGACAGCTCCAAAATCTACAAGTTCTCTAAGTAAAGATCATCAATTATCTTTACTTGGCAAATGAAAGGCAATAACAGTAAAACGCATATCAGCACCAACTGTGATGCGAGATTTAAGGCTCTAAAACTTCATTAAAATCAGACTGGTAATGATGTACCATATGCACTGGGTTGCATTTGCCTGAGGATCTCCAACCTGTGGCTCATTTCTTCTGTCACACCACCTCTTTATAAGAATGACTCAGAGTGCTTTGTTGAAGTGCTCAGGGGCTGACTAGCAGGGTAGGTGTTTCAGAAATGATCATTTGCTTCATTATACTCTGTGGATTATAGACATTTTCTGTTTATAGGAGAATCTTAGGGTCTCGTTTCTAGAATTAACTGAATATATGAAACAAGGCTGTTAAACAACTATCTGACAATTTATGCTTTCTGAATAGGAAACTGATATTTTTATAGCAAGTAAAAGGGATTTTTTTAATAGTCTTTCACAGAAATAACTGATAATGAATTTGGATAGTACATTTTAGAGGGATTACAGAAATATGTTAACTAGGTAAGATAGATGAGTAGATATGACAGGTGAAGGGCTGCATGTTTCATTACCAGCTCTTGAGCAATTTAGTCCCCATGAACTTATTTTATTATTCGGATACTTTTGTCACTCATTTGTAGTTCACCTTTACAAATTATTCAGGACCTTTTCTTTTTTCTATATGCTCACATGTATCTCCCATCAGTGACACAGCAAGCTACAGATATATGTGGAAAGTAGAATGAGTGCTTTTATCTGAACCTTCAGTTAATTATGATTAAATATGAAAGAAAGCCCACACCAAAGCAACATTAAGCTGAATTCTCTATATATCATAAAAGGTGGACAGTTGATGCTACCTGAGAGATATTAATTAAGCTGAAATTCATTTAATGTATGGTCATGCACTAGACCAATATGTATCCAACCCATGGGTTGTGTGTGGCCCTGAACAACCAGTAATGTGGCCCCACAAGATCCATAAACTTTTAACACTGTTATGTGATAATTTGCAATATTTTTCATGAGTCAGTTGGGCATTCTTCCAGCGCAGACTGCATAGATGACAGTAAAATGCTATGTAGGGGAGAGCACACTGCAGTGCTAACTCCACCTCTCACAGTGCCACACACAGTCCAATCGAAACCCATGTATACTGCTCTTTCCATATGCTCATGCCACTCAGTAAGTAAAATGGAGTAATTGCTGATAATATTGCAATCTACCTAGATATGTGTGTACTTCTGAAGACTCACTATTTTTGTTATTAAGCAGACATGTAAATTTTCCTATTTAATTATTAAAATTGGGCTTGTGTTATTTTGTAAAATAATATAATAAATAAGTAAATACATTCAATAGTTTCACAAAAACACTATCCCACTAGTGTTATGTTTTAGTTGCCCACTCTTTTATTTTAAAAAATATACATATATATTTAAAAGTTCTGTTACTTATATACATTAACTATGTTATACATTTTATATGTGGCCCAAGACAATGTGGCCTCCTCACTATGAGGCTTAGGCAACCCAAGAGGTTAGACACCCACTCCCTAGGTTTAAACTTCTGAACATCTGTGGAAGGACCTCTAAACAGAGACACTTAGCAGAGATGTCCAGGTTCTCACAGGTCCAGTCCGATGGGGATGCTTGGCCTTTGTTCAGCATGTCCAGCAGGCATGATGACTTTAATTCAGAGGTACAGGCAGAAGAAAGCACTAATGGTTCCTGTGTTGGTTGGGTCATCCATTTGATTCTGATGAAAGAAACCTTCTGACTGAGCTATTTACCTATGCTTAATTCCGTCTTCTGAACATGAAGGTTCTTTAGAAATTGTCCTGAAAGGAAGCCTGGGAAGAGCACACGTTTCTGGCCCTGTACTGCAGAACGAGAAAGAAAAAACTGTGGCCATAGCAGCTGATATACTCAGGGAATTATACTTCATTATTGGGCATAAAACCATCTATAAGGCCTTATTTACTTTTTCTTGTAATTAAACAATTAGTGAATACATTTGCTTGTTGCAGAAATGTTTTTTTTTCTGTCTTTCAGAGTATTTTAAACATTAAAAAAACTATTTATGTATGTTTTTCACAAGTTTTTTTTCAGGTTTTATGTAGTACCGCTCAACAAATAATAATTTTTATCAAAAAACAATTTGTGGATTAAGTTTTTGTAGCTTTTTTGATCATTTGGCATAAAAGAGACACCACAGGTGTATGATAATGACTCGATGTACAATGTAGCGTGACTGCTGTCTGAACACATACTGTGAACTGAGCAACCACTGATAAAGAAAAATCTTATATGACAGCATAGTAATAAAGAATCATTGCAGACTTTGGACTACTTATTTTCTAGTTACAGTTTTCCACCTTCTAGAAAAAAAGTACTAGAAGGAGAATTATTAAAAATTAATATCTTTCTCCTTCTGAAATAATTTATTTTTTGGGTACTTTTATATTTTGCTATACCTTCCTGCATCAGTTCATTGTTTAGAGAAGATAATGAAGGAGTACATAGCATTTGTGTTTTACTAAGAATTCTGTGTAAGGGATGTATCTTGCACTCAACTCAGGCTAGTTAAAAATGCTGGTCAAAGCGAGAAAAGAAAATGAGTAATATTTCACCTGTATTTACAACACTTTTTAGAGAATGATTAAATGAAAAAAAGTTCTGTATGTAAAAAAATATTTTTTACCACAGTCTGTGTGTGCTTTGTGATTGCTGCCATGAAATCTAACACTACCCAGCTGGCTAGAAACCCAGTTAATTAGGAATCTTGGCTATCACAGTACACTCGAGTTCAGACCTGTATTCTGAGTATGACTAGCTTGGATATTGCTAGGATACATTTCTGTATTTTACTGTGATTTAACCCTGACAGCCAGCTCAGAACCACACAGCCACTCTCTCACTCTCCCCAGTTGCAACTGGGAAGAGAACTGGAAAGACAAAAGTGCAGCAACTTGTGGGTTGAAATAAAGGTAGTCTGGGAGGTAAAGAAAAAGCCGCATGAGTAAGCAAAGCTCAGAACCTGAATGGGAAGAAACCACTGCAGTTTTAATACACACTAACATTTGCACAGGATAAGGTTAAATGTTCACGTATTTGTCTCGAAAGAGACCAGCATTCTCAGTGATGCCACTTGAGATCCCTGGATTAAGCACATGTAAATTGATGACTAGATATTTCCATGCACAATCATGTTTATAGGCTTGCTTTATATCCTTTGGAAAGCAAAGTACATGTCATCCATTTTCCAGTATATTGAAAGCCAAAAAAGATGATATTCCACATTTGTTTGTTGCTCCATTTTTATCCAGAGCTGTGTTTTATTAACTTGTGCTCTCTTTCTTTGAAATACAGACTTTCATATTAGGTCATATGAAATCAGGAACAATGCTTTGTTCTTTGTTTTAATCAAAATGATTTGGTAGTCTTATGAGACTACAGCTTCCCATTTGCTCAGTTCTGTCTTTCCAACTAATAAATACCATAAAACAAAACAAAACAAACAAACAAACAAAAAGCTTTATTAAATTTTACTGTATTTTTCCTCCAAACTTGCTTTCTCATTCCTAGTGCTCTGTTATCTTTTTTCTAGTGGAGATATGATGTTGTAACAGCTGGACTTGGTGTCTGGTCCAGAGTAGCTATTATTTAATTTCCAGGTCTTCATGATTAACACCATGAGTTACTGCCAATCAGTATCATATAAAGCTGCACCTCTGAGAAGATTAGTAAAAATCTTTTATATCACATTATTTCAAACTGAAAAAAAAAGTTTGAAATATTTAAAATAAGGATAAAGATACAATTTTCAGCTAAATGCATTCATATTTGGTCTTCTTTTTCTTAATGACTTTAATGGGATTGCCTAGTTATAAGGAAACATAATCCTTCTAAAAATGTTATTTTCTTAATAACTTAATAACATTGTTCAGTTTCTAATAGGCAGCATCATTACACTGCTTCTGTATGTATTAAAAGCCCTGGTAATTTAAATTTTCATTGTATATATATAATAGCGTAGATGATAACATCTTAAAGAGAAAATTACTAGAGGCAATTTTTAACAGCATTTCATGGCATGGTTTCTATTGTTTATAGTACATACATCATTTAACAAGTGCATATGAGATATTTGTTAATTCTTCAATTAATTGATTGATTAACTTTCGAACATAGAATCCATTTATGGCTGAGTGCAGCTCCACACAATAGAAGTATTGATCCCATGGCTAAAACAATTTTGCTTGAAGCAAATAATCTTGAAATGGAATCATTGCTTTTTTTTCTCCTGACAATAATCTATGATCTGAGGAAAAAATACATTAACTCACATATCCACTGTAACTCAGTATTTCTTTGTTTGTTTGTTTGTTTGTTTTATGATGCATTTCAAAAGCTAAAAATGTTTAAGAATGAAAGGCAATCACAGAACATTACTTTGGTTTTGCAAGACATTCTTGCAAAACATTGCTAAAGCATTTAGAATTATTAGTAAAATAACCAAGTTAGTATTTTTGAGGATATACCAATAAATGAGTTAGTAGTATTTGAAAAACAAATTGCACTTCACTAAAAAGTCATCTACTAGGTTTTCAATAGCAAAATCAATATGTATTTGAGATCAGGAAGCTGATCCGTCTGCATTGCTATGTGGTAATATCTTTCCTGGAAGAAGTAGTGACTAACAAAAACAGTGGATTTTTCAACTTTTTTATCTGTTGACAATAAACACTACAGATTGTATCAAACTGCAAAACTGAATTCCAGATCTAGACCTGCATCTCACTAGTTTTGGAAAAATCATTTTGCTTATTTTGTTCCTCCTTATTATAAAAAGAAGAACAACTTCTCTAGCAAAATCAGTTTCATATTAAATTACCAAAGTATGAAGCTGTTTAGTTTCATCAGTTTTGTTCATTCACATCTCAAATATAAAATCAACAAGCAATGTCCCTGTGAATTAATGTTACTTAAAATCACTGATGCTGATCCATTTCCTCATATGGCATATTATTATGTCTTGAGGGCAACAAAAATCAAAGCATACTTTCTCTAGGGTATGAAAGATAGACATATACCATGTCACTAATCCAAAACAAAAAAATATTTTGGTGAGCTGAGGGAAAATATATTTACCTAGTATTTGCAGGAAGAGTAAACTGGAACTACGCAACTTCAGTGCGATGAAGTACCAAAGAATACATGTGCCAAGACAATTCGATGTCAAGAGGATAAAAACTGCTTCCTCAGCCTGGGAGCAGTGATACGAATGGAATATGTCTCAGTGCACAGAATCGTGTTTCACAGTACAATTTTTTGCATTAATTACTCTCATTGTTCTCTCTCAGTACTAAAATAGGAAAAGAGGTTATAAAGTTCTGAGCTATTTTCTAGCTGGATTTTTGAATTGCTTTGCCTATACACACTGGAATGTTTCTTTAACTGCCTTGTCTTTGCTAGACCAAATAATTAGAATCTACTAATTTTCTTCCCCATCAATATTTACTAATCAATTTATAAGCCATACTTCTGGATAAAGGAAGTAGGCTGCATTCTTTAAAGCTTCCCATGATAAGGCACTCTCTCTAGCCCACGGGAAAAGGAAAAAAGAAAAAAAAGGTAATGAGATTATTCTCCTGGAACCACCTCATCAGTTGGTTTGCATCCTCAGCCTCTTCTCTGATGAAGTAGAAAATAGTTTGGTGTACCTAACTTATAAGAGCCTTGCCAGTTCTTAATCACTATGATATGTATTTACCGTTCTTGCACGTATCAAAGGTTGAGTGAGTCATGGGTAGCTTTAGTGTAGCAAGAAACATGGAGAGAAATGTGGCAGCTATTTTCATCTATGCAAAGATGAGCCAGTCTTGACTAGATTTTTGAATGGTGTCATCACCATAACATTAAACCACAGAACAGTAAAAACGGATATTTTCCGGGCATTAATTCTCATCTTCTGACAACAGCTGGGTCAGTTTAACACAGTAAAAAGAAAGAGACATAGATAGGCAATTTCTTAGAAAAGCTATGAATATTATTCCTGAGAAATAAAAGCAAAAAGGTAAATGATCACAACTGTCCCATTGATGTGATTATTTGTCGCCAGAATAGCAGAAAACTCTCTATTTTCTTCTCTCTCTGAAGAAAATGTGGGCACACCTGCTTTTTCTCCCAGGATCCACTACACTCTTGATTAGATAATGTAAGCACGCTCATTCAATATGGTTTTGAAAAGACTGATATACAGTATTCTTAATAATGTTTTTTATTCTTTTGCAAGCACCTATGCACAGCATATAAAACATGAGATTTTTAAAGCATGACTTTTCTTCATTCATTTCTTTCATGCATTTCTCATAAATTTCACCTAAACAATGGATATAGCATTTGCAAAAGGAAAAGTTTCACAGGAAAAAAAAAGCAAAAACATTATAATGGTTAAATTTGCTTAGAAACATAAAAATGAAAATAACTTTCTTAACAAATTCTTAGTAATTTTTAATTAACTAAATTAAGTACCTTTCCCAGTACAAATTGTATACTTTCATAAACACTGTTAAAAGCTCTACTGTTTATTTGTGATGAGGGTGTCTCTAAATGAGACAATGGTGTTTGTATAAATGGTAATTTTGATGTAGCTGGGCACTTCTATTTAGATAGATGCAAGAGATAATACAGAGAATGAGATCGACATCGAGCATTAAAATGGTTCATTTATCATTAAAACAAGATTCATTGTATACCATTCCTTCTTATCGAAGAATTCACACATTGACTTTCATCAAAATCTGAATGCTGCATAGTGAACTAACTAAACAGCCTACATAGACACCCACAAGCAAGATTAATAATATCTCCTCTAACCTTCCTGTCTTTCTTTTCTGAGTGAATCTAAAACCACTTCTAGATAATCTTCACTGCAGCTTTGAGAACCTCACATAAAGAATTCATTGTGAGAGGATAGTCAGGCAGATTTAGACCTAATTGCTACATTTGACATGGCCAGGTTCTGTAAAAACCAAGTTCCATGGGCATAGAAGTCTTGCCATCAGGTATATATCTCCCCCTGCCAACTCCAGCCTCCCAGTTGCTGTGCAGTCCTTAAGTAAACATAATGTGTCTCTTAGGAAGCCAGCAGTGTGGTTCCTGCACCTGACAGGTTTTCACTGCAAGTACAGTCAAACCAGTCAAAGCACAAGTCAGAGGCCTAGTGAACTCCTGAAAACCAAACCTGTCAGCTTCATATTGTATTTGTAAAAGTCATCTGATTGGCCAAAACAGAAGCTGCACTGCTTAACCCACAAATGTGAGGGTGTTTGTGTAGGCATCATTAAGTATATCCTGATGGAGGAGACTTCAGATAACTGCTAATTACAGAACTAACAGGATGCAGAGTTTATGACAAAACTAAATGCCAAACTAAAGTTAGAATATAATTTCTATATGACTCCTGGTTTAATCATTTTTATTCTATATCAATCTGTTATTAATACATATCATCTAAGTAGATCTAAGTGGTCATAATGTTTTATGTTTTGATCTAATTTCTATTTCTCAAAAGCAAACGTTTTAGATGCAGAAGATGCTCAGATTAAAAGCTGAAATTAAACTCCATAGCTCTGCAGAAAACTGATTTAATGATTCGTCTCATTAAGGAGGAGAGGTACCAATTCTGGAGGGGAAGTAGCAGTTTGGGAAGTACTTAGATGTTGGAGATACTAGGTCAAATGCCACCAAGACATGTCAAAAGCAATTAAGAGACAAATGAAGAAAGAAGTTGTAAATTAGAGATATGAACAAACCCAACTCCACAGTACAGATGTCTTAGATGGCAAAAATTAGTGTGTCCTAAGCTCATGCTGAACTCTGTATTCATTTGCTTTGTTGGAAAGAAATGTATTGTACAGAATTAATGGAAAAGTGATCCTGCTCTTGAAGAGACAGTAAGGTGCTTACTTCTGGGTACATGAGATGTCTATGATGAAAATTTTAAACCAACTACTCATTTTAAAACTACTTCATTTTAAAAACAGTTTCTTCAATTCAGTAAAACAAAGCAAAACAAAACAAGGACAGTTTTTATGTTTATGGAAAGGAAACTAGCTACCTAGTGTGGCATGCCAAGAGTGAAAAATAATCCTAGGTTTTGATTTTTTCTTTGTCAAGGAAATAGAAATGCACGCTATGCAGCACCATGGCTACTGCTTAATGGAGAAGGGGATAAAAAGGTCCTCCAGAAAACTGTAATTGATGTGCTTTGCTTTTATACACACATCCAGCAGTATGCCCATCCTTCATGGATCTTCACAATCATTTCTCTCTTCCTCCTCCAGTTTCACTCCATTTGTCTTTCCATGGTAGCAGAAATCAGACTCTTGATCCTTCTTCTAGAGTAGGCACATTTAGCCCATCTGGCTAATAAGTCTCAGGCCAACACATGTGAAAGTTGTATGTTTTATTAAAATTTAAAATCAAACCACTATGTCTATTATTTTTTCAGATGCTACAATTTTATTTTCTCTTCTAAGCATAAGGAATATTTTCTTGAAATTCCATGAAAAACGAGCAAACAAAATTGGCGGAAAAAGTAGTCAAGCTGTAAATGGCCAAGAGTAATTTGCTTTCATAACATTGTTTAATAACATAATTTTGCTTATAAAAGATAATAGCTTGTTGCTTTTTATGGAAGCAAGTATTTAGATTAAGGGGAGCATAGAACAAGGTGTATGCTTACACTAGGATAGATATAATTTGAGCATCAACAAAGTGGGTTTTAGGAAATATTTACTGATAATCAACTAACATCAAGCACAGATGCTGAAACAAAGAACCACACTCTACGGTATCTGAGATATTGTGCATGCATGGTCAAACAGCATACAGAAATTTGTATTGCAAGCACACGAGCTCATATACACACCAGATATACTCTGCAGTCAAGCACTTTGTCCAGGCTTGTCTAAGGGAGACAGAATCAGCTTATGAAGTATATATTGCTATATACTGTCCTCTCATATTTCAGGAGTTAAGTTCCTGTTATAATTGAGTGATACTTACTTCTTATTCAGAAATTCTGGGTGAAAGTTGCTGCAAGCGTGAGATCTAGCAGGCTGTTCATAATGATTGGCAAGTTCCAGCTGGAACACCAGAAAAGGTATCAAAGCGCAAACATAATAAGCCTTAAGTAAAGGAATATCTTATCTTTATTAAGAAAGAGTGGGTGAGATGGTTAGTGCTTTTGAAATCTGATGACACAGGTAATGTAAAATAGTATTTCATCATATTTTTATTTTGGTTTTCATTACAAGACAGAACATACCTGTATGAATCTGTTATTTGTTCACTGGGTATAAAATGTAAGATTGGAATTTTGAAGAAGAAGGAACATATGTTTCTCAGGAAAGATAATTTCCACTGAAATTAGTTCAAGACTGTACCTTTTTCTCAGTACACCTTTATTTCTATGGTGGTTTTTTTTTTTTTTTTTTTTTTTTTTTCATGAAAAGCCATTTCTTATATTTACAGTCCTTTGCAAACAAAAGAGCTTTCAACTCTTATAAATCTGATGACTGGTTTTATCCTCTTCATCCAGATTTTTCTGAAGGAAGTTAATAGAGGTCATCTAGATAAATGATTACCCTGCAGAATTGGAGGACCTTTTGATCAGTAAATAAAGCTGAAGAGAGAGATGCTATAGAGGAATTCTATCTTACATTATGGAGTTGTATTGTAAGGACACAACATCCTACATGTCTCAAGCTTGAAACATAGCTTTCCTACAAGCTTTGTGTAAAAACAGTACATAGATGAACTATGCAAAGAGCTTGTCATAGCACATAATTGCTGCAATTTAGATAAACATCATGCAACATGTACTTTGTGTAATGTGTTGTATTTTTTGTGGTGGTAAATAGATACTAAAACTCCATTGTACTAAAGCTTATAAAAACAACAACAACAAAAGACTAGTCTTTACTTTGAAGACCTAACAATCTACGGTTTTGATACTTCCTATTCCATATTAAATTTTATTTTAATGGAAACTCCTATTTTAAATTAAGTGATGTCTAAAAAATCTATTTGTATGATTCTGAATAACCTCAAAAAAAGCTATGGGCATTAGTGGGAAATGTTCTTAGAAAAAGATTTAGAAAATTAATTACATGTACTGTGAAAGATGAAATAATCTTTCCTTCCACACAACTAATTCATTTACAAACTTCAGTAATTGCATATGAAGTCACTGCTTATCACATTGCTGTATTTTTCTAGTTATTTTGCTTCAGATGGCTCATATTTCACAGAATTACAGAATCACAGAAGGGACCAGGTTGGAAGGGACTTCAAGGATCATGAATCTCCAACCCCTCTGCTGCAGGCAGGGAAACCAATCTCTCCATTTAATACTAGACCAGACTGCCCAGGGCCCCATCCAACCTGGCCTTGAACACCTCCAGGGACGGGGCATCCGCAACTCTCTGGGCAGCCTGTTCCAGTACCTCACCACTCTCTCCGTAAAGAATTTCATTGCAGAACCAAGCATAAAGATCTTTCACTGACTGGGACACTGTCATGTACTAATCAACATAAAAAAATCTCCATCTCTATAATGCTGTCCAGTAGTGCCAGTCACCTTTATTTACTAATAAGGTTTCAAAGCTTGAGCACTCTTGAAAATGAAGCTATGGTTATTCAGAAAGAGTTCTGCTGCTTGTGTGCAAATATACAGATTTATTAGAAGAAGGTTTACTGAAATCCTGACTCATAGAACCTTTGTTGTCGACAAGTAAAATTTCAGTTGCCAATCCAGAAGAGGCATATGAAAATGTTCAGTAATATAGCACAGGTCCTCGAGAGGATAAATTTATCCTGCAGCTAAATTAACCATTACAGTGAGCCTAGTAAGCTTCAGAGAGCTGAGCTGGCTCAGTGTGACTAAAATAAATATATGCATGAATTAAAAATTGAAATAACCTTCATTACTTGAGGGACATACATTCAGAATATTTTCCTTGTCAGATAGTCACACTCACAACAGGAATTATGCATTTTGTTTTACTTAATCTTCTTTTGTGGAAAAGACTTAAAAAAATTCAAATCTGTGGCATTGATTAATTTACTTGCAACGAAATATAAGCTAGAACAGTAAGGTAAAACATGCCTTAAAATGCTAATTTTTACACTTCTAAAAAGCACATAAGATAGGCAGTAAGATTCAGCTTGTATTCAGAGATTGATATGTTTGGTAATAATGTGAAAACATGACTGTACAAATTAAAATTTCCTGTGCTAAATGACCTGTTATTTATCTTGCAATACTGATATGTGAAATAAATATTTAAAAAATATTAAAAATATAATATGGAAAGATCATTGATCATTGCATTATCATCATTTATCCACTAATTATTTTGTTTCTTTTTCTATATTCCAATTAATTTAATAGGTATTACAATCTTTTCATAAACCCTCAAAATTCAGTAGAAACACATTATATATAGAACCATAGAATCATAGAATCCTTAGAGTTGGAAGGGACCTTTAAAGGCCATCTTGTCCAGCTCTCCTGTAATGAACCAGGACATGCACAGCCAGATCAGGTTGCCCAGGGCCTTATCCAGCCTCACCTTGAAAGACTCCACCACATCTCTGGGCAACCTGTTTCAGTGCCCCACCAACCTCACTGTAAAAGAGCTTTGGTTGTTTTTTATTTATTTTATTTTATTTTATTTTATTTTATTTTATTTTATTTTATTTTATTTTATTTTATTTTATTTTATTTTATTTTTTAGATTCTAAAATGAGAACTTTAAATATCTTCAATTTCTATTATATTTTCATAAAATAAATTAATTGAAAAAAATATACAAAATGTTTTTCTGGTTAGAGCTGCCTACAGGAATTTGAAACTCAATATGTTCAAAGGAGTGACTGTCAGCCAGTAAACCACAAGAAACTCCATTGTTGTTCAGAAAATGCCATTTCCTGACTAAGTGACATTTTATTCCTGTGATGTGCTGGCATGTTATCGAATCAACTGCAGTTTACCAAGAATTCTGCAACTGATGCCAGAAAATACATCTAAAAATCTAAATTTCTTGTTCTTTTGACACATCTGCTAAGGCACTGAATTAAAGAGAACAGGCTGAATTTACATATGCTGTTTTTACTTTGCTTGTTTGTTTGTTTGTTTTGTATAAATGAGAACTGGCCAGCTTCCTGGTAGTCTGCATGGGGATGATATGAAACAGTAACAAGAAGCAGTGGAAGATGATAGAGTCTGTAAGTTAGTTAGATTAACTCTATCACTTCCACCAAATGAGTGCTTTGAGTTAGAAATAAAATTATATAAAACCACTGTATCTTATTTACTCTGCTTTATGCCTGGCATGTGTGTGTGTCTGTCTGCATGTATAGAAAAGTTTAACTTAATTTCCAAAATCATTCTATTACATTTAATTTCCATGCAGAGTCAAATCCTAAATTCCTTCAGAAAACTAAGGCAGGTCTATAATGTCACATTTAAATTTTTTGTATCTGCAAAAGAAGCCATTATGCTGCTTTTGAAGATACTACATTTCTCTCAATCACAGCTACATAATGGATAGAATATAAATGCATTACTTAGATTCAATTGAAGAGTAATGTACGCAGGTCACTCTGAAAGTAATGCCTCCTATTTATTTCCATGGACACTCCAACAGAAACAAACAACACAATAACACTCCTTGACAGAGCAAATTCTCAGCTACAAAGCACTGTTTTTCAATATAATCACCACTATTAGCTATTTATTGTCACCAGCGACCAAAGAGAGCCTACATGCTGCACTTGTAAAAATCTGCATAGCCATCTAGAACGTGACTTGTCTTTCATGTCTCTATTGCTAAAAGGCACCACACACTGCCTCACTGTGCTCACTGTGCACTGTTTCGTCTCCATAAACACTCAGCAAGCATTCATGAGTGCCTTTACATGGAGGAATTCATTGGCACATCTTTGCTTCAGGTGCATTTCCATGCCAGATGCCATTCTGTCAGACTGCCCCTCTGCTGCCATTTGTCACAAAGCAGTAACGTGTAGCAGAATATTGGTGGGAAGGCTCAGCCTCTACTGTCATACCACCAACATCCACTTCTGACATTGTGGGCCAACAGAAAAAAAAAGAAGGTGCTACTTTTGAAGCAGCCCTTGTGAAAGCTGATATTATGTTTGATCTGTACTGTAGAGGTTAATTTACAAACTTGTAATGAAAACTGAGTAGAATTTTCTTTAAAATTATTTTTTCAAGACATTTCCACTTGCAAACTAAAAAGAAAGTAAGTGGATGATTACAAATAATATATATTTTTCTCCTCGGTGAATTTATTTCTCTTTTTTTTATTTAACATATTTAAAACAAAAAGTGAAATTTCATAGATTAAGATTATTTAATTTCAAAAACTCTGACAATTAACTCTTACCTTTTGACTTAGAGCTAGATGGCTGGCAGTTAGATTACAATGCATTTTTATTTTTTATAATAAATTAAAAATAAGCACATAATCCAAAATAAAAGGTAAGTATGCATGACAACTGAACCTGAAATGTGAATATATGCAAAAAATAGGACAGTCTAAAGTGTTATTTTCTTGTAGACATAGAAGTAGGATATATATCACAGTGAGTTTCCGAATGTGTTGCGAACACTTTTATAGACGAAAGAATGAATAGGTTACTTGGAGATCCGTGCTATTTTTACCACACTTCATTAAAAAAAATAAAATAAGAAAAAAAAAATGCTACTTTCAAATGAAGGTAAGATGATACTCTGAAAAAATATCAATAAAACATCCAGCATGACCAGAGAGACAAAAGCTACTTACATGAAGGGGAATTAAATTTTCTAGTTAGGATGTATTTAGTTTAGAGATTCAGATATTTATATTTTGATTTATCTTCCTTTGAAACAACTTCCAGGAGAGTATTATCAAAGGTTTCCTAGAGTCTGCTGATGTCATGCACATGCTGATGTCAACTTTCACAGAGATCAGAATGGGGAGAGGTACAGAGTAACCAGTAGCCCTGAGGTTGTGGCTGATGGGGTCACTGAGCAAAAGGCTAGGGGTGACATGACAAGAAGGGATCACAGAATCAATAAATGAGACTTAAGTGATGTGATTTATGACCTTGTTGGGATTACAGAAATGTGAGAATAGGATGTAAGCAATCCAGGATGTCCCTGGAATGTGTTGAAAGTAACTTCCTTCTCCAGTGAGGAGGCAATTAGGAGAGGTGCTCTGCTGGGTGAGATACTCAGTAACAATGAAGTGGTTATTGGAAATGGAAGGTAAAAGGCAAGCTTGGCTGCAGTGACCATGAAATGGTGCAGTTTAGGATTTTGAGGGCAGGGAGGAGGATGAAAAGCAATGGCTATCCTCCCTAGTCTTTGGAAGAGCAGACTGGCTGGATACAGCCAAAGCAGGTCTCATGGATACATTCCAAGAGGTACAAGAGGCTCACAAAAGCTGGTTTATATTCAAGGTTCATCTTCACAAAGCTCAAGAGAAGTTCATCCCAAAGAATAGGAAGTCAGATAAAAATACCGAAATGGTTAGAGGGTTGAAGCAAGGGTGGATGTGGCTGTGGGCAGCCTGGTCTAATGGTTGGCAACCCTGCCTGTGGCAGGGGTGTTGAAACTAGATGATCCTTGAGGTCCTTTTCAACCCAGGCCATCCTATATCTGTGGTAGGAGAAATACTGAAATACTGTCTGAGCATCCAGGGATGAACCTGGGAAAGCTAAAGCTCTAATGGAATTGACTATGGCCAGGACATCAAGGCAACAAGTACCTCTTGTGACAAAAAGAAGACTGGGGAAAATGCATAACACTGTTGAATAATGTAGGGAACCTGGTTTCACAGGACATGAGGAAGGCTGAAGGGCCAAATGCATTCTCTGCCTCAGTTTTTTCTAGCAAGGCTGACCTTGCATATTGTATAATTATTGATCTTTGATGATTGAAAGAAGTGCCTGAAGACTGGAGGAAAGAAAATATCATTCCTGTCTTCAAGAAGGGCAAGAGGGAGGACTCAGGTAAATACAAACCGGTAAGCCTCATCTTGATCCTTGGGAAAGTGGTGGAACAACTAATTCTAGAAATCATTTCTAGGTCCAAAAGGACAAGAAAATCATCAGGAGAAGTCAGCATGGATTCACCAAGGAGAAGTCAGGAAGTCAAGCTGTATGAGTCTGGGAAGAACAGTGTAATTGTCTTCTTGGACTTCAGTAAGACCTTTGACTTATAGAGAAGAGGTTGATATACAGGCTGGATGGGCAGACAGTGAAGTGGATAGAAAACCGGCTGATTTGCTGGGCATAGAGTGTGTTTATAAATTCTAGTTGGAGGCTAATAATTAGCAGATACACCAGTATCTGGTTTAGTGCCTTCATTAATGATCTGGAAGATGGAAAAGACAAAAACTCTAGGAAAATGAAGGAGGTAAAAAGAACATGAAGATCTGTAATAACTGAGCTTCTAAATAGCTATTTTTTAATTTTCTCTTTAAAAAATGAAGAAATAAGAGAATATTATGCAGGAAGCAGAAAAACTGATTAATGATAATAGGTGAAGAGACAAAGACCAAAAGTAAACAGAGTATCTGACCACATGCTGTTTGAACAGTGAATAATTCATAGTGAGCAATCAGGATCTCACAGCTGTGAAAATTATTGTAGGATCTACATCTTGCAATAGGCTACTACTGCAGTAGGTAATTTTTAAAGTTATGTTTATGAGTCTTTTGAACAGTGAAACAGTCAGAATCCCTGTAAAAGAAATACAGTGTGTGCTAAAATTACAGGACTGAGAGGTATAAATTGTTCTCCCTTATTTCAGAACTCAAAACTAAGCCAGGTATGCTAAATGACAGGTCTTATTATTCACATGCTGAAGTTTTTGAAGTTTCCTTTTGATGCAGTATGCATTTAATGTGATTAAACAGTCTCGAAACATACATCCATAAAGTATCAACAGTTGAGAAGTCATGAGAAATTAAACCTTAAATTTTCACATTATAATCTATGAATAAAAAGTTTTGTGTCACAGTTACAAAGAAAGAATGCAGATCTGAAGCCAAATCTACGTAATAAATTTTGATGGCATATATTTTTGGAAAGATGGTATAAGAATATTTCATTGACATATATCAGAAAGACTTCTTGTAGCCTTTTTTATACACAAAGATATATATATCTATGTATGTAAACATTCATTTGTGTACATACAGACTGCTTTTGCTTTCACAGAGTCCCACAATTACAGAATGTTTGAGGTTGAACAGCATTTCTGGAGATCATCTTGTCCAGTCCTCTTGCTCTAGCAGGGCCACAAGAGCTGCTTCTTGTACTGTCTGCTTTCACATCCCTGTAAAATTTCAATAGCAAATTTGTCCAGATATAGATCTGAGTTGATTAATGCCATTACAGAATGACAGAATCACAGAATGGCCAGCGTTGGAAGGGATCTCAAGGATCATGAATCTCCAACCCTCCTGTCACATGCAGGGCCACCAACCTCCCCATTTAATACTGGACCAGGATGCCCAGGGCCCCATCCAACCTGGCCTTGAACACCTCCAGGGATGGGGCATCCACAACCTCTCTGGGCAGCCTGTTCCAGCACTCTCATAATAAAGAACTTCCCCCTGACATCCAACCTAAATCTTCCCTCCCTCAACTTAAAACCATTTCCCCTTGTTCTATATTAAAGTACAGAAGAGTCTAATATATCTATTAGAACATGGTGCTATGGTGCAAGAGTCATGAAAATCTTTAGATAAAACGATCTCACTTCGCCATTCAGCCCAGGTGACTGGACTGATTCTGTTGGTTTCACTAGTGTCTGCATCTCTTATTAGAGACATATTCAATTTTATTTTATTCTTATATGTGTTATCCTTTTTGTGGTGGATCCATTATTTCAAAATCTGAATAAGTAGAAGAAATGCATAGACATTTTTGCTGATGCATGTTATTTGATTTATTCCTCTCCTGGAAAAACTGTGAAATGTTAATTTACAATAGACTGTAAACTTATTGTTGAATAAAACCAGCATCTCTGCAACGTTTCAACAGCACAGTGGATGCTTTACATTTAATCTGATCTCCTTTAAAGTCATTCATATAGATTAGTTTCTATGAGCTTCAGTCACTTGCCCGTATGCTACTCATTTTAAAAATAACTTTCTGCTTGTCACTCTGCTACCCAACAAATTCTCATCAGTTCTGCATTCCTTTGAGAGTTATTTTGAAGTGCAATCTGTTATGAGAAATATATATTCCTAAATTTTTTAAAAAATATACACATGAGACTGAATTCTCAAATCATGGTGTCAGTTTTAGAATCAAGCCTTTGAAAACAAGTTTTAAAATTAAAGCAAAACTTTTTCTAACCCTCTAAGCATTCAGCTGGCTTTCCCATGCTCCTTGTAGTCCTGCCTGCACAAGACCTCTTACTAGGTTGCTGCCAACAGCTGGCTAAGTGTTTCTCCCTTTTGCAACTTGAAGAAGCTCCAGGTGTTAGAGACCTATCAGTGAGCTGCTTCAGAAGACAGCTGTCTTGAGTTTGTTAATGTTTTCATTGATCCTGCATTCCTCTGAAAACAGTCTCATTCAGACTTTTTATCACATTTTTTTAAATTATTATTAATTTTATTTTATTATTTTTATTATTTTTTGTGGCCCTCAGTACAAAAAAACCTGAATAATTTCTTTAATAATTTGAAAATTCCAGAATAGAGATGGGCATACTTAGATGCCAGCAACTTCAGCCATGACCACTGACTGTGAGAGGGTTCTGCTCATTAAGATCTCACCTATACTGGCTGTTGTAAATTGGCCAAGCAGAAAGTAATAAGCAACTGAACACTGCAAACTCTCAATTTGATTCCTATGAGCTATCTTGGATGTCCAAAGAAAACAAAAAAATAAGAAAATAAGTTCATCAGTGTCCCGTGGGTCAATGGTTTACGGGCTGTTCGGCCCGGTTCCATGACTAGCGGGGCGGAGGGATTTCACAAAATCCGCACCTCCGGAAAAAGGGAACAGGGGACCCCAAAATAATTAAAAACAGCTGCAACGATCTGAGGAGAAACAAACTAATTTACTAAATATATTATCAGAATGCAAGATAACACACTATAATACAATATAATTTGAATTGAAGCTAATAAATCAAATATAATGAGAGAGAGAATGTCCGAAAGGTGGATAGGCCTCACCAAAACGCTGAGGTGAGATGCGCAGTCCAGTTGAGCACAGGGAGATGGGAGGAGAGCCAACGAAGAAGAGCAGGCGAAGAAGAAGTGCATTAGGTGACCTTGCCAGGCATTATCTCTCCTCTCTGGGACTGCAAAGTCCCCTGGGGAATGTAGTTCTTCTTCTCTTCCGGGCAGGTACCCAGAGCTTGAGCATTAACAGTTAAACTCCCAGTGCCCCACATGATGTTATGATGTGGAATACCAAAAACCAAAAATCACAGACCCGTGACAACATGTCTGCAGAGTTTAAAATATTCATTCATAAAAAGAACAAATGAATCTTCTAATTACAAGTGTACTAAATTTGGGATTTATGGGATGCTGATGCATCTCAACAGTCTTCATATTATAATCCAAAATCTAAGATGATTTACCTAGAAATCAGACCTACTGTAGTGTGGGTATTTTATATATATATATTTTTAAGTAAACCCTTTATTTTAACTATTACGTTAATCTTCAGTTTTGTTTGGATCTGTGCCATCTTGTTCCTTTCTTTGGTTTACTCCATATTTCAGCCTCCTGAGTAAGACTCTGTGTGCTCATTAGACAGAGAAGGGCTGCAGCTGACCTAAAGTAATATGCATTTATTAAAGGCAGCACAGGTATGCTACTTTGCATCAATTACAGGTCAGATCCTGTGTTTAGAAGACAGTGAATATGCACTCATTCATGAAATTACCTTTGAAGTATTAACATAAATGCAACTGACTGGGAGGTAAGTACAATTCCGAGTGCTCAATGTAGCTGTCCTTATCCAGCCTGTGAACTCTGAGCTTATGATGGTTTAAGCTGAGACTATTGTAGTAATCAGTTTTCTTTCTGGCCTTGCAGTTTCATCTCTAGCTGTGTGGTCTTGAGTGATTTATTTGACTGCTTTGTGAAACTAGTGAGTCATCTAGGAGACAGTGAGAGCTAGGAGAATACTAATCCAGCTACAGCACAAGTGTGTGGCTTCGTTCAGGCTCTGTGAGCTGAGCTCACTCATGAAAGGGTTAGATATACGCTGGTGTTGACATAAAAAAGGAAGAAGGGATTTGGAGATGGACCATAGCAGAACCATATTCTGAGCCTATAATGCATCAATTTGTCTTACTTCCATTTCTTGGGATTGCCTGATTTCAAATCCTGTTTTGTTCAAAACTAAGAGAAGCACTTTCCTGTAATCATACACGTTCCAGTTCAGGTTAGCCTTACTGTTACACTTACTATTAAGAAAGAGATGCATGTCCTCCATAGTAAAAGATTCTGGCTTCTTTTTAGTGCAGTTAACCCCTGTGTAAATGTAAGCTATTTACATTTTTTTTATATGCCAATCTTGTGGCAATCTTCCTTCCCTTTGTTGTATTTCTCCCTTCTCTTTAATTAGGTTTCCTTCCATTAATTTTTTTTATGCAGAAAAGACCAGATAAGATACGTTAAAAAAAAACAAAAAACAACAACAACAAAAAAACCTAAAGGAGCTAAAAGAGTCCTGAAGTAGAAACAATGAGGGCAGGAAAGGTTGAAGACAGGTTTTGGTCTGAACTGCATGCTTTTTATACCGAATCACATTGACCTACATGAGGTAAGAAACTCATCTTTAACTAGGTATCAGGGATAGCAGCATTAGAAATACAAAGACACATTATGTTAAGAGAAACAAAATAGTCTCAGAAAAAATTATTTTGTCACAAAACCACACAATACTGCTAAGTTTCTTATCTGAGTGCCTTTCTGTTTGCCATTGATTCAATAGTCCAGTCTTCTGGGTCTGAAGTTCTTTATTTTATTTGTTTTTTAATGTGTTTAGTGTTTGGTAAATGTTTTTATATAAATTTGTACATGATTTCTACATGAAAAAAAAAGGTTGCCTTTAGAATCGAGGTTAATGATTTGTGCGGGCTTTTTTTTTTTTTTTTTTTTTTTTTTTTTTTTTTTGGTACTGGGGTTTGTTTTTTTATTTCCAATTTGTGATAATGTTTTTTTGTTGCTTTCTTTTGATAAAGACAACATATTTACTGTAAGTTATATTTGTTCTGCATTCAGCAGTTGCAGTAACTTGAAAAAACAGTCAAATATTTTGTGTTCACATACTGATGTACTAAAGGTGCTGATAGTTTACATGGAGAGGCTATACTGCTGCAAGCCCATAAAATAACTTCAGCCAAATCCATGCTATAAGTAAGTATTTTACTTTTATCAACTAGGATTTATAGTTTTTGTTTCTCAGCCAAGAGTCCAATATTTTCTTTGTAATAAAAACTTTCTACAAATATATCTCGTCAATGCAAAATAAAAATAAGTGAATTTGTTGAACTTACGAAATACAAAAATATTTGTATGAAAATTTCTTCTATCTAATGATAAATTCTTCTATCATTTCTTACTTTTCGGAAAACAAAAATAAGGGTAACTTTGACATAGAAGATAAAAAGCACAAATGGAATAAATTTTACAGACTTTGAGAGGAATGTTAAGCTGGTCTAAGTTGTGGATCATCTGCTTTCATGTCAGCTATTGGCCACTGACACAGCTGAAACCTCTATTTGAATCAGGACAATTATTGTTATATTTTAGAAAAGAAAGTTGTTTCCACTTTTACAGAACACTTATGAGTTCAGTTACTTTTACTAAAAACAGAGCTGAATAAGATCTAATTTGCTTTACATATTCATGGTTATGAGTGCAATTGCATGGGCAAGTACTTGAAAAGGTGATAATGCGCATATGTATTTTATTAGCAGAACAAACCAAGGGAGGTTCAGGTTGTATATTAGGAAAAATTTCTTCCCAGAAAGAACGATGAGGTATCGGAACAGGATGCCCAGGGAGGTGGTGGAGTCATGATCCCTGGAGGTGTTGAAGAAAAAGGTAGATGTGGCACTGAGTGTCACATGGTCTAGAGCGATCACAGGCACGGGTTGATGGTTGAACTGCATGATCTTATTGGTCTTTCCAGCTTTATCCATTCTATGATTCTACTGCTGATGCACCCATATTGCAAGCCAAGAATGGTTAATACTGGTGAAGATAGTAATGAGTTTGGAGAACAAACATTCTCACAGTGAATCACATCTGATAAAGCTTACAGCCCACGGCACTACTTGCAAATGACATTCTCTGACCCTGTAAATAGCTGCTGCTTCTGACAGTACATAGGTGTTGGTGGTGGGTTGTTTTTTGCTTGTTTGTTTGTTTTCTCATTTCTATCCCACAGGAACACTGTACTTCAAGAGTTCTGAATTACTCAGCATTTAAATCAGTATGGCCAAACAATGTTTGCTTCTTAAGTCTACTAAGTTAAGAATAATGCAATTTTAAACTCATCAACATATCTGATAACAAAAATCATAGTTCAGAATCTGCCAGCCAGGCAGCTATTATGTTCAGCAAATGATTAGTATTAATTAAACCAAATACAACGTAACAATCAACAGACAGACTTTGTTCCCAGTCCATCCCTTCCCAGTACCCTCTGTTCTTAATAGCTAGGAGCCTTTCTTCAGTACACTCCACCCTTATATTAAATGAGACTGCTATGCAAAATGATTTAAAAGGGCCTGAAGAAAATCAAATAGGTATTAAAGAATGCTGTCATCCAAGAATTTAGTTATATTTTCTAATCACAAAACCAGAGCACCCATCCCCCCGGACAAATAAAATATATTATATTTTGAATTTGAAATGGGAGATTAGCACTGTAGGTAGAAGGTTTTGCTGATGAAGCCATTAGCTGAGCACATTGGATTTCAATTGCCTAAAAGAGTGAAGTAAAAAATGAAAAATATGTATGAATAAACTCATGTTTTGATAGCTTTATGTTGTACAGGGATAAGTGGGTAGAAACATGATAATGCGAGCACTTAAGTAAATTCTTGTTTTCTTCTGTTTCTGAAGCTGGATATCTTAGGAATCTGGATGATCCAAATTGTCCTAAAACTTTCCAAATATACATAACAAGGAAACAAAAGCTAAAAAATATACTCTTATAAAAAGCTATAATCAAGAATTCCTCAAAAATACAGTTAAACTGAGAAAAGGAATAAAAAGACAACAGAAAGAAATAGGTCTTAAAATAGAAACAGGGCTCAGTACTCCTATTACCAACTTCCATAATTCATGTTTCTACATCTCCAGTTCCCTCAATAAAACAGTTAAGAGGAACAAACCTTTGTTCACCTCAGCCAAGACAAAGAGAAACAAATTATCAATCACAACTTATCACATATGGAAATGCATACAGAATTACATACAGATATACATATAGCTCTTTATTAACTCCCTCTGACTTGAGAGAGAATTAATAGTACAGTGCTATTAGAGAGATTTAGTGTCTAAATGCAGGTAGTCCCCAGACTGACCCAAATTGCAGTGCCCCAATCCAGAAGTGGGAACATTTCATAATTCATTTTGGACTACTTCATACTGTATATGAAAGTACACAAGTGCATGGAAAGCCAGAAGAGTCCTTGAGAGCCATTCCCTACAACTGAGCCATTTGGAAGCTTGGATAATGAGACTGTGTGGGATTAAACAAGGAGCAGTATGCCAGCTCCTCTCTACCAGCAATGAGTTGTCCAGGTCTCTTAGTATAAGAATAACCTGCAGCAAAGCCAGATCTGTTTTGTTTCCCCATCAGTTTGTTCTTCCCAAGTAATTAAAGAATGAGCATTTAATTCAGTGAAAGTTGTAAGTGATCTGAATTTATATGTCATGTACCTACATTGCCCTCCCTTTACTTTTCTCACTTGCATTTTTCTGACTTCTCTAGAATGGGTGATGCAAGTATGAAGTGAGCCATTCAGGGAACTGGTCTGGAAACTTGTCCTAAAATATCAAAATATGTTCTCTTAAGATTTTTTAAGCTCTTTGGAGCCACTAGCTTATGCAAATATGATTTTCTGCCCGCATCAACAATTTAAAGCGTGACATGTCTTGTTCAAGTATTTACTTGTTTGTTTTGCTTTTTTTTTTTTTTTCATGCAGCTGTTCTGCAAACAAAATATGAATTAATAAAGGCAAAAAACAGCCTACAGCTGTTGATGAGGAGAGAGACTCCTGATTTGAATCACTATAGCCTGTATGCCTGACTTTCCCCTGACGTGGGACAGGACATAGTAAAATGGGACATCTGATTATTCAAGTAAAGAAATCACAGTAGTGTGTGAGTCAGTTGATAGCCAAGTTCACTTTAAATATCTCACTGCCATTTTGACATTTATTAATGCTTTCTACACCTGTGCATTCTGTTAGAAAAGTTTTGTTTTTTGCTGCCCATTGACCAGAAATATTCTTTCTGTAAGGTGGAATGTTCCTTACAAGAGCTGAGAAGAAAGAAAAGGGCACTGTATTTTGGATGAGTTGGTACAATCTGAAAATTAGACAGCTTGTGCTATTGTCTTGCAGTTCTAACTTCCTTTGTCAGAACTGGCCTCTCTGTTAGACCTGCCATTCCTCTTTTCCAAGTGGCAGTGTGACCTTTCTGCTGAGGAATCTGGCTTCCCATACTCTAGTCTCTGTGACCTTTTCAGGAGCCTAAATAGAATGATTTAGAGGTATAATCAGCATATTTCACTCTTGTATTCTCAGATATATAGGAATACATTTTTACAGGTAACTTTTGCATGTTTGCAACAATAAAACAAATAGAGAAATATGTGAAACTAAAGATTTTTTCTGATTGGAAAATTGAAGCAAATTAAAAAAGCAACTTGAATAAAACCACGTACAATTAAGTCACAAAGATTGTAAAAGTATGTAACTGTTTGATTAATGCAGGGTTCAAACACATTATTCTTTCCTTAGTTGGCATCAACGCTATTTGAACTATCCCCATGACTATTAATCACACAATCTCCCATCTTCCTCACCTACTACTACAGTTTGACAAGGACTTTTTTTCACCTTGAGACACACTGATACAAATTCAATTTAATCCTTGCTTTTGTAGTACGTCATACTGAGAAACCACTATCAGAATCTCTTTTCTGGTTCTCCAGAGACAAATGGAACATGAGAAATAGATTAATCCATTTTTCTTGTCTAGCTATGAATACTTTTAACTTAATTTATTTATTATTACAAGGAAACTTTAACTTTAAAAAAAAAAAAATCAACAAAGAAGCAGTAATGTCAATGGATATTTTTTAATGTAGAAGAATCTTAAAAATGCAAATGGGTACCGGAAAGAAAACCAATAAAATTTTTAAAAGAAAAATCCTTTGTTAATGTTAGCTACAGAAGCAAAGACAGAACTGAAAAGGCTTCTGGAAAAAGTTAGAAAAACTCAGTAGAAAATCATAGAATCATTAAGGTTGGAGAAGGCTTCTAAGATCACCAAGTCCAACTGCCAACCTGTCACTACCATAACCACTAAACCATGTCCTTCAGTGCAACGTACACCCTTTTCTTGAAAACCTCTAGAGATGGTTACTTCACCACTTCCCTGGGCAGCCTGTTCCAATGAATTGCCACTCTTTCTAAGAACAAGAAATTTTTCCTAATATCCAACCTGATCCACCTGCAGTGCAACTTGAGGCCATCACCTCTCATCCTATCAGTATTATCTGGGAAAAGAGACCAATCCCACCTCACTACAACCTCCGTTCAGGTTATTTTAGAGAACTATAACATCTCCCCTGAGCCTCCTCTTCTCCAGATGAACAATCCCATTTCTCTCTGCCGCTCCACATGAGACTTGTGTTCCAGACACTTCACAAGCTTCACTGCCCTTCTGTGGACGTGCTTCAGGGCCTCAGTGTCTTTCCTGTAGTCAGGGGTCTAAAACTGAACACAGTACTCAAGGTGTGGCTTCACCAATGCTTAATATAAGGGGACAACTGTCTTCCTAGTTCTGCTAACTACACTATTTCTAATACAAACCAGGATGCTATTGTCCTTCTTGACCACATGGGCACACTGCTGGGCTCATGTTCAGCCAGCTGTCAATTAACACTCCCAGATCCTTTTCTTCTCTGCAGCTTTCCAGGCACTCTGCCCCAAGCAGTGTAAGGTTATCTGGGGTTGTTGTGAAGGATTCACATTTGGTCTTGTTGAACCTCACAATTGGACTCAGCCCAGCAATCCAGCCTGTCCAGATCCCTCTATAGGGCCTTCCCACCTTCAGGCAGATCAACACTTCCTCTCAGCTTAATGTCATGTGCAAGCTTACTGAGAGCACTCTCAATCCCTTCATCCAGATCATCAGTAAAGATATTAAACAGGACCAACCCCAATACTAACCCATAGGGAACACAACTTATGACCAGTAACCAGCTGGATTTCACTGCTACTCTCTGGGCCTGGCACTCCAGACAGTTTTCTACACAGCAAAATGTAGGAAACCTGTCCAAGCCCTGGGATGCCAGCTTCTCCAAGGGAGTGCTCTGGGAGATAGTACTAAAGTCTAGGTAGATTATATCTGCAATCTTTTCCACAGTCACCAGGTGGATCACCTGGTAGTAAGAGATGAGGTTCGTCAAACAGGACCTGCCTTTCATGAACCCATGCTGATTGAGCCTGATCCCCTTGTTATTCCACGCATGCTGTGCAATTGCACTCAAGATGATATATTTTGTGACCTTTTCTGATACTGAGATCAGGCTGACAGGCCTGTAGTTCCCCAGATCCTCTTCTTTTTGTAGATGGGCATCACATGGGCACGTCTCCTATCATGTGGGACCTCCTTGGTTGACCAGAACTGCTGATAAATGGTGGAAAGACATTCACTCTGATTGTTGTGCACTGGGTCAAAATGACAAATTTAGTAATACAGTTAACCATTTGTTTATACTGAAATTACACCTGTGGCTCCTGAAAGTAATAAGAATGCACTAGCTAGAACTCTTCTAATTTAAATGTGCTTTGCATATAGGAATTTTTCAGAACATTATTGGTGTTGGAAGCAACAAATTCAGTCTTAAGCTCTTGCAGGTATATTCAGAAGAGTTCAGTTTCTTTATTCCTCTTAAAGAATTCTGAGTGAAACACTCCAGAATTGTTTATAAGCCTGAATAAGTAGAGTCATAAAACACTTCATAGAGAGTATCCTTGGAAATTTTAACAAGATTGTCCAAAACTTTTCTTAAAACAGTTCAGTGAAGGTATGCATATCAATTTCTTTTGCTCATGAATGTCTTTCAAAATATGCTAAATTGAATGAAACAATAGAAATCTAATAAACAGCAGATAAATTAAATGTTCAACTTAAGTTCAAATGAATGGAAGAAGTGGATAAAAAAAAAAAAAAGTAGAAAAAACTCTTGAACCCACAGTACAGGGAATATGAAAAGACATTAGTGTATCAAAAAATAAAGAGGCTTGTGAAACAAAATAAGAACAAATAAATAGCATTTGCTACTAGATGGGATTTTCAAAAGCAGGCTGCAAGCAGGCTTTATTGTGCTTAATGGAAGCCAACAATAAGACTCCCACTGAATTAAAAGTGAGTAGATTTAAGCCGACACTGAGCACTTTCAAGATCCCACCAGTAACCATATACTAAGCTTCCAAATGCCGAAAGAAAGTTTTCATATTCCTTCAGATAGCATACAACAATCTTACTAAATAAGTATAAGAAAAAAAGAGTAAGGTCAGATATTACTTCAAGTATATTTTGTACATAAAGCACCAATGTACAGTATGTTTAATTTTGTTAATAAAACTGGCTTGTAGAGTAAATCTGAAATCGTCTTTGAGTTTGAAGCCAAATAATATGGCTAGGAAGAACTGTAGCAGCAGCTGCCAAAATACACAAGGTGGCATGAATTTTATCATAAGTACTTACAAAAAGATACCACAAAGACCACAGAGAGCAAGATTCCAGCCTTCAAGAATTCATAACATTGGTCAACTTTTTGAAAGACACAGTCTTTCTGGTGTGTAGAGTACTATTTTCTTATAGGGAAACAATTTCAGGGTGTCCATGCCTCCAGACGTTAACAGCAAGAGAGAAAACCCGTGTCCTAGAAGCAGTGAAGAGGATAACAATTCTCATCTGAGTTTTGGTGAGCAAGGATTTGAACATATTTAAAATCACTGCCTTTACAATATGTATTCAACTCTACCTCTCTGTCTTCCTTCTGTAGGTGCTCTTGTTTGTCTAAAGAACTGATTACAAATGATGTGAAAATGCGTATATTTGAAAATAGCAAATATACTGGTCTGTACTTGAAGTTCCCACAAAACTTCAGCCAATTAGGAGAAGATGAAATTATATGAGTAAAATATTAAAGATGAAATTCTATCTTGGGTTAACTGGTTACTTTGGACAGATTCAAGGACATATCAAACAGATGGTTGATGTGCATCAGCACAAAAGAAAAAAATCTATTTGTTGACATGACCTACATGTTAGGTTAGGTTACAGACTGGGTGTGCAGGCTGACAAGAACTTCATGGAGTTCAACAAAATCTTGCACTTTGTGAAGAAAAATCTCAGGTACATGATGGGTACTGACTAGCTTGGTAACAGCTTTACATGAAATGACTTGGGTGTCCAGTTCTGGGATCTCCAGTATGAAGTGACATGAATATATTGTAGTCAGTCCAGCGAGGGGCCATAAAGATCATTAAGGGCTTAGGACACTTAACATATGAGAAGTATCTGGGGAATCTGGGAATATTCAGCCTGGAGAATACAAGGCTCAAGAAGGTATTTTCAACATCTATAAAGACTTGACTGAGTGGGTAAAGAAGATAGAGCTAGACTCTGTTGGTGCCCATTGATAGGGCAAGAGCAATGGGCAAAAATTAAATAAAGGAAAATCTATTCAAATGTAAGAATTTTCTTTTTCCTATGAGGGTGCTTGGATGCTGCAACAGGTAGAATCATGGAGATATTTGAAATCCAAACAGACGTGTCTTGCTCTAGTTGAATCTTCTTTTAGCGCAGACTGGATTAGAGGTGCCATCCAAACTCAACCCTTCTGTCATTCTGTTATAATTGAATACATGTTTAAAAAAATTGATAACAATATGTTAAAAAATGTCTTGATCATCTTGATCATCTGAGCATGCATACCTTGAAGTTCTTTTGTATGGTCACTCTTCTGTTAAAAAGCAGCAGAATATCAAAATTCACATGAGTATTATTTCCCATTGTTTCCTTCAGGATCTGAATCAGGTCCCAAATGATTAGGCATATAGAACTTCAGATAGACATGTTCTAAGGACTAGGAACATTCAAGGAATGGATGAAAAACAAGTGGGAAAATATACATCTACAGATAAAGAACACAGGAAATAATTTAAAAGATAGAGTTGTTATCGCGACTTTAAATAGAAAAGATAGGCCAATCAATTTAATTATGAAGTAATTTTGAACTTGGAGAGCTAATTTACAGAATACATAATTAGTACATGTAGCTAATTGCTATAAGATATTATCTAATCTTGAGATTAATAGGATTAATAAAAATGAAAAACATGAAAATGCACAAATATAATAGATACTGCAAAGTATAATGGGAGTATATTTCTCTTGTGTTGCCAAAATTAACAAAGAAAATCAATTAAGTTCCAGCAAAAAAACGTTCCACTTAATATGTGTCCTGGTTTCATCTGGAATATAGTTAATTTTCTTCTCAGTGGCTGGTATGGAGCTCTGTTTTGGATATGGGATTAGAATACTGTTGAAATACCCCAATGTTTTAGTTATTGCTGAGCAGTGTTTAAACTAAGACAAGGACTTTTCACACTGCTCTGCCAGTTAGGAGACTGAGAGGCACAAGATGCCAGGAGGAGACAGAGTAGGAGAGCTGGCCCAAATTGGCCAAAGGGAAATCCCATGTCATATGAAGTCCTACAAGAAGTTGGCTGGCAGGAAGGCTGCTGCTTGGGCAGCAGCAGCGCATTGATCCGCAGGTTGTGAGCAATTGCATTGTGTGTCACTTGTTTTAATTATTTGTTTATTCATTTATTTACTAATAATTTTCACTCCCTTTTCTGTCCTACTAAACTGTCTTTATCTGAATCTGTGTCTGCTACCTTTCACTAATTCTTTTCCATATCACACTGAGGGAGGAGTGAGTGAACAGCTGTGTGGTGCTGAGCTGCCTGTCAAATTAAATAACAACGCTATTTCAGAAGTGTTAATGTAGTGAATTTTTGTTTCTGGTTTTGAAGAACCTGATACTGATCTTTCTCTCACTTGCCTACGATATTTTTTCATAATAATCACAGACTTGAAAAAAAGATCCTAAGAAAGCATTATGTCACTCCTATTATGCTCTTGTATCAGGCAACCTCACTTCTCCATGTTTGCTTTTTCAGATTTGTACAAGAATTTAAAGACTGATCCCCTGGTCTGGAAAGCTGACAACAGTATTAGGACTAGTCTGGGGACTCCTGGCTGTATTTTAATGTAATCACTGAAAAATTAATAGATAAAACTTACTGCAGTATGGATAATTGTTAAATTATATATCAATTCACCACTACTGGGCACCTTGCCATTCAAAATAAGGATGGCATATTAACCTTCTCTGAGTACAGTACTTCTACTGTAACTTCAGTTTAATACTACATCATTTGTAATTTTTCATCTCAAATAGTCACTGCCCTAAAAATTATAAAATAATAAATTACGAAAAGTTATGACAGAATCTACTGGAACTTGCATACTTGGATTGACATAACTTGTGAGAAAGAATTTCAAATATCTAAAAGGATATTCTGGTACAAATCATCAGTTTGTTAGTGTTGAAGGTAAAATAAATATTCCAGCTACACATTTAGTTTATATTATGTAATTATTAGTATATTTTTAATAAATTAAGATAAACACATTTTCATCAATTTTAAAAAGAAACCTGAATCTTTGGGGTAGTAGAAATCTACTCTTATGTATCTTTCAAACTTCACCAAATATCTTTTGAATCTGGCTTAGAATAATGTGGGATCAAAAACAAGCAAAATAAACAACAAAAAAAGCAAAAGCCCTATAAAATTAAAAAGAAATAAAAATAACAATGAAAAGAGACAAATAAAAGTGAACAAGAAATAAAAAAGAGCAACACAAAAGCCCAACCAACTCAAACAAAACAAAGCAAAACAAAAGAAAACTCAAACTGACCTGAAAAACAAACAAAAACACCTGTTCTTTTCAGCCCTCTATCATATTTTAGACTGTTGAACAGAGATGAATACCACTGGCAGTAAAATACTTTTCTCTTTATTGAAATGCATTTAAAATGTGGTGCAAGTGCAAACTGAGCTAACACTAGGCACTGCAACAGTAGTTGAAGTGGTGAATGTGGTTAAATAAGCATCCTTTTCCAAATTGTTCAATCACAGCTTAGAGGAAGTTCATTATTAACTCAAGTCCCTGTTACAGAAAAACTTGCTCAGTCCTCATATTTTCAACCAAATCAGGACTGTACTGATTTTTCTGATTTATTAATGAAGTATAATTAATCAATAATCTGTAAAGTACTTATTCAGGAGTAATATTACCAATATAACAGATAAATCACAATTGAAAATATTAATAAGAAACAACACATCTTCCAAACATTTTCTGTGGTTCCAATCAATTTCAGTCTAGCCCCTTAACCCCAACACAGCTCCATGTGCACAAGCACTCCTCCTGAGGCTATGGGAGATGTAGGCCTTACTTCTGGGGTAAGAGTAAGAGAGAGATGCCTGCCCCAGCCACTCCAACGTTGTCCCAGTGGCAGATGAAGATCCCAGGAGTTGGCTCTACAGCCACAGGGTGCAGGTCCCAGGGTGCCCCTTGCTGGCTTTGAGCAAGCTGGAGTCAGAGTGCCCAAGAGGAGGCCATACAACAGGCCGGAGCAGAGTCCCCAGTCTGGTCAGTCCTCTTCTACCAACTACAGATACGTGTTACACTGCTATTTACTTGATTAGTTTTGTTTGGTTTTGTTTTGTTTTGACCAAAACTTCCATGTTAATATTTTGGCTACTGTTTAATTCAATTAATGTTTGTATCCCGCTTTACCACAATCAATTTGGTGCAAATGCTTACTCAGCCACTTTGAGCATCCCATTCCCCATATTCTTACAGGCACGTTTCTGTCTCTCTGGCTGCTGTTATCTTGGCCTTTTTGCCAACGGAGAACCCCAAGAGCAGCCAGCAAGTGCTGATAATACACGAGATTTTAACCACTAAAGCAGACTATGAAGGTCAAAAGAGGCGATGAGACAGTTACACTTCGGTACTTTCTATGCAATTGTTATATGTATTCAGATAAATTACACATCTGCAGATACAGAGAAGAAATAACAAATCTTGCTACTTTTTTTTTTATCTTCCTATGATTTAGGGTTCTTGAATAACAAATGTCAGTAGTTACGGCTGACCTTTACATTCTGAAAGCAAGTGAACAGCTAGATTCAGCTATTTTTAATGGATGCTTTGCTCTCATTTTATAAATATTTTAACAGTTCTGAGGTAGAACTGAAACACTAGGTTTTTTTTTTTAAGAAAAGACTGCACAAATTTAGAAAATATTTACAGCTCTACTGAAATCCTAAAACTAAAGAGAAGAGTATATAGTGCAAGTCACAATTTTGAGTTTGTAGAAGAAATGGAACAGTTTCTCTACAGATAAATTAATATTATAATAAGTCCAGCTATTATCATAGAAGAATTGACAATCCTTTCCCTTTGTACAAGCTCTCATGGAGAATCAATAAATACAACAATGCTCCGTGCTTTGTTAAAGGCTGTATATATTTACTGTGCTACTGCAAAATACTATAACACCCAAATTAAAAGTAGCTTGATACATGTGAATTCTATGTAAGGAAAAAAAAAAACAGTATAAAAATCATTCTTTTTCAGGATGGTTTTGTTTTAATGACGTAAAGGAATTTTTGTTTCACTGCTCTACATGCCTAAGTTCTTGCCCTCTTGCCTCAGAAACAATTGGACTCTGAGAGCAACAATGGAAGAACATTAAAACAAACCTAATTACGCTGTTGTTAGGCTTCTTGCTTGAAAAGCCAACATACATATGTGTATGAGAATAGAATATACCTATACCTTTAATATATGCATGATTGAGTAAATAGCCTGATAACTTTACACAGTAGTTACATGTGCATGGTACGTGAGCAATCTAATAAATCTTACAATGCAAATAATCAGATGAATAAACAGCAACTACTGGAAAATTCTGCACTTACAACAGCTTATAGCTTGGAATGTTATGTGATATTTTCCCCTCAAGGTAAGACTTTTTTTCCCAATTTCATTACATTTTATTAGAATAATGCATATTCCCCACTCTGCCCCTGCACAACAAAACAAAACAAAACAAAACAAGCAAACAAACAAAAAAATGAGCAATAGAAAGCTCAAAAAACATACCAACAACAGAAAAAACAACTTTTTATTGCTGTAATATTACTCTTCAAAATATTAAAAGAATACTTGATTTTTAAATGAAGATCTTAGACTCTTGATATTATCCTTACAATTGCATTTCCAGTAATTTTATCTCTGCCAAATTTCCACCTGTTAATGAATTTTAAACCTGCTCAGTCCATTCAAACCCTTCCCACATGTATTTAATACAACAAGAACAGCAAAAATTTCATCTGGAAGTTGTCAAGGCAAATTGCTGGAAAACTTAGTAGATGGATAACATCTATGCCTCATATATATTTTCTAGCAGAAGAAATTTCATAGATGATGGATAGTAACAAGTTCCCTCTAATGTATTTTTTGCAAGTTGTCAGAGAAGTGGAAGAAATACACAGTTCAGTTCTGCTGTATTAATTGAGAGATGATAATTGGTATAGAGGAACATGTGGGGAACTTCCTTGTCATCTCTCTAATAAATGCAGCAAGCACTGAGAAAAATTATATCTTATAACTTAGCTTTCTGTATCTACTCCAGATTTACAGAGGACTCCAAATTTACAGAGGCTATTAACATTTCTGAAGTTTGTTTCTAGTTGTGAAATACTTTCTCATGTTGTTCACTTCAGCTCTGTAGCTCAGTATGCTTACCTTCAGAAGACTAATTCAATGTAAAGCAACACTATGGGAAGTGTTCAGGCATGGACCACACTTAGAATATATCTGTTCCAGCACAAAAGTTCCAGATAAATATTTTCCTGTTCTAAATTAGTTAGTAGACATACTAAGAGAGACATAACAAAATTATGGAGTATGTACTATAAACTAGAAAAGCTTTTAAAAATTTGATATCAAAGGGGAAGAGAGATACGAGATGTTTGATTAAGAGTTGCTGTTGGACAGGATCAGAATCATGTCTGACTAGTTCGCTGACATTCTTTTCAATGATTACTACCAAGGTGGACCAGGTGACACAGTAGGTGCTCTACCTATCATCTCAGTGAAAGCTCTGCAGACACCTCAGGGGAGTCCTACTAAGCAACGGATTCATTTTAAAATTAAAGCCAGGCATATAAACATCAGCCCAGAAACTGAACATCAGGACACATACCTCAAGAAACATCAGAAACAAATCTCAGTCACGGGTATTTTGTTTGTAGCTTTCATCATGTTTAATCATGAGACTTGCCAGACAGTTTTTGCTGCTGCTATTGGGGTCAGCTGTTCCCTAGGAGGCGGACAAGCAGCCTTATGGTGCAGGCTGGATCAGGGGATTGAGCACCCCAGGGAACCAAAAGCCATTCTCCCTTTTACCCTCCAAAGGGTGACTTGTTGCAGATTAGATAATTCTCACTGTATTAATGGCCAGGATTTGCAGCAGGGGGACTGCAGGGTCAGCCTCTATGAGGATGGGGATTCCCTGTACCAGATGTAGCTGGTTCCAGCCAACTCCAATGGCCCCAGACCTGAGCACAGATCAGCCTGGCAGCCAAGGTGTTTGCTATGGAAAATGTGTTTGAGAAAGGATGGACAATACAGAAAGAGAAAGGAACAAGGCAAGAAATGCTCCATGACCCAGCAGGGCCACAGGAGAACCTCTGCCAGAACAAAGGAAACAAGGATGAGGGGAAGAGTAGTGGCAATGTAATGAACAAGGAGCATCAGGAGAAACTGCTACTCACTGACCCAACCTCCACTAGCTGTCATGGGGACTGAGTGTAACCTATGGAGTAACAAGATGGAAGAAGAAGCCTGGTGTGAAGCAGGCCCAGTTTTCTCTAAGCTTTTGAATGTTTGTCATTTGTTTCCCAGTACCCAAATAAACAATTAGGTGTTTTAAATTAAGCTGATTTCCCCAAGTTGAGACTATTGCCACAGTAATAATTTCTGCATTATTTTCCTGTCTTTTTTTTCAACCTATGAGTTTTATTGCTATGATTCTGCTTATGTTCTACCTTTCTGGTCAGTGAGTGGCGAATGAGCATGCAACTGGATGGGGACTTGGCTGCCATCTAGAGTTAACATCCCTACCCATCCTTGGGGAACTAAAATGAAGTTATCCATTCACAGGCTACTTCAATAAAAATAGCTAGTTGCAGAGAAAAATTTATCCTGTTTAAGATAATGATCAGAGATTAATCAGCATTTTAAGGTTCTAATTTATAGTTGTTACCTTTCCAAGACAGTGACATAGCTGATTCAATACAGTGTGTTTTGCAAAACCATGAACTTCATAACCTGTTGCCCAATAATGACAACTATAATTCTGTAGCAGGGAGACTAGTCTCTCAAAGCTTTGCATATTTTAATATTAAATAAATCAAGCTTCATTCTGAAATATGTCCAAGACTGATACCGCTTAGAATAAGCAGGAAAACAGACCTTGTAATGAATGCTAAAATTAAGTGTATTGATAAAATCTTGGCATCAAAGTATGCATGGGTTTCTAGACTTTCTTATTCAATGGCCATGAATCCTATTGTGGATTCTCGTGTACTTTATATGTGAGTACCTGGAATCCCAGCTTGCATTAGAAGTGTGTCTCCTTCATAAAAATTAATTTCATTCTATGAAATAAAAAACTTAAATTATATACCACAGTGTCAGTATCTTCATGTGAGCCATATGTCTCAATTCTATTATACACGATTCAGACAATGGAGTCTATAGAGCAGATTATTAACAAATAAGTACCTATAAACTGATAGTTTGCCACACTCCTTTTACTATATTGATTATATATGCTTATACTGTTCACTGATTATAAGAGGACATTAGACATCAAGAGCTTGATTTAGTTACCCCAAATATATGCAGCACTTGCCTTTTAAACTATCCTGGGATGCTCATTTCTATACAGAGGTGTAAGATAGTCTTTTTCAGACTCATGCACATGCTCTTTAACAGCAGCCACTGAACACCAGCAGGAATAGGAAACTGTTCTCATATCTCAAATGGCAGTAGATGCATATCTATGCTTCGACATTTTAATTGAGCTTTCAATTGACATAGAAATAAACAGAGGCATCTTTTGTCAAGTACTGGACCCTATGTTATATATCTGTTATCATATGTCTAAAACAAATGTATCTGGAGGAAAAGACTGCATAATCATGCAGTGGTGTTGCAAAGAAATATGATGTACTGGCCATGTGATTTAAGAGATGAGTTGCCAGTGGGTCTAACTTGGTAAATCTGCATCTAGTTTTAATAATATATGCAGTAATAGAGCAACTTGTCATTGATATTTTGGCCTATATATTTTAGAGGATTGTAAAATTTACATCTCGGGCAGCTATTTTTAATTCAGCTGTTATTTGAATTTTGAATCTATGCAGTAAGAAACCAGTATATATCAGCAAAAGCTGAAAATGTTTATACTGCCTTTGGAGGGGGTGTTAAAGGGGAGATAACATAAGAATTTAATGTTCCCTCAATATTTGAAAAGCTATTGTGCTGTGCATACAGTTTCCATGATAGCAATGAGATAAATATGCAAGAAAAGCTGTTTATGTTTGTGATATGAAGTAGTGTTACTGTAGATCACAACCTGCAAGCATCTGAAAAGCAGGCCCATGGGATTGCTGCAGGCAGCTAGTTGGTACCAGACTGTCAAAAATCAAGGACTTCCAGGACATTTTCTTAAATGAAAAATAGACTGAAAATTGTGAATTTTCTTCTTTGAAGTACCTCTGTTTCATCTATGGTGATTACGAGGGTGTTTTGCTTTCCCCAGAGATTTCTCTGAACCTAAAATAGAACAGACTAAATTCCTCCTGTCCTGTTTTAACTTGAAGTATGTAGATATTTCTTACATAAGTAGAAAAAAAATCTGAGAATATGCAGAAAAATGTTTTCATATTTTGGTTTAAAGTCCATGTTAGTTTAATATTTAAAATAACGACTACTTTCTGATTTTGAGTCACTCTAACTAGCTCTTTTAAATAGCTTAGATTGCTTACTGTGCATCAAATAAAAGAAAATTGATAGCACAGAACATTGTGAATCTGGGTCATATTTGCTCAGCTATACCTTTCACACGTCTGAAGTCAAAACCTTACTTTCAGACTGAATATAAAGAAGTGAGTTGTTAAATCTTGAGATTGTTCTTCACTCCTCAGTCATTAATTGAAAACGAATGGACAGATTAATTCTCATTAATAAAATTACTTTGCATCATTTATACTCACAGGCTTTTACTGTAAGCTTGTAGCAGGGAGCTGAAAAGGATTCAGGACATCAGGAATTCAACTAAGCAGCTCAAGAAATGTTGTGAAATCCCTGTTTGAAAAGTTTTTTAACCTTAGCATAACTTCCTTAGGGTTGTGTAGTATTCCTGGGAACTCTCCACCTCATTTTTTTTCCATTTTTTCTCTCTCTTGATCTGTCTTTGTCAACTGACAAAACATGAGTACCCTCCTGAGGTCCTAGTTAGTTCTTTTACTTTGCCTTAACCAGTAATAAGTCTTGTTCTGACTTACCACCTCAGATGTCATCCTTAATAAAGAACTGATGTAAAAATATTTTCCAATGCTGTTGCAATTGGCCATTAGCATTAGCAGATAAACCAATGGAAACAAGACAAAAAGCTACAGCTTATGTTAGTAGATGTTCTTTCTACTGGAATTTTTTGTTACTCCTCCAACTTTTTATGCTGCTTTTCACCATTTTACTTTCTCAAAAATTTCTGGTTCTTCTTCTATCTAGATTGGGCTGACATCTTGAAGATCTTTTTTATAAACATAGTAATTTGCATACAGAAACAGAAGAATTTTTGCTCTTTAATGACAGAGACAGTTGTCTTCTTTTGGTATGTTTACCAAATAGATTCAAAACATTCAGAATTCCTGCAAGAAACATTATCCTGTCCTACTGTGACAAATCTTGTATTAATCCATACTTTACTTTAAGCATATGCTCTTACCCAGACATAAAATATTTAATATTCTGACAAGTCAGTATTTCTTTTATAAAATACACTGTGTTTAACATCTTGTCCTAGATTTTAAGAATGGTCTTTTTGTGTATATAATTTTGCATATACAAATAAGTGAGCTTGAATTTCAGTGTACATAATTCATAACAGGTACAAATATTCTTTAAGTGATTAGATAACTGCTAATATTTGTGCTCACTTCAGGCAAATGAATTCAGGTCAGTGATCTGTGAACGCTAAATTGCCTCAAACTGTAAAGGCAGGAAGACAGATGAAAATCAAGCCTGGATTTTGCTGACTGATGGAGGCTAGATTTCTTCCTCCAGGATGCTGAGAACTTTGAAGAAATGTTAAGTATCTGCTATCACAGTTGTGATACCTTGCACAACTGGGAATGAAGGTGTCCCAGAATCTTCTTTTGCTTGCTTTCAGGCTACAATTTCGAAAGCATATGTCTAACTGTAAGGGCAAGTGAAGTATCGTTGGAACGAATGGATTCATGTACTTTAAATTAACCACACATTTAAGCACCTTGGTAAATCATGGCAGTTTATTAGGAGATTTGTAATGGGAGAACAAGCCCATTAACATCAAAAAGGCACAGGACATTGAGGAGAACTTAAATTAACCACCTCACACCAGCTAAAGAACATTAAAGCTTTGTATAGAAGTTCTAATTCAGACACTAAGTGGTCTTGGGTCACTTTATCTTAATCCTCCTTGAGCTACAGTGAGGAGAGGTCACTTTACTTCAGAATGAGGGAAATCACAGATTTCTTTAATATGCTTTAATTTTGTTTCATCTTTTACAAGTAGAAATAATAGGATGTAATTTTGGTGAAATAGATATCTTTAAGAAAATTGCAGTTTACTGACTGCAAAATATTTCATATGTATCCTCTCAGGCTTTAACAGAGCCTTACCAGAATTCTTCAATCCTGAGATTTGGAATGGAGTCATAGTCCCCTCTCTGAGGCAGCCTCCAGCTTCCTGGAAGGGCTTTGTCCAATTGCCCCTGAGTTTGTCTCCCTAGCAGATTTCTCAACAGTCTCCTGTGGCGTGTACAGAACAGGAGGCTCAGAGGAACAAATCAGCCTCCATCATTCTGAGATGCTGATCCCACGGCTAAAAAACCACGGAGTGGCAGTTCTCACTGAAAATCAGCTCCCCATCTCTGTAAGAAGGAAAGCAGAGCCAGAACCCCTAGTTGTGGCTGGTGTTGTCAGTTTCATGAATCCAAACTGGGCTGAACTCCAAGAGCATTTATTTGGATCATAACCGAACCAAAATAAAAATGAAACACATCTCTCAATCTTATTGTATTCCCTACTGTACTTGCAGACTTATTTTAATAGATTTTTTTAGAGAGGGTCTATTTGCTCAGAAAATCAGAAGCTGGAAACTTCTTACATATTATGATGCTGGCAACAACAAGATATTCTTCAATTTGTTTTTCTAGACTGAGTTCTATATAGCTCAATTATGTGTTTAATAGGCTATTATATATAGTTACAAAATTACATATGCATACAAATATACCATTATTATTATTTCTACATCTCAGTTATATCTATAATTAAAAGAAGATAGTACAAGAACTGATAACAGAGAAATTTTTGAATTTGTGTCCAGCATAGGAGAGATTCCTTTAGTTGCATATTCACCAACTCACTACAGAAGATCAAAAGAACATTCTGCAATGAATAACAACCTTTAGTATGCCCAATACACCATAAATGCAAATTGGGATAAAATATGTGGATCAGGAACTTAATTTAAAATATTGTAACTGATTATTGTGGAAGGATATTGAATGGATGTTAAATTAGTATAATGTCATAATGTCCCTCATCCTAATGATGGGTACTCATATGTGAACTCAGTGCCTCCTAAGGAATATAAATGAAGACTCTGCTGACATCCACACTCTGATCCTGCACAGGTGTCAGGCAGTATGTGCTGCTATCTCTTAGACTTGGACTTGCAGCCTCATAAAGCTGTTTTTCTTCTTAATGGGCACATGGTAAGAGTTCTGTCCAGCGTTACTGTGCAATTGTGCTGCATAACTGAGTTTACATTCTTAGTATTAGGCAGGATTGCTCATGGTTACTTACATACAATAACTGTAATTTGTTACTGCTGCTGGTTTTTTTTTTTTGGTTGGTTTGTTGGTTATTTTTTTTTTTTTGCTGTTGGCATACTCAGGCATACTTATAAAGAAGAAATCTAATACTGCTGTAAATAAAAGTTAAAAGTAATTTTACTGAACTGCATAGATCTCCATTCTGAATTTCAGTAGTTATGAAAGAAAATAGAAGGGCCTCGCTGGAGGCAGAGAAAGAAGGAGTTTGTAGATCAGAACCACGTAGTCTAAGGCTACCTTGGCACCTATCTTTCACTGATTAACATCACAGAAGAAAAGCATTAACCAGGGAAGAAAAGCATTGTGGAAGAAAGCTTCATTATTAATACAGTCTACCTAGAAAAATTCTCAGTGTTACAATGCTGTGTTCAACATATTAAAATGTTTTTTTTTCTTTTTTTTAATGGAGGTCTTCATAGGTCCTTGATTCTGATAGTTACATTTACGTGTAGTTATATATCAAGAGCAGTTGCAGAAAAATAAAAATAAAAATTCTTTCCCTGTGTAACGAAAGCCATTCTCTTTCCTTCACCAGAAGATTTTAATTGTCTCTGAAAAGTGGGTCTTTGAAGCTATCTTGTCCCACTGATTCTTACAGACTAGATACTCTGCTTGGAAGTCTGAATCATCTGTCCCACTGAAACTTCTATTACTTAAAGATACTTTGATTGAGTGACTGCTAAATTCTAATTTTCATCCTTAGATGCAGGCACTTAGATTTACTTTCTATCTCACCACTTTGAAGTTAGTATATTATTTTTATTCTGGAAATAAAGTTGATTACTTTACCAAATTTCAATTTTGATTGGTAAACTGCGTACCATAGAGAGAAGCTATGTGACTTACGTAAATTCAAATGCCAGTAAGTCCTGTATGAGTGCATTGAGCTCATCTGGATAGTTAAAACAGTTATAATCTTCTTATAATAGTTATAATCTTCTCTCAGAAGATCCTTTTAAGGCTTTCTTGCAGTTGGATAAATTACCTAATTCAGCTGCTGGGTCTTCTACTCCCTGCCGCTGGGGTGAGAGAGGTGCGTGCTCCTAAACAAGCTACTGAGAAGACAGATACTGGTGTGTGCGAGGTGAGGGTGGGCTCTGAAACTGGCTGGATGGGAGCTGCAAGTTACAGCACACGTGCTTGCTGTCAGCTGCTGGGGGGGAAGCAAGTGTCTGTATCTTCCGCAAAAATGGTGTGCATTCACTAGCAAACTTTAAGTAGGCCTAGAAGACAAGTAGTGAGAGCCTCAGGACTGGACTAGGGTATCCATGCTGATATGCACAGGGAGATCTGTGGATGTGGTGTGCAGGAAGGATGAGCATGTGAGTGTTGTGTGTGCGCCTCAGGCTACAAATACTGGGTAACTGAACCAGTCACTTCAAGTCTTTGTTCCATGGTATCCTTGCTTTTTGGAATTAGTTTGGTACATCACAAAACGTGAGATAGACTCACAAATAGGGATTATTAATTCTTTCTTCTGGATTTGGACACAAAATGGTCCATTATCCCAAATAAATGAAAACGTATTTTTTCTCAATTCTGTTGGGTCCTGGTGAAGTCAGTGGATAAAGTGAAACTGACAAGACCAGTTTAGCTACTATGGAGTGTATCACATGCTGAAATTGTGATGTTCTGTGACAGTATTTTCTCTCTAAACACCATTGTCATACAGCATACCCAGATGCGTGAATTAAAGAGGATGTAGGGAGCCTAAGCCACCAGGGACAATCCATTTAGCTTACTCTGGTCCATTCATAAATAGCACAAATATTTTTTATCATGAAAACATCAATTGCCTATGTTAGAGCAGACATTCCATTTTTGCTTCTAGACTCAGCTTTGATTCCACTGAAGGAAGTAGGAATTTTATCACAGACTTAACTGATATTTAATTGTTAAAATCATATTGGAAATCAGTCTCATTTCTGCTGCTCCTAATTTTATGAACAACTCATGGAAGTAAACATAGTAATACCAGTGTCATCACTGAGTATGTAAGAGCTCCAGGTAGAATGATTAAGGTGTCTGCTCTCTGTTAGGGTTAGATATCTCAATACAAGTTCTTTTTATAGTTTCATTTGCTTGCCTTCATTTTTAAATGTATTTGAAAGCCTCTCTCTGCAACAGTAAAACTTGCAATGATTCATTTCTGTATCAGAGTTCTGTCATTTATTTTGAGATACTTGCATTAATATGTGATCCTTTTGTTTTCATAGCTGTTTTCAGAAAGGAAGATTTTGTTTTCATTATCCAAATGAATTCACCTTGGAATTCAATCTGATGATCCTTTACAAAAGCCTTAAGAATGCCACTGCCTGCAGTCTCTTCTATAAGGTTGTCAAGAGTGTAAATTAAGTGTTCTAATTTGTTTTAATAGCTGTAAAAGAATGAATGGAAGTATGCTTTGTGCTGTTTTTATGACTAATGTGGGAAAATAGCCAAAGAGAGCTGTGAAAGGTTAGAATGACTTTGGTAGTTTTGCGCCTAATCATGGCATGGAATGTTAATGTGAAAGACAGGCACTTTGTAAAGCCCTTTCTTTCTTTAATGGAGATACTGACTTACTAGAAGTAAAAGGTATTTCACTGATTATAGCTTCTTGCCATTGGTTTCCGAAGACAATGATTACATTTAATTGTAGTATTTTACAAATGGTAGCCTGACAGATATTTTACAAGAGATGTTACCAGTCTGTGTAAACAGTAAATTGTGGTTGAACTAATTTTGATTTTGATTTAATTTGACTTGTCAGGAGCCCTGTCTCAACATGTGTTACTGTGTAATCATTTAACTGGTGTCATTTGAATCCAAAAACCAATTTTATACCTGCTCTAAAACTTTGACTGTGCAACAGAACATAGGCATTAGTGCAATTATTTCATTTTGGTTTTAGTGACAAATTAAAACTGACAAAGGAGAAAGAAAATTAACAAACTTTGAAATAGAAGCATGTACAGTCTAATGGATTAATCTCTAAATTCACCTGCCATCTTTCTGTAAATCTTGGAAGAACGGAACTAATGAAGTAAGACAAACCCAAAAGACAGGGACCAAGTACCGTGACATATTTAAGGATCTACCAGTTTTCCCAGTGTCATTTGAAAGGTACAGTTTAGCCTGAAGTGTTTACTTTAGTTAGAATGCATTCTACAAAGATTTATGCCAATTGTAGTTTTTTAAAGGTGTCATGGTTTTATGATTTTTGTTATAGGTGTTCCATCATAACATCATACAGTGCACTGGGAGTTAAAGAGTTGATGATCCAGGTCCGGGTACCTGTCCCAGAAGAGAAGAACTACATTCCCTGGGAGACTTCGAGTTCAGAGGGAGATACCCCTGGCAAAGTCACGGGACCAAGCTCTCCTCCCTGCTGCTTGACCTGGCTGCACGTCTCACCTCAGCATTAGAGTAAGGCCTTCAGTTTTCTGACACCCTGTCTCCTTATATTTGATTTATTAGCTTCAATTCTAATTTTATTGTAGTGTATTGTACTACAGTGTGTTGTCTTGCATCCCAACATCTTATTTAGTAAAATAGTTTGTTTCTTAGATTGTAGCCGCTGTTTTGTTTTAGGCTGTCTCTCTATCCCTTTCCCTTATCCCTTCCAGGGCGTGAGTCCATGGGTCCCTCCGTCCCTCTAGTCATAGAATCAGGCCAAATCAGCCTGTAAACTGTTGACAAAAGTGTAGCTACTTGAGGAATTATGGATCTTATTAAATAAAATAGCTGAGCTATATCACAAACTATTGGTTTCATTATCTGGTGTGAGAAAGAATCACTTGTTTTTATGCTGTTTCTAATTTCTGTAAACTTATAAAAATTTTTGTATGGTGTGGTTGTAAGTGCAATGCTTTTCATGATTACCATAAATATTCTAGATTTTTGCTTTTCTTGGGATTGTTCTCACCCAGATCAGGTTCCTATTTGTCTTTGTGGGCACAGATATATTTATTACATTTATGTATTTTTCTTGCTTGCTCATTTAATTTATGCAAACTGCTCCATACTCTGATAGAAAAATAGGTTTTTGCTATTTAATAATTTTGATGTTTTGGTCCTGCATTTGGCTTTTGTCTCAAGCTTTCAGTTTCATCATATTCTAGTGGTTCTGACTTTAGTCAATTACTTTATTTCAGAATCTTTTACACAAGGATCCAAGTTTTGTCATAATGAAAATTAACAGTGATTAGCAGGGTGAATGCCAAGATTTCTCATTTTCTAATATGCTTCTGGAAGTGAAGTGCGTCATTCCATCACAGCTGGGATCAAAAAGTCATAGAAAGGAGTTCAGTCAAGTAGGCAGCCTGTTACCAGTGCTGTTTCCCCATGCTCAATAATGGGGCCAGTTTTGTTTAACATTTTTATCAATTATCTGGATGAGAAGATAGAGATTTAACTCCAAAGATTTGCATACAACACCAGGTTGGTCTGGACTATAGATCTGTATAAAGGTACGAAGGCTTTGCAGAGGTATCTGGATAGTCTAGGTAGCTTAGTGAAAGGAAGATCAGGTAGATCAGGTTGATGGTTGGAAATGACCATCTTCAAGGCCTATTCTGACCTAATTATATAATTCTAGTTCCAATTCTTTAGAATTAAAAGAAGTATCATGAGTTAGTGTTTTGTTATTTGGTGTTTAGGAATTCAGAAAGAGGGCTTGCTGCTTTTTTTTTTTCTTTCTGACATGGTCTTAACTCTCTGTTTTTCAAAATTAGTTCAATTATCGTCCGGAAAATGTGTCTTTTTACTAGATAGACATAGTCATGTCAGTTACAGTCAAATAATTGCTTTTCTAAACAGATTCAAGAAAAAAAAAGGAAAACACAAAAAAAAACATTGTGAGCATTGGAAGGATAAGAAAGAGGTTTGGCTTTAGAACAGAGAGGAATTCCTAAGGAAAAATAGTAAGTTCTGAATTGCCTATCAAATTTCAATTAACTGATAAGTTTTGAGTGATGCTAAATTTTCACAAAAAGAGCAGTACAGATTTGCATATCGCTCAGCCAAATTTTAATTTTGTATGTAGGCATCAGTTTGTATGTCTGTGTGAAACTTCACAGTTACACTTTAATGTTTCAGCATTACTGTATAGTGACAACCAGCGTGTTGATTTCCTTGCCATCAGTGCATTATATTTTAAAGTAATTTATTGGCTGTCCCTGAAATAAGATAACCTACACTTTTCCCTATAATATTTTTTTTCTTTAAGTAGTGGGCTCATTTATTAAAAACAAACAAAATACAAAACAAAATAAAAACAACTCCACCCCATGCCATTTTATAATTCTAAAGACATTAACTTCAGTTTTTGTTTGTTTTCTTTGTTTTTATTCTTGATTGATCTAAGTATTTGATAGAAAATTCATTACCGGGTAATGGTAAAAGCTAATATTTTTTCATCTAGAGTGACAGCATTCTGCTTTACAGCAAGCTGCACATTTTAATTACTTATCCGTCTGGCAATTCAAGTCTTGAACAGCAGAAGTAAATCACAATGCTGTTTAGGGAAGTCATTTCCTTGTAGTAAATATACATTTGTTGCCATTGCGTTGGAAATAAGCGAGCAATGGCTATGTGAAGAGTAATAACCAGGAAAGGTAACCAAAAGTTGTTGGCAGATGGTCTGAGTGCATGCAACTATATCGAAAATTATCCAAGCACAATAAGTTTTATTATTTCAGCTCTCTGCAATGGTCATGGTCCTGTGAGAAGGTCTGCATGTACGTACTTGATGTTTCTCTTGTTAGTCTAGGTGACACATTAAAAATATATGTAGCACATATTGGTAGATGTAGATTCATTCCATAATCCTGCTCCTGTAGAATAAAAAGTAGTTGCCTATTAGCCTAACTTTTGAAATATTTGGCCAGGAATTGAGACTCCTTTTCTTGTCCTGGATATCTTAAAATCTATGTTTTTTACACCTCAAGAAGCATGTATTTGAGATAGAAGCTGAATTTCATTTTGGAGATCAAGATCTTAAAATACATTTAAAATACTTTTGCAACAGTTTTGCTCAGATAGGCTTGCTTAATTATCTTTGTCTCAAAAGGAAACAGAAGAGTCTTTAGCTTTCTTTATATGATTAAAGGAAGAGTCCACTGGGACATACCCTTATAGGGTCTCTCAAAGTATTGGACTTTGCAGATTCCTTTTTATCCTAACTTTCCAATCGCCATGTCCTTTCCTCCTTTCCTCATTGGTTGAAGTACTCAGGGTTACCTACTTCCTGATCCACCTATTACACGTTTCCCCTTGTATGTGACCTACTACGCCTGTGCAGTTAGTCCAAATTTGATAAATTCAAGTTGTCTATAGACTATTGTAACTAAAACCTTATTTGATGGGAGTGTACTGGTCGAGTGGAAAGGAATGTGCGAGCTTCTGCACAGCAATATGTGAGCAATATGTTGCAAGTCTCTACGTAAATGATTTTATTAGAAAACGGCATCTTCAAGCTTCTTTTATCTCACATACAGAGATGTAAGTTCATTTAAGTTCATTGTAGACATGCTGTACATGTATTTTGCATAGTAGTTCTCTATGGAGAGAGATTTTTTGTCTGTCTTATCAATGACTATTTTTATTAACTTTATGGTGAAAAAGCTGCTTCCTGGTAAAACTTTACTCTAAAACAAAGAAAGATCTTGCAATATTTGCAAAATCATTAATTTTGTCTTTGACTCTTCACCAGAGGAAGGTCATGCTTGACCAATCTGGTGGCCTTTTATGATGGAGTGACGGCATCGGTGGACAAGGGAAAGGCAACCGATGTCATTTACCTGGACTTGAGCAAGGCCTTTGACATGGTCCCCCACCACATCCTTCTCTCCAAACTGGAGGGATGTGGATTTGATGGGTGGACCACTCGATGGATAAGAAACTGGTTGAAAGGCCGCAGACAGAGGGTGGTCATCAATGGCTCCATGTCCAGGTGGAGGCTGGTAACGAGCGGCGTCCCCCAGGGGTCTGTCTTGGGACCGGTGCTCTTTAACATCTTTATCAATGACATCGATGACGGAATCGAGTGCACCCTCAGCAAGTTTGCTGACGACACCAAGCTGAGTGGTGTGGTTGACACGGTTGAAGGACGGGATGCCATTCAGAGGGACCTCGAGAGGCTAGAAAGGTGGGCCCGGGTGAACCTGATGAGGTTCAACACGGCAAAGTGCAGAGTTTTGCACTTGGGCCAGAGGAATCCCAAGCATCCCTACAGACTGGAAGGAGAGGTCCTTGAGAGCAGCCCTGTGGAGAAGGACCTGGGGGTCTTGGTAGACGAAAGACTTAACATGAGCCAGCAGTGTGCCCTTGCGGCTCGGAAGGCAAATGGGATCCTGGGCTCCATCAAAAGAGGGGTGGCCAGCAGGGACAGGGAGGTGATTGTTCCCCTCTACTCTGCTCTTGTGAGACCCCATCTGGAGTACTGCGTCCAGGTCTGGAGCCCCCAGTACAAGAAAGACAGGGAGCTGTTGGAGAGGGTCCAGAGGAGGGCCACGAAGATGATCAGGGGACTGGAGCACCTCCCCTATGAGGACAGGCTGAAAGAGCTGGGCTTGTTCAGCCTGGAGAAAAGAAGGCTGTGGGGTGACCTCATTGCAGCCTTTCAGTACCTAAAGGGAGCCTACAAAGAGGAGGGGAATCAACTCTTTGAAAGGGTGAGTGACAGCAGGACAAGGGGAAATGGTTTTAAGCTGAGGGAAGGGAGATTTAGGTTGGACATCAGGGGGAAATTCTTTATGGAGAGAGTGGTGAGGTACTGGAACAGGCTGCCCAGGGAGGTTGTGGATGCCCCGTCTCTGGAGGTGTTCAAGGCCAGATTGGATGGGGCCCTGGGCAGCCTGGTCTAGCATTAGGTGGAATGGTTGGTAGCCCTGTGTGTGTCAGGGGGGTTGGAGATTCATGATCCTTGAGGTCCCTTCCAACCCTGGCCATTCTGTGATTCTGTGATTCTGTGACTCTTTAATGTTCTTTTTGGGCCTGGAGGGTTTGGATGACTAAACAAGCATTGGAGGTCCTAAATATTACAGATTGGCTAATAGCAATCAGTCTCATTTTATAAGAAAATTAAGGCTAATTTCCTTTTGTTTTCTAATTGAGTGTCTTTCTGGTGCAAGGTTAATCTTATCAATGCCACTTCTGTTCTTTAATGGAAACATAGTGGCCACAGTTGTTTCAATTTTTTTTTGGTGCAAAACTTACACGGTTTAAATGGCTGGATGCATTTACAGGCTCTTACATTTCTAGAACCTAAAGGTATTAATGCAACTGTTTCACAGAAGTATTGTTCCAGATCAAAAAAAAAAAAAAAAAAAAAAAAAAAAAAAAAATCACTTTGCTTTAAAAGCACTCAGTGAAAATTCCACCAAAAGATTCGTGTTAGAAAAGTGGGTAGCTTCATGAAAAATTGAAGGCAGTGGGAATTATATTTTCCCTTCTCAAGAGCAGAGTGAAATTAGGACTGTACTGTGAAAGTTCACAGACTGAAATAAGTTTCCAGAGTCCTAGCAGACTGACACTGGAGACATCAGGGTCGGGAGGTTTTTTTTATTAATCATCTGGCTCAGATCCATACCCTCAATACCACCCTTTGCACACAGGACTTTTTTCAAGAGTACTCTCTGCCTACTCAAAACTTAGGGCAGGCTATGTCTGTAACTCAGAGGTTCATGAGAAGGAAAGGTTAATGACAGAGAACTGTGCAGGAAGCTAATAAAAGTGTTTTTTTTTTTCTCTCTCTCTCTCTTTTTTTTTTTTTTTTCCCTTGCAGCTTCAATGGAAATTAAATCAGTCCCCACCCCTAATTTAATGAATATCAAGCAGTAATCTTTTCACTAAAGTGGTATGTACTTGTGTTCCTAACAAGATAGAAACTGTAAAGATAGAAACTGTAAAGAGTCAAACAGGGCAGCTGTATGAGAATTTCTCTAAGCTAAAGAAAAAAATATTTTGTGTGTTGCTCTATTGTAAACTGAAGGCATTGTTATTCTATGAAGTGGAGTTTTTTGATGGAAGCACCTCAGGGCATTTTTTTTTTGTGAATGAGTTTCTTGGTAGAATGGTATTTCCTGTTACTGAGCTAGTTCTCCCTGTACTGACAGCTGCTTGTTGTGGATCCTATGCTGAGACTGCTCAGCTTCACCTACTCAGGTAGAAAGAATTTAGATGCACATAGTCCTCTAAATTGACCGGGCTCCCAAGATTTAGTTGTTATGGAATGTAGTATTTCAGCTTTGAAGTAGTTTTGTGAATTTTGCTTACTGCCTTCTTCTTTGAAGCTGTGAAAGATGTAGCTTTTCCAGGGTACCACTGTGATCTCAGATCTAAATCTGTCAGATTCCAATAGTAGAATAGTTTGAAATAGTGGAACAGAGTAATTACTGCTATGAATGCAAGTGGTTAAAGAAACAGCAGCAAGTGGTTAAAGAACCTACTATGAAGATCCTGAAAAGCTGAATGGACAAACCTATGTTCATGAAAGGAAATTCTTACAGGAACTCAGTCACTTGAATTTACCCGAATGTTGGTGAATGGATCTTCTCTGAAGGTATTTGAAGATCAATTATGACTGAAAAAACAGTGGAAAGGCCTACCCAAATACATGTTAGCTGTGTGTGAAAGCCAATAGCAACCTGTGCCAAACTGGGGCAGATGCATCACCCTACCTTTTCACTTGATTTGTTAAAAAAAAAAAAAAAAAAAAGTATTTAAGTAATGCAATAATCTATTTCATAGACTTTCATAGACTCATGGAATGAAGTCTTTTCTGGATAGTTCAAACTAGTACAATGGAGTCTAATTTATTTTCCAATCTGAATTTCAGACTTGATACTGTTTTTACTACCTGTGGCCATCATTTCTTATTCTGTATACTGTGGATTTGGAAAATGAAATTAAGCTCTTACTCATGTATTTGTAGACTGCAGTAGTTTTCCCCTTGTACCATCAGCTCTATCCTTTCTGTCTTTTCAGATTATTTTTAAAATAATCTGGTCCCCTAAAAAATGTTTTCTATAACTCTAATTATTCTAATTGTTCTAGTCTAAATTCTTTCTAAATGGTGTATGTTATTTGATAATGTTCCTGTTTGGGAAATATTTTTGTTCCATTAAGCTTTATAGATCCAAGTTTGATCCTTGATATCTGCATTCAGGAATGGAATCAAACAAATTTTCATAGTTAATTGGTCATGCTTAGTGAGAGATAGAATTTATGTACCATATGAACAGTTTCAAAATGCATTTCTGTAGATAACCCCTACTATTCACCTCTTAACAGGTGAAAAACTACACTAAAAATGTGTATAAACTAAGAATAGCGAGGTCCAGCACTAGATCACTTGATGATAAGTAGATATGGCCCTGGTACCACTACATAGGCAAGCTTTATGGCTGCTATTTAGAGTATTTCCAGATTAAAATATTTCCCTTTTTCTTTCCTTATTACTTAACTACCAAATCACAAGTCATCTTCTTCCAACTAATGTCAACCTATCCTGCAGTCATCAACTCTAATTTTCTGTATGCAAACTATTTTTAATTCTTTTCTTCAGTGACATAATGGACCTAAAATAATATCATAGAATCATCAAACAGTCTGGGTTGAAGAGGACCACAATGATCATCTAGTTTTGTTGCATTCTGAGGAAACATTACTATTCTTTTTTACTTTTCTTTATCACATGAATGTGAAGGAAGGGATTTGCTCCTTGTTGACTGAAAATGAAGCAGAAATTCTATACCCTTCACAAATAATTTCAAATGAGTTATTTATTGAACAAATTGTCTAAGGTTCATCTTTTCATTCAGTGTGCAGGAAATAAATTAGAAGAGTTTGCTTCTTGCATATACTCTGATAACAACCTGCTTCTAATAATAATTCTTGAAAGAAAAAATAAAACAAAGCAAAACAAAACAAACAAACAAAAAAGCAGGGCTAGTTCTCCAAGAAACACTAATGATTCTATTTGTGAGGCTTTGCAGACAGTTGTACTGCTTTCATTTTCAGAAAATGTTCAAATTTAGTCTCTTTCCAATATCACTAAGAACTAATGAAAGTTTTAGAAAAACGTTTTCAATGTATTCAAATACTATAGGAAATCAATTGAATTAGATGCTCAAGTGCCCTGACAGTATAAGACCTAGAGTCACACTTAACAAAAATATCTGTTTAAAGATTTAGACAGGTACTAAGTGATATTATAAATAAAAAGCATTACACATCTGGCAATTCCTTAAACACTTGTGAAAATTGTTGTGAGACCTAATGCATGCTTTGGTGATGGAGTACTGTTGTAATTGGAGATCAGGAATTTGTTGTTTCCGGTGTTAAAAATTTTATTGTAGACATTATGCTTTCATAAGTGAAAAAAATTTACGTTGGGAATAATTTTTTTTTCATAAATTTAATTTTCATTTTCAGAATAACTGCTGTATGAACATGAAAATATAGTCATTTCTTGGATTAGATTTTCCCACCAGTGTTATAATTTCAAGCTGATATTGTAAATCTTTAGTTAACTACTTGATTGACTTAGTCAATGTGAAATATACTGCTGCAAGGGAAAGAATAACAACTGTTGTTTCTAAAGATAAGAAAAGATATTTTTTAACAGATGGTGATAAACATTGCCAAAAGCTGGTTCATAAAATTATAATCTCCTATATAAATGTATAATTTTCACAGAGAAGCATTTCACACTAAGTGCTTTGTAGCTATTTTCCTTCCTTAACTCTGCTATTCTTACTTTTTCTAAATGCTGGAATGTGCTTTAGCCACATTGCTGAGCTGGCCTTGTCTCCTTTGACATACTTATCTTTTCATGGCTAACTGTTTCAATTGTTTCTTTACCCATTTTAACAATATCAGCAAGAAATGTGAGAACTAACAAGACACTATTCTTTCATGAACAAAGAGGTCATCAAAAGTCTAGATAGTGGCTAACAATCACTGTGTCTCTGTCAAAGAACAGGAGGAAGGAAATATTTGAGACAGAGCTTCTGTCACAGATTGAGTTCGTATATTTTCAAAGCAGAAGTCCTTAAATGAATAATGGACAATCTTAATGGGGTGAGGGGCCTCATTGCTTTTAGAAGTACCCTGCAGGTTTCCAGTCACCTTAGTTCCATTTTTCATTTGTGATGTCCTACATTCTCATAGTAAGGTGGAAGTTAATATTAAGAACTCAAGAAAGACATTTAATTTCCCTCTATGTCAAGATATTTCTGTCCTGAAACATTCCATTTTGTTTCCTTTTTATTTTAAATATACGTTTAACTCTTTTTCAGAAGTATCAGCTGTCTGAGATGGCTTCTTTATAAGAGTATTACCTGAGTACTGTAGGAAAGAGTTAATTGAGTTCTTTATACATCATACTATTTCTAAAAAGTACTTTTGCTCTTACTAATAATTTTTATGATCATTTAAAAATACAAACAAAAGCCATATTTGTAAAGGCTTATTTTATATATTTCAGTGGATTCTATTTGTAAAGTGAAATAATTTGAAATTTGTCGCAAAAATTAGATATATAGTAATAAGAAATCAATTTTTAAAGCATAATTTCGAATTTATACTCTCTTTCATCAATATTCATATTTTACTTTAAATCCTGAAATGCTAAATGAAACCCTAAATTCTTTTGGCTGTTAGGTCGCTGCTTACTGCAATGCTGATTGAGCACTTTGGAGAGCAACAGAGTTCAGACATTATTTATATGCACAGAAAATAGCTGCTATGCTTTGCTAACACACAGCTTAGTATTTTCCAGGGATTTTAGAATTTTATAGTAAAAAATAAATAAATAACAAGAATGATAAAAAACAAACAAACAAAAAAAGAAACAAAAAACCCATAACTCTACAGAAACAAAACAAAACAAAACCAACTCCCCCCAAAAAACAAACAAACAAGCAAACAACAACAACAGCAACAACAAAACAGGAAAAAAGTAAAAAGAAGCCTTTAATTGTAAGACACGAGGAATTACAGAAACTGTCTCTTCATGATCTAGGCCTCTACTCTTGGCCTCGTTTGGTTTAAATCTTAAGAAATCCCCTAGTAAGTATATTCCAGAATCATAATGGTGAGATACACAGGCTTTCAAAGATATGGTAGATATAGTACAGAAATAGAAATAGTACTCATCTTTAATCATCTGGGGATCTGATCAATGCCTATGAAAATATCTAAGGTGCAGGAGGCAAAGGACGAGGCCAGACTCTTCAGCGGTGCGTGGCAACAGGACAAGGGGAAATGGCCATAAACTGAAGTATAGAAAGTTCCGTACAGTTGTGTGTAAGAACTTCACAGTAAGGACGACAGAGCACTGGCACAGGCTGCCTGGAGAGGTTGTGGAGTCTCCTTTTCTGGAGATGTTGAAGACTTGCCTGGACACCTAGCTGTGCTTCTGGACTAAGGAACCTGCTTGGCAGGGGGGTTGGATTAGATGATCTCTAGAGGTCTCTTCCAGCCCCTACAATTCTCTAATTCTCTCATAGGGATGGTAGTAGGAAAATGAGCAGTTCTGATATAACAGTACAACATTATTGTTATCTCCTAGGATCCCAAGTGGAATGTAGTTCTGATTATTAGAAAAGTATGATGTAGCTGTTTTTCTTATTTTTTATAGGCTTGAGTACATGAAATTTATATTTTGAAATTACTAAATTTCTGTATGGGTGGATTTTATAGTCATGACTGATTGTTTCCTTGCAGTGCTGGGATTTACTAGACTATTTAAGGAGAAGGGATTTTTTTACGTCTACACACTTTTTGTACTTATCTAGACAGACAGGTTTAAAAAACTCTAGTAGAAAAGTGGGTCACCAGATAACCAAAGAAACACTTCTATTCAGGAAGTAAGAAATTATGTATACTAACATCAAGGTATCCATTTGCCAATTCAAAAGCTCTTTAGAGTTTTAATGAGAAAAAAGTGCATGCATGTAAAGGTATCACATCTATTTCAGTATAACTTGGTCTGACTGGTTAATTGCATTTCTTTGCCAGAAGTTACAGTCCTAAAGCATATCAGGGGTATTAAGGTATCCCAAGTCAATATCAAACATAAATTGTGAAATGCAGAGATTATACCACTAGAGGCTTATAAGGCTCTTTTAGTTTCTTTTCTACAACTGAAGTAGTGTTCTGCTTAATCCATAGATTTAGATACCTTTAAATCCATATATTTTAGCCACGAAAATTGCAAGATCTTGCAAAGAGGAGAGAAATATCTATTAATATGTCTTTTTGCAGAAATGCAAACGCACAGGTGTTGAGTCACTAGAGTAGCATCTGCTGGACCAGCTGTTGCTACTATTTTAGAGGAAGCTGGTGCCAAGGAGTATCTTCTCCTGCAGTTTTGTTTGTTCATTTGGGGAGAATGATAGGTTATTGACTGCCAAGCTGAGATGCAATTATTATATTAAGGAGTGATTTGGTTGACCTCAGGTGTACCATCTTGTTAGTGACTCACAGGATTGCACTGTTGCCAAGGCACATTTGCTGGGGAGTGAACAGATTTACTGAGAGGGACAAGGAGGAAAACAATGTTTATTTCTTATAATGGTGGATCCTTATGAGCTGTTAACTAAGATACTGTAGTAGAGATGAGGAAATATTAATGATACCCAAAACATAATAATCATGACTATCCTTTGGGATAATTTTTTTTACTAAAATTTTTAGTAAAATGTAAAGAGCACCCAAGCTTTCTTTTACTTACTAAGAACTTTTTCTTCTTCTACCGTAACTTTCTTTAATAAGTACTTTCTTTCTAAGAAGGCTAAACTGAAATGGAATCTAACTTCTTTGAAATGTGAAGGATCTGCAGCTGCTTTGACTGCAGTTTCACAGGTGTAGGCTAACATTCCAGAAAAACAGGCAATTGCTGTTTTGTTTCTGTTCCTAGTCAGACATGAAAGGAAAGGCATGACAGAGATATGGGATACATGAAAGATGTTAAGCGGTGTGATGTTCTTTTCAGAGTGATGTGAGGAGCTATTATAGCATTAAGTGATCATGAAGGAAATAGGCCACAGATGGATAACTAGCCAGCTCTTTTTGTAAACTCTTAGTAAAAGTTTATGAACTAAGGAGGAAAAGAGCCTTGGATGTTGTAATATTTATGGTGGCATGCCTTATTCTTAGGTATTTTCTATTGCTATGGGAAATGTAGTATATTTCAGACTATATACCTTAGCAGTGTATTTTCACAGAATCACAGAATTGCAGAGGTTGGAAGGGACCTCAAGAGATCACTAAGTCCAAACGCCCTGCCAAAGCAGGTACTTTACAGTAGATTGCACAGGTAGGTGTCCAGGCAGGTCTTGAATATCTCTGTAGATAAAGATGCCATAACCTCTCTGGGCAACCTGTTCCAATGCTCCATCACCCTGATTGTAAAGTTATTCTGCATGTTTGTATGGAACTTTCTATCTGCAAGTTTTAGGCCACTGTTCACCACTGAGAAGAGCCTGGCCTCATCCGTTTGCCTCCCCCCTCCATTTAGATATTTATAAACATTTATAAACATTTATAAATATTTATAAACATCTCCCCTCAGTCTTCTTGTCCCTAGGCTGAGCAGTCCCAGGTTATTCAGCCTTTCCTCATATAAGAGATGCTCCAGACTCTTAATCATCTTTGTGGCCCTCTGCTGGACTCCTTCTAGGAGATCCCAGTCTTTTTTGAACAGGGGAGCCTATAATGGGACATGGTATTCTAAATGTGGACCAAAAGACCAGGGGGGAGCAGAAGGGGAGGATCGCTTTTCTCCACCTGCTGGCCGCACTCATTTTAGTGCACTCCAGAATACCATTGGCTTTCTCAAGAGCACACTGTTGGCTCATGGCCAGGATCTCAAAGTTTTTCTCTACAGAGCTGATTTCCAGCAGGTCATCCTCTAACCTGTTCAATGCTTGCAGTTATTTCTCCGCAGGTGCAAGACTTTATGCATGCTCTTGTTATTTTTCCATTGTGCAATCATAATTCTGCAAGTAAATTCTGAAGCAATATAAAATTTTGCACTCCAGATCATCTAATAGGATCAGAGTTTCAAGTTTAAATTCTATTTACACACCATCTTATTTTCCAGTTTTTACTAAGAAATTAATTTTACAGGTGTAATGATAACGCCATCTCCATGGGTTAATGTATTAATTCTCCTAGTCTGTTAACACTGAATCCTGTACTGCTTATACTGAAATTTACATTCAAATCAATAATTTCATTAATAGCATTAGGACTATAGTGCTGTAAATAAGTGTTTTGCAAGCTGCTAGGCCATAAGATAATGAAATTCATTTTACAAAAGGTTACTAAAGCAACAGATGAGGTCAGTAGTTTAGCTCCTCTTGTTAGTGTTGGATATAAACCTTTGCCACCAACAGTGAAAGAGAAATGGTTAGCTTAAACAGATACCCAATTTCCCTTATTAATGGATTTTCAGTATATATTTGCACTGCTGTCTCACATTATATTATTTTTGTACATGCATTCTCCACACTTAGCTGTTACAAGCTTTAGTATCTTTAATAAAATGTTCTATAAACATCATTGTTAAAATGCAAGTCTCATCACACACTGCAGGGGAAGTGTGTATATTATCAAAGTCATAGTCTAAATTTATAACAGCTGTAAATACTTAATATGGGTGACTATGTAAGAATAGACTCAGAGTTGTTCACAGTTTTTCAGTAAATTTATTTCCTTTAAAAGCATTTCTTCTGGGACAAGGTTTTGCATGGACTATGCCTAGTACATTATTGCTTACTCACACTTCTCTTGTACTCTGTATATATTGGTTCTTAGTAGTTATCACATCAGATCTATTACAATCACATAAAAGCAAAGATTTTTTTTTTTACAAATTTGCCAGTGGGCAGTCTCAGTCTGCAACTTGAAAGTCATTGTGCATTATATACCATAGTTTTCAAAAATCATATTGCAACAACACAAGCTTCTTCTTTCTCTTTTTCAGTGCTGTCTGAATTGATGACAGAAGCTGGTACTGTACAGATGTCTATTTGACAACAGCCAGGAAGATAAGACTCTAAATAAATGTAGGAAATAAAAATTGAGTCTCCTGGGAAATAGGAGCAGTTGTGTCACTGGCTTCATTGATGTTAGAGGTTCTCTTAGGGAAAGTATGTCTTGAAGTCAGTAGTTTTGCTTTCACATTGTTAATTCTGTGCTAATGGTATTTCAAACATAGCTACTCTATTTGGGTACTATGGTGAAAGTAGGAGCTACTCTTGTTTTGCTTTCCGTTTTCTCTTGCATAATATTTAAAACATATACACTTAATCTTTCAATCAAATATTGCTCTTGCATATATATCAGACTTCCATTCTTCACATCTAGTTGCCATTATATATATGACTCAACCTAACAAACGACTCTTGGTTGTTATTCATACACTGCATATTTGATACCTACTGAAAACATCTTTACACTTTTTTATTACCTTTGTTACTCATTTATTATTAACTTTCAATAACATTCTGCAATTAAAAATTTGTCATGTCAACTTCTTTGCAATGCTTTTCAAACTGGATGTTGAATTACTGTAATGTCGGAAGTTTAATGTGCATTTCCAAGTTATTCTTGGGGATCTGAATTCACAACTGAAAAATAAAAAAATAAAAATAAAAAATCTACCATTATTTATGTAGCAGTTTTCTTTTATAGACATTTCTATTGCCTCAGTGAAAAGTTTTTTAACTCAAACTGACAAAGTGTTACTTTGTCTTTCACCAGCAGGGTACCTCCACCATCACTAGAGATTTTATTGTTTCAACGTCTCTTTCCACCATGTGCTATATAAACTGTGCTATCCTTCAGCTACATAGAGCAACAGGTGTCTGATTAAGGCTTTGACTTCAGGGAGCTCATTACCTATGAAGTACAGTGGAAGTGGTAATTAGTATTCTTTGTAATCTCATTCTCAGATGCTTCAAGTTTTTTAAACAGTTGCATTTTCATAATATTAACAAAAATAATGATTGTTTATAATAAATTTGTGTTCTGTGGAATTTACTGGGATAGATGGATGTCAACTGAGCATAGAGGATGCAATCAATATCTTTTTACCATAGGCCTTTCAAGAATTTCTCAGTGTTGACCTAAGAACATATCTCTCAGTGATACCAGCGTGGTATCTTGCTGAAACGACGACTACTACAAATAAACTACACTGATATCTACTTCATTTATTATGAATGGCTGAGCAAGTAATTTGCTTTCCAATGCCTCTATTGCATTGTTTTTATATTCAGGACCTAAAATTGGAATTGTGATTGTAATTTTACTTTCACAGTCCCATACGTTGGGGGAATTCAATAGATTAGCCAGCATTTGTTCTGTACTGTATATGTTCTCTGTCAGTCATGCTATTTTCATTTCTTCTCTTCTAAATTACATATTTAGGCTATCATTTCTTTTAGTCTCCTTGGTTGTAGCACTACCACATCACAGAAGTTATAAATATGAAAAATAATATGTATTTTAACACTTCTACTAGTTCAATATGGTAATCAGTAAAGCATCATACCTATTTACCACTCAGTATTCAGGACAGGAGAATTCAAAACTGAAGTTCTAATTACCAGCACTGATTTTCACACCTTGTGTAACAAAACATGTCTATCAACTGCTTTGAATGTCTGTAGTGATAGATCATTTCTGTTTATCAAAGAACTGCTTTTGTTTCTTCTCTTGTTTTCTCTTACTAATCTACTTAGGAGGAACAATCACTTTCTTAAAGGTGATATACAGAATGAAAAAAACAATAAGGTTACTCTTTCATTCTTCTCTGGAAAGAATCTGAAAATCTTATATCTTGTAGAAAACAGACAGTTACCCTTGGGTCAACAGTCATAAATAAATAAATAAATAAATACAAGTAATATCCAGTCGGAACTTGTTGTTGTTTGTTGAATAAGTTGTCTATTCTTAAAAAGTCTTGGAGTCTTTTCAGTTTTTGAGTAACAGAGTTGGAACCATTACATATTTGAAAGGATTCTTCCAGTTGTAATTGAAACACTCCTAGACTTTACTGTTAGACTAATGAAGGTAAAAGGAAATGCACAATGTTATTTCTTTGACTTTTGGTTTACCATGACTTTTTGGTTAAACACTCTATGTGTGATTTATTAGGAATTTTATAACCATTGGAAGAATTTTAGATGAGAGTAAAGGTTGAAGGAACTTGAATTTTCCAGCACCATTTCCTTTAGCAAAAGCAATATTTCTTTTCACTTTTATTTCTAAGCCTATTTCAGTCTATTCCAGCTTGTGTACACTGCCTCCCTTTCTAGCCCCCTGTCCCTTCATGAAGAGTCTGGCTCCATTTTCTCTGTTTTCTATTCAGTTATGAAGAGCAATACGGTCTATCCTGAGCCTCTGAACGAACAGGTTCCCCCAGTTTCACAGGTCTTGAATTCCATCCTTGAGCACCTTGGGTGCCCTCCATTTGACACACTGACAAAATGCAGCCAATAGTACTGCTGACTTTCGTTGATACAATTGCACATTGCTCATGTTCAGCTTAATGTCCACCAGGAACTCAGGTTATTTTCTGCAGAGCTGTTTTCCAGATTGTCCACCCTCAGACTGTACTGGTGCATGTGTTTATTATAGTACAGATGCAAGCCTTCCTGTTTGCATTTGTTGAACTCCACAGGGTTCTTGTCAGCCTATTACTTCAGTCCACTCCGGCCCTTGTGAACAGGTGCTTTGTTCTCCATACTGGTTGTTCCTCATCCCTTAGTTTGATGTGATATGCAAACTTGCTGAAACTGCCCTTCTTCATCCAGCACTGTTAACAAGGACATTAAACAGTATTGGCCCTAGTATTGATCTCCGAGGGATTCGTCTGACTGCCAGCTGGATGTTGTATCACTGATCACAGCACTTTAAGCCCTGAAGTCAAGCCTGCTTTTCAGCCCATCTTTGTAATTTAGTCAGAATTTCACCAATTCATTAATAAGAAACCTATGAAAAACTGCATAAAATATCTTGCTAAAGTCAAGATATACAAAATCCATTGCCCTTTTCTTGTCCACAGAACCAGTCACCTCATCATATAAATCAACCAAGTTTGTTCCTGCTAGAATTAAATTGATTATTCCTAATCATCTTGTATAGAAATAACTTATAAGACGATTTGCATGTCCCAGAAACTGAAGTCTGGCTGGTTGTAGTTATTTGGATTGCACCTTTTGCCCTTCTTACATATGAGTGTGATATTTGCTTTCTTCCTGTCATTAGGAACCTTTGCTGTTGCTCACCTCCTCCTGCAGTTTGTTTGCCACGTTACTTGGGGCTGTTCCAGACCCTGGAAAGTCTCCAAGCCTTCTTTGCTTCCAGACCTGAAAGTAGTGATCTCTCTGCCAGAGGCGCCCTGTTCCACAGACCAGTCAATGATGGAAAATATGCTATGCTTTATGTTGAGATCTTCAGCGTTCAGTTGTCTCCATGCACAGAAGAGATGCTTTGTGCCCTTGCTGTGCTGTGCTACTGCTGTGTCTCTACTAGCTGACTTGGTCTTCTGCCTTCAAAGTATATTACAGAGGTCGGAAACTCAAAAGTTTTGCAAAAGAAAACCAACCCTGAGAACAAACAAACCAGTGTGCAAAGTTGCCTGTACCTGAGAACTACAAAGAGTAGCCCTTTCTCATGACAGAAGTTTTTTGCCACATAGGCAGATGGAGGATAATTAATGATCTCTATCTAAGGTTATTCCCCTGCTCCCCATCTCCCATAATCCCAGCCTAATTGGGTAGGATGCCAGATTATTTGCCAGATTTTTTTTTTTTTTTTGCCATTAAGAAATACAAGAAACTGATGAATTTGCCAAGTTTAATATTTCCTATAAATGTTATATTTACTGTGTAAACATAAATCAACACGTGGAAAAAAATCAGATGTTTTCAGGAAGTGTCAAAATTTTTGCACTTGTACTCTGCTTTTCAGCACTGTATACTTTCACAGTTTCCAGAAGCATGACAGCTTAGTCAGAATTACTTAGACAGCTCTGACACAAGCATCTGGTATCCTCTGACAGCTTAAACTCCCCCCAGCCCCCAAATCCAACCTTTAAATTTTACTTTGACAATAGTTACAATTGGAAAACTAGATATACTTGTGGAAATCTGATATATATTAGCCCTATATTTGGAGTTTTTATATTGAGCAGTACTTTTTTAGGCAGACTTTCCCTCCTTTGAGAGTCTACAACCTATTCCTTACATTTATTTCTCAAATAGTCATGATGTTATGTACTTCTTTTGTTAATAACTGTCTATTCTGGGAAGCCAAAGAAAAATGCCTCGTGAGAAAACTAATGGAAAAAAAAAACTAAAGAATTTCCTTGGAACTGTTATAATATCTGACTGCAAGCATTATATTAAACTTAACATTCTCCTGTCTACTTCTCTTTTAAAAACACTGACATTCAAAAGTAAGATCAGTGATTTTTGTCTGTCCCTTACTTTCTAACTGTGATATCTTTCCATCTTCTACACACCTCTTGAGAAAGGTAGCTTAGGGAATTTATTTTAAGTAATATAAGTATGTAGAAAAAAGAAAATGCAATACTAGTTCATAAAAGATTTTCCATCTTAGAGGAAATAAGGATGAAGATCAGTTTATCTCATTTTTCACGTATGCTTTCCTTCCTGCTCTTCAGTTGTGAATCTTTGCTTCTCTGGAGGTGCTCAGAAGTAATGTCCTGGAACAGTATGTGGCTGCTGGAACAAAGTTATCTATTATCATTTTCAATATCAATGCCTGCATCTAAAGACTGTTGGAGAAAACTATGCAACTTTTTAGTGGTAAACTATGTGGGATATCCTTGCAATTCTGAAATTGTACTAAATGCTTATCAGCATCCCACTTGAAAAGCTTTTTAATTTTTAATGATTTCTAGTTTTTCTGAAATTTTAGAACAAAGTAGAGTAGAATAGAATAGTTCACTTGGAAGTGAATTACAAAGATCACTTAGTCCAACTGTCTGATCACTTCAAGGCTAACAAAAAAAATTAATGAGGGTATTAACCAAATGTCTCCTGAACACTGACAGCCATGGAGCATCCATCATCTCATTAGGAAGCCTGTTACTGTGTTTGACCACTGTCATGATAAATACATTTTTCCTAGTGTCTTGTATGAAACTCCCATGGTGCAACTTCATGCTCTTCCCACACGTCCTGTCGTCAGTTCCCAGGGAGATGAACCCAGCACCTCCCTCTGTGCTTCCTGGCCTTAGGGAGTAGCAGAAAGCAATGACAATCTCTCAGCCTCCTATTTTGCAAACTGGGCAAGTCAGGTGTCCTCCGCCTCTCCTCACAGGACATGCGCTTCAGCCCTTACTAGTATTTTTTGCGCTTCTGAGAACCCTTCTATATACCTTAATCTCCTTTTTGTATTGTGAAGCTCAGAAGCACACATATCATACATACAGTCACAGAATGGCTTAGGTTGGAAGGGACATTTGTGATCATCTGGTTCCAATCCCTCTGCTTTGGGCAGGGTTGTTAGTCACTAGATCAAGCCATCTTCAGGGATAGGGCAGAGGGATGGTAGAACTTTGGGCAACCTATTCCAGTGCCTCACCACTCTCTCAGTAAAGAATTTCTTCCTGACATCTAACATAAATCTACCCTCTTTTAGTTTAAAGACATTCCCCCTTGTCCTATTGCTATCAAACTATGTAAATAGTTGGTCTCCCTCCTGCTTTTGAGCTCTCTTCATGTACTGGAAGACTGCAGTGAGGTCTCCCTAAAGCCTTCTCTTCTGTAGACTGAACAAGGCCAGCTCCTTCAACATTTCTTCACAAGAGAGGTGTTCCAGACCTTTGATCATCTTTGTGGCCCTCCTCTAGACCCACTCTAACAGATCTGCAGCTTTTCTAGAGGCCCCAGGCTTGGATGGAGTACTTCATAAAGGACTGGCCACCCTTCTTTTGATGCAGCCCAGGGTACTATTGGCCTTCCAAAACTTTCAATTGGCCTTGTTAAACTTTATCGGGTTCACATGGAACCACCTGTGAAGCTTGTGCAGGTCCCTTTGGATGGCATCTCTTCCTCTTATTGTGTCAGTACCACTCAGCATAGTGTCATCCACAAATTTGGTGAGGGTGCAATCAGTCCCACTGTCTATGTTGTTGAGGTTGCACCAAGGCTAAATATAGAAGGAGTAATACAACTCTTGAGATACTGGCCCATACCATGGGCCATACACACCCCAGGATAGAGTTTTCTTTCTTTTTGGACTGTACTAGTGTTCAGATCCCTGATGTTTTTACTTATTTAATAAATAAACTTGTAAGATAGTAAACTAAAAATGAAGTTATGTTTTCACGTGTGTGTGTGTATTTTGGAAGACTGGAGAATTGTCTTGATATTTTATTGCTAATTATTGATCCTGCTTGTACAATTTATAGTACCACATTGTACAAATTATCTGGAAATTGATTTGTTGTTGTCATGATTGCTCATTCTATGGCAACCTTAATTGCTGTTTCTGTTTTTCCTGAATTAAAGAAAGCAGTGTGTGCATATATGTATATACAAAATGTTTTTGTTTCAATCATATACCTATAAAGGATGCAAAAATATTTAACTTACAATTCTTTATCTACTCTTTCATATCAACATTATTTGAAATAAAATATTAATCTGCCACAGAGTGATATAGTGACACTCAATTAATTGATTCTAATACAGAGGTTGATTAACATTAAAACTGCTAATACATCTGGATCTCATTTAGAGTGAAGAATGGTGTATGACCAATTGCAGTCCAGGCTGTAGACAAAATTACTAATCTGGAAACCTGGAAATCTCTTAAATGACAGAAATGCCTTAAGCTGTGAATTGATCACTTGGAATAATAAAATACTGTCTCTTGAACATTTATAATAATATGATAAAGAAAAAAAATCTGATTAGTTGTAATATTTGCTTGTACTTTTAATGATGAAACTCTAATATATAAATTAGGGTCTGCATATTATATCATGTTGAAAAACACCCAGAAACATATTTCTGAAGGCACTTTGTATAAATGAGGCTCTTCTAAGACCCTTAAGGAATTTACTGTGATGAGCTGTATTTCGGAATTTGACAGTTTCAGGAAATACTGTCTTTACTGAGGAATTATGTAGAAAGGAGCTTCTTGCTTTGATATGATTGGCCTTAAGTTTCAAGCATTACATAGTCAAAATGAGAAACTTTATTGACAATATGTATTACTGCATGTTTATTTTAATGCTATATAGATTTTATAAGCAGAACAGATGCTCATAAGCTGCTACATACAGTATGGAAGAAAACAATACTGTGACTACAGTGGATAAAGACAATCTGAGAGATCCTTAAATCTATACACATTCAGAATTTCCAGCAATCACAATAAATATGTGTTTCTGAAATCCTGTTCTGTTCTACTGGAGCTCTTAAACCATGAGCATCGCTCTATCATTTGATTCTTTGATATCTTCACATAATGCTTTAAGCAGAATGATCAATAAGTAAAATTCTGTTTGTTCCCTGTTTCAGTTTGTTGCATTGTATTATATTGATACAACTTCTTTTCCATCTCTTTAAAACACTGTAAAAACTGACTGAAAATTGTTTAAGGATATTGAGGTAAAACAGGAATTTTTCACTAACACAGAAGGCAGTAAACTTTCTGATCAGGTGTAGTTCTTTCAATACTTCTTATGAGTCTTAGACCAGTCCTCAGAATACTTTCATTTCCTTGAAGAGCATGGAGAAGAGGATACAGGTATACTTAAAGATAACAATGAAGGAGAGGTCTGAAGGAAAAGAAACAGGGGGTCTGGTCAGCCTTTGCCACATCCACCAGGGACTTGGTAGGGAGAAATGCCTTCAAATTTTGTATTTTCAAATGTAAAAGCAATTGACAGTGAAGGCGGGATGTATTATTTCTAATACACAGGTGCAGCCCTGGGTGTTATCCTCATTACTGGGAAGACTGTCTCCCTCACTTCTACTGCCAGAGCCTCCTGAGTACACTTTCACACTTTTGTTGCAACTACAGGAAGTGTCCAATACCGACTGGAACACTCTCTTAGCAGTAAAATAAATAGGTGTGAGGGCTTTTGTGAGGAAACTGGTACACATCTTGGCAACTTAATAGTGACCTCCAAATTTCATTTTCTGTTACTCAACAAGGCAAACTTCTGTACCAAGCTTTGCCACCAGTTGTTGTGACATATTTTCTATAGGTTCTATTTTGGAACTGAAATATGTCATGGTTGTAATCCTAAGCTTGGTTTTTTTTCTCTGGGGAAGCCGTTCTGTACAGAAACCCACAGAAATGTGAATTAACTTTTTCTGCTTATACTAAACTGTGAAAAATCAAGTCCAAGAAATAAAAAGTTAGGAACACTTCTTAAACTATTTTATTTGTCTTCCTTTAAAGCCAAGGATTTACATTAGGGAAGTAAGCCTAGAAATTTAACCTACAACAACAAGAAAAAAATGCCAGTGGAAAACAATGCTTCAAATGATAGAATTTTCAATACACATATATTGAAAATTTCTCAGTTTCATGAAATTAATTCCAAGGGCTAATGTAAGCCATCTGCCATCATAGGCGGGAAGAAGATGTAACATTTCTTAACTGGTTAGTCAGTTTTGCTTGCCCAGCTGCCCAGCTAGTAGGTGTTTTAAAAATGAGACAATCACTCTTCGTTAACATCAGACATATATACAAGCAAACACCTTAATTTATAGTCATAACATCCTGATGCAGCAGTATGGGCTTGGGGAATAATGACTGGTTGCCTGGCAGAGAAGGACCTGGGAGTGCTGGTTGAGATCTGACTGCTCATGAGCCAGCAGTGTGCTCAGGTGGTCAAGAAGGCCAATAGCCTCCTGATCTGCATCAGAAGTAGTGCTGACAGAAGCACTATGGATGTAATTTTTCTCTCCTATGTGGCATCGGTGAGACCACACCTCAAGTACTACAAGATGGTTGTTGAGTTGCTTGCGCATGTTCAGAGGAGAACAATGAAGCTGGGATTAGGGACTAGAAAACAAGAACTATGAGGAGGTACCGTGGGATTTGGGATCTGGAGAAGAGGAGGCTAAAGGAGACCTCATCACTCTCTAGGATTTCCTGAAATAAATTTGCAGAGACTGCTTGAAGATATCAATTGTCTTCGTAGTGAGATACATTTCTGCGGAACAGAAACTGTGGCAGAGGTTTATTATGAAAAAAATTAATAACATTTATAAAGGAAAGATAGAATACATGAAACGGCAAATGTAAGCTTTCTTGAGATAAACATTTCCTTTATAATAAAGCATAGAAGAAGCAAATTAGAGTTGATAAAGTGTTCTAGAATATATATAAGTGCCTTTTAGTTTTAAGCATAAAGCTGTGATAAATGTTGCTAAATCATAGCTCCATCTTTTTCTCTAGTGAGACTAACTAGTAAGTAAAGGTTTGGACAACTGTTCTTTCTTATCAAACTCACTATAATTTTTCTTTAGGATCAATCCAATTTTAAATACAGAGCTGATATTACCTAAATTTAGCTTAAATATGGAAGTATAAAATAAATCTATTTATGATGAAACTTGCAATGAAGTGAGGAGGAAAAAAAAAAAAAAAAGAAAGAAAGAAAAAAAAAAAGAAAAGAAAAAGAAAAGAAAAAATGCCTAGACTTTTTCCTTATTTATCTCTGGCTAATAATCCCAAAAATTGTAATTAATACTTTGATCTTGACAGAATACAGACTAGTTTTCAATCTGAATATCAAAGTGTATTAAGGGAAGTACATATTTTAGTGTTTTAAATAGATACTAAAATTATAGAAAAATAAACTATCTGAGCAGTTTTATCTGTTGCTCATAGGCTGTGAGAGTATTCCATTAATCTGTAACAAAGGAGAGCGGTGATAGCAACTTGCCTAAAGCCATAATTCTGTAACTTAATGGGGGTCCAAATGTGCATTGTTGAATGTCTGCTACTGCATGGTGTGAATAGACTTCTTACTAGTTGTGTGTATGGAGAAATTTAGCACAGCTTAAAGAAGTATTTCCTCTGCAAATACTACTGTTTAAAATAAAATTAATTTGGGATTTCTGACTATAAAGCAGAAGCACATATTCGTACATCTCATAATTCATAGGCATTTTTTCATCCCCTTTAATGTTTTCCAAAGCTGATAAACTCTGGATAACATTGTATATTGGAGGTGTGGACTGAAAAATATGCCTGTGTGTTTCTATGAGCAATATTTTTTGTTTAGCTCACCGTATGGAATGGTGAATTAAGGTAGGGTATTTAACGCCAGCATATTTTACCAACTTATTTCCTTTTAGCTCCTCATTCAATTTCTATGCTTGCTAAAGAGACAGGATCTCATTCGTCGCTGACTGGGAATCTTGTTTTATGAGTTCTTTAGAGTAGCAGCAGCAGCAGTAGTATTTAATTGGTCTCCTGTTCCCATCTATGGCAAAGCCCATTATTTTGGGGTTTAGCTTGCTGCTTAGTTCAGTGTATGAGACTGAGTGTAGCAGATGTCATTAGGAATTGGATTTTACTGGCTGCATGAATTAGTGAATGATTAAAAATCATAAGTATTCAAAAACAAGGAGAGAGGGTAGAAAAAATGCAGTTAGCTATTCAGCAGAAAAAAACCAAACAAATTTGATGCATTCATCATACTTTAATTAGTTACTGAGTAAAATATACAACTGTCTTGGGCATGAGAGTTTGATGCTCTGTGTCCTGTTGAGTCACTGGACATCATCAGTCACGCTTCATCAACACTTCATAGAAGCACAGCTTCAAGAGAAGTGATTAAATGGGCAGGTGGTTTCTTTTTTTCATCCTCCTTTTCAAAGAAACTATCCTGTAGCCCCTTGTATGATTCATTTATGGCAAACGTAGCTGCAAGTAGTCTCTTATGTACAAACAAAAGCCTGTTTGTTTGTTTGTTTGTTTCTGTCCTGGCACAAACATTTTAATTACAATCCAGTCTATAATCTTCAAATTTATTCTAGCAATATTTAAAACAAAATGAAATTTTGTAACAAAGTTATTTAATTGGTATGAAGTAGATGAGGCTGGAAACATACCACATTGAGGTCCTCAAACTGAATGAGAACATTCTTGTCACAAGTGAGACTGAGAATGACACGTACACATCCCAGCAAAGGTAATGAACTTCTCAATAATACTGGGATGCCACCAGTTCTGTAGTAGCTAAGCAGGGATTTTTTCATGTCCTTCATTTGGGCAGAAGGCCTTAAAATTTGCTCTGATTCCTGCATATGTAGGTGAATTGTATTTTGGCACTCCTGTAATTTTATTATTATTGTTATTATTTTTCAGGGCAGAGAAACAATTTCGTGTTGGACATACTTACTTTGTGCTTTATCTGAAAAAATTCTGCCCTTAAGTTACTGTGAAAAATTAAACATTAAGTGTAGAATTTGAACAAGAGTCTAAGATATTCTTTGATAATTTTTGCCAATTGCATTTGAGGAATAAGCAAAGATCACAACCATGGCAAAATAGTGTAAAGAAATGAGATGTCATGGATGAAGCCAATATCAAAGAATTAATATTTCTTTCACGGTCAATGAATACTTATCTGCTATTGCCAATTTTTCATTCTTACATCAAAGTTACAGGATAAATATATCTAAATTTATGTTTTGTTGTTTTTGTTATTTTGGTTTTTTGTTTTGTTTTGTTTTTTATAGTTTTTTTTAATAAAAAGAAAAAAAAAAAAACACTTTCAATCTGCAGCAATTATCTATAGTGTTACTGAAAAAAAAAAAAAGGAATCTTTGATTTTTCCTGGAAAAATCTCCAAATGTATCATCATGCCTTTAGCACTGGTCCACAGCTAGCATGACTAGATATTCAGAAGTTAAGTCATCTATACATAAAGGTAGTGGCAAGATTTTGAAAGGTAATAACTTGACAATTTTTAATGATAAAAAGTAGTAGCTGTACATGATTTAGCAATAATCTAAACAGCAAATATGAGCAGAAATGTGTTCTTTTATCTCATAGAAATTGAACTTTTTTTGAAATTTGATCCCAGTTACAGATAGTGACTATGTGACAATCTGGCTGTCTGAATGCCTTTTAATACTGTAGCTTCCTTGGGTTATAGTTTAAATTGAATATCAAATATATTTGAATGAATTTCCTTCATCATTCTGTATGGCTGTCTGATGAATTAGACAGATGAAATGATGAATTGTGCAGATTTTGTTTCCTCATTCAAACAACATTCACTTGTTCAGTTATGTAAAAATAAAGTGATTTAAACCAAGAAGTAGAGGAACCCATATGAAAATCAGGTAGTGAATGCAGTGTAAAAAAAGTCCATGAAATTGAATAGAATTATTAACATTCAATATTTCAAAAAACATTATTTTATATTTCATATTTCATATTTTATATTTACACTATATGAAATTGTGTCCCATTTCTCCAATAAATGTCTGATTGTCTACAACATGCACATGAAAATATATAAGTTGAGGTTTTTCAGAATTTCTAAAGACTACTGCAAAAAAAAAAAAAAAAAAAAAGGAAAAGGGAAAGAGAAAGGGAAAGGGAAAGGAAAAGAACAAAGAAAATGAAAAAGAAAAAAAAGGGGGAAAAAAAGAGAAAAAGAGATAAGGGAAAAGGGAAAAAGAGAAAAAAAGGAGAATTTTAATTTTCCTTTTTGTTTTGTTCTGTTTTGTTTTCCTTAAGCTCTGACTAAAGTTTTTAGAATTATCAGTTGGCTGATGATTAATGAGTTGGAATGAGGTTGCTGCAAGCCAGGATAGTTTTACTGGTTCCGCTTTAGAATTCACTAACTTATTTTAGTTTGAAAGCACCCAGTGTTCACAGAGAATGTCAACACATGGAAACCCACATATTTGATCTGCATACATCTATATTAATAAAGCAAACAAGCTACTAGCTTCTGCAGTATTCTGGTTGTTAATACTGTTCTTTTAGAAGAGACATGCTTGCTACCAAAGATAAGGCTTCTTACAGAAGTTTGTGAGAAGATCACACATGCCAAGCAAACAATGAATATTATCTGTAAATACTGGGGTGGGGAAGCAGAAAAAAAAAATCCTTACAAGTATTATATCTAGGCAGACTTTCAAATAGAATCACTACAGCACATTTATCGCAGCTGTTTAAAAGTTAAATAAATGAGACAAGAAAATTTGGAATGGGTAACATAGTAAGTATATCAGGGGTTTTAAGTGCAGTTGTTTCAATTTGTAACCTGGTGATATGAGTCTTGCTGAGAACACAGACTAGACTTCAGATGGTTCTTGATCCCAGAATCCTGGAAATTTAAAATGAATATATTTACTCACATTCTGATAAATGGCATAAAAAATATAGGTCATGGCAGATGCTAGACAAATGTGTATATTCTTGTTAAAATTTTGTTACAGTTTTAAAACAATAGATGATCTCCTTTGGAACTGTGAAAATCAGTATCTTAAAAAATCATCATTGTCAAAATGTGTGTATATTCTGCACGGTATAACTACTGCTCAAGGCTTTCATTAGTTTGAGAAAAGAAGCCTTATGTCATTCTAGACAACATTTAGTAACCAAAACACATTAATGACTAAGAGAGCATAGGATACCAGAGTTAGCACTGCTGTCTTCCTCAGTTTTCAACAATGATATGCTGTAGGCCTCTAAACAACTCAAAAACAACCCTCCAAGCAGTATTTCAAACCTCTGCAGGCTTAGTACTGAAAATATTCAGAGTATTGCTATCAAAATATTTTTATAAATTATTAAAGTAGTCTCAAATTCTGTTGTAATCTGATACTTTCAAAGAAGATATGTAAGAAGGCTGCTCCAAAAGTAATGCCTCTTACAATGTTAACCACAGTGTCAGAGGCAGATATTGGTGGTGAATGAACCACCAATATTCCATCACATGTTGTTGCTGTGTGACAGATGGCAGCAGAGGAGCAGTCTGACAAAATGGCGTCTGACATGGAAGTGTGGATGAAGCAATAGTTGTCATTGAATTCCTCTGTGTGGAAATAATTGCGTGTATTCACTGATGCTGAACACTCTCAGAAACCAAACAGTGAATACTGGCACAGTAAGGAAGTAAGTGATATGTTTCAGCACTGGTGACAGTGGCAGAGGGACACTTCCCTGGTGCAAACTTTTATGAACACTGCATACAGGCTCTTGTTCATTGCCACACAGCCAGTGGCGATGTCTATGTTAAAAAAATAGTGGTTTGTGACAGAATTTGCTCCTTCAAATATTGTTTTTGTGCTCTTTGTATCTGTTGTAGTTTCCATGGAAATAAATAGGTAGCAATACTTTCAGGATGAACTACATACAAATTAAAAATATGAGAACTATAGAAGTTGTAAATGTACCTCAGTACTCATCCAGGCCTTCCAGAAGTTCTGTGATTTAGAATGTCACAGGTAAGTCTATTAAAAAAAAAAAAAAAAAAAAAAAAAAAGTATTAAGGTACTGTGTAAGAATAATACTAAGAATCTCAGCCAAGGGGATAATAGAACTTTTATTATAAAATAATGTCAGTGTATCTGTCTTATTCTGTATTTTCATACAGAATAAGGGAACTTTGAGCTTGTGTTTTTGGGGTTTTTATAGTGTTTTCTTTTTAACTTCAAAACCTCAGACAAATAAGATGCTGTGCTATTATCTTTGAAGCAAAAGTATGGTCTGATTTAGATATTCAAAATTTACTCACAGTGTTATTCTGAATTCAACATTATCACATAAAGCTTCTATTGTTGCTAAAAATCTCCATCAGTAAATTTCCAAGTCAGGAAACCATAAGCTTTAGACTTAGAGAAAACGATATCGTCTCCTGATTAACTAAATTAGCAATTGTAAATCACGTAAGTGTGTTTAGTCACATTCACATAGCACTTTAAAGAAAGACCTTTGGATATTTTAAAACAGGGCTTAATGAACTCTTAAAAAAAAGTTAGGAAAATATTGGCTTTTTTCAAACATCTAGCTGCTCAGACTCTGACATGAGGAATACAAGGCATGGTAATCGCTAAATAGGTCTGTGTGCCATTTAAGTGTGAGGTGGTAAAAAATTTTGTCTGCTTCCCATAATTCTGTTTATCAACTTTTAATTAGATCTTTTGCAATTATGAGTCCTTTGATCCGAGCTAATTGATCATGCATTGTGTTTTTAATAGGCTTCATAATAATTATTCTTGATGCTAATATAACGCTTTACATTTTCAAAGTGCTATGCAAACATTAACTAATTAACCCACATAATGCCCATTGGGAGGTAAGAACAGCAAGTAAATATTTTATGCACTTCATAAAAGGGAAGTCTAAGAGATGCAAAGTGATTTGTCTGAAACCAGGGAGTGAGATGAGAGAAGGCTCCTCAAACAGAATGCTGAAGAAACTGGTAAAGTTTTAAGGATGAAAGCCAGTATTTGCATTTTGCAGGAAATGTTGATAACTTAAAACATCTCTTACTTCTGGATTTGAACTAAGTCATGGTTTAGTTTCTGAAAGCAGAATAAGAAGATCATACAGAAATAAAGATTTGAGTTAAATCTTATGTATGTAGGTTAAAATATAAAGGTTGAAGTATATTTTATAGCTTTAAAACATCTCATCATTGTAAAATTGGTTATATTACTACACTGTTATTTATGATACATGTGTAGCTTTACAGTATTCCATCAAGTTGCACTGTAATATGTGACAGTAGTAAAAATATTAAATTATTTGGGTTTCCTTAGAAAGGAAGCTGCTACACAAGAAAATATTATACTTGTATCCCCAAAGAGCTTCATTTATGCAATCTAGGAAATAAATAAATAAATAAATAAGTATGTCAAGTGACTGTAGTTGAAAATAATATGATTTTAGAAGTTTCAGAAAAAACATTTCTTTATAGTTAGAAAAGCACTTTGACTGTAAAGGTCCATTATAAGTTCATGGCATCTTGATATCTATTGTAAAAAATAGCATTTAGTGAAGTTCTAGGACAAGAAAGCTTAAGGTAATGCTGCTCTTAGGAAAAAAAAAAAAAAAGATTTTCCCGACTGTCTTCTTTCTCTTCCATGTTTGATTATGTATATATTTACACATACACACTGCAGGCAACTTAGAGGCTATATACACCTAGTTTTCAAAAACTGATCTGAGAAAAAAAAACCAAACCTACTTAAATGAAACTGACATCCTATTTCTATCCTAAGAATTCTACCGTAGTTACTGGACAAAAGGTCTTTTTTGTACCTGTCATATCACTATTAGCTCAATTGTCGAATAATTATTTTTCCTACCAACTCTTACCTTTATACAGAATCAATATTTGTCTGTATTCAACTATTTATAGTATTCTAGTTTGTAGAGCATAGTCTCTAATTATTGGAAGACATACTTGGATTTGGCAATTTTATGTGATGTTGCTCAAATACTGTAATAGTGGCTGCTGATAAAACAAAAAGCTAAGAAATATGGGCACTACAGTTATATAAATGTAGACAAGATTCTATAGACCTAATACAACTACAATTTTATTTTGCAGTAGTAAAGCCTCATGCAATGTTTTACTATTGTAAATATTTTGTATGTCTTTTCTAGGAAGGAATATAATGAAATGATTAATGATAAATATAGCATATTTCTGAAAGTTGGAATGAATGTATAACTGGAATTAATTTTAATTTTTGTAAAGTCATTATTAAAGGCAAGGTTGAATTTTGATTGTTGTCACATCATTAATTAATCTTTTCTTTCAACTTCTAACTCTTCCATTCTTGTTGCAGATATTTCTCTCTCTCTCTCTCTCTCTCTCTCTCTCTCTAAAATTTTTGGGTTTGTAACAAGAGCTAGGTGACAAAAATATTAAAAAATAAAATAGTATGAGAGCAGGGAAAAAGATAACAGCTGCAAAGATTAGAAATTAAAACTTGACAGTCTAGGCTAAAGAGCCATTGTGGCACATCTCATGGAGAGCAGCAAGACAAAAAAAATCAATGTTTCCTACTAGTTAGCAATTAAAATATTATCCCTTTGAAGCTTATTAAAGCAGATTATATAGAACTAATAGCTATTGAACTGTCAATTAATATTGCACAGTACTTAAGGCAGCAAAGATTTCTGTTAGGAAACAAGAAAAAATGCATCAAGATTCTTTGCTTTCTTCTAGGTTTCCTGATGAGAAATCTGACCTCAGATTAGATATGCCACTATAGAAGAGAACCCAACAGCATTACAGAATCAACTCTGAGTAGTGGAGCCTGATATCGATGGAACAGGCTGACACCATCTATTAATTATTTTGTGAAGTCTACACCGATGGACCATTCCTGTCACCCAGGACAGGCAGCAGCTGAGATGTTGGAGATCACTGTTGAAATAGAGGAAACATCTCTTCATGGAAATAGGAGGCATGAGTTTTAAAATACAAGGTAAAAACCTGCAGTGCCAATTTTAGTACTTCTTAACTGAATTGCTGAAGCATTTTAAGGGCTAGAGGATGTTGAGGATAAGTTCTGAGCAAAATAGGCAGTGAAGACTAGTTACTCATGTTTTCATTCCTCTTTTCAGTTCAGTTTATCACCAAAACATCTAAAAGCTTTAGAAGAGGAAAGAAACTATTATATTTATGACACTGCAGTTCACTTGAAGGTTGTTAACGCCTGGGAACTGATAGATTTTGAGAAGAAGGAGCAAATCAAGCAAAGCTTTTTTTTTTTTTTTAATTTGGAACCCAGAGTGAAGGTTCCAAGCACAGGTGTGTAAAGTTCAAAATTCACAAGCATATGCAAAGTCTGGCTCATTATTTTGACATCTGCAATTATTTTATTTATATTTCATAACAATTTCTCCTAAAATATGTTGTTATCATAAAAGAAAAGAAAGGGAAACGCTGGCAGAAATACATTAAGCTTTGTCTCCTTTGCTTAGTGTCCAATACATGATTTCTGAATACACACCTCTATTGTTATATTAGTTTTTGTATATGACTCCAGGCATCCTATAAGTTAAGGAAGAAAAATTTGTTGGCTTTTTAGCCTGCAGCTTTGTAAAATGTTGCAAGAAGCATCAAAGACAAATCACCTAGAAGTGCAAGGATCAACTGATGGAAAGGGAATTGCTTATCTTCCACATTATCACAGACCTCCTCATTAGGCATGTTGTGGGAGCGCTGACAGGCTGTGATGGATCAGCAGGCTCTGTCACACCAAGCTGCGTGGGAAATACAGCCACCACCAAATTACTGTCAGCATCCGCTAGACAATGTGTGAAGCACAGCACAACAGATTGCAACAGCACCTCGGTTATATATATTACTACCCTTTGCTAAAGCTAGCCAACATCCAAAGAGTATGAACATGTACATGAAGTGATGCTGCAGTGATGCATGCAGGAAGTGAAGCCTTTCAGAATGTAGAACAGTTACGAGAATAGCACAGTAGATTTAGGATCAACATTGCCGTGCCCATTTGTAAAGCCTTTTGCTATTTTGCAGGACACATGGCATAACACTGAGTGCCCAGGATATTTTGTAGCCAGATCTGTACTTGGACCTGGTTCATGACATAACCATAGAAAAAGTTATGCTGACATAAAATTTGCTGACATAATGTGCAAGAGTAGAAGCAGGGCGGAGATGGGTCGGCTTCTACCAGCTGAAGTAGAATCACTACAAAATGAAGAGGTAATAGTGGCCTTTACCTCTGTAGAAGTCCAAGGGTGTAAACCACCCATCGTTATCTGCAGCTATTAGCTGTGATATGGAATTGATATTATTACTACATAATGCTCCATTTGTTCTCAGCAGATGTGAAAAGAGGACAGGTGTTTAGCTCCTGTAGCTGACAGAGCATGACCTGCTGCAGCAGAAGTCCCACAGCAAACAGAAGTGTGCCAACAAAGCCTTTGGTGTTAATGCTTCTTTTCCTCAGTCACTAGCAACATCAGTAGTCTAATCCTAAAGGTATAGGGCACAGTTCAGCAAGTTCAGTTGTCAAAGGGAGAGAAACAGTAACTTGATCATTTACAGAATTTTCTTTATTTCTGATAATTCATCAAAAGAAAATGCAAGGATATCTTATTTAAAACTGAAATGCGTAATAGAGTTTAAACAGTAATAAAATAATTTATCTAGAAATAATGTTTGTTTTCCATTGCTGAAAAAAAGAAAATTGTATTGAAACAGATGCAGAAGTTACATACCTGACATAAAAGTTTGCTGGATTGGTATAGTGGGCCCATGGTAGAAATCAAACTGAAACTCTTAAGTATCCAATTTTTCTTAAAAATATCAGTATTTGCCTTGAATTTTAAGGATTGAATTTGTAGGATTTGTTCAATTTTCTATTAGTACAACCTGTTTATGTATGCATATACATGTGGAAGGAAGCAGAGAAGGAAGAGGTACATATCTCTATATATGTATAAACATATATCCAGTGATAGAGTATAATATTTATCAAAGACAGCAATTTTCCCTTATGAAAGTTAGAGATTGTTTTTGTTCAAATACACCCAAGCTGTACAATATAAGGAGCTGTAAATATTTCCCTTAACTGGGTATGATAAATCAGTACACTTTTTTTTTTTTTTTCATGAAGATTGAATGAATTACTATTTGTACAGACAAAGTCACATTCACTCCACACCCCTCAGTATACTTGTACTCAAGACAATAGAAAGTAAAACATGAGTTTGTCAGTGATGAGTTGCTTTAAAACTTTTATTCAGTAATCCTTGTAGCACATAAACAGCAATAAATTAAAGTTATTGAAAATACACATGTCCATAACTTATTGAAAATACTGCTGTCTCAATAAGATTGGGACAGTGAAAAAAAAATGTAAAGATTAAAGCAAATGTAATAATATAATTATATGCTTGATTTCATTTCTTAAAGAACTTTTTATAGTGCTCATGTACAGTTTTTCTAATTTGTCTGATTTTGAAAGTTAAACAGCAGGTAGAATTATGAAATGAAGTTAACAGAGCAATAAAGCCAATTTCCACCAGAAATTTTATAAAATGTCACAATTTATTTGCAGAAAAGACATTTGAAAATACAAAGATAAATTTTAAAAAAAATATATGTGTAACTTTGTGTTTCACTTCATTGCTAACATCTTCATTGAAACAGCTGTGAAAATGTGCCAACTTGGAATAGGCTATCATGCTAGATAAAATTAATGATTGGGTAAATCCTCACACAGGAAAATGACCACAAACAAGCCTCATACCACTTTCTTAGTTGATCAAAATAACAATCCAATATGCTAATATTTATTTACACATATACTCTCTTCAGCTTCAGAATAAAGTCTATAAATACTTTATAATAGTATTTTGCATGAGATCACCTAGTTAGCTTCTGAAATTCCTCAGTTTATTTCAATGGCACAATTCTAAAAACCTACAGTTTATTTATTTATTTTTTTTAGTGGTTGTGGAAGAAACACAATTGCCACATTTTCATTCTTTTGGAAATGGAATGGTAAACGAGAAACAGACTGTAACAGTTTGCTGCTATCTTCTTATATGCTTGCCTTGAATTTTGTATTCAGACTTCTGCTGGTGGGAAAAGTTTGCATTTCAAAGGGCATGCTTTCATTCAAAAACATTCAATTCCAAAATTTCACACATAGATATAAACATATGTAAGTGTACATGCAAAAATAATGTTTCTTTTCTTAGTAGCTTATCAGTATCATGGACATTTTCATTGCAAAATATGAAACTGGTTTTAGAGTCTCCTAACAAGGGAAGATTAAGTTGATTCTGAAATTTTTGAAAGTTAAATCAATGGGTTAGGATTTATACCACAGCAGTGTACTTTGCATAGAGCATTCTATAGCTTTTCTTCAGAAAGCATTCTTTTCACAGAACACTGTTCTGTCCTTCAGATAGACAGAAATTTTGGTATCCTAGGTCCTGAAAGAAAATTTCCAAAAGCTCAAGAGCTTTTTTCAAGGTTTTGCAGTGCTATCGGGCAAAGAGTTTTATTTTTACTTTTTTTTTTTTTTTTTTTGGTTAGGTATCTTGAAAATCACCTAAATACTTTATTTAAAAAATAAATTATTGACAGGACAAAGTGTAAACCTTGGGGCAAAAGGAAGATTATTGTGGTGCAATGCAAAATTGATTAGCAGAGCTTTGCTGTCCAAGATGGGTGAAATGCTAAAAGTGAATGAATAGTTTAAATAATGAACTATAAATAAACTCTTTATTTTTTTAAATTTATTTTTGCTGTGAGTAATGCAAGAAAGGATATGCTAAAATATATACCTCTGTCTTGATTATGGTCTTTTAAATTAACAGTATTGCAGATGCTGTCAAAAAGAAAATGATGGTTGGACAGACTCAGAGACAAAGCAAAGCTCTAAATCCAAGCTGAAATTACTAGCCCTCTGGTGTGAATATTTTTTTTCAGCTAGTTGTTGGGAATGTAATTCAAAATTCAGTTGAAGAAAATATGGTTTTTCTCTGAAAAGGATAGATTTATGTTTCCTAATTGACAAAAAAAAAGTATCCTGTTCCTAGGGAAAAACATCAAATTTCTTCAGAAGAAAAAGGCTCATAAATAGATAGTCTTCCAATCAATCAGAGATTGCAATCTAAAGCCTTCATAATATCTTTTTCAATCCAATACTTTCCTTCCCCAGTCACTTTCTGTTTTGCTTGTCAGATGGAAATTTAAGAAGGTGCTCTTACCAGTCAAGGTTTTGTAATATGACGCTCTTGGAAAATATATTCTGCTACAGATTTTGGCAGAGTAAATGACAGGATTCTATTTAAAAGATAAATGTCCAAAGTCAGATACAAAATAGCTGGGTTACCCATATAGCTACAATTGTCCAGCAGCAAGCAGAGTTAACAAATTTAGTGAAAGAAGGAATGACTTTTGATAAAGAAAGTAGTTATCAACTACTATAAAGGATGCAGAATTTTCCGATTGACATTTAGTTAAACACTATTTTTTTATTTCTGAAGTATGTGTCTACATTCACACTGTAGGAACAGTTTGTGAATATGTGGTGATAATGACTGATAATATGCAAGAACTATCCATTAGTAATACATATTGTTAATGAACATCCATCTAAAAAAATGCTGGGATGAAGTTTTAAACTGACTTCATTTATTATATTTTTAAATAGTCCATCAGAATGTTCTCTAATTCCCTAGACATTCCTATATATATCCAGCTGCAAAGCTTTTAAAAAATTGGAAAGCTGATAACTAATATTAGATTTTAAGAGAACTGTGTTTTCTTTACTTTTTCTAGTGTTAGATGGTTATATTGCAACTAAATTTTTTTACCAGCAGCAGGAACTGAATGACAAAATTTTCAGATCTAGAAAATTGAATGTGACTGTCTTCTTGTCAAGGGCTAAGACTTAATAGTGAGCTTAAATCCTATGTAAATCGGCCAAGAAAACACAAGGGGAGACAGGAGGGAATTTAAATTATACTGTTACTAACTCTACTACTGATAAGCTATAAGATTTAATTCATTTAAGATCTTACCAGGTGTAAAACAGGGATATTTTATTGGGAAATTTGGTATGTTACAAGTCTGTCTCAAATATATATTTTTGTAAACAGTTAAAATATAGATTTTGTTCTGATTTTTGACTCAGATCATCTAGTGGTCACAGGTCACCAATGCCTATTTCTGACAGAATCCTCAAATGCTTTACAGAGCATAAAACCTAATAAAGCTGCACCATAATAACTGGTAAATTCAACATTTTCTAGCAGAATATAATGCTTACTTAATCTTGTGGCAGAATACTTCAGGTGGGAAAAACAAACAAACAAAAAATACTTCAAACTAAAGAAAAAATCATGTTTCCTTATGCATTCCTCAGGAATTTTGATTTCTGTTTGCCTAACTGTTTGGATCAAGATTAATTTAACAGTCTACCTACAGATGAAACTTGATAAAGTTATTGAGACATTTGCTGCAGATTTAGAAATGAACATGATCTTGTCTAATTACAGACAAAGAAGGGCTGGGTTTTACTACTGTTTTTACGCAGATTTATAAGTATTGTTGGAAATAATGGTTTTGTACTTATAAAAATAACTCAATTATGTGTCTTTTTTTCCCTTGTCTTACAGTTCTCACTTTTTGATTAAAAAAAATGTTCAGAAACCCTTTCTAAGGATTTTGTTAAAGTGGTGCAAGTTTTAACAGAACTGCTTGTGTGAAGAAGCCAAAAGCAGCATCTTAGAACTCTAAATCAGTTTCAGATGAGACTAATAGTTATTCCTAAGTGACACAGGGCTGAGAATATTTTGTCTTCAGACTTCACAGGAGCCAGAAATAATCTCATTTAATAAATGCAGAGGTAGAATCAGAAGCAGGGCTTGGAAATCTTGTCCTGACTAAATAGCCCAGTACCAGAGAAAAGATACAGTGCTTATTCCTAGCACTAGAAGAGAACTCATCTACTCAATTCTATCTTTATATTTGGAAAGCTGAACAAATTTTGAAGATGAAAAAATAAATGACAAAAATTATCACAGAAAAAAAATTGCTCAGTCTTAAATCTTAGTTTGACCAATACGTAGTAAATGATTATTCACCATGGAAAAGATTGTCATTCATTAAGGCTACTTAACACATGCTAAACTGCCTGACCATTTCACCACACTGCACAGGACCCCACTATCTAAAGATCCAATATGGAATTTTGCTTGAGTAAAATGTTATTGGTATAAACTTTTAGTGCTAGAATTATAAACTGTACTGAATATACACGGAATCTGGGCTTTCCTGTAATAGAGAATTCAAAAACCTTTTTAAAAAGTAAAAGTTAGTATGTACAAGTGAATGATCACACAAAGGAGCACTATAGTTTTATTTTACGTTGCTTAAATACGCTTAAATGAAGACCTATATTTTTGTCACTTTATGATAATGTAATTGGATATGAGTGAATATGACATGCATCTAAGCAATTACACATTCAAAGCACCCTCATGTGAAAATATGATAATAGCTAAGATAATCACAACAGACCTGCTACTCATAACCTTATTTTGCAGCTACATTTAATGATGGAATGACCTCTTCAATTCTAATTACTCTACAATAGCTAAAGCTTGTATTTTACCAACATTTAATCGAGGTTATAAATAAATCACATCTTTCATCTACTTTGAAACTGGAACAGTTTGAAACAACAAACAGAACAGAAAGTTATATACAATACTTTTCTTCTACACAAGCTTGTTGTTTTTGTCCAGTGATTTATTCTAGTTGTCTTTATCTACATGAGCAGCTACAGAATTCTGGCATTGTAGATACTCAAGCCCAAAAGGATGTTTTTTCTATTTATACACAATGGGCACTTTCTTAATTTGAAATAAATTCGTGAATATATTTTTCCTTTCTGAACAGACTATTCTGGTATTCCTACACTGACTGTAGCATACAGCCTACCATTAACAAACCACCTGATTACAAAATCGGACTTTGCTGTAACAAATTTCAATGTGGAATAAAACATGACATTCTATACCAAAACTGAATTTGACCTGCTTTCTATTTGTGAATGAAAAAGGAGAAAGAAGTTTCTTATGCAGTCCATTTCTGGATACTAAGACAACACAAATGAATAGACCTTAGGTTTAATATGCCATATTTCATACTTACATAGTTGTTTTTATTTATTATTATTATTTAATTATTTTAAGTGCTCTTTGCACACTTACTGCTACTAAAAACTACATAGATTTATGGTGAATTTATAGAGTTAGACAGGTACATACATCTTTATGCTTTATTTGCATATGCATCATTGTGGGATTGGTGATGAAATCAATATTGTAATGAAGAACTACAGATAATCGTGAAAGATGGAAAATGTAACAACCATTCAAAAACAAATTAAAAAGGACAAAATCTTATCCTGACCACACTTGTTGGATTCATTTTCCATTACAGTCATAGTAAAATCTCTGTATGATCTTTGTCTTCACATGTATTATAGTTAGTTGAGTTACAGCAGAGCCTGAAGATTCATATGTAACTGCAAACTGAATTACTTCACTAAATAGAAAATAGCCTTCAAGTGTCTATGAAATTAAAAATTCTTGTATGAAAATGTTTCTGATACAATACCTTACTTAAGGTCCTCAGTTCAGTACTTTCTTGGATATCCTGGGCAAGTTTCGTGCTGAATTTTATGCAACTGACACATTTGACAACTGTCTGGTAGTGTGGTATGCCTGTTTCATTGCTGACATTGATCCTGCATTTATAGTTAACTGATTGTTGGTTAGTTTTATGTTGATAAACTAACAGTGAGCAGCTTTGATAGTTATATCTGTGTGGATTGTTGTTGGTTTTACTTCCAGTGACAACATTCAAACTATCTGTTTAAGAGCCAGCTCAAATGAATCATCCTACTTTTGGAAGCACCACATCTACAATGCAGATATTTCTATATGGCAGGACTATAAATACACAGTCACCAGCATTAAAACTAAACAAGTATTTTCAGTTCATGGGTAGATTAGTTAATATAAAGCATGGCATGCACCAGACAAGAAGATGGAAATAAGTATTAAAGATCATTTATTATTACTTATCTAAGCTGACTTTGGTAAATTGATTTGTTTCTTCATATAACTGTAGATATTCCATAGTTGTATTGTATAGCCTTAAATGTCATGCAAACAGAATGCATTTCCTCAGTCGGGATGATATTTTGAAGCCAGTTAAGAAACATGGATGGAGAAACCCAGTTCAGTCTAATAGACCTTTGTGTTTGTATCCCCTTGAGTTTAAAATTATAAAAACAAAAACAAAAACACAAAAACATGTTAAAGAAAGGACTGATTTTGTAAAAACATAAAAGAGAATTTCAAAAGCAGATGGCTAAATTCATGCATTTCTGTAGTTTGGCTCTTGCAACATACAGAGGATTCAGCCTAGTTAGGACTGATAGCATCACATTCCCACACTGGTCTTCTTTACTCTCTTATCATTGTTTGCATCATTTTTATAATGTCTTAACACTTTTACACTTGCCAGAAAATTCTTTTGAAGTTTAAGTTGATGTCCTGAATCACGCAGTTTCAGACAAAACTCTGCATGCTACAGAAGATCTAATGATGTAACGTAAAGAGAGGAGCAGAAGCAACATCCATCATGCTTTAGTGCCTCATTTAAAATTCTCTGCAATATTTGCAGCACCCTACTGAAGTAATTTTGCTTGGAACATGACCAACAATGAAGTTTTTATATAAAACATAGAGTTTAATGTTGATTATGTTCCAAGCTAAATTACATTAGTAGAGTATTGTAAATAATGCAGTGCATTTTAATGGAGTCGCTAAAATATGATATATTCTGTTTCTGCTCCACTCTGAATTGTACTCCTCTCACCTCCTGTAGCATCTCGGATTCTCCCATCAACAAGGTCACCTATCCTCAAAGTCTGGATTAGAATAACAGCATTTCAACACGAGTTAATAGATGATAGAAATGTTAGCAAGATTATTGGGGAAATAAATTATGAAATAGCTCGTTTGTTTGTTTGTTTGTTTGTTTGTTTGTACTGTCAAATTCTCAAGGTGCAATCAGTAATGAAAAAACTCTCACAGGTACCACTATCATAGCACATTCCACGAAAATGGAAAACATATTCAACTGCTAGTCAATACTAACTGCTTTTGCTTTCTTCATTCCAGTTGTAGCTCTGCCTGTGCAGCACCTCTGTCCTTCCTATCTTTCTTTCACACTATGCAAATAAAGGAAGGTGAATAATCAGGAAAATATGAGAAAAATGTCAATGTTCTGAAGTTCTTTATTTTCATTTTTATATACGCTGTGATTTACATTGGAAGTGATTGGAATTTCTTGGTTTTGAAGGTGCCAATTTGTGAAATCACAGGCAGAGTTAAAAAAAAAAAAATGATACCAACATGTTCCTCAGTACATCCTGAAGGTTGATGAGGGAGTCACTTAGGTTAGCAAGTATTTCATTGTGAATAGCTTACTTGCCTGACTCCTTCCTTTTTCAGCTACATGACCTGGGCTGAGCTTTCCCTTCTGTCTTTACTTCCATGCATCCACTCTCTCTGTTTTGTGGTTTTTGTGTTTTTTTTTTTTTCAATAGTAATGATGACTATTTCAAATTCTCAGTATTTTGCCAGTAGGAAAAATCTTTTTCAGCTCCTTTCCAATATCTGATTAAGCTGTATTCATAGTTTTGTGGACTGCAGTAGCACAACATCTATCTGCCTTTTATTTATGTTTATAATATTTGGGACTCTCTCCAGCAAATGGGATTTTCAGGAATAGTCTTAGGCCAAGGTGTACATTTTTTCTTTCTGATTTAAAACAAATTATAAGGCCTAATCACTTCTTGTGATTATTTTAGTGAAAACTACAAGGGCTTTATTGTTGTTAAAATTCCCTTAATTTTCCATAATTATTTTATTAGTTGATGAAAGTGAATCTGTAAGCTTATATCTCACAATTAACATTTCTTTTGCAATGTATGACTTCATACACCAAAACTAAAAATAAAAAATAGATATGTGTCACAAAGTTAACTGCATCAATCTATGCCCGTGACAGGGGAACATAGGCCCCTGGGCATCCTCCAGCACCCACTGCAAGGCAGTAAGAGACCGCCCCACCCAGAAGGGCCAGATCCCATGACTGCCGTAATATATAGGGACAGGTACCTGGAATTGGAGCATTAACACTTTAACACCCAGTGCACTACATGATGTTATGATGTGGAATACTGAAAACCAAAAGACACAAAACCATGACAATATGGCATATTAATCATTCAGTAATTCTACTGATAATTTTTCTCATCATCTTGGACAAATATAATTTATAATAATCCTTTTAAGATTAGTAAAATCAATATTTTATAAATTGGAAGGAAGTTCCAGAATATATTTATTTTCATACAATATCTTTTCACTTTAATATGAAACAACTTCTATCTTTCAAAAAAAGAAAAAAGAAATTACTATACAAAAACAGTTACTATAGAGCTATTACATGATACTTTTGAATTTAATGAAATAGTGACTGAATTTATGGAAATTGTCAAATCTGGTATCAAAATGTGAAAATATTCTATTATAAAGTCACTGGAATAAAAACAACTTTATTATATAAAATTGTATTTTCTTACTTTTTGTTTATTATTATTATTCTATTTATAAAATACTTCACACACAATTAACTATGATACTTGGATGAGTCTTAAAATGTACAGATGATGATGTTATTTCACCTAGTACTTTATAACACATAAATTAGAAGCAAAAGCAAAACACAAGTCTCTGCCTGCTGTCTAGTACTTCATAATAGCAAATCAGAGTCTGTGATGACCAAAACTTCTTTTTTTCCTTTCGCATAAGGGTAAGAAAAATTGGAGTGAATATAAGCCAATGAACATTAACAAGAGCTCACTTATCTCAAAACCCTACAAATGATGACGTTTCTTCAATTTCAAATGATATTCAGAGGCTTAGGTTAACTTTATGAATCTCACTGGATTGGATACAAGCTACTAGTAGAAGGTCACATTTCTTTTGTGGGCATACAGTGATGTTATAATACTTACAGTAAGAGACAGTTTCTAAAATAAATCATTACATTCCAAAGCAAATGGTACAGGTACTGCAGAAGAAAAGAAAGAATGCAAAGGAAGGGAAAGGGTAAGGAAAAGGGAAGGACTGGAGTAGAGAGGAAGGAAGAGGAGAGGAGATATGAATTACTTTTTTTTTTTTTTTTGGAATATGACCTATGTATAACAAATATTTCCATAGACTAATGTTCATGGCAAGATTGAGTGATAAATAAGAAAATAAATAAATAGAATAGAATTAAATAAAGCAAAACAGTGAAAAAATTAATTTGTCTTTCATTCATTTCAACGTATTTAAAGAAAAAGCTGTAGTAGCTAGTAACTTGTCACAAGTAGATTTTTTCAGCTGTAAGAGCTCTTTTGTTCTAATTCTTATGCCACAGATAATAAAAAAAAGCCAATGACATGACAAATGTACATTGTAAAGTATACTAGCATGGTTTTAACAAGTAGTACTTTAGTATTTACATTCTTTTTTAAACGCTTTGGGATGAAATCAGAATATTTTATGTCTACTAAAAGAAAAGGCATATTTTTTACTTTCTATGCATATTCAGTGAAGAACAGATTGCATTATGATCATAAAAAAATGTAGGAGAGTAACTTCAGTGGTTAAAAAGAATTCCTTTAAACAAGTGAATTATTGTGATTGATAACAGTTGAAAGCCAAAACAATATTCTTGATATTCAGTAGAAAAATAATTAAAATGACTATCATTTACACAGAGTCTTTTATTCAGAGCTGAAGGCCATTGTCCTCTCTTTCAGTCTCACTATTCCAGTGGAGGTGAATGGCTGGCCTGGATGTTCAGGGCAATTGCCAAACAGTGATAAGGATGAACAAGCACCTGAGAGCTCCAGTGGCTGCTGCAATAGACTTTGATGATGGTTCTTTGGAAATTTCATTGTTCTATGAAGTAGTTGGACAGTCTTTACTGGAATCTTTTGGAATTTCATGTTCTCGTATCTGTCCAATTTTCAAGAAAAAATACCTTTTCAGCTCAGATGTTTTATCCTATCAGAATACATCTAACTATCCATGCTTCACAAGCAACTTGTCTTTAAATAAGAATAAATAATATGTGCCTCAGCTACAGTGATCATGTCCTGGTGGGATTCAAAGCCTGAGGGGATATGGGCTTGGAAAAAGGTTTCTGTATTTTAGGAAATAAAACTTGCACTTGTTTAGGGAGATAGTGGATGAGACCCGCTGGGAAACTGTCCTAAGGAATGAAGAATAGAGTTGGTAGTTATATATGTACATTTTTTCTTAGAAAACAAGAATTCTCAATTCTCATGTGTATGCAATTAGAAAAGGATGGCAGGAAACCAACATGGCTAAGGACATCCTGGTAGAACTAAAGTGTAAGAAAGAAATGCGTAGACAGTGGAACAAGGCACATGTATCCTAAGAAGAATAAAGGGACACTGCTTGGGTGTGTAGGGATGAGATCGGGAAAGCTAAGTCAGAGGTGGAGCTGAATTTGTCAAGGAATTTGAAGAAATATAAGAAAGACTTCCATGGGTATGCTGATCAGAAATGAAAGAATAAAGAAGAGGTCCTCCCATTATAAGTAAGAAAGAACTAGCAACACATTACATTGAGAAGACTGAGGTACTTAATGATTTTTTTGCTTTGATTGTCACTGATAATCAGACGTCCAACATCTCTAAAGGCCTTGAACCTGGCAGGGAACCATTGCCACCACACTGTAAAAGAAGATGATATTCAAGATCACCTGAGGATTGTAAACATAAGTAAGTCCAATGACAAAGTAAGACCAGTGACATGCATTCCAAAGCCCTTAGGGTACTGGCAGATGTAGTTGCTAGGTCATTGTACACTATATTTGAAAAGTCAAGGCAGTCAGGCAAAGTGTCCAGTTGAAAGAGAGCAAAGGGAGTATCAGGCCCATTTTTAAAAAGGATTTAAGGAGGATGCTGGCAACTACTTACCGGCCAGACTCACCTCAGTGCCTGATAAGGTTAATGAAAATATCCCCCTGGGAGTTATGCTGAAGCATATGAACTACTGGAGGTGATGAGAGACAGCCAACATGATTTCATGACCAGCTAATCTAACGGCCTTCTCTGGAGTAATTCACCAGTTGACAAGTGAAGACAAACTGATGACATCTGCTTTGACTTCTGTAAGGTCTTTGATGTTGTTCTCTCAAAATATTCTTACCTTTAAATTGCAAATGTATTGCTTTGATTTGTGTATTATTAGGTGGAAAAGGAATTGGCTGGATTCAAAGATATCAATTAACAGCTAAATGTCCAAGTGGAAGCCAGTAACAAGTATCCCACAAGGGACCATGCTGGGACAAATAGTATTGAATATCTTAATTGATACAGTGATATGTTTGGTGGGATGCACCCTCATCCAATTTGCATATAACATTAGGATGGATGGTGAAGTTGATAAAATAGTGGGAAAGGATGCCCTCCAAAGGAGCCTGGATAAGCTTGGGAAATATATACCCACAAGAACCTAATGAGGTTCAGAAGGCCAAGTATGAGGTCCTGTCCCTGTGTCAGGGCAATACAATATTGAGATAAACTGGGTAGTGAGTTGATTGAAAGAAGCCCTGCAGAAAAGGACTTGGGAAACTACTGGATGAAAAATGAGCTGTCAGTGTGTGCTTACAGCCCAGAAAGTCAATCATATCTTGTGCTTCACAAAAGGGAACAGGGCCAGCAGGTCTGGGGATGTGTCCCTCTACTGTGCCTTCATAAGGTCCCACTTGGAGTACTGTATCCAGTTATGAAGTTAACGTATCTTATCTGTATCCAGATAAGAACTACATGGAGATGTTGGAGTGAGTGCACAGAAGGGTCACAAAAAGATCAAAGGGCTGGAGCACCACTCCTATGAAGAAAGTTTAGGACGGGACAAGAGAAGGCTCTGTAGAGACCTACTTGCAGCCTTTCAATATGTAGGGCAGGTTGTACAAAGCTTTGAGCAGCTTGATCTAGTGAAAGTTGTACCTGTTGATGGCAGGAGGTTCAGACTAGATGATCTCTAATGTCCCTTCCAGACTGCTTTATCATTCTATGATTCTGTGAAATTGGCTGTCATTCAGAAGTCTTTATTCTTTAAACAAATGCATTCTGTGGATGATTTCTATGTCTGGACAAGAATAGACAAACTGATACAAGCGTATTTTTTCAGCTTGATCTTTCACTATGGAAAAGAATAACTACTTCACTGTTAAATGATTATCAATTTTGCCACTGTCTGATTATGGTCTGAAATGAATAGCAGTTAATATTATCATTTTGGCAGGTCTTGAGGTAGGTCCTTTTGTTCAGGGAGAAAAAGAAAAATTAAGAATAAGAAAGAAAATATGAGTATTTTAAATACTGCGGTTATTCTCAAATAACTTCAGCTATCTAAAACTTAGGCAGATAGTCTCAGTTGGTTTATTTTCCATGTCAGCTCAATGGAGAGAACATTCAGGCACATCCAAAGGATTCACTATCCTCAGACAGAATTACTCTTCTGGATATGTCTGTACCTCTGTTGTATTTAAAGAGAGACTAATTCACTAACCAGAATTAAACCAACTTTTGGAAAGCCAGATGGTGACATAAATCTCATCCTCTGATAATGCATCTCTGCTAATATTTATTAATACACAGATAGCCACTCTAGCTTTTATTATTTACTATCAGGAATATTTTATATTTCCATTGTGTTGGCCTAAACACTTCTAAGAAAATTGATAATAAATGTAAATTAATGGCTACAAATACATATTTTCATTTTCCAACAAATAATATCTGCAGTTTTGGATAAGGGTTACTACATATTATTTCTCTCACAAGAAAACTACAAAAAAATCCCTTGACTTCTCAATATGAAATTTTAACTCCAGCAGGTAGGGTCAATATTGACAATAATATCAGGATAAAAAAAGTTATCAACATATGTTGTTCATTACAATAAAGACATTCCTGCTCTGTAAGATAAACCTCAAGAAAAACATTGTCTTATTTCTGCAGTTCGAAATACAATTTTCTCCATGTGTGCAAAAATAACTCAGTGACAGATATTCCCTTTTGCCTCAACATTTCTTTTAATTAAATTGGATGCTGAAAATAAGCAATTGTGACTCAAAGCTTGATTAAAATTATATAAGCAAGCACATAAAACATAAACATAAATCCAGTACTAAAAGTTATGTGCTAAACATGAGAGGAGTATGGAGTGATCTTGGCCCTAGACCAAATGACGTTGACTGGCTTACAGGCACACCAATAATGTTTGGCTACTTTTTTAGTGGACTGGCTACATCAACGCAACAGAGGAATTTTATGGGGTCTTTTCTGTGACCCTCACATATAATTTAGGCCTATTTTCCTCTGCTCAAATTATTTGAAGCAATGTAAACTTTATATTTCAGTTTCTATAGCATGAGATTATAGCACTTGTAATTTGCTCAGTAAAATGAGGAAAACAGTTGGAACATTTGGATGTGGAAAGTCTGACGTTAAATAGAGGGAGCCAAATCTGGTTTATTCTTATGCTGACTGGAAGCAATTCATTGTAAAAATATCCCAATCTAGATTTAGGTTTCATCATGGAGAGTGCAAACTGAAGTAGTCAGAAGCAAAGATAATAAGTCAGCAGCATTAATTGTCAAAAGATAAATATATTTTTTGATCTTTAGAGTTTTGAAAAAATATTCATTTGTCCATGAAATTTCAGATTTTGCTTTTTGGGGCAAAAAAGAGAAGTCAATACAGATCTGAACACATTCTTGGTCCTTTCTCAGCCTCCTACTTTGCTCTGAAGTTCCCTTACAATATGTACATCTATTGAAACAAACAAACATTTTCCCTTCATGCTATACAACCCCTGTTGAAAGAGAATGTAGCACCAGATTTAAATGGCATTAATAAAAAACTTCAGAGCAGAAAAGAACAGCAGAATGGAAATTTTGCTATTATGAAGATGAAGAGCACAATCAGAACAACTCAGTACTGTATCTCCAGTAAAAAAATAGTTCATGAAAGAATTAAATATTCTTCAGTACATAAGATAAGTTGAAAAAAACTAGCAGATTTGCCAAAGGTAAATTATTTGGACTACCCTTGACAGGCTTTATTTCATACAAACCTTTATTATATGAATTAGATATCACATTCTGAAAAACAATAAAATAATATGCAACTCCCAGGAATATCTTTGCTTTTTTCTTCAGAATGAAAGACCTAGTGAGTCGAAACAACTGTGTATCAGATTCAGATCAAGAGAAAACTAAAAAACTTACACCGTTTTTGATATAATTCTTAATGAAACTGAAAAGCTCTTTGCAAAAAAATCCTTTTTATATTAACAGTATAAATTGATTCAAAACACTTATAGATATATTCACTGAAGTGAACGTATTAGTCACTAACAACTGTGGTTGACTGAAGTACAATTTGCAGGTGAGGAAATCTGGCTGGTAAACAGAGAGTGTCTTAAATTACGTCTTGCCTTGCTTTTATGGTTATATTAAACATATGATAATGAGATTAAGTGAGACACAATACTCTGATCTAGATGGAACTTCAGTTTGCTTTGCTTAGGAACTGCTGTAACACAAACTATTGAATAATTCTTGCTAAAATAAAATACTTTGTATTCCTAGTCTATTTTTCTGCATTTAAATCTGTAATGTAAACTACTGAGGAATCCCTGAAATGATTTGTAGAGTGCATAACTAATATACAGTTACACAATAATCAGCTCTAATATACAGGATTCCTCCTTCTTTTCAATGAATATCTTTAAGATGAGAAGAAAAAAGAAAATAAATTATTTTAAGTCTCTTCTTCATTGTCACATAAGATTTTTGCATAAATTCTGCTGGTAGACACAGATTTTAATGAGCCATGAGAGCAGGCAAGATTCATAACACATATCTCAGAAGTAGATCACCTGCAGACAGTGAATGCAACATTGGGAAAGTTTGACAACAGTAATAAAAGCCAGATGAGAAAAATGGAGGAGAGAAAATTACGGTGAATTATCTTGAAGACTAAGAAGACGTAAAAGTGCCAGGCGCCAAGACGTATGCTAAATTAGGATTTGGTATACACAGACACACATATATTTCAGGAACAGGTCAAAGCAATGTTCACTTGTTCATATCAAACAATAAGGACTTCTCTCTCTGGGCAACTTCAACTCTAGAGTAGAGTAGAGTAGAGTAGAGTAGAGTAGAACAGAACAGAGCAGAACAGAATAGAAGTTACAATTCAATAAGGCTGAAGTTAACTTGTTCCATACAAAAAGTAAAATGAGGGCAAGGCCATCATCAGCCTGGTAATTTGATGCCCTAATTTAATTTACCACATGACTAATCTCATGGATCTAATCTCTTTAATGTCTCTGATTCTGAAGTGGATTGAGAAATAAGATATTTTACTAACATTTAAATTTGTCATAGTACTGTAACATCAGTCAGAACTGAGACTTCTACTACTAAAGAAAAGCAAATTGAAATTTTTAGTAATAAGTAACACTTTATGACACATAAATGGACCTTGAAAGATTACAATCACTGCATCAACATTATAAATAGTAATTACACTGCTCAGTCCTTTATGTGTTAAAAAATGTAAAAAGAAATTTGATTTTTCAAACAGATGTTAATTCTCTTTTGGTAAAATATTCTCTGGAATATTTTACAAGCTTCTGGAAAGCTTGTGAAAGTTGTCATAAGTAACATTGACATCAGCAGGGAATTTACCCAAGGATTTCAGGGTTAATCTCCTAGACTGCAATTATTCACCTCGAAGTTCAGCAAGTTCTTGAAGAGACTAATACAGAATAAGGACATTTTACTTCTGATTTTTGCATTTCAGAAAAGATTCTATTTATTTTTAAGGTGATGGTTTCATGGTTATTAATAAAATGTTTTTATATAGACTCTTGCTGAAAAATTCACATGAATAATGTTGTAAAGGAGATGGTGATTTAATTAGTAATGATTTATGTCTCAATATGTTCTTTACTATCTTCGTTTAATGCAAACTGGAATCTGGATTTGAGGAATTTCTGCACATTGTCTGATTTAGTTTTGTCCCTGCTCAACTGCTCTCACATTTGTATATTAAAAAAAATAATTTTTACACCTATGAATATATTTATTCATATATATAAAAAATATACAACAATGCAGCATGGAGAGATATTTCTAAAGCATTCTCTTTAAGTACCAGAAGCTGCCTAATCATAATGGCCAGTAAATATATTACATGATTATTTTTTTTTTTTTGTTAAGAATTTTGAACAAATGAATAAATACACTTGATTTTACACTTGATATTATTTCTTCTATCACGATCAATTCAGTATCAAAGATTCTAGTGCTAAGTGAGGTTTTGAGTATTTGACATTAAGCCTATAAGCCTATAGTGCACTAGATCTAAAATTTTTCATTAATTAAGCGACTTAGTTAACAAAAAAAAACCAAAACATTTCTTTTCTTTTTTTTTCCCCCAGACTTTAAATGCAGAGGAAAGAGTAAAAATTAAATTAATATATGCATTTATTTTTTTGAGATTCGCAAATTCAGCTCTAAATGGCCAACAGAATTAGACATGATCAAATGTCAACAGGTCTTGTATTTTGAGGGTGTTATCCACCTTAAATCAGTCAGGCTTACATCATTAGAAGGATATGCTCCAATCAGACATTCCCTGTTCATGACAATATATGTAATTAAAGAGAGAATAACTATATTTGTTTTGCCAGATGTGCTATTTGCTTATGGAGTATATTCTGTAGACAGGGTGAAAAGGATAAAGCCTAACACTTTTGCTTTTTATTAACTCTCATTTTTAAGACTTTTGAAAGTAGTTTTCATGATAATCATCTCAGAGCTGCAGCAATGTGCAATCCTCTGTGCTCTGGTGGCTTGCATTATTATACTGTAAATGTTCTTCTGTAAAATCATCTTTGCAAAGTAGTTGCATAACAGATTGTGTCTTCAAAGGATTATGGATAATCTTATTCCTCAACCAAGAAGAATTGCACTTTCTGTCAGACTGGACAGTTAGTAGGAAGGGAAAAGTTAAAGAAAAAAGTAGCATTTGTAGAAAAAGTCAGTCACAGAGCATTTTTCCACATTATCTGAAGTAAAATGAACAAAGGAGGTTAGATTATAAAATATAATCTATATATCTAATCTATCTATCTAACCTATAATCTATAATCTTTTATGTGTGGCCTTACCGATCTGATATGCAAAGTCTAATGTCCTTCTCAGTCTTCTATTTTGACAGTGAATTTCTCTCTTGTAATCTTTTCAATTCAAACTGTTTCATCTTCCTAAGTTTCAACTCTTTCCTAAGTCTGATGGTGTTTTCAAAGTCTCTAGTTTACTTATTTGCCTCTCACGACTTTTTAGTTCATGTTAGGCTTTAAATTCATCAGTTTTTAAAAGATGCAGATTTTGTCTCAAACAATGTGTTTTCTTTGTATCTTTAGGAAAGACTTTAGTGAGATAACTTGAGAGACTAAATTCAGTTATTGATTTGCAACCACAAAATATTTCATATTGGCTTCCATCTCCTTGTAGTCTTCCTTAGTCATTGGGCTGCATGGAAATATCTCTGCCAACAGGTAACACAGGAGTCCTGTTAGACCCACACTCAGTCACTCACTGCCATTTTGTTCCAGCAGGATGTCCCATGGATGAAGTACACAACGAAAATGAAAATGCTTCACAGTAGTTGGAAATATTTAAACATTCCCAGAATTTTAAGCAATTCTCATGAATGGATATTTGATGCTTGAGCACCAACCTAGATAGTTAACTATACACATCAATGTCTTGACAAAACAGCAGAAGAAGCAACATTGTGGAGTTATAGTCCATAAACGAAGTAGTGCTTTCCCACTGGAATTCAAAGATGTCAGAAACATATTTCGTGTTAGTATGGATCAAACATGATAAAAGAATTTCATCACATTCAAGACAAAAAAAAAAAAAAAATCCTTCCTTTTGGGAGAAAAACTTTTCTGTATTAATTTTTTTCTTTATAAACAATTCTTTGTAGAATTATATGATCTTCAAAACATGTGCTTTTAATGGAGAAGCAAATCCAGCTGTAATTTCAATGCCAGACTTGTAAATAAGAATTCATAGCAATATCTAAAAAAAAATGTAGTTTGCTGCTGATCAAAATTTGTTGAAGATATTCAAATTTTGTCTCTATTCATTTGTAAAAATCTGAAAAGCCATGGAAAATCATTTGAACTGCTAAGAAAATGCTTATCCCTCCCTTGCCCTAATCTTACTTTGACAAGTAGGCTGTGGTATTGTAGTTGTATGGGAGTAAAGATATTACAGTAATCAATTATGCAGTGAACATACTGTTTATCAGCAGTGCTTACCTGCAATCTTTGCCTTCAGAGCTCAAATAGGCCAATTTCCTCATTTGCTAAAATATGATGATTTTGCACACAGCTGATGAAGTCTGTTCTATAAATTGATTTCTTTCTTGATGAAAGAAAAAAACTGTAAGCATTGGAAACCAGCTGGAGAACTTGCCTTAGAGATCTATCATTTTATATGAGTCCCAGAAATGAGAAGTGGGGTCACAATACTGATTTATTTGATTAGGCAGAAGAGCCAAAATTGCATCTGACTGACATTTTTGTTTTGTTTTCTTCCACTCACTTCTCATACAAATATTTTTGGGCCAAGTAAAACATTTTGGTTTGGAATATATGTTTACATAGAATTGAGGAAAATATATAATGTGCGATCATCAGGCCGAGTGAGGCTGCTGTCATGCTCCATGTTTATGCCCCCTGCTAGTAGCAATAATGAAGCCCTATTCTCAGAAGATACATGCACACAGAGCACATATGTGCACCACATACATACCAATATCCATCCATACATATATACATAGGTAACCACATAAATCACAGACAGCTACTCAGAACGCTCACAGAAACACACACAGTACCAACTGCCTCATCCTGCTCCCTTCCCTGTCTGTACAAGACAGAGATTTTGTAGCATGATAAAATACATACATAAATACGCATATGTACTATATTTACACAAAGGACTAATTCCTCTAGTAGATGAGTTCAGACTCAGTCTGTCACGTACATGTCTCAGACCTCCTCTCCACTTGCTCCACCTAGATTTGTGAACCTCCAAAGCTGCAATGATCAGAACTATTTATTTCCCACATTTGGTCCTCCTTTTTCTTAAGTTACTTAAATTTCTCCCTTTCCTGCCTTTAGTTCCTCCTCTAAGCATAATAAATCTGATTCAATTCCAAAATAATCTTCCTCTCCATCCCACTATGTGTTCCACCCAAGTCTGCAACATCCTTTAGCTGACACATACTCTGGAGAGAGCTGATGATGATTCATGGTAGTGGGTTTTATGTGAGTGACTGAGGTTTTCCCAGAGCAACCCTAGGACAGCTTAGACAGAGTGTTTGTGGAACTTCAGAATCATTAAGCTTTGACAAGACTTCTAAGATCATCTAGTTCAATTGCCAGCCCATCACCACCACGTCCATTAACCACATCTCCACGTTTCTTGAACACCTCCAAGTATGACAACTTCATCACCTCATCTTTACCAGGGCAGCCTGTTCCAATGCATTACCACTCTTTCAGAGAATAATTTTTTTCTGGATATCCAATCTGAACCTCACTGGTGCAACTTTAGCCCATTACCTCTTGTCCTATCACTATTATCTAGGAGAAGAGGACAATGCTCACATCCTCTGAGCCTCCACTTCTCCAGACTGAAAAATCCCAGTTCCCTCAGCCTCCCTTCATAAGTCTTGTGTTCCAAAACCTTCATGAGCTTCAGTGCCCTTCTCTGAAAATGCTCCAAGGACTTAGTGTCTTTCTTGCAGTAAGGGGCCCCAAAATGAACACAGAACACAAGATGAGGTCTTGTCAGTGCCAAGTGCAGAGAGAAAATCACATAGAATCATAGAATGGCCTGAGTTGAAAAGGACTTTTTAAAAAAAAAAAAAAATTAAAACAAATCAATATTTGATCTTATATTGAAGTTGCAGAACTTTGACAAAGAAGAGCCATTCTTCCTAATGTCTAGAAGAAAATTCATGACAAACATGGAAGAGGAGAACATTAGAAAGACTGTGTTGTGTGCACAGCAAAGAATATGCTTATTCTCTTAAGGTCTTACATTTCTTATGCTTATCTTCATTTCTGGTGAGGATCTCTCACAACTCTCAAGGAATTACCCTAAGAAAGCAAAGCTTAGAACACAGAAAGGATTGGTGCCTGTTTTTTTTTGGTCATATCTAGAAGAAATAACTAAAATTTCAAACTTATTTTAAGCTATATTTCAGAATGGGACTGAAAAATTACTCTGAATGATTTTTAATTATTTCATATTCTTTGATGTCTCTTTCCAATATAAAACCTATGATGGAAAATCTCATTTGAAATAGGAACATTCACAAATTAATTCTACAACCAGTGAAAGGAAAGATAGAAATTGAAAATCTTATGAACTATCCCATCTGTATTCATGTGTAGCCACTTGCATTTATTCTCAGGTGCTAGTGTGTTTGCTTTCCAGGTGCAAATGTGGATTTGAAAGAACCAGGAAAAACTATACAAAAGTAGGAGAAGCTGTAGTAACAATGGATCTATCAGGATTAATAGAATAACACCCGCAAAACTTCTGAGGGAGGCCAGCTGCATATTGGAGGTAAAATAAATCTCTGACAATATCTTCCACACAGAAATAAAAGCTATTTTCCAAAACACTTTCAGGGAGCAATTCACAGATACTCTTTTCACAATCATATGAATGCCTGTTGAACACCTTCCTACATTACAGTAAGATTATGTTCTCTTCTGCAGGGTTAAATGCCATGCTATGACTGGCTTTGAAGGTTGTTTTTTATTATTCAGTTCAAGAAAACAACTTTAAATATGTCAACAGAGGTTCACAGATTAGAGGATCCAAAAGGAATTGAATTGATCCAGTAGTGCTGCTATTTGGAAAATATGTGCAGCTCTGTTATAACTACTTACACCAATATGCTGTGACCAAGGAATTTTGTATTTTTAAATTAGCTTGCTCATCCATACTGACAATATTAAATACATACTACTGTGATATTATTAAATTAGCTTTCCCTAATCCTAGTAATAAAGAGATTTACCAGAGGAGAGATCAACAGGTTAATTTATTGGATGAAAAAACTAGCCATCAGTAGAATGTGTAGGTTAGAACTATTTCAGTCATAAATCAGATTTATGTACAAAACAACACATTTGGGTATGCCAGACCAAACTCTGCTTTCACAGAAAAACTGCTGAGGTTAGATTATAACACTTTAGCAAAATACACTTGACTGGTCTCAATGGACATCAACACATACTGCTATTTAGAGACTGCTAAGAAATCCCTAGCTAATTTTTTTAGAACCTTAAGCAGGTTAAAATGCAAGCCCTGCTTTTCCACCCCATGAATTGCTTATTCAAATATTTTCAAACAAAATTTAAATATCAGTAGTCAAAATATATGTCAGGATGCATGTCTTGAATAGTAAAGCTAATTTACTTAAACACATCCGTATGATTCAGGAATCCAATTTTGGTCAATATTTCCAGCCTGAAGCTTCTAAAGGACTTGCATGCTTTCGAAAATACTGCCTATGACCCTCAGAACTGAATCCACTTAGATGATCTGCTTGTCTAGGTCATGATTCTCTACATCATAAGGCAGTTGTGTTCTTATTGGTTTCTGTAGGTAATTTTGAATTGCTTCAGTAGGAATTATAAGCTGTAAAGATTTCGAAATGTTACTGGTATGCAGTGTTCATCCAGGGTCACTTCAGAAAGCAATTGCTCCTATGTTTCATCCTTAAAGCATTAAATTCTAAAACAAATAAGACAATAATTATTTTTATAGTCAAAGTAGATCTCATATCTGTATTATTGTAATTTCTACCAACAGATTATTATGGAAATTAGATAATAGACAAGGCAGTTTCTGAAAAATTAAAATATTCAGTGGATATACAGCACAGTAACAACAAGTATATTTTCAATATGAAAAATCTAACAATTGTTTCAAATTCCTTAGAGCATCATGAATATGCTTCACATTAACAGACTGAAATATTTTTATGTGTGCTATTCCATTTAACTTCAGTTGTATTACGAAAATCCTGCACCATCCAGAGCAGAAATCATGGTGACATAATGGGTTCTTCACAGCTAAAATCACCATTCTCCTGGAACAGAAATATTCAGCAAAAAGATGAACTCAAGCAAATAATTCACAAAATATCAATATTTGAGAAATAGCTTGTCTTATTTTGGATACACTAAGTTTTGAGATATATATGTATGTATACATATTCACTTCTGAGAAGTTGCAGGATTTCCACATTTTTGTTCCCTTTTCTGGAAGAAAGAAAGGTGTGAAATATCAAAATATCAAAATACTTCATAGAAGAAATTTTGAATGCTGTTTGGCTTTATTGATTTGGAAGCCATACATTTAAGATTTTGCGTTTGTGGTGCTACCCTATCTGCAGAATGAACATTCAGAACTATCAACGTGCTCAGATATTTCAACATCTGTTGAAATTGCCTGCAAACCTGGGACTTTATTAGGCTTGACAGTACATGATGACAAAGAAATAGTCTGTAACCCTAGACAAGGCAAGAAGAAAAAGATTAATGAACAAAAGAAGAAAAAAAAGTCTTTTTTTTTTTTTTTTTTAATAGAGTAGCACATGAAACTTGAGTGAAAGTACTTTCAAACACTTTAATCACATATTGCAAAAGGTTGCTTCTACCTACATGACTGCAGTTCAATCTGGACTCCTCTGCTTTTAATCATGCCTGGGGAACTGTTATGACAGTATGCTTTGTGTTTCAGCTTACGTCTAAGCAGGATGTGCTTGCATGGGCATGAAAGTGCACCTTGAAGCTGGCTTTGTTCGTCCAGCTCAAGGTATGGTTAGAAGAAGTCAGGTTAATTTGTATCTCTACAGGTGCACACAACTAGCTGCAGAGAAGCTGAGTGTAGAATGGCTTAATTCTAATGCACTGTGTAGACATAAAGTGTTAACTTTCTAACTCATAATTTCAGACTAGCTCCTGGTTAAAATAACCTACATGCAGTCAAAAATACTTAAAAAATCTTCTAGCTGAGCTGCTAAAAGTTTCTGAGCTCCAACATTTTCCCCTTGGGTTTATTCTCTGCAAGGCCAGAGATAAAGAGAAACAGTGTAGACTTGCATACACAGGTGTATGACTTGAAATCATTAAAATATTGTACCAACTAAATAACCTTCAAAAAATGAGATTTTCATAATATCCTAAATTTTAACAGATATACAACAGAAACACAACTATCCAAGTATGAAAACAAATTGCAGTCTAAAAAGCATGCAGAATTAGAAGTTAAATTGTTACACTGTGTGAGCAGCACTAACTTGTGCAAAACTAGGTAAGTCACAGTACACAAAAATTAAAACTTTCTGATTATTCTGATGTGACTCCTGAACAGATATCTCCTACATTGCATACATCATCACCTTTTCATCAGTTAGTTATTGCCAGTGGACAATAATCCCATGTTTCTTTCTGTACTCTGATAATCAGTAGTAAAATGACTAAAACAGGGCTAACATCCTGCAGAAAGTGAGAACAGGAAAATAGGTCATCACAAACATCACTGTCTGTGATGCAAAATACTGAACATATAAATATATGAGTTTATACAAAACCCTTGACATGACATGCATTTTGAAAAACTCTTGATTATGCTCTGTAAAAGAATTCTGCTCTTCCATTTGTACAACAGCACATTTACAGACGAAAAATTAAAGTGGCTCTCCCAGTACCTACACCTCTGAATGTTCCATTTAGTTATTAAATTAGTGGTAATGTAATGAGAAAGGGAACAAACTAGATTACATTTGTAATAAACTCTACAATCCCATTACAGCAAGCAAAATGACAGTGAGTGGCAATGAGGTAAACAGAAAATACATACAAACCTGGATAAGAGCACAGAACAAAGGCAAAGACGAGGCCACTGAAAACTTCTGTATCATGTATATTGCAGTATTTCTAGAAATGCATCACTTGTTAGGAGGAAAAAAAAAAAAAAAGAGGAAAAAAAAAGGAGAAAAAGAAAAATGAGAGAAAGAAAATCATCCTCAGTGAAAACAGAATAGACATATACGTTCAGGAAGGTTTGGGAAGGATATGAGGAAAAGTTTCTTCTCTGATAGTGTGGTGAGGCACTGGAACGGGCTGCTCAGGAAGGTGGTTGAGTCACCGTCCCTGAAGATGTTCAAGAAATGTTTAAATGTTGTACTAAGGGACATGGTTTAGTGGGGAAATAAATATTGGTGGTAGGTGGACGGTTGGATGATGTTGAAGATCTTTTCCCACCTTGGTGAGTCTATGATTCTATACACAGGTGCAATAATCTTCCAAAAAATGCAGACTCAAGCATAAGCAGCATTTTAACAATTCTGAGGATAGCATAAGTAATGCATACCAAAAGAAACTGAATCCATTCATCTTCAGGTAGATCTGATAAGCCTGAGCATCTATCCCCAGCACAAACACACGCATGCTATGGACAGACTTGGTAGATCACCAGTACAACACAGGCAGGAGAGCAAACCATTTAGATGTACCTAGTTTGGTATGCACTTTTTAATCTACTGTTCCCTAAGGTTTCTGCATCTCAGTCCAGTTTTAATTTTTTTCTGTTACTTGCTTTTGCCTTTCAACCAGATGTTCTTACAATCCACATTCTTACCCTGCAGCTTCCCTTATGGAATCATGTCTAATATTGAAAGCTATCCTGTGCCTTAAATTTCTGAGTAGATTTAGGCATTTGGGAAAAACTAGAATGTGAGCAGGAGAGAGAGAGGAATGTACTCTGCAATACACCAAATTCTGCATAAACTTGTCCCTTTTCTATTCAACAAATTTATTTCCAAATTTGCTAAATCTTTCATGAACAAGAACCACTTCAAAAAGTTATAATAGGGATTATAATAGGGATATATTTGCTGTCCTCTTAATTTTGACAATATACAACAATGCTGACAATTTGTGAATCAGTAATTATTTAAATATTGAATTCAGCTACTTATCTTTCACAAACTTACTCTGAAGGCTCAAAGTTCACTCAAATTCCACAGAAAGGTTAGACTCTGAACAGAGAACTAGTTCTGTATTGTATTAACCTGTGTCACTGCTTCTCTATCCACAATCATAAAATAACAATACAACAAAGAAAATGAAAGAAAAGACAGGAGAAGGGAAGGGAAAGAAAAGACAGGAGAAGGGAAGGGAAGGGAAGGGAAGGGAAGGGAAGGGAAGGGAAGGGAAGGGAAGGGAAGGGAAGGGAAGGGAAGGGAAGGGAAGGGAAGGGAAGGGAAGGGAAGGGAAGGGAAGGGAAGGGAAGGGAAGGGAAGGGAAGGGAAGGGAAGGGAAGGGAAGGGAAGGGAAGGGAAGGGAAGGGAAGGGAAGGGAAGGGAAGGGAAGGGAAGGGAAGGGAAGGGAAAGACAGGGAAGAAGGGAAGGGAAGGGAAGGGAAGGGAAGGGAAGGGAAGGGAAGGGAAGGGAAGGGAAGGGAAGGGAAGGGAAGGGAAGGGAAGGGAAGGGAAGGGAAGGGAAGGGAAGGGAAGGGAAGGGAAGGGAAGGGAAGGGAAGGGAAGGGAAGGGAAGGGAAGGGAAGGGAAGGGAAGGGAAGGGAAGGGAAGGGAAGGGAAGGGAAGGGAAGGGAAGAGAAAATAGCCACAAACAGGCACAGAGAAGGAACCACTGTTAAAAGTACCTCATCTTATGTAGATTTGTAAAACAGGATACTTAATAAATACAATGAAAATGTGACTCAGCTTGCTGTCCAATGGTTCAAAAAAAAAAAAAAATCAGTATTTTCTGACATGTGTAAATGCTTTTCTCAAAAAAAAAAAAAAATGCAGTGGAGAATATTTTTGCTATTACTATGTAACCACTACATAGAGTAGTTAAAAATTGTCTAGCTTTAAAATGCATTCAGTGCAGTGGTTTGTGTCACTAAATTTTTACAAAAAGATTCCAAATTTCTCTACTGAATGCAGCAAAGAGCGGTCTGACAAAATGGTATTTGACATGGAAGTACATGAGAAGCAAAAGGGGGATCATTGAATTCCTCCATGCAGAAAAAAATTGTCATTCAACACTTGCTGAATATTACGGAGAGCAAACAGTGGATGTGAATGGGTATTGTGTTTCATCAGTGGTGACAAAGACATGAAATATAAGCCACATTCCTGATGGCCATGCACAGCTATCACACCACAAAACGAAGAGTATCTGAGTGAGCTCATCTGTGTAAACTGGCAGACTGTGATCAGAGAACTGTGTATGGAGCTGAACATCCACTTCAATGCCTTGGAAGCAATGGCCACAACATTGGAATATGCCAGGTGCATCCCACATATCCTCATACAAGAACAGAAAGAACACTATATGCAAGTTTGTCAGGACTTGCTGAACCAATGCAAGACTAAAAGTGACAGTCAGTTTCCTGGATCACACCATTATTGGTGACAAGAGATGATGTCACTACTGTGAACCAGCATCAGAACAGCAGTTCATGAAGTGGTGACGTGAATTTCCCCTCAAAGAAAAAGTTCAAGATGCAGACATCAGTGGGTAAAGTGATGTGCACTGCCTTTGGGGATATGAAAGGGATAGAAAATCCTTCTGGATTTCCTGGAAACTGGACAAACTATCAAGTCTGAAAACCACACTGCAACACAAATTTAAGACTGTCTGGGGGCTCAGTTCCCTACAAATGAGTATTTGAAACAAAAGAAGATAATTTCACTTACAGAAGCCAGAAGATTTAAACTGGTTTGCATTGCATCAGCCTACAATTTACCAGATGAACTCTGTAAGTAGTAGAGGTGCACTTCCACAGCAATTCAACCACAAAGCTCAAGGTCTGCAAATGTATTCACTGCTGTTGAGTTTTACTAGATTCACTAGATTCATCTGTTCTGCATTTTTGCATGCATTGCCCAGTTCTTCATACCTCAGAATATATTCCACACATAAGCATGGATGAAGTGTCTCTGCACCCATGGCATGCATACTCATAAGTTCTTTCATGTGTCTTGACGATAAAGGTTTGGTGGATTAAATTTTATACACATTAAAATACAGATGGATCTTATATAAACCCAAAGTCTGTGTAAAGCCTATATGCATCATTCCTTTTAACTGAGCTCAATACTGAGCACACTGACCAGTAAAAGGAAATATTTTTGCATAGCCTGGGCTTGCTCTTTAAATTACATTTTCCAGAAATTTCACTTAATATTTCATAGTTTTTCATCTTTTGTTCCAAGATCATATAAGAGCTCTCCAATTCCTGTAGGGCTGGAGAACTGTTGATAAATTGAAGACAGAAGAAAAAAAATCAATTAAAAATTAGAATAAAATATCTTATAAAAATAATATAATGTTTCAGTTAAATGAACCAAACTTTCCCATATTGCAAGTCCAAATCATTGCTCACGCTTCACATCTTTTGTAATATCTACTCAGAAATTTGATGATAGCATATAAAATTATGATCAAAAAAAAGATAGAAAATATCTGTATGAGAAACAAATCTACGGAAAAGCCATATCACCATGTGACAGTTTTCTTTGTATTCATATATACTATAGATAGATACAGAATAGAAACTGTTTGAAATCTCCTTTTGATTTTTTAAGAAAAAAACTGTTCATTGACACAGTCCGGGTTAGATTTTCAGACCCTGAGCTTTTCAGTGAAGAATTCCTGTGCATTTTGACATGATAATACAATGACTATATAATAAACAGTTAACAAATATGCATTTTGGATGATGCTAAGTTACAGCATGTGAAGTAAAGACTGAATTAAATTAGATATTTTAAGTAAAGGCAATGATTAGAGCTTGCTAGAAAATAATGATTTATTTTCCTGACAGTTTTAAAGTTACAGATTTGGGTTTTTTTTTTCCACTTTGTCTTGAAAACAAAACCTTTTAAATGCTACTGTGAAACGGATTTGTGTCAAAATATGCTTCACATTGAAAAGGTCAAGTTTTTGATGCAAGCCTTTCTTTCCTCAGTGAGCATTCTTGATAAAAGCCTTTCCACTAAAAATTTTGTCAAAATAAATGCACCTGATTATTTCTGAAAAATGTTTTATCTCCAGAAAAACATTTTGCTCAAATTGGAGTTCTCCATAGCAGCCAAAAGAGTGATTGCTAGCATCCTAGAGATTTGTGGTTGATTATTTTTAAACTTACACTTCTTCACACAACCATATGCAGTGGTGCTACCATACATCCTTCCTAAGAGACAGAAATTCTGTTTGTTCATGCTAATTTTGTCTCCTGTGTATCCAAAATGTAGCCCAGGTGGCTGCAGAATTTGTTGCCACCAGAAGAAATGTATTATTGCAGAGTTCTCATCTATTTTATTTCCAAGAACAAGGAATTGAGTTTTTCTCTTCATCAATATATTTAGAGGGTGAAGAAAAGAGAGCAGGGAAGAATTATCTTTGAAATGTTTTTTCTCATGGTTGATGAAGACTGGTTATAAGTCACTATGGGTGACTGGTTATAACTCAGAGAAGGGTGACATTAACAATTCTTTTTCTTAAGAAGACAAATTAGAGCTAAACAGATTTATGATGAATGTTCTTTTTTCATCCTTATAAAATCTATGATTGCACACTAACATAACATGGTCTGTTTTCACACAACTTCTAGAAGTCACATATTTATTTTACCTCGTGGAAAATTGCACATATACTAGGACTGTAGCAGTGACAACAAATGCATTTAAAAATATATCATTTGACTTGATTATTATGCCATATATGTCCAAATTAAAGGAATAATGCAAAAGTGAATAAGTATTCAAGAATACATGATGACTTCTGGATTTTTCTTGAAAGCAGGTGGGAATAGTAAGCATGATTTACTGTACAATTGTGGCAAATACACTGCTCAAAGAATTGTATCTCATGAAAGTTCTTTGTGACCCTGAAGAATGCGGTGAAGCATAGGCACAGACAAATCTATATAGCTTGTCTGATCTGTGGCTGATCATCTCTATAAAAAGCAAGCACTAGAAGGCATCAGAATTATGGCTTTACACCTCATTTAAATCCATACCACATTGTAATGTTTATGTTGGTATATACCATGTCTATCTATTGTTTAAATTCTATAAAAACACAACTGTTTTCAACTGACACTATAAACACTATATTCCCTCTCTGCCTCCTTCTTTACCCCGGCTTTTATTGTTCAGCATGACATCATATGGTATGGGATCTCCCTTTGGCCAGTCTGGGCCAGCTGCCCTGGCTATGTCTCCCCCAGCTCCTTGTGCAACCCCAGCTCCTCATTGGCAGGGCAGCGCAACAGGCTGAAAAATCTTTGGCTCTGTGTAAGCACTACTCTGCAACAACCAAAATATCAATGTGCTATCATCACTCTTTCCATAAAAATCCAAAATATAGCATCACATGAGCCTCTGCAAAGAAAATTAACTCTATCCCAGCCAAAACCATGACATTCCTCCTCAACAAACTGATTGTTCAAAACTGGGAGGAATTATAAAATGCAAATCCAAACAACCAAAAAAACCCCAAGCATCAGCAGATTGTTGTTAAGACAGCCATTGTGGAAAGATTTTACTCACAGCAAGGACTTATATCAAGACATCTGGTTTGTAGTAAGCAGTTCAAAAGAATATTGTGTTTGCTTTTGTGCAATCTGTAAAACATACATCAGGCAAGACAAAAAAGGAAGTTCTCCAGTCTAAAAGTTAAACGGAGAAGTATGACGCTTAGAGGGGATTTGGTAAAACAAAGTTTGTATCCATGCTTCAGTGAACATGTAATGATCTTTATGAAATAGAACAACTCTGAGTGATTAATGAAAATTTTCTGAGAATGTCTACCTGCCCCAGGAAACATTGGTGGTTGGGTCATTCCAATGACAGAACCATGAGGAAGGGATTTATTTACCATTCACCACTGCAGGTTAATGCCCTATATACTATGCTTTTGGCTACCCTTGGAGAAGAGTCTCCCTTTCTTCAGAAAATAATTCCAAGTTTATTTTGGGAATCATTTTGAAATATTTTTGTGGAAACAAACAAACAAACAAAAAACCATGTTCACCTTCTACTACATATAAACACACACACAGTCACATCACTGCAAACATCTGAAATAACAGCCCATATGTTCTTTAACCAAACACAATCACCTATCAGACACAGCCCCAAGGAATAGGGTAATCATATTAAATCTCTCAGATTCAGAGTTCTTTGCTTCAGCTATATTTAGTACAGCATCATATTTAGTACAGTTTTATTTATAAGTAAGATACCTACTATTCTCTTGCTTATTTTCAGCAATGCGTGTCACACAGCAGCAAACTAATACTTCATACAGGTGTTTTGTTTTATTGGGCTAGTAGATGAAGCAGCTACATCCAGTATAAATAGAGAAGAATAGTAGACAGACCAAAGAAAAAGCAAAACAAGGAGCATTCTTTAAGCTCAGATTCCCATGTGTTCATTTTTATTGTATCTGTGAGGCATTGCAAGCTGACAGGTGAAATCATTTGCCTCATAAATCACAAATGGGTCTATAGTAAGATGAATTGTATACAAAATCGCAGACATAAAATAAAAATCAACAATACATGATATACCGAAGTAATCAGAATTTTGCAGTAGATTATGGGACTCACTGAAAAAATAAAAGCACAAAAAATGGAACAACTGCACTGCAGATACATAGCAGCAGGCAACATGATAAACAATATTAAATGAATAGTAAATATATTGAAACTACAATATGGCATGAAGAAGAGGATGACTGCTGGTACAAGAAGGTCAGTGATTACTGAAGGTATTCAATTTAAAGAATTCAGTCTAGTCTGCTGTGTTACCATTAGAATCATAGAATCTTTTGATTGGAAGGGACCTTAAAGATCATCCAATTTCTACCCCCTGCCACTTTCAACTAGAGCAGATTATACAGCGCCCCATCCAATCTGGCCTCAAATACTTGCAGAGATGGGGCATTCTTAGCTTCTCTGGGCGACGTATTCCAGTGCCTCATCATCCCATCCTCTTAGTAAAGAATTTCTCCCTAATGTCTAATTAGCGATTAATTAATAACTTTTAGAATTTATTGTGATTCAAAATTAGATTGAAACAATAAAAATTTCAGAAAATAATTCCAAGTATTTTTTCCACTAAACCGTATTTTATATTGATACATAATTCAACATGCATTTATACTCTGCTTATTCAAGGGAACATTTCTTCTTCAACAGGACTTATTTATCTTGTATCATAGATAGAATTCTAGGGCTAGGTTATGACTAAAAAGTCAGAGACTTAACAGAACTCAGCCATGTGAAGAATTTGTTTTACCTTAGCAGGGCCTTTAAAATCAGTTTGTTGATTAATTTTCATGTTCTATGAATTATTCATAATTTAATCATTAACAAGTAAATACACAGAATTCTGAATCTAGACCAATACTACAGAATCCATTAACTGATCAGAAATTCAATACTAATTCAAAGCTGCTAGAAATTAAGTTATATATGTAATAATCTTCTTGTTTCTATCTAGTGTTCTGTTTTTGCTGCTGGGTTTTGCATCACCAATATAGAAAACTTGTTATATTGCTTTGTTCTGTTGCAATTACATTGGTACATTTTTGAATTTCATGTTTCAGACTCCAGCAGACACACATTTTCTGAACTGCTTCAATGATATTTTAAATACTTTTTCCTTCTGATTTTGCATATCTTTTACTACCTTCCTTTCATTTACTCTTCTGGTTTAATTTTTTTTTTGTTTGATAAAACAAATATTATTGACATGGAATGCACTGCCTGTAATAAGGTCACACTTAGTACTAGCAGCATTATGAAAAATATTCAGTGGAGAGACACTCCATACATTTTTAATTCAAACATCTCCATAATCACAGCAATATGGATCTAATGGGATCTTGCTGCTTGTCAGAGATCCCAACTCACAGCCAACTCCTTAAAGCCTGGACAGTATTTACCAGTCTTACTTCCTAAAAAATTTGCATTGATCAGAGTTTTTAAAATATGTATATTTTAATTTAACTGGTTATTGTAAAGGTTAAACTAGATATTAGGAAAGGTTAGACCATCAGAGGAGAAAGGTTCTGAAATGGGCTTTCATTACCAAGACATCAAAATGATTATAAAATTATGTTTAATATATTTAGGTGTAGTTTCATAACATGGTGGCCTAGGACAGGAAAGACTAAACTTGATAACCCAGTAACATCTACGCTATGTTTCCAATGACTTTTCCACCTCATACACTAACAAAGATTAGCAGACTAACCTTATAGCTACATCTAAACTATAGCTTCACTGAAGTTCTTTCATGAAATATTTCTGTGTCTATAATTAAAAATGCAGAAATTAGAGGTTTATAACACTTATAAAACTTATACTGAACTAGTACATCACTTATAATGACAAATTCCCTTGCTGGATTCTTTGGAATCCATTAAGGAAGGTTATTTTGAGGAAATGTGCATTTCACATAAGTATTTTAAAGTACAGCTGTAGTATAGTTGCCAATCCACATTAGTTTCCTCACTTGAATTGACTGGGTAAGCAACTGAATCTGAGGCAAATTATACAGTCTCATTCCCCCAGGTCACATTAGGAGAAAATGGTTTGCAGCTTAGTCAGTGGAGGTTCAAGAAGACTTTGGTCAGTGCTCTCAGACACAGGGTTTTAAGTTTGGGTGGTGCTGTGTGGAGCCAGAAGTCAAACTCGACAATCCTTGTGAGTTTTTTTCAATGTGGAATACTCTGTGATACTATGATAGGGTAATAAGTTATTTTCCTTAGAAACACACAGAATCACAGAATGGTTGAGGTTGAAAGAGACCACTGGGATCATCTAATAGAGTCACATAGGAAACATTGCCCAGGATTACATCCAGGCAGATTTTAAGTATCACCAGAAGAGATACTCCACAACCTTTCTAGGCAGTCTGTTCCAGTGCTCTGTTACCCTCATAGCTAAGAATTTTTTTCTCATGTGTAGATGGAACTTTCTGTGTTTCATTTTGAGCTGTCTCTTGTCCTTTTGCCAGACAGCAAAGAACATAGCTTGGCACCTTGTGAGTTCTTTCTATCCTGCTGTTATCCTTACTTAAGTTATTTGTACACATTAAAAAGATCTCCTCCCAGTCTTCTTTTCTCCGGGTTAAACAAGCCCAGTTCTCTCAGCCTTTCTCATACGGGAGATACTTCAGGCCTTTAATCATCTTGGTGGCCCTTTGCTGGACTTACTGTAGGAGCTCCATATCTTTTTTGTGCATAGGAGCACAGAACTGAACACAGTACTTCAGATGTGACCTCACCAGGGTTGAATAGATGGCTGAGGGAGGTGATTCTTCCCTACTGGCTACACTCGTCTTGATCCAGGATACCATTGGCTTCTTAAGCACAAGGACATACTGCTGATTCATAGTCAGAGCACAGTTCATCAGGACTCCAGCATAAAAATTAACTAGGAATAGAAATTCAATTTTGCAAAAAACATCAAAGTTCTGGAATATAGTATTAGTTTTTACTGGAACGTAAGACTTCTGAAAATATCCAGAGGAACTGCAACCAACAGCTGAGAGTTCAGTATTTTCAGATTCTACTGGAATATGGAAGAACTAAGTTTTGACTCTTGATATATATCATGCAAATCTGACACTGGACTGTGGTTTCGGAGTCAGAATGTTTCCTTCCACCTCCAGTCTTCCCTATCAGTATTGGCTGACTGCATACATTTTTATTCCTTATTTCAATAAGGATACAGACCTGATTAGCAAATTATCTCTTCAAAGATTCACACTTCCTAACAAGTTGTTACCTCCACTCCAATTCATTTTCTTGGAAACTGCTTTGTTATCATTGTTACTGTCCATTGTGGTGGTAGTATTTTATATGCTTGCTTGTTTTTTTTTTGTTCATTCTTCAATATAAGAAACAAAAACAAGTACTCTGTCAGAAAATTCTGAAACAGCTTTTTAGTTCTGCTTTAGTGCAGCTCTAAAATAAATACACATATTGTTAACAAGTGTTAAAAAGTGTTTCCCCAGTTCAACATATCTGAAGTGGAAGATAATTAGTAAATCAAAAACTAACAAAGCAGACAAAACAAAAACAGATCCTTAAAAACTAATCAAATGCTGAATTACTTTTCCAAAATTGAGGTGATGAAAATGACTATTAAACACGGGACAAAATTGATTAATGTTTTATCTTCAAAAGGAATTTGAAGAATATAACTGAAGAGATAACTGTGTCCTATTCTGAGTAGAGAGACTCCAAAAGACTTAAAATGAGAAGCTTTTGGTTATCTGAGTGAGTTCTGCTGTATTTCACACTTAAAGGCACCATGGCTCCCTCTTTCTTCTTAGCATTCACTGATGACTCTTAATAGTACACAGTAACAATAAAAAATAACTCTAACAATAAACACAGGAGAAGTGACTGGAGTTAACAACTATTAACTCACTCTTGAACAAAAGGGCAACAACTTCTGTCTGCTCTGACACACAAGATGTTCAGCTGACCACAATATGGTATCTTCTGCAGCACTGCAGAATTGGCATGGGGCTGGTATCTTTCAGTTATTAATTGTTACCTGTTACCTTTTCTAGTCTGTTTCCTTGTCTTGACTCTCCAGTGAGTATTTTATTTAAAACCGAGACCCCATGCTTTCAATCTATTCCCACAAAACACAATCATCTAATCTGTTTGTTGTTTTCACACCAAAATCTCTAAGAAAGCTGTCCTGATAAAAGTCTATCTTCTACCCAAGAAAGACCAATCAGATTACCTGCTTTGGCTTTTGGATGGGGTTCTCTCATCTTATGCTGTTTTTTAGTTTCTTAATCCAACTTCATGTCCATATTCAGGATTTTTCACTGTGTGTCTGTTTCCCACACAAAAGTCAACAGGAGGATCATCACTCCTTTCAAGTCCTTTTTGTCCTACACAGTGGTTTCCCCCAGCTTATTGATTCATTTTCCTCAGAAAAATAATCACAGTCATTTCCAGAACCTCTAATCAGTTTTTTTTCAGGTCATCCTGCATATCCAGCTGATTAATTGTTTCTGAGATGAAGTAAACTCCATGCAGTCAGCAGGTTGTTACATCAAGCAGAGTGCAAGTTCCATCCTGGACAGGGTCCATTTTTTTTGCTCTGTTTTTTTACTCTAAGATGAACCTCCTTTTGGTAATATGGAAATTTTAATGCTTGTTTATTTTCTTGTTAGGAATAAGGAGAGAAACATCTTAGATTCTGCAGGTTATGGATCACTGCTGTGAAACTGAAGTGCTTGGATCTCTAGAGGGGTGATTCTCGTTAATATCTAGAGGTCTGATGGAGATAAATGGACCATTGTTCATGTCAAGTATAATTTGGAGGTATAAGGTATTGGAAGGCTTTCTTCTAGATTTTACAAGGCAGCTAGGAGGAAAATGAAAGCTGTCGAAGTAGATGTAGTACCTGGCTAAATGCAGTTCTCAGGAAAATGAAGATCACTGAACTGTGGAAACAGTGGAGGTTTGCTGTGGATTAAAACTGAGACTGAAGAAAACAATGCTTTGATTGCTAGTCCTTCCTCAATTTTGTAAATCTGAAAGCTGAGAAAAAAGTTAACAATCAGCAAGAGATTGAACAGTGCAATAAATTGATTTTCTGTTCCTAGACCTAACAGAGATCCTCACTTTCCTCAGATATAAGGGCAAATGCCCTTTATAGTTTGAAATGAATAAAAACCTATAATCCCTGAAAATACAAGTGCTAAATCATAACGATAGCGCTATTTAGGATCTGCCACTGAAACATGCATCCATCTAGTATCTACTTCTGAACTTTAGCTGTACACTCCTAGCACTGGAGTTCCCTGCCTTTCAATAAATAGCAGAGTTGCTCTTGCAGTAAGATTACAGAATGATAGCATGGTGTCATGTTGGTCCATTTTGTCTGTCGGGATAGAAGTGGGTGGTCTCTTTTCTCAGGTGACAAGTGATAAGGATGCAAGGAAATGGTCTCAAGTTGTGACAGGGGAGGTTTAGATTAGATGTCAGGAGGTAATTCTTCACAGAAGGAGTGGTTAGACATTGGAACAAGCTGCCCATGGAAACACTGAGTTCCAACTGCAAAGATGCTTAAGAGATGTGGGATGTGGTTCTTAGGATCATGACTTAGTGGTGGACTTGACTTTGAGTCTTATTTCTAATGCCACACCAAACACTTCTGTTCAACGGCTGATATAAGTTAATATCACTATTGTGATAGTCTTACATTAGTCCTCAGAAACCCAGCCCAAATTATTATAAACTGGAACAAGAAATCCCAACATATGTTATTGTCACTGGTTTATGGGCTGATTAGTCCCGGTTCCATGACTAGCAGGGCAGAGGGACTCGCAGATCTGTGACCCGGAAGGGATAAGGGAAAAGGATAGAGATCTGAGGAGAAACAAATAATTTACTAAATAAGATATCAGAATGCAAGATAATACACTATAATGCACTATAATACAATTAGAATTGGAGCTAATAAATCAAATAAAATGAATGTCTGAAAACTGAAGGCCTTACTCGAATGCTGAGGTGAGACGTGCAGTTGGAGTGAACAGAAAGGAAGAGAGCCAGGTCTCATGACTTTACCAGGGATTTTATCTCTTCTCTGAATGCAGAGTCCTCTGGGATATGTAGTTCTTTTTTATCTTCTGGGACAGATACCCAGAACTGGAGCATTAACTCTTTAACTCCCGGTCCACTACATGACGTTACAATATGGAATACCAATAACCAAAAATCATAAAACCGTGACAGTAACTTATTTTACTGAGATTCCTATTTTTTCCCTCCCCTCCTCAAAGTATTTAGCAATAACTGGGTCATCTTTGATGATAATCAGGCAAAACTCCAGTGGTTATCCACTTGAGATATAAAATCTATCTTAATGTCTGTTATTCTTGATTCCTTGCATCTCTGTTACAACTACTAATTTTTCTATGATTTATTAAATATCTTGATGACGTTCTAAAATGGAACATGAAAAATTGCAATTGACTAATCCTGTGGGAAAATAATAATACCTTTTTTTGCCGTAATCTTATTGATAAATTGGCATTCACAGATATATGGCTGCTTCAGTTCCGAATTCCTGACAGCTCTTCCAAAATTTTGCACTCAAAAGGTATTAAAGATGCAAGTAAAAGTTCATAAAATATAGAATTTGCTGCTTTTGAGACAGAGACTAAAATTGTTCTATTTTACTACTAGAAATAAAACTTTTTAACCTAGTTGTTTTAAGTCCTAGTATGGATTAAGACCTGTGTCTTAATTGGAAAAAAAGAAGTTGCAACCTGCTATTATCACTTCCAATTTTTGAAATTGCTAAAAATATAAATGACTTGACAATACGTATAACTTACTGTGAGAATAATCATGTGTTTTTGTTCGTGATTAGTTTTGAAGATGTTGCATGTGCGTGGACTTAGATTATTTACTCATTCTTTTGAATTGACCTATTCAATTAAAAAGAAATGCCAACATATGGTATGCAAATTTGTTTTCAAATAAATACATGATTGTGAAAATGGATATAAAAGCTCAAAAACAGAATTCTTCTTAATGGACTCATTAAGAAAGATCATTTGCTCTTTGGTACACTAAATCAGGAGTCTACTGCACTAGTGTTATTTTTTCAGCATTGATCAAGGAGAATCCAACAGTAAATTATGCATTTCACAATTGTCTTCCCAGTCATAACCTTGTTCCTTACCATAACAGTGACGTTCTTTTCTGGCACCAGATAATTAGGAACCATTCAACCAACACTCAGCTGTTGTTATTGATGGATCCTGACAAACCAGGAAAGAATACATTTTACTTCTTGGTTTCAAAACTTAATCCTAAGCATCATAACATTTCTTAAGTTTTATCACAGCCCTTTCTGCAGAAACCCAGACATCATTTCAATAAGCAGCTGAAATCACTCTCATATATATAGAATACGCATCCTAGCACTGTGTGCCTGGCAGCATCTAGTAACGAATTATGCCTGTCTGTCCCAATCCTGCACCAAAACAGTACTCTGTCTCTGCAGCTTACCCAGAAACTCAATAGGAGATATCTATCCCTGTGGACCTCTTATCCTGGTCCCCAGAGATTTATAGCATGGAATAGTAAACCTAATTCTCCAAAACCTCTTCAAGATCTGCAGAGGTATCGTGGATAATCTCACTCTTTACTTTTTTAAATTTTTTTCCCTGGTAATTAAGTAATCTATGTTTCATCTTTTCAACATTTGGCTATTTGCTCATGGAACATATCAGCATAACAATTACTGTTACCGCTTCTAGCAATGCTAGCTGCAAATCTTCGGAACTGCAGTGATAAATGGGATAATTTATACAGCATGGATTCATTTCTGTGTAGGACAGTTGTTTACCTCATTTTGTTTGCCCAGATATTAAATCAGTTTCTGTGACATTCTTTTGTCAGTGATACTTGGCTAGTAAAGCTGATAGATGGTCTCATAAGCTATCCTGAGCTCTTTCATTGACTTGCTGAAAGTGTCTTGGCAAAGTCAGGAGAAACTTGCTGAAACAGCATCTAAGCCATAATTTCAATGAAATACATTGGCCAAACCATGTGATCTAATATTATAGCTGACATTTGTTGAAGCTCCTTTTGGTGTGTATACATGAAATACTGCTGAGTTCAGCTAAAAAACATTTAAAAAGGCAATCTAAGGAAATTACCAGATGAGCGAAAAGTATTTTTGCATATTTCTTTACAACAAATGACCTCATGTTTTCCTCAAATAGAAGAAAAACTAGCTTTTTTTTTTTTTTTTTTTTTTTTTTTTTTCATTTTGGAACTAATTAGAATTTTGGCTCACTCTATTAAAAGTATAGTAGACAGCATTTCATGGCAAATTGTTTCTCAGCACAAAGTATTTTGCAAATTACATTGCTATGAGGAACACAGGTAAAAATATTCATTTGAATATAGTATATTATTTTTAATCTCACTAGCACTACTTCAAAAATTCAGTCTTCAGAGATGAACTAAAAAATATTCTCTGTGCATTTCCTGATAATAAATCGTACAGCTGCTCAAAAATTTCACAGCAGTTACAGATGATTTAACGTTTGATATTTGAGATATTGTCTCATTTGTAGCTAATAAACTAGTTAGCTGGAAAGCCTGAAGTCCAAATCCACAAAGAAATTCACACACAGAAAAGAAAAAAAGATTTCAAAACACAACTAATTCTACAGGATTTCAAGATGAATTTCATTCATTAATAAGATCACAGTTACATCATTTTTTTTTTTTCTGTTCTTCTCCGTATGGAATCTAATGGAAAGGAAAGATGAAAAAACTGTACTCAGACATCTATCTTGCAAAATAACATATTACAAAATAATACCTGAAGAATTAATTAGAAAGTGCTAGCAAATTGAATTCAGATATTTTCACTGAAAAAAAATAAACCACACCAAAAACACCTGTTATTTTTTTTTAACTGTATTCAATTTGTCCTTTTTGCTTGAATTCTAGGAACCTTGATTTCCTGCTGCTTGCCCTTTAACAACTATCTGAAAAGATATTTTCTTCTTCTTCTTTTATGCAAAGGTTTAGAAACAAGAGGATAGCATGAACCAGAAGGTATTCTTGATGGACAGTAGGGGTGAATCCATTTTATCATCTCAAGTAATGTTTCTTACATTTAAGACTAAATTATGAGACACAGCCTATTTTATTTGCTATTTTGAGTGTGTCATTAATTGTGCAGATGATATTGGATATTCCTGAACTAGATCAGATTTAATGCTATTCTAATTTTGTAATAGTCATGTATAAGTACCTATTCTATCTAATCTATAAGAGTCTTCTAACTCCAAAATAACATTTTAAACCTTTAAGATTAAATAGAAAGTTATTTCTCTAAAATGCCAAGAGGAGAACAGAAGAAATTTGATTTACCCTCTCTTGTTCACCAGTCATAAGTACAAAACCCAAAACTCTTTCCATTTTTATCAAATATAGTGAGTGCTTTTCTTTACCTTCCTGATTCATGTGGGATTCAAGATAGGGCAAGTTATGACCTTGCTATTTCCATGCCTTTGCATGGACCCAGGTCTTAAAAGTTGACAAATTTCTTAAATCTAGGAAATTCATTCTGAATGAATTCAGTCTTCCAGGCTTTTTCATATAAAAACTTATATATTTTATACTTGTTCTTTGAAGGCCGGTAGTTATTCTGGTATTTAAGCCCGGCAGATCTAAGAATCTCCAAATGGTTTGGTCTTAGAAATGGTCAGAAATACAGTTTTAACTTCTTCTGCTTTTTTCCCCCTTTTTTTGCTTTTGTTTTAATCATTTCTGAAATCAGCTGATTGAAACCGAGCTGTTTCACAGGACTTGTGATAATCTTCTTTCCAGACCAGAAGCTACTGTTGGATTGCCATGTTTTCTGTTTTGTTTTGTTTGTTGTTGCTGTTATTCTTTTTTCTTACTTCGGAAGTAGCTAGAAACCTTGAAAGCCTTGACAATGGCAACTGCCTCCCAAGACTATTAGCTCCCAGATATCATGAGTCAGGAGTTTGGCAGTGCAGGATGAAAATAATATAGTTTTCATTTTAACTTTGCTACTCCCTCATGGAATAGATGCCATGAAGCAGTAAATATAGATAATAACATTTTATAAACTTTTCCCTCTTCTTTTTTGTCCAAAATTTTGAAAATCATAGAACCACCAGGATTGGAAAAGACCTCCAAGATCACCCAGTCCAACTGCCCACCTACAACCAATATTTCCCTACTGACCATGTCCCTCAGTACAACATCTAAACTCTCCTTGAACACCTGCAGGGACAGTGATTCCAGCACCTCCCTGGGCAGCCTGTTCTAGGGCCTAACCATTCTCTGGGAGAAGAAATTTTTTCGTAACATCCAACCTGAATCTCTCCCTGGTACAAAATTGAAGCCAGTACCTCTAGTCCTATTGCTAGTTACACAGGAGAAGAGGCCTACACCCACTTCACCACAGCCTCCTTTCGGGCAGTTGAACAGAGCAATAAGGTCACCAATGATCCTCCACTTCTCCAGGCTAAACAACTACCATTTCTTCAGCCACTACTCATAAGACTTGTGCTCCAGCCACCTCTTCAGTTTCACTCTCTTTCTCTGGATGCACTGCAGAGCCTAGATATCTTTCTTGTACTTAAGGGCCCAAAACTGAACACAGTACTCAAGCCTCCCCATTGCTGAGTACAGCAATCACTTCCTTGTTCCTTTCGACAATACTATTTTGATACAAGTCAGGATGCTACTGACCTTCTTGGCTCATGTTCAGCTGAGCATCGACCAAAACCACCAGGTCTGTTTCTTCCATTCACTCTGCCCCGAGTCTCTAGCATTTCATGGGGTTGTTGTGGCCAAAGTGCAGGACCTGGCACTTGCTCCCGTTGAACTCCACCCTATTCACCTCAGCCCAGTTATCCAACCTGTCAAAAGTCCTCTGTAGGTCCTTCCTACCCTCAAGCAGATCAACACTTCTTCCCAACTTGCTGTCATATGCAAACTGATGAAAGTGCGCTCAATCCTCTCATCCAGGTCATCAGTAAAGATACTGAACAGGACAGGCCCCAGTACTGAATCCTGGGGAACACCACTCATGAGTGGTTGCCAGCTGGATTTAATTCCATTCACCACCATCCTCTGGTCCCAGCCATTAAGCTAGTTATTTACCCAGAAAAGAGTGTACCCGTCCAAGGCTGCCAGCCTCTCCGGGAGATGATCTGCTACATAACCCTTCCTGGAACTGAGATCAGGCTGACGGGTCTGTAGTTCATCAGATCCTCCTTACAATCTTTCTTGTAGATTTCAGTAACATTGGCAAGCAGTAGGAAATTTTTAATTCATTTCTTAAGCAATAATCATTTGTTCATCTTTACTAGAAATAGAATTAGTTATATAATACCTAATATTTTTACCCTAATCAAAGCCTTTACTTAAAGATAGATGCTTATGCTAGGAAACTGTGGTCTAACTAGAGACAAAAAGCTGTAAGGCAGGCAGGCATGATTTTACTCTTCAATTTATGTACAGAAAACTGGAGGACAGCAAGGTTAGTAGCTGTACATTGCTCCTACAATAAATTTCTGGCAGATCTCTGTATTGGTTCTGCAATCTCTCTGCCATAAACATTAAAAAAAATTTCCACCTGTATTTGTATATCCTTTAGGCTAACAATGTCCAAGTCACCCAAAATTTCTTGCAAGGCCATGCCACGAAGATACATAGAATAATTCTATTTTGTCTTTTTTCGCTAAGTCATCTCTGTTTACTCTTACTATTTTACTTCATAAAGTGTAAGTGTCTGTACTGCAATTTCCTGCTAAATTTTTGGCAGTCAAATATTTTCTGATTTTGTAGCTCATATTTCCATTATTTTTTCATAATTTAGCAAGTTAAGCTTTGTATATGAGCTTCAAATAATAAATAATACACAGTGGAAGCAAGAAAAGCAAGGAAAAACTACTTACCACATTACTGACATTGAATGCATGTAATTTTTTTCCTAAATTTTAGATACATCTCACTGGCAACACATGTTGAGAATAAGTACTGTTGATCTCCCTCGGGGATAATATTCGCTTTGTCATGCACAGAGTCCAGTTTACCAAATAGCTTGAAATTGACCAATTTGTAATACTATAGCAGTGCTGAGATTTCTGACCTACATTTAAGAAGCCTGATTGTATCAGATTAGATTCCTCGTATAGCTGTATTCTCTTTCTATATTCCTATGTCTATCAGTGATGTATATGTCAACAATTTTATGTAGGTCATTCTTGCCTCAAGCTTGTCTCATTTTCAGTGCTTCTCTTTATGTTTAAGTATTGTGGATATGACATAATTGACAACATATTTGAATTTCCTAATAAGCAAATTAGTGTAGAAGTCCAAATTTAAAAATGTTTCATCATGTGTTATGGTTTGCTGTTTTCTGGCCAGTGCAGAAATACTGTGAAAAAAAATGCATATTTTACTACAAACTAAGTAAATTTTCCTTCCAGCTGTTTCATGTTAGTAAAGTAACATTAATAATTTTATTCTTTAAAAAAAGTTGATTGTTTTCCAAAGTCACTGTATTTCTTCTGTCTATCTTCACAGAAGAGGACTAGAATGAATCCCTGAAAGTTCAGCATTTTGACTGACAAGGATTCCACTAAGTCTACTGATACAGTTCTGAAATGCATGAGGTTTCCTTTACATCTGTTTCTGTTTGATGTTTGAGTTCACCCAGAATTTTGGAAAAAGTATAAGGAAATATAATTATTTGAGAGTCTCTCTTATCTACTCCCAGATGTGATTAATCATTCAAGTTTTTTAATAGTTTTGGGAGTTCAGTGTGAGCTTGGATCTTTGTCAGCCTTTTGAAAACCCAGTTGAGGTTTTCAAAACAGCCAAAAATATTTTGCATGCTTACATTTATAGGGATAGATACATTGAAACATGTTAAAGGAACATGATTTTCTGAACTTCATGTTGGTACAAAACTGCTACTATGAAACGAGATTGCAACTTCTATTATCATATTAGAAAAATAATCAAAATGAATGCGTAATTAGATAACCTAGAAACAACCTGCATAACAGAAAGAGGTAATGCAAGAAACAAGTCAATTATAACTTATTAAGACTGTCACAAGTTTAGATTTAGACATGGTAGCTCAGAAAACTAATATAAACAGAAAGATGCAAACTCATTCATTACTTTAAAAAGCTGCAAAAAAAAAAAAAAAAAAAAAAAAAGAGAGAGAATATTCCTAAGGAAAGGAAGACATTTAGGAAGAGATTGTAGAGGACATAGAGGACATTAGACTTTAAGATTTCCAGAAATTATAGAAATAGATTTAAATATTACAGCAGAGGGAACGTCTCAGAACAAATTTTTTCTTCTGCAATTTTATTTCCTTACAGAATCTTTTTTGATGAATAAAAAAAGAAATACATGAAGTAAAAAAAGCATTTCCCTCTATTACTGTCCTTAACGTGTTTACAGTTGTCACGCTCAGGAGAGTCCGTCAGCATGCAGGAATTCTGTGGCGAGGAATCTGATGGCAGAAAACCTCTTCCTCATGGTTTTCGATTCCTCCTTTTATCCTACTTCTTCTCCTGCCTATGTGACATCCCTGGGCGTTTTAGCAGGAGTCCTGCGAGTACTTCCCGAGATGGCCATCTTCCTCGAGATAAGCCCACACAAAAGACCACTTCGCAGCTATTAAGCTGCAGCTTATCTCTCTCTCGTTGCCCCCGGCCCAGCCCATCTGTCACCCTCGGACAAAAGATTTCGCAATCCTTGCCCAAGACTTGTCCATCAAACTTCTCCAGACAAAAGATCTCAGCCCCTGACCAGGACTTGCTTGAACTTGTTCATCTGTGTCCTTCAGACAAAGGATTTCACAACCCTTGCCCAGCGCTTGCCTGAACTTGTTGTCTGTGTCCTCAGCAAGCTTTGAGACAATGATGATGCAAAATAATAATCTCTTAAAACAGTGTACTTTATTACCTTCATTATGATAAACATACAGCATCCGTCACATATAAAATTGTAAGAATTGGCAGAATACCAAGTAAAAGGGAAAATTGGAGAGTGGCTAAATGAGGCAATATCCTTTCCACAGAATGAGAACTCTTGAACCCATCAATTTTTCTCAAGTTCAGATCTTTCAGTTATGTATAAAGAACACTGTATGCTAGTTTGTTAGGACCTATTAAACTAATACAAGGCTGAAAGTTACAGTTTCCTGGATTGCATGATTACTGGTAATGAGACTTGCTGACACCACTATGAGCCAAAGTCAAAACTGCAGTCCATGGAATAGTGACACGTGAATTCCTCATCAAAGAAATAGTTTAATATGTACCCTTCAGTATGTAAAGTGATGTCCACTGTCTTTTGGGATAGAAAAGGAGTAATCCTTCTGGATTTCCTGGAATAAACAGAGTTGATAATTTTATCAGCTCTGACCGCTACATTGTGATGCTGATTGAGCTGAAGGCTCAAACTTTGAGAGTCAGGGCAGAGAAGAAGACATTTATCTTGTAACATGATAACACAAGGCCCCACACCATTTTGAAGATTGTGGAGATATGCTGCTAATCTTGACTGGACTCTCCACCCAAAATATAGTCCATATTTGGTGCTTTCTGACTGCTATCTGTTTGGGCTGATAGAAGGTGGACTGCGTGGACCTTTTTTCCTTGCAGCTACACTGTCATAGCAGCTATGAAACATTGGGTCACCTCTGCTGGTGCAGATTTTTATGACTGTGGCATGCAGGCTCTCATTCATCTTTGATAAAAAGCATAGCTAATGGTGGTGACTATGCTGAAAAATAGTGTTTTGCAGATGAGAATTTACCAAATAGTGCTACTGTGCTTTTTGTATCAGTTGTATTTTCAGGGAAATAAATAGGAGGCATTACTTTCAGAGTGACCTGAACAATGGCAGCAAATTTTAGCCAACCTTGTTTTAGAAAGTAAACAGGACACCTGTTGTTAATTCCAAAGACAATCCATGTGTGTCAGTTTTTCTCACAGCGGTTGAAATAGATCTAAAGTAGAACTGTCCATGCATGTTAACAGTGGAAAAAGTTCTTTCAGGTTCTTATATATGCAAAGAAAAATTAGCGACTTCCACAGTATTACATAAAATATGTATACTAGTAATATAAGAAAGAAAAATTCCATACAGATAACAGTGAAAAAATGTAGGCTCAGCATCAGCTATTTAATGAGCAATACTGAAAATACAGGGGGATATTCAATTCTTTAATAAACATTTATTCATAGAAAAATGTTCCGTGATACAAAAATTAACTTTAGAAACAAGCTGCCACCAGTTATGTCTACCAAACAATTTTCAACAGAGGCTCTTATTTCTAGTTTTGAATGAGGAATGCTTACACCAAGTAGAATCACTAATGTAAATATTAATTTACTGCAGCAGAGAACATGGCTTATAGTTCCCTTTGGAATAACTATTTTTAGGACTACAGAATGATTTCAGTAAGACATTTTCAGGACATGTAACCTTTGTGATGGCAACCATTCCCAAGCTGTGAAAATTAAATCAGAAAGATAATTTAGAAAAAGAAGAAAAGAAAACAAACAAACAAAACAAAGCATTACTTGGCAACATTGTAATCTGCATTATTGAAATATCACACGTAATCTCTATGAAATAGATATGCATTAGCAACATGCATTCATGAGCTATTTGTAATCTCTACATCATGTTAATAAAGCAACCATACTGCTGCAGAAAGCTTTTTTTTTTTGCTTGCTTTTTGCAGTGTAAATATAAAACTGCATCTCAGTTGACTTTCTTCCAATTCGATGTTTGTTTGATTTATTCTGTCACTGTTCAAGAATTGCTCTGATTCAGTATATGATCCAGTTGTTTCTAATGGAGCATGTCTAAGGGCAAGATATAAATAAAAGTAGCAGAATCAACTCTCAAAAATCACTTTTCTTCATCAAAAGTGTTCATATTTAATAGAGCTAGCATTCACTGTACATGGTATCAAAAGTGTAGTTCCTTAAGTTTCGTGAAAGAAAGCCCGTTCATTTAAGACTGTTCTGCAGTGGGTCACAACTAGAACATTTCCATGTGTAATTTCAGATGAAAAATGTCTCTGGAGGATTAGGACCTCATTACATAAGTTTCATGGTAGAAAGGAAAGGAGGCACTTTATCTTAGTTTCATATCAGCAAGAGATTACTCCCTCCCCAAATACTAAACTGTCAGTAAAATATATTAACATCAGATATTTTTAGGTCTGCTTTTTCTGCTTTTACACTTCTATACTGCAGTTACATCTACAGTTTTATAATCAGACATTCACACTTCTATGTTTTTTAGAATAAAACATTCTGCTTTCATATAGAGCTTCTCCTTTGCTAAATGTCAAATGAAGATGATGATCATGAGAAACAAAAATTTCAGTACTATCTACAGATGAAATTTTTAGTGTCCACAGCTCCTGGAAAGTCTTGGATATAGTGTATCAGATTAACATGCTGTGAGTAAGTGATTTCAAATGCCAATATATTGAGAAAATCTCCCAAAATGGCATTATTCAGAGCTTTTGTTGGGAAGTAGGTAAGAGAATACCCATAGCGTAAAAAAAATCCATTTTATCCACTTGCATCATTCAACAACTCAAACACCTTCATTTACAGAGTTTGTGTGAAGTATAAAAGAGATATTGCCTAACTGCAGATTACAAAATGAATATAACAGAGAAAAATTTTTTCTTCTCCATGAAAAATCCATTTATTTATTTGTTTGTTTGTTTGTTTGTTTATTAATCTCAACAGCATCTAGAAGTCCCTGAGATAAGAATGAAGGTCTTGTATTTCTGTGTTAGCCCTAGATTTTTCATCCCTATTAGCTTCTAGTTTATTTAATATCTGGCTTGGTGATTTGCCTAGACTATGAAAAATACATCCCAATTCAGTAATATCACCAACTGATAAAAACACAGGGGTACCTTTTACATTTCACTACTCTGAGCTCTGCTTTATAATCACCTTCCTATAGTAGAAGAACGGAGTCCACAGAAATTCTTTTGTGGCCAATGTCAATTTTTGTAAATGGACATTGCAGTTTTGAAATGTACTATGACCACATACTTCTGTGCATCTGTATGTAGGCTACAGAGGTTTCATCCTGTATGATGGAAAAGAAATCAGTACTGATAATTTGGACCATGAAAATACATTTGAATTTTCTTTTTGTCCTCTCAATACTCCATTACACAACCCATTCCTACAGTTGTGTATTTCCTTTACATAGTGATACAGACTTTTTCACAAATGCAATTAGCCACGCTAATGCATTTTTTATAACCATAAACTTCTCCAACCCACAGTTGATTGTCTTCAGCCTTCTGCCTGCATTATATCTGGCTTAAGTAATAGACATCATCATTTGCCAAATCGAAGTACTCATTTTTTAGTTATATGTAGCTTTATTCCTCTTTTTTTTTGTTTAAAGTCATTTGAATTTCTTTAAAATAATTTCAGACACAAATATGAATTTAGATATTACTTAGATAGTTGCTGTTACATTCCTGATAAATTATTGTCCTGGTTTCAGCTGGGACAGGGTTGATTTTTTCTTCATAGTGTCTGTTATGATACTGTTTTGGCTTTTGGAGAAAAATAATGCCAATAACACACTATTGTTTCAGTTACTGTTCAGCAATGCTGTACAGAGCCAAGGACATTTGCTTCAGCTTCTCATACTGTCCTGCCAGCAACAGGGGCTGAGGGTGTACAAGAAGCTGGGAGAGGACAGAACCAGGATGGCAGACCTAAGCTGGAAAAAGGGATATTCTGTACCATGTGGCATCATGCGGAAAAGCCATAAAACTGTGGGGAGTTGGCCAGCGGGCAACTGCTGCTCAGAAATTGGCTGGACATTGGCCAGCAGGTGGTGAGCAATTGTGTTGCACATCACTTATTTTGTAAATAGATGTACGTATTATTATTACCTTTTCTATTACTCTTTCTCCTGCTTTCCTGTCTTAGTTTTCATCTCAACTCACGAATTCTATCTTTTGATATTTTTTCCAATCCTCCATCCTACTGGGGAGGGAGTAGTGAGTGAATGTCTGCGTGGTACTTAGTTGCCTGCTGAGCTATATGTCAAGAAATATCCTGATTTCTGTGGTGGAATTGTCTGCACTAATTTTGTGAAGAATTACTACATGTGTAGAACAGAGAAACTACTGAAAGTTGGATCAACATGTTAAAAATAAATGAAAAATAAAAGCATCATTTTGATAGTTAAAATGATGTTAACATTTGCTGTCTAAATGATTCAATTAAAGCTCATTACTAATGCTAATGCACTTCAAACTGATATCTGCAGTATTTCTAGTATCTATTTCTTTCTCTGCTCCTCACTTCTCCTCCAGTATGTAAGTGGGTTCAAAGATCAACCACTGCCCATCAAGGGTCCAAGGCAAGCAGTCAGTGTCCTGAGTTCCTCAGAGTCTTTTGACAGGGTTCTTTTGGTTGTAGATCTACTCGAGGCTGTTTATTTATTTATTTATGATTCTGTTTAACTGTTCTTTTCTTGTTGATCCTGAAGTTTAGGTAGAAAGTGATGATTTAGTATTGTTAAAATATTATTGTACTGGGAGTAGTTCTTATACAGTAAAATCAGATGATTTCACAAAGGTACTTTTAGGCGTAGTTCATCTAAGCACTGGACAGCTTACCACATTACTTAAAACAAACTGTAATAAGCTCAAGAGCATTAAGTACAAAACTGGTAAAAGTCTAACAATACCTAAAGACTTGCATCAGTAGGTTAATGGAAAATCTCTGCTGTGTGACTAAAAATACTGGCCTGTAATATCAAGGATAAATCAATGATGAGTCAGAGGCAAGGAGAGAAAAAGAGGGTAGAATGAAACTCTTAAGGATTTTAGGATATTACTGACTTCTGAATAAGAGCATAACTTAATATTTATGTCAGAACTGTGCAAATATATTATTCTCTTTGCTATAAAGACACCTATATTCATTCTGGTGAAATGCAAAACAACATATGGGCAGCAGTATTTAAAGATATAAATTACACTGTTCATCAAGTAGGGAAAAGATAACTTTTACCATGGGTGTGCAATATGTGCAATGTAAATGTGCATTACATTGTGTTTTCCACTGAAAGAGGAAATGGTTCAGACAAATTTTTGAAGTGCATCCCCTCTAGAATATCCTTGATATTTCAGTGGGTTTCAAGGTCACTGACTGTGCTTAAATGACTCTCTAAATCTAGTCATCCTAAGGATGAAGCTCTAGTTGCCTAGTCTAGTTACAAAAGACTAAGATATTAGTATTAAATTCAAAGATTACTGACACTGGGTTTCACTGGATGCATTATGTTAGAAAAGAAAGACAGTTCCACAAGTCTGGTAAATTGGATCCAGCTTACTGACTCTTCTTTATTGGCAGAAATATGTAGGTTGCTCCCAAAGTAATGCCTTCTATTTATTTGTATGGAAACTACAATAGACACAAATAACACAGTAATACTACCTGATAGAGCAAAATCTCAGCTATAAACAACATTTTTCAACAAAAGAACCACTATTATCTATGCATTTTTGCCAGCAATGAACAGGAGTCTGCATACCATGCCTGTAAAAATCTGCGTGGGCAACCAGAACGTGGCTTGTCTTTCACATAACTGTTGCCACTGCTGAACAGTCTACTACCACCTCACTGTGCTCACATCCACGTTTCGGTCTTCATAAATGTTTGGCAAGTGTTCAATGAATGTCAATGAATGCAATTCTTTCCACACACAGGAATTCAGTTCCATACCTTTGCTTCAGAGACACTTCAGTATCAGACATTATTTTGTCAATGGCTCCTTGCTGCCATCTGTCACATGGCAACAAAATGTAATGGAATATTGGTGAGAAAGGTTCAACCTCTACTGTCATACCACCACCATATTATGCTGTGGACCAACATAATAAAGTAGGAGGCATCAATTTTGGAGTAACCCTCTTATATTTCGTATTCCCACTTAGTAAGTTTGAAGATGCTTTGTTTCTTTCCTGACAAGAAAAATACAGGAAACAGGAAAACATTTTTGTTGTTTTAATTCTTCAATTTTATCATTCAAAAATACTACCTTTTATTATTATTATTATTATTATTTGTAAATATCACAGAGAGATTTGTGCTCTGTTGGAAACTTTCATAATGATTTTCCATCTCTGAAAAATTGTCTTGAGCTGACTTATAAAGCTTGGGAAAAGAAAGATAATAGCAATCATTTTAAACTGTATCGGCACAAACATGGGGCTAGCATGATAGATGTATCTGTTTTCAATTTCCTGTGATAGTGGCTTAGGAAAACTTTTAACTATTTCTTCAATTGCCAAAAGATTAGGGAAGACTTCATTAAGTACTGGATTTCAGTTCCTCCAGGTATAGAAGGTGTCATCAACTCGGCAGTATTTGTGCTGATTCAGCTAAATGTGCATAGCTAAAAGCAATCATTTTCTTTTAAAAGTGTGCTTGGAAGCAACTCTGTTTCAGAAATAGTAGCAAAGTCAGCTGAAAGACTGCAGTCAAATTTAAAATGAAATTAAAAGATCAGTTTATTGTAGATTGTTATTTACTGAGGAAAAGCGAATACTATCCTTTTTCAGGATAATACTAATATAGTGTATTTGTTACTGTACTGTACTGTAGTCCTGTAGAGTAGTTTTATATTATGTTCTTTCACTTTTCCTGTGAACATTTTTAACAGGTTTGTTTGTTGTTGTTTTTTTTTTTAACTTAAGATCTTTACCTTAGACTCTTTTCTTTTCCTAGAGGGTCTGATCATTTTCCCAACTCATTATTTCCATCAATGAAAAAAGTTATGCTTTTAGGACACTAAAAGAAAAGATTTCAGTGCACTTGCCACTCAAGAACTTTATAAATATACATACGTCTTTATAAAGTGAATATATACCAAATTGGGTGAATGTTTAACATAAAACAATACTCTGGAATGAAGGAAGAGAAAACCTGCATATTTTCTATTTTTTTTTCCCCTTGGTTCTTTTAACAATGACTCTATCTACTTTCTTTATTACTTTGAGTGAGACAAAATTCCCTGTCCAGTGTCTTTTTGCTAACAAGCTGTTCAAGGATACAGAGTTCTGATTCCTATGTGTACTATTTAAGACAATGTACTTGTAAAAACTGGAAATACCTGTGTGTGTCCTCCCTTCATAAACCAAATGCTAGGCAGATAGCTCTTAAGAGGGCGCACAATGTATGTTTTTCAGATCCTCAAAGAACACATCTAGGTAAGTGAAGAACAACAGATGTCACCTACCTGGAGTTGTGAAAACTTTCCGATACTGTCCCACACAGCATTTTTGTCTCTAAAAGAGAGAGACAAAAGATTGACTTATGGACCATTTTTTAAATAAGGAAATGGCTGGATGGTAGAAGTCAAATTGTTGAGGTTGATGGCTCAGTGTCCAGGTGGAGATCAGTGATGACGGTGTCCCTCAGAGGTCTGCATTGAGGTGAGTGTCATTTAACAACTTTCTGAATGGCACAGGCAGTCGGACTTTGTGCACTCTCAGCATGTTTGTATATGGCACCAAGCTGTGTGCTGTAGTTGACACAGCAGAGAGAAGGGATGCCATACACAGGGATCTTGACAGGCTTTAGAGGTGGTCCCTTGCAAGTCTTGTGGAGTTCTACAAGGCCAAATGCAAGTTCCTGCTCATCATTCTGGGCAATGCCAAATATGAATATAAGCTGTACAATGAGTTAGTTGAGAGCAGTCCTGCACAGAAGGACATGGAGGTATTGGCAGACGAAACATTTGATATGGACCAGAAATGTGTACTTGCATCCCAGAAAGCCAACCATATCCTGGGCTTCATCAAAAGAAGTGTGGGCAGCCAGGCAAGGGAGATAGGTGATCCTGCCCCTCAACTATGAACTGGTGAGACTTCACCTGGAGTACTGCATCCAGATGTGGAATCCTCAGTAGAGGAGAGATGTGGACCAGTTAGAGTGTGTCCAGAGGGGGGCCACAAAAATGATCCAAGGAATGGGGCACCTCTCCTACGAGGACAGGCTGAATGAGTTGAGACTGTTCAGCATGGAGAAGGCTCCAGAGAAACCTGAGAGCAGTTTTTCAGTATCTGAAGGAGGCCTATAAGAAAGAAGGGGACAGACTCTTTAGCAGGAGCTGTTGTGATAGGACAAGGGAAATTGGTTTTGAATAAAAAGAGGGGAGATTTAGATCAGATGTAAGAAAAAAGTTTGTTCTTATAAGAGTTGTGAAGCACTGGAACATGGTGTCTAGAGAGGTTGGCACATGCCCCATCCCTGAAGACATTCAAGGCCAGGATGGACAGGGCTCTGAGCAATCCGATCTAGCTGTAGGTGTCTCTGTTCATTGCAGGAGAGTGATGACTTTTAAAAATCCCTTCCAATTCAGGCAATTCTATGATTCTATAATATAAATCTCCATCTATGATATCATAGATAGAAAGTGATCTCTTAGTTTGATGTACAATCTGTCTCCTGAGAGTGATCTTTACAAAAGTAGCAATCTAATGCCAGTATATTTTATGTATCCCAGTCATATCAGTTTCTGGTCAGATGTGTTCCCTTTCTTCAATATATAAGTTGGTCTATTTGAAATGCTTAAATTAATTTCAGAAGGGGAAACAGAAGCTGTTAGTATAATATGCAGTGAACTAGTGTACTGTCATGGTTTTATGATTTTTGTTATCCGTATTTCACATCATAACATCATGTGAAGCACTGGGAGTTAAAGAGTTCATGCTCTAGTTCTGTGGACTGCTGATTTTCTGGGTACCCGGTTCTCAGAAGAAAACTACATACCCCAGAGGACTTTGCGTTTCCATTTTCCATTTAGAGGGAAAGATAAAATTGCTCACAAGTCATGAGACTGTCCTCTTTTTGCTGCTTGTCTTGGCACTGCGTGCTTCCTAGCCATTTTGCCTTCAGAGTAAGGCTTTCAGTTTTGGGCACTCTCATTTTATTTGATTTATTAGCCTCAATTCCAATTTTATTGTATTATATTGTGTTATCTTATATTCCAATATCGTATTTGGTAAATTAACTTTTCTCCTCAGATCATGCCCATCTCCCATCTTCCTATGTTTCCCCATTTCCCCTTTTCCCTTTCCCAGAGTGTAGGTCCATTTGTCCCTTTGCCCCATTAGTCACAAAACCATGCCGAACTGGCCCATAAACTGTTGATACTCCCCCCACCTTTTTTGAGCTGGTGGCCTTGTGGGCCTACTGTCCCCGCCATGGATACAGATAGATCTAGAGATAACTGCATGACAGCACATTACAGATAGCCCCCAGTCTACCATCCTTTGCAATAAAACAGTAGAGCTAAATGAGAAGAAAAGTCTCGGTGCCAAAATATACAACATAATAAAATATTTTAATTGGAGATAATAAAAAATTCTAAAGAAAATAATCTTTTTTTTTTTTTTTTTTTTTTTTTTTTTAGGAGAAGCAGAAAATTAGATAAAAAAACAATAAACAAAACATGGTCATAATGTCTTCAAAATGTTTTACATACTTCAAAGTCAAAACTCTTTTAGTTTTCAAATGCATAAATTAAATTATTTATCAAAGGCTGAATTACAGCTCAGAGCTGAAGTCATAATAAGACCTTGAGAGTTAATAATCATTCATTATCTTTTAAATAAGCAGAACAGTTCTTTTTAAAAGAGTGTTATACGTTTTAAAGAACATAATGAACATTCTGTGTTGCATTTTGGCATACATACCATCGCAACAAAATTCCTTAAACATCTAGAGGTTTTTTTTGGTTCATACTTCTGTTTGATTTTGTTTTTCCTCATGGAAACAGAGGCTGAGTCTTCTTTTAAACAACATTCATGTAACTTTACTTTGAGTAATATTTATTTTAACTCTTTTTTAAATGAAACCCTGAAAGACAATCTTAGTTTCAGGAAGTGGAAGTGTTAAAGTAACTGATATCTGTACCGCATATGAGAGCAGTAAGATTTGTGCATAGGTGGAAATGTAATCTTTGAATTAGTTATCCCTGAGTGATGTAAAAATGTGCATCTTTTTCTCCAGTGTATGTACTATCTTTGACTCCAAGGAGTAAGCATCTCTCAGTGTCTTTTATCGTCCTGAAAATGTCCTTCATGGTTTTGAAAATAAAGAACCTCAACTGAAATGTCTATTTTATTTCAGCATCCTAAGATCAAACTTCCACTGACATAAGTAAAGTCAGGATTTTGCTGAAGGTCATTAAAGCTCAATACATTGTTTGATTCAGAAAAGCAAGACAGACCATGCCAGACATCATTGGATTAGATTTTTTTTACCCCAGTTATAGAAGGTATCACTATGTGATTTTCTGCAGCATATACGACTGCCAAAGTAAACTACCAAATCATTTTTGAAGCATTTAAGCTCTTTGCTAAGGTAATGATTTATACTACACCATAGAGAATAATACAAGGGTATTTGTTTCCTTCGATGCACTGTAATTGTAAGAGTATGTAGAAGGTCTGTTTCCTTAAGGATATCTGGTTGAGAACCTTTTCCTGAGCAACAAGGGATAAGGATAAAGCAGTGATGGGAACCAAGACAGGTCAGTCACATTAATCCATGAGGGCATATGAGAACATTGATTGCACCAGGGTTATGTCATTGAGGACTTCTAAGTTGAAAGACAGTGACCACATATAAACCTTGTCAGGATACAGACAGAATATGGGAACGTTGGTGCAAGCAAAGTTCTCTGAGTGAGGATCCCTGGATAAGGATGATAAAAAGGAAAACAAGTGGGAACCATAAGAAAAATACTGAGACACAGGCCTGACAAAGCAAAAATGGAAACAATGACTAATAAAACTTCCAGTGACATCACTTCCAGGAAGATCAATCTGGACTTTGCAGCTGATAAGACTGTGAACAAGGAGGGGGCAGGCTGAAGGGTTTTATAAACTGTGGAGCTCTGTGAACCCCATAGTGGGATGTGTAGGAGGAAATGGTAAGAGGAAGAGAGAGGATAGGTAGAAAATGGCAAAAATGAGACAGTCACATTTAAAACTTCTGGCCAAGCCCTGAGTCTCATCACCACGTCTGTCTTATCGTCTTATATTTTAGCCTCGTTTTAGCCTGGACAGAGATCCTGAGTCATAGGGTACTAAGTGTCCTGGGCATGAGCTGAAAGAGGCAGCTGCACTCATTTCTCCTTACCTCCCTTAACACTAATACCAGGGCTGCCATTGTATTTTTTGTTTCCTTGATAGAGGAACTCTGTGTGACAGAATAAAGTAAAGAAAGATGTACTGACTCTGTTTTAAATCAGTTTAAAGGAATGGAACTTGGAAGACTGCTTTATCTTGAACTGTCTTCCTTGATTCTTGACATAGTGATTGACATCACAGTCTACAAGAAGGGGATAATGGAGGAACACTCACCTAGTAATTTGCTAATACTGAAATATATAAACTGTAAATGAATACTGGGCAAATCCTAAGCCATTTATTCAGTTTCTCTTAGTCATCTCTGAGCCTACACAGCTGAGTGAGGTGAATTTCGATTACCTGACTGCAAACTGTAGCAGACAAGAGTACGACCCTATGGATCTTGTTTCTCCTAGGGAACAAGACCCCGACATGCTTTGGCAAACATCAAGGCTGGTGACAAGGCAGCTTGACAGCACAAATTGCCTCTTGATATCTGGTGAGTCATCTGAACCCATCAGAAGAATGTACTTCTCAAAATCTACACAAATGCTTTGTGGCTGATTATACTTGTTCACAGTAAAACAAGTGTAGGAGTGAACACCATCATTAAAACTAAGGAAAATACTTAGTCAACTTCAATTTTTCTTTTTTTGTTTAAATCATTAACAGATTATGGGCCATATTCTCAGTTCATTTAAACTTTGCACTTCAATGAAACATGATTTTATATCTATTAAAATCAGGTCCCAGAATGTATTTAAGTTATATCTGTTGTATCAAAGACTTGAAATAGAATTAATCATTTAGTTACTGTCATAAGTAGTAGGAAACTGGTCAGTATTAATATAGATATGAATGAAGGATATGAAAAAATGAGGACTTTGAATGACTTTTGAGATGAAGCTTGTATTTAAAAAAAAAAAACTAAGTTATCTAGAGGTGAGTAACATTCAACATAAAAACTCCTTGCACAGTAAAGTCTCCTTGAACTACTTAAATATTTATGGTATCAAATGTAATGGTTCAAATTATGTTCGTATTTAAAAGAAAAAAAAAACAACACGTGATTAATTCAGTTCCAGAAGACAGAAAGAAGTTAAATATATCTTTATAGCTTGTATACAGTTACCTGAATTATTTTGTTTTTTAGGAAAAAATGTGCCTTTGGAAAATGGAATTAAGCTTGATTTAGTGCAAAGGAGTTTTCTCGCTACGAATGAAAACGGAAAAACTTTAAGAAGTTTTGAAATAAGCTTTTTACAAAATTTTGATCCCCTCTTACGTATATCTTTGTCCTCATAAACTAAAAGGAACAAACTAGAATTAATATCTTTTTTCATTCACTTATTATTACTTTGAAAGTTTATATTTTTGATATATCAATACAATTACATATGAGTTCTTAAATATCTTATTAGTTGTTTTTATAAAGTTTTTGTTTTTTTTTCCCTACTGGCAAAATTTGTGCAGAAATGGAAAAGTCTATTTATTAACACTGCAAAATGTGTTTACAACTACTTATGTTCCTCTCTGAATATCTCTTTCTGGGTATAAATGGACATATTCTCAGTTTGACCTTTGCTCCTTTTCTAGAAAACCATCATCTTGATAGGTCTCAGGACCTGACCATAATTTTAACATCATCAGCATAGGAGGAAGAAATTACAATCAACATTTAATATTACTTATATTCGGATAACTGTTAAACACATATAGAGCTTCTGTTCTGACGGACAAAACTTTAACAACTCACTGTGTGATCTCTATGTATTAGACCAAGCACATCTAGATACCAGTGAATCAGACTATCCAAACATCATATGTGTCACGGAATTAACTAGATCAGTTTATGCTCGTGACAGGGGGCAGTAGGCCCCTGCCCTCCCCACCCCCCGCCTGGGCCCACGAAATGGGAAGGAAGGGGGAAAAGGAAAAAAAACAGCGGCAACAATCTATGGAGGTAAACTTATTTTACTAACTATGATATCGGAATACAAAATAATACAATATAATACAATCTAATTGAAATTGAGATTAATAAATCAAATAAGATATGAGAGAGAGTTCCCGAGACCGAGTCAAACCTGAAAAGCTTGGAACGGCTAGGAAAGCACCCTCCAGCACCCACTGCCAGGCAGTAAGAGACCGCCCCACCTGGAAGGGTCAGATCCCATGACTTCCGTAATGTATAGGGATAGGTACGTAGAATTAGAGCATTAACACTTTAATTCCAGTACATGATGTTTTGATGTGGAATATTGAAAATCAAATAAGCAAAAACCAAAACCATGACAATATGAAAGAAAAAAAAAAAAGAAGAAAACTTAAAGACAAAGGTGTTCTCATAGGTGAAAATATACATGCAAAAAGTGTTAGTGGATTTGTATTGACTATCCATTTTCAGTGGTTGCAAAGAATACGCCTACTTTGTTAAATCCTTTTTCCCTAATCTACAAGCAGCCCTTTGAGTAGCATGAAACATCTCTGACAGCAAGACTGCTACCGATGGAAAATACACCAGAGTCTGACACATGTATTTTGAGCTGTCTGTGAAGAACTGGCTCATCTGTGCAAAGTCAGTCACTGGGTCCTTGAACTGCCCCACCACCAGGATTTCCCAGGGCAGTGTGCATTGCTGTCAAACCTCAAACAGTGAGAGTCAGACTCAGAAATCTGGCTCTGTCTCAGACAGCACTGCAGCCAAACCTCTGACTCATATTTTTTTTTCAGCACTGTAGTCTTGCTCTACCTTCTCTCACCATCATTTTGTATGTGGTTGTCATATATGTGGTTGGCCTGACATGTGACAGACCAGTAATGACAGATCATGGAATGGGCAAAAAACATGGCTTGTAAAACTACAATTCACATTGTAAATTCAATAAAGTAAACTCAATTCACATTGCAGACTAATTTTGCCATACAGTCTTCCCATTTTCTCCTTGCATAGATTCTCAGTCACAAGAAAGAAAGATTTTAAGATATTCAACAAGTAGAAAATAGTTACGCAGAAGAGATGATCATAGAATCACAGAATACCCCAAGTAAGAAGACACCCACAAGGATCACTGAGTCCAGCTCCTAGCTCTACACAGGACCACACAAAAAATAGACTATGTGTCTGAGAGCACTGTCCAAAATCTCCCTGAACTCCAGCAGCAGCTCAGGGCCATACCCACTGCCCTGGGCAGCCTGTTCAATGCCCATCTCCCACTGGTGCAGAACCTGTCCCTCCCCCCATCCGCCCTTCCCCTGACACAGCCCCATGTTGTTTCCTTGGTCCCTGTTGCTGTCACAGAGAGCAAAGCTCAGCACTGCCCTTCTGCTTCCTGTGAGGAGGTACAGCTGCCATGAAGCTTCCCCTCAGCCTTCTCTTCTTTGGGCCAACATCAAGTCACCTTAGCTGTTCCTCATATATCTTCCTCTCTAGACCCTTCAGTATCTCTTTAGACCTCATCTTCACAGCTCCTCTCTAATAGTTTTATTGTTCTTCTCAAAAACTTGCACACAGTGCTTGAAGTGAGGCCACACAATGGAGACCAGTGCAAGACAACCCTTCCCCTTGCTGGCAGTGCTGGATGTGATGAACCCAGGGTATGGTTGCCCAGTTTGGCTGCTGGGGCACACTGCTGACTTACGTTCAACTTGCCATCAACTAGATCCCCCAGATCCCTTTACGTGGGACTGCATTGCCCTAACTCAGGTGCAGAATTCAGCAGTTGCTCTTGTAAAATTTCATGCAGTTGGCAATTGCTCAGCCCTCTAATTTATCTGACCAAAAATGGAGTGCTGAGGAACCCCACTAATGACTAGCCACCAGCCTGATATAATCTCATTTGCTATACCCCTTGGGCCTAACCCGTCAGACTATTCTTCACCCATCGTATCATGCATTTGTCTAGCTCTATACTTGACATTTTGTCCAGGAAGACACAGTAAAGAACAGTATCAAAATCTTTGCTGAAGTCGAAAATGATTACATTAATTGGTTTATCTTGGTCAACTAAATACAAATTCTCTCTAGGCATTTTTTTCCACATTTTATAAACAGCTAGTAAAATGAAAGCTGAGTCTACAAACATCCTACATTTGTGTCAATGGTTTACGGGCTGTTCGGCCCGGTTCCATGACTAGGAGGGATTTCACAAAATCTGCAACTCTGGAAAAAGGGAACAGGGGACCCCAAAGTAATTAAGAACAGCAGCAATGATCTGAGGAGAAACAAACTAATTTACTAAATATAGTATCGGAATGCAAGATAACACACTATAATACAATATAATTAAAATTGAAGCTGATAAATCAAATATAATGAGAGAGAGAATGTCTGAAAGGTGGATAGGCCTCACCATAACACTAAGGTGAGATGTGCAGTCCAGTTGAGTAGCAGGGAGACCGGAGGAGAGCCGACGAAGAAGAGCAGGCGAAGAAGAACGCATCAGGTGACCTTGCCAGGAGTTGTATCTCCTCTCTGTGACTGCAAAGACCCCTGGGGAATGTACTTCTCTTCTGGGCAGGTACCCAGAACTTGAGCATTAACAGTCAAACTCCCAGTGCCCCACATGATGTTATGATGTGGAATACCAAAAACCAAAAATCACAAAACTATGACAATATGTCTAGCACTGCTGCCCCTATGTATGTTGCACTGCTGAGCCACAACCTGAACATTCTGTTCAGTTTGGAGTACCTCATTGGAAGAGCAATATTCAATTGCTCAAAAGTGTGCAGAGAAGACCTTTTAAGCTAATGAAGGGATTGGAACACAAGACTTGGTTGACAAGGAAGGAGCACAGCTTTTTCAGGATGGGAAAAAAGATGCTGAAAGGAGGCCTCATTACTCTACAGCTCTACAGAAGGTTGAGAGAGGATGATGCTGATCACTTCTCAGCTGACAGGTGACAGGACATGAGAAAATAGAATTAGGTTGCAGTAGTGGAGGTTTAGATTGGACATTAGGAAGAATTTCATCACAGAAAAGAATTGTTCATGTATTTGACCAAGCTGCCCAGAATAGCAGAGACCCCATCCCTGGAGTTAAGAGATATCTGGACATTGCATTAGGGGACATGATTAGCAGAGAAGATGGCAGGTCACATTAAAGGTTGGACCTGATCTTGAAGGTCTTTTCCAACCTAGATGATTCTGTGATTGTCTATGATGGAAAAGAATAGTCTGTAAAGGTATCTGTGGGCCTGAGCCAGTTTCTAATCAAAATCATTTATGTAACAGAATACTAAAATGTCAGTGCCATTCTCTGATCAATATTAACAGAACTTTGGGGAATTTGAATATCCTGTGTTTGTGTTAATCATTAAAGAGCAGAAATACACAATATTGTATATGAAAATGATACCAAATATAACATTTTAGACCTCAGGTATTACTTCAGTCTGGAGATTTTATTCTTTAAAGTGTCACTGCTCTCTATTTAGTTTGTAGATATCACCCTTAGATAAAGAAAAAATATGCAGTAAACTTTCCATTACATTTGCAGGCTTTAGAAGACTTTTTGAGGACCATAAAAGGTGTTTCCACTTCTCTAGCTGTCAACATTGTGCAGCAGGGCTGTTCCGAGAACTGAAGAATTGAGATATAAAAACTGGAAATACTCAATAATCTCCGTTATTATATATATTGTTTTTTATCTGTGGTCATACCTGCTGTCTGATCTTTTTAATTCTTTTCATTAAGTAGCACATATCTCGCCGCCTCTTTGAGTTAAAAATTTCTTTGAAATTTTTAAATGGCCCACTTGTGTTGAATGGGGAGCAGAAAATTTTTTGTTGTTTGCTAATCCAGTTTATTAGTGATAGCAAAAGAGGCTGTCCATTTTAGTTTCATATGTTGATCATGCCTTCTGTTTTTAGTACTTGTTCTGATATGAAATAGAGGGGTTAAGGCTAAGTGTTGTTATTAATGAGCATAAAAGCTTACACACATAGAGATAAATGAGATATTCATACTTCCTCAGAAACATTATTATTGAATCAGCTGCCCTAAAAAATGTAAGTACAATGGATCTGAGCCACATAACAAGAAATTTAGTTAAAAAAGACACAAAAAACAAAAACAACCACACAAATGAATCTCATACACAAACCAAACACGAAAACCACCATCAACGACAAAATAATATCACAAACAAAACCCAGAGTACTCCAAAGAATTAGAGAGCTGGATGAAAAAGACGTACCGGTGTGAATAAAACAGATTATTTATATATTATGTGGGATGCCATATGAAGTTTGGTGAAGACTTTTGCCATGTTACGATATTACTTCAGGCACAGAGGTGAAGCTATCAGGTCATTAGTTGCGTGGGTCATCCTTTCCATCCTTGTTTAAAAATGGGTGCAATATTGTTTTTTTTTTCCAGTCACCAGGAACTTCACCTGACTGCCAAGACTTTTCAAATATCATGGAGAGTGTCTCAGTGACTACATCAGTCGATTTCCTCAGGACTCTGGGATGAAGCTCATCATGATCCATAGACTCATGGATGTTCAAATTCTTCAGGTGACCATGAACTTAATCTTCACTTACAGCAAGAACATTGTTCCCCCAGCTCCTACTTTCTGGCCCATCTGCTTAAGTGCTGTGTGAAGAGCAGTTGCTAGTGAAGACTGAAGCAAAAACATCATTGAGTACGTCAGCCTTTGTCCATTGTCATCATCCTGTCTGTATTGCTCACTTAGAGGAGTACTCCTCCTTAGACTTTCCTTTATAGGTACATAAAACTTCCAGGTTTACTTACCTGCAGAAGCCTCCTCCACCTGTACCCATGCCTTGAGCAGAGATGCTAGTAGATCAGGTTGCCTGATAATGTTCTGAATATTGTAAATAAAGAGAATGCTATAAAATAAGCTTTTTTTTTCTTTTTTTTTCTTCTTCTTTTTTTTTTTTTTTTTTTTTTCCTTTTCAGAAATATTGAAGGACTTCCAGTAATTCTTTTTCACAAGTGAACATTAAGAAGTTGTTAACAGTCTGTGCTGATACAGAAAACAGAAGCCTAATATGAGAGCTTTCTTCCTCATATCGCTTCTAGTAAGGATTAGAATCTGTACATCTAAAGATTTTGTCTGGCAGAAAGCTATGAAGATTTATGCATTTATTAACCACTGTCATGAATTGCTAAATTTGCATTGAATTCTATAGCCATTACAATTTCTAAAAGCAATCATTTGATTTTATGGGAAATGTGGAGCTGAAAGAATATTCCAATATAATCTGTATCAAAACAAATTTAAACATTCATATACTTGTCTGAAAGTAAAACTAGAAACAACATCTGCTCTTGAGTTCAAAATTTTACAAGAATTGTTTACAAACTATTGTTATTATGAAATCTGTGAATATATACTACTAATCATGTAGCTCCATTTTTTTAATGGCCAGGAATTAACCCCCGATTTCTTCACGTACATAAGATAAAATTGAATTTGCCCTGAAAACATAAACATTATGGAGACATGAAACATAGCAGATGTGTCAATTTCATACGTCATAGAGTGGATATAAACCTAGTAATCATCCACAGTAGTGTGTGTTTAGGAAATATTTCATTGAAATATTAGAGCATACAGAACATAATTTACCTCTTTGCAGAGATTACTGAAAAATAATTTTTTAAAGATTTAGAAATTCATTTGAGACAGACACTATATCTGTACTGTGTTATACTAAGGCTAGTCGCTACTGAAAGAGATGACAGGCATAAAAACAATGAAGAATATTTGGGAAGGATGTTGAAAGTAAACAAGAACACAAAAATAAACAACAACAACAAAAAACCCTTTTCTTTTTTTTTTTTTTTTGATACTTTTTTTTACAAGGTGAAAAATTTTAAATGGTAATGCTACAGTAATGGAAGTTGTGAGCCTTTGTGCAAACCATAGGAAATCTGAGATTAAAGCAAGTGATTATGATGAAATGATGACTATTCTGAAAGTACTATAAATGCACGAATACTGGCTATTTAGCAAGTTATTTTTTTATGCATTGTGATTTAAGACTATGTTGGAATTTTCATACAGAGGCAGATTGGTTTTATTTCTGTTTTCCTGTTGTCATAGAATTTGTAGCAAATGTAGCCAGTTCAGTCACATAGACTAAATTTCTGGTGAGCTTACAGAGCAGGATAGGAGATAAAAACTGTTGTGGTTGTCTTTAGAGTCACTTGTGAACAAAAAAATCCAGTATGCTTTTTTGAAGCTTTGTCAACCAAACTTCAGTACTGTAAATTAACAGTCATTAAAACATGAATTCAAGAATTCAAGGTAATAAAATAAAAATTAAATTAAATCAAAGTCTTTGTAGGTTTGGGTTTTTTTCCAAATTTGTCAAAGTAGTAAATGTTTTTCTGACCAATTTAGTAGCATTTTCTGTAGATATTATTTCTAAATTCTTCAGGTAATGAGATGAAATATATTTCATGGTCACAGAGAAAAATGTTCAGAAATAGAGTGAGAAAAAATAAAAGGAGAATTTTTTGTCAATTCACTGTAGAATTATTTTTACTAAGATTTAATTATATAATTCAAAAGAAATCTGGTAGTACAAGAATCATCTTTTATGGCTACTTTAAAATATATATCTTTGCTTTCAAGAAGTTTAACAAAATTACTTTTCTTCTTAATAACTTTGCTATAGACATTTAATGAAGTATTCAGATACATTTTTTGTTATAGAAACTGTTCTACAAAGCTTCTCTTGGGGAACATAATCAGGCAAATACAATTTAGGTGCCATTTCTGTTTATTAAGCATAATGAAAAAGAAACAGGCTATCTCAGCAGTCAATTGCCCTTCTTCAGCACTTACACCGTAATTCTTACAGTAATTGGCTCTCATAACATACAACCAGAGGTAAGAATTTATTGGAGATTTTCAAATTTATTTTTTTCTGTTACATACATTTTGTACTTGCACAAGTATCTAAGTGAAAAAAAGTGTTTATTTCCTTTATGTCAGTCTTTATGTCTCTCTAAACACACACACACATATACATGTGTATGAATATGTATATACAGATACATATTTATGCAATAGATATCCATCTAATATAACATTTAAGACTTTATTTCATGTATCACAATGCCATATTCAAAGAAAATGTGTATATGGGTTCACTGCTCCCGTGTAAATAAAATTGATATAGTATATTAAACAAAAAATATATATTTATACTATGATGCTTATGATCTGTAATCCACTGGCGTTGCAGAGAGGAGATTCATGAATGAGTAAGAATAATAACAATAATAATAATAATAATGACAAAACAGTTCAAATATTATAATCATTTTAATAATGTAATTTTATGTATAAATCTCAATAATTTTAATGTTTCATTATACTTCCGTATTATAAACAACCAAATTTATAATAGCATTTTTTGTATGTATGATTTACAGAAAAGGAACTTCATAGAATCATAGAATGGTTTGGGTTGGAAGGGACCTTTAAGATCATCTAATTCCAACCCCTGCTACAGGCAGGGACACCTCCCATAGCCCAGGTTGCTCACAGCCCCATCCAGCCTGACCTTCAGTGCTTCCAAAGAGTGGCATCCACAGCCTCACTGAGCAACCTGTTTCAGTGTCTCACCACCCTCACAGTAAACAATTTCTTCCTAACATCTGGTCTAAATCTACCTTCTTCCAGTTTAAAGCCATTTCCTCTCATCCTGTCACAACTCTCCCATATAAAAAGTCCCTCTCCAGCTCTCTCAGCCTGTCCCTGCAGGGGAGGTGTTCCTGCTGATCATCTTTCTGGCCCTCCTCTGGACCTGCTCCAACAGCTCCATGTCCTTCTTGTGTTGGGGCCCCAAAACTGGATGCAGTACCCAGGTGAGCTCTCACAAGACCAGAGTAGAGAGGCAGAATCACCTCCTTGAACCCGCTGGTCATATTTCTCTGAATGCAGCCTATGATCCGGTCAGCCTTCTGGGCTGCAAGTGCATATTGCTGGCTCATGTTGAATATTTCATCATCCAACGCACCCAAATCCTTCTCCATGGGACTGCTCTCAAGCCAGTTCTCCACCCAACCCATATCTGTGTCTTCTCCTAACCTGTATCTGTATTTCAAGCTACTGCAGCAAATTTTATGTTCCTATGAAATTTCATAGTTCAGTCAATTAGATAATTATTAAAAAAAAAAAGAAAATTCTACATCCAGTAGAGAGGTTCATGTGCATGGATTCACTGCAGAACCAAGAGAATGGCCAGAGCTCCACCAGTTTTTATATCTGCTCAACAAACAAGGCAAGTGTTTGCCTCAGGCTGCATTACAGGCTTCTGATGGCAAAAAGGGACTTCCTCTCTGGATTCCTCCTGAGGTGTGGAAATGCATGGGAAAGGAAGGCTAAGGCTCTATCGCTGAGTAGAGTAAAAGCCAGGAAGATGTAAGCCATGGACTTATCTGTCCATGCACAGATGAGAAATAATTGGAAGAAGGGCTCCAAAAAAGAATGCCTGTGGCTTTTCTGCCCTGTCAGAGTGTGGCATTTTCTTTCATAGAAAGGAAAACAGCCCCGTGGAGGACATCCAGCTCTCCTCCTCAGATATCCAAGCTCTCACATTGACACCAAGGCTACAGCTGAACAACTGAAGAATACCCTACCTGAGAAATACATGCTTTCACTGTTTTCCACTTATTTTACTTACACTTGCCACTCATAAATGCCCAAAGCTCAACTTCAAAAATGCTTTAGAAATTTAGCTTCATATTACACTATAGTTATGTAGAGTTTATAGACTTCATCACTTTAGGTAGGAACTTCTACTTTTACAATATGATATTGTTGTGATATGATATGGTTGTGGAGTCCTTTACTCTGGAGATACTCAAGACCTGCCTGGATGCCTACCTGTGCAGCCTGCTCTAGGATGCTGGTTTTGTGGGCAGGTTGGACTCAGTGATCTCTGGAAGTCCCTTCCAACACCTACAATTCTGTGATTCCTTATTATTATGCAAATCCAAGAGTACGTAATTTATAAAGAAATAATTCTGAAAAACCAGGAAGGGGTGTTCATAGAGGTGATTTTGTATGACAGTAGCATAGTTCAGAATATTTGATATTCAAAACATCTTCTTTTCAGTTGGGTGACATTTGCCTGCACAGATTTATTTTTATTTTTAGTTCATTCTGTCTTGCAGAAGCCCTACACCATCTATATTAACAATATGGCTCCTATTATGAGCACCCTCTGATTCTTAAAACTATTCTTGCTTAAGTGAAATAATCCCTAAAAACCATAAGAAATAATTAGGAACTGGATGCCAACTGGGAATTAGAATAAAAAAGCAAATTGATCAGTAAACATTTACAATGCATACAAAGTTTCTCAAGCCAGATTGCATTACTGCTTTAGAGACTTTGAGTTGTATGCGTTGTGGCAGAGCATTTTGCAATATGCAGCTTTCACTAAAACTGTAGGAAAAAAGTCTTGCCCTTGAAAAATAAAGAGAGTCAAATCAATGTGATGTTTAAGTATTAAATTATTTCCACTCGCTGTTTGAAGTCCTTTGTTGCATTGATCTGATTGCCAAATGTGTGTTTAAAGTATGCTGTTCCTGTGCAATTATTTAATGGCATGGATTTGTGTGAGTAGCTTTAAAAAAAGTGATCAAAAATATCAGGTTAAAATGTAGTTCTTAGTAAAGCCTATTCTTTCAGTCAAAGATATGTTTTTGACATGCCTTTCCCTAGTTTGTCACTTTAAAGATCTACTCATGAACGTAGGTTTTGATCTTCGAGCCTAAAAGTTGTGGCTGTAATCATTTCCTTTTGATTTCACTGGATTTTTAATTCATCTGAACAGATGAACAAGTGTTTATTTCTTTGATTAAATTACGTATATTGGATGGTACAAACTGAATCCAACTTTCAACTGAATAAGGCTAACTACAAGAAAACATCTGAAAAAAAAAAAAAACCTGAAGGTTCAGAATGTCCTATGAAATGCTGAAATCTTTATCACTGTCATAATGAAAACAATATATATGTATATCTTTCTTTTTCTTTTTTTTTTTTTTTAAATAAATCTTACACAAAGTAAAAACTAGCATGACTCAACGAATGACTTCGTTTTATTGCTGAAATTATAACCTTGTTTTCTAAGAGAAAAAAGTGAAGGCTGAGGATTCTGTAAGAGTAAAGCAGGGAGAAAAGACCTTGCAAGGAAAAGATATGAAGACCAGGATAAAAGCCTTCCTTAATAATACTACTAATCTTCCCAGTCTCAAGGGAAATTATTTCACATTCAAATGTTTTTATATGTCTGTAATAGTTAAAGCACATGAGCCACTTCCAATTGTTTCTCACCTTTGTCTTTCTTTTAAGAAACTAATATCAACTTGACAGAGAAAATCACTTTGCTACAATAGTTTTGTATGTGACATCATTAAGGCACCAAAACAAAACAAAACAAAAGCTTAAACTATTATTCTTCATTATGATAATGAAATGAAACAAAAGATCACTTACAACAAAAATTTTTATTTATTAGCAAAAGTTTTACTTTAATGAGGAAGAATATTCTACAAAATATTTTTTTGCTAGAATAGAAATTGCAATCAAAACCAAGGTATAATTCACTTCTGGTGCTAGAAGAAAATTTAATATTTGATGTCAAGAACTCAAAAGACTGGAAATTTAATCACTTCCTACATTAATATCAACAATTTTATTTAATGACAACATTCTTTTTTTATCAAATCTCTGAAATGCTCAGTGCAGGAGACCTGCATGAATGAGCAAGGAGGCAAGGAGCTCATAGTTAAACTTTTGAGGAAGAAAAAAGTTCATGAAATGTGGAAAAAGTCCTCTCCACTTGGGACAAACATAGGAATATGGTCAGGGCCTCCAAGGATGCAGGAAGAAAGGCTGAGGCCCACTTGCAATTCAATCTGTCAAAAGAAGTCAAAGATAACAAGAAAGGCTTTGTGGATGCCCTGGTAACAGGTAACTCTGAGAAGGCAGAGATACTGAATGCTTTCTTTGCTTCAGCCTTTACTACTAAGACTGCTCTTCAGGAATACCAGGCCCTGGAGGTAAGAGAGAGAGTTTGAAGATGGAAATCTTCCCCTTGGTTGAGGTGGACGTGACCAAAGAGCATTTATCTATAATCTACACATACACCGATGTTTTCTGAGGGAGCTGGCAGAAGTGATTTCTATCATGTTTGTAAGGTCTTGGAGAATGGGAGAGGTCCCTGAAGGTGGGAGGATAACCAATATCGTATCAATCTACAAAAAGGGCAAGAAGGATGATCTGGACAACTACAGACTAGTCAGCCTCACCTCCATGTCTGGAAAGGTGGTGGAACAATCTGTTCTGGATACTATCTCCAAGCATTAGGAAAACAAAGTTATCAGGAATAGTCAACATGGATTCTTCAAGGAAAAATCATGCTCCACCTGCCTGGTAGCCTTCCATAATCTCGTCACTGGCTGGGTAGGTGGAGAGAGAGCAGTGGATTCTGTGTACCTTGACTTCAGCAAGGTTTTTGACAATGTCTCCCATAACATCCTTCTAAAGAAGATCAGAAAAGATGGGATGAATGTCTGGACAGTGAGAAATGTTGAGAACTAGAGGATTAGGAGAGATCAGAGGGTTGTCACCAGTGGCACATGGTCTAATTGAAAGCCTGTAATTAGCGGTTGGTTCTGAGTCCGGTCTTGTTTAAAATCTTCATCAATGACCTGGATGAAGGGATAGAGTCTACCCTCAAATCCGCAAATAATACAAAATTGCAAAGAGAGGCTGACAAAACGGAATGTTGTGCTGCCATTCAGCAAGGCTTGAACAGGGTAGAGAGCTGGGGAGAGAGGAACCTGGTGAGTTTCTACAAAAGCAAGTGTAGAGTCTTGCACCTGGGGACAAACAATCGTATACATCACCACAGGTTAGGGGTTGACATCTGAAGAGAAGGACCTGGGTGTCCTGGTGGACAACAGGTTGGCCATGAGCCAGCAGTGTTCCCTTGTGGGAAAGAAGAAAGAAAGCCAATTGTACCTTGGGTTGCATTTAAAAGAGCATTGCCAGCAGGTCAAAGATGATGATTCACTCCCTCTACTGCATCCTGGTGAGGCCACATCTGGAATACTGTTCAGTTCTGAACTCCCAAGTTTATAAAAGACAGGGATCTCCTGGAAAGAGTCCAATAAAGGGCCACAAAGAGCCTGGAGCATCTCCTGTACAATGAAAGCCTGAGATACTGGGACTGTTTAGCCTCAAATGTGGGAGTCAAGCCGATGGGGACAGACACTTTTTGGTGATGAGCAACAGTAGAATAAGGGGCAACAGGCAGAAACTGGAACACAGAAAGTTCCATGCTAACACAAGGAAGATCTTTTTCACTGTCCGAGCAACAAAGCACTGAAACAAGCTACCCAGAAAGGTTGTGGGTATCTCTTTCTATGGAGATATTCGAGACCTTCCTGATGCCTTCCTGTGTGACCTGTTGTAGGGAACTGTTTAGCAGGGAGGTTGGACTCGATGATATCTAAAGGTCCCTTTCAACCTCTAAAATAAGGTCCCTCCCCTAAAATTCTATGATTCTAAAAAGTACATAATTCCATTCCTTACTCCCTGTTTCAATTAAGTAATAAAATGAATATGTCAAGCACAGAATAGTTTGAGGTTGGTAGGGAGCTCTTGAGATCATCTAACCCATCTGCCCTGCTCAGAGTGTGATCAGCTACAGACTTTAGTCTCTCTGAGCAACTTGTTCTAATGTTTGACCACCCTTGTTTAAAAGTATTTCCCTGTGTTTGCTGCTGGAATTTCCTTTTTAGTTGGTACTCATTGTACCTTGTCCTGTTAGTTGGCACCACTGAGAAGCGCCTGTCTCCCCCTTCTTCATTCATTTCTATCAGGTACTTACACAGATTGGTAAGGTCCCCCCAAACTTCCTGTTCTCCAAGCTAAAGAGTCTCAGTTCTCTCAGGCTCTTCTCACATGGAAGATGTCCCATTTCCTAGTAGCCATTTGTTGAACTTTCTCTAGTATGTCCTTATCAAATTGTAAATTATAAAAGTTATTTATTTTATATTAGACATATATATGTGTCTAAAAACATATTCTCTGTTTATGACCCCAAGTTTCTTCTCACATGGTAAAATCAATTTCAACTTGTGATTTATTACCATTTGGGAGAGCAAGATCAATGTTTGAATTATTTATGAAACAACGAGGAAACACTGCTAAGTATTTTGTTCTCAGATACACATTTTACTGGCTTTAGTATGAATCCTTGAATTTTATTTACTTTTGTTATTTAAAATAATCACAAGATCAAGTACATGTTTACCAGTGAGGATCACTACTGTTTATTATATAAATGTATATATGTGCGGGGATGGAATCTATAGCACTTCCATTTTCTATGCTACTCAGAGTGAAAGACCACATGCCTTAGCAGACAAAAAGAGAGAATTCATTTCACCTAACATCTGTTACCTACAATGTAGGCGTGAGTTGTCTAAGTGACTACTGTAGATGGTGGAGATCTAATCGATAGAGTAAATGAGACAAAAGCTGCTATTTATCTGAACCAAAGTAAGTATCTTCATGGGGCTGAGATGACTCACTCCCTAAAACTCTATTAACTCTATTGATTAGTTCTCCACTAAACGCAGTAGGAGTACAATGTACCTCTGACCAACTACATCAGAATAGGTGTATATGTGGTTGCCTACATTCTAGATAAATCTGATCCAAATGGATATATGAATATTTTTCAAGTAAAAAAGCTCTAAATTAGTAGGTTTCATACTGGAAGATGTACATTTCTAATTTTTGCTACTCTGAATATGTTTTGTATGGATACACATACACCCACAGGTTTCAATGTAAACATGTATATAAGTATATATATTATACATCTATATATAAATTTTATGTACATACACACTATGAATACATAGACACATATATGTCTATATATGATATATAAGACACGGAAACATACATTATATATATGTGTGTACACACATACACACACAAATATATAATATTTATCTCAGTAGAAAGACAGAAAATGCATAAACAAACTGCAAGGGAAAAAAAAGATCCATCATTTAAAAGGATGAATGAGAATGATACATAAAAAAAAAAAAAAAAAAAACTAGAAAGGAACTAAGCATTGGTAAGAATATTAAGTAAACTTCAATTTGTTTTCAGATAAATATATATTTTGTAAAAATATAAGGAAGTGAAACCTCATATTTGACCATTTGCTTTGCTATCTACATAATTTAATTCTCATTTTTTGATGACTCATACTGCCCATCATCCTATTTCATTATGAATTCATATTGATGTTTAATCCTCTTTGACAAGACATGATGATTTTTGAATCCAATCCAGGTTTACAGTATCTGTTTCTGTGTATGACAACTTTGTATGATTATGTGCCTGACCAGATGATTTTTGTAAGTCAAATTCAGCACAAAAACTGTGCCTTCCTATTTACTTCACAGAAATAAAGACATCTTGAACCAGATGAAGTAATGAAGTTGTGGTTATCATGTGAAGCTTTCATGGTATATATTATGAGTTCAAGCTCTACTAGCATATGAGCATGAAGAACAGGGAAAAAGAGTTACTCCTAAAGTCTGTTTTGCTTCTCAGTATTCTCAGGCTCTCTATCCACAATTTTTTGTTTAAAATCTAATAAATATTGCACTAGCAATATTTAACTCATTAATCTATTTCAAAGGGAAAGAGAATGGCAAAAGCAGCCATTTAATTCATACAGAGTAGAAATTCTGTTATGATCTCAACTATCACAACAATCCAGGTCATTCAGTACCCTGATATGAAACTGAATATACAGAGCTTGCACCACTTATGTGCACCTGGTTTGCTCTGTCAAAAAGCAGCTTAGAATCATGACCTGAGCTTAGCTATTAGCCTGCACTTAAGCACATTTAACATATTGTCTTCTTGGCAGAGAGAGATCATATCATAAATGAATACAGTGTTCACATTTCAAAACTTTAAATAGCATGCATTGGAAATGTATTTCTGATATTAAAGAAAAACATCAGTAATGCAAGGAAAAAACCCTATTGCTAGCGTTTAAGATGACACCATTTGATCATATTCATATTATGAGTAATAAGTAAATTGTTTTAGACACTAATTAAAAATCATTCTCCTCAAATAGTATTATTCAAAAGTCATTATTACATTATTTATATAAGAAAATCATCTGGATTTGTCTCCACAAAGCATCACTTGCTGTCTAGAATGAGACTGTAATTTTTTCCAAGTTCCAAAATAAAGCATCTTTTATGGCACAAAATATGAGGTTCTCCTATTACTTTGTGGATAGATTTCAGTATACATTCAAAAGACACATACGCTGTATACTGCAAATCTTTTTAAATCTCCATCCTTTGAGACAAAATATAAGTGGAAATAATATTAGATATAAGTGCTAAAAGATGGCTGGTATGAAATACGTTTGTATTGTAGTTCAAAAAATAAAAATAAAAAGGAGAAGCAAAATGTTGCTAAATAAACAGCGCAAATGTAGAAGGAGAGTGAAATAGGAAAGTGAAATATACACCTAATTTTCCATGGCAATGCTAATGTGATGGCGGTTCCTATCTCCCACCCAAAACTTGTGAAATTCAGCAATTGCTTTCTCATGAAAAAGAAAATGAACAGAAACATTAATGCAAAGAAGTCTGTTATAATTATAGAATTCATTATCACGCAGACGTAATAAAGTGTAGGAATGGAAACCCAGGAAATTTACAACATCCTGAATGTGTAAGTCTTATTAGTGCTTACTGTTCAATTATTTCATGTGATCTGGATAAAATGCCTCAGGCACAGTTCAGAATCATGACAATGAAGTTGTCACACAGGAACAATTCAAATTGCTGGACATCACAATGAGATTTCATCACAGGTCTTAGGACAAGGGTATTATTACTCCTCATGTAGCCAATAAAGGCTAGAAAAAGAAACAATGCTTCTAATGAGTTGAGATGGTTCAGTATATTATACCCAATCTGCTCATTAGAGCTACTGAGATGGAAATAAATGCTTTTCTATATGTAGGAGCCATGCTATATCATTTCTGAAACAATAATAATGTCACTAGAAATCATATGTATCTATTACTGAGCCAATTCCTACTGCTTCACTATTCCAAAATGTTAGCAAACTTACTGGAATATTAATCAGCTGTGAGCATGGGTTTCCAGAAAACAAAAATACCTTGGAAAACATTGTCTTGATTTATGTCCAGCCACATCCTGAGAGCTGATTCATTTAGTCTGCTGGACAAGTAATGTCTTGCTGGTGCAATACATTAAAAGAAAACAAACAAACCAGACTTTCTTCTTCCACGATTCAAAATGGAATTTATTCCATTAGCAATAGAAAGTCTCCTCCTTACCTTTCCTACATGGTACAAAGCCATTCACAGAACTTTCTGATTTGTCCTTCAGGAAAATTCTTTTGAAGCAAATTTAGAAATATGATAGAATTCAGTGATATTCTACAAATTGTGCACCTATAATGCTTTAAACTGGAATTAAAAATCAGATGAGAAAGATTAAGATGTTTGTAAACAAAAAAGTGTTAAATATATAATCAGCTGAGTATTTGTCTTCTGTCATACCCTGCCCGTAAAGAGAGGGAAGGGTGACCAGATTTGTGAATCTCCTTAGTTAGATTAAGGTAAAATGACATTCAAGGTCCTAACACAATTGTCACTTTTAATGTGAAACTCCATATTACAATTACCTTAAAAGCATTGACACTCTTAAAACTATATCTATCTAAGCTGTACATCTGAACGATGCAACATTATAAGAAGTCAAAATAATCCTTGCATTACTAATAACTTTATGAGGAAAGAAAGAAAGAAAAAGCTGGGGAAGGGATTACCAAGTAGTAGTGATATCAGTCATGTTTGCATATTGTCTTGTAGTGGAAAGTGGTAATAGGAAACATATTGAGAGAGGCTGTTGTGTTGTATACACCAAGTATATATGCAAAGCATATATGATTTTGAAGGAAGCAAGTAGAAGATTTTTTCCAGTAATGTTTCTAAAGTAAAAATATTTAATTCTTGTTTCCATCACATTCAGTTATTATTTTCTTAATCGGGAGGAATGTGTTCTCTGCTAGAAGTGTTGGTACATTTTATTTGAAAAAAATAAATTCATACTTCTGTGATTCTAAATTGACCGTATCAAAAGTAGAAATGTGACAATACAAAAATATTTTCAAATAACAATAATGCATTTTGTTCTTTTGTGATACATTTTCAATGTCCTGTTGATCAAGTGAAACAGCAAAGGTAAGAGCTTTGCTATTTTGCCACAACAGACTTTGGTTGTGGTTGCCAAGTTATACTTGTAGATGAAGTCTACACAAGCAGCATAAATACTCCATAAGCAATATTCATCACTAGAATTCTGATGATTTCGTAGAAACTGTAAAACTAGGTTTCGTAGAAACTGGCAAGTTGTGGCAGGACAAAGCAGAGTTACAGAGCAGGAATGCATATCATCTGTCATTGAAATATTTATGAATGCAATTTACATACTAGTTTCAAATTAGGAAATACAGAACAGTAAAATAATAATATGCTTTCATTCTTCCTTAATCCAGCATTGAGTGCTATTCCCAGTGTGTATATCTGAAAGGAAATCTCATAGTAGGATTTCTGACTTTCATGCATAGAATTTTTAGTGCGTAGCCATGGAGAGATTACCCTTAGAGATTCCCCAAGAATTCATAAATGTGCACTGAAAAAATTTGTTCCAGTTATGAATGAAATGCAGATTTCTTTCATAGTTCTCCATTTTTTCTTTCCCTCTCCAGAAATAGGCACATGGTCAGTATTTGGTAGGACTGTGGAACAACATTCTAAGTTGATAATTTGTTCTCAGGCAGCACCAATAACTGATAATAGAGATTCTTTATAGAATAACTGAAAAAAAAGCATGCTTTAAAAAAAAATCTTAATAAGAGAAAACATGATAAAGAGTAACTCTCACAAAACACACCAACCAACAAAAAACCATATTTGTCAAATATCATTATTTCCCACTGGAAAATGGGAACATAACATTTCAATTGAACAAACACTACATTTTCAATTATGCCTACTGTATCTCCTACAGTTTGAGTTATGAAAAATCTGAAAGGATTTTTGTAATAGTTCTATATGATTTTTAACAATCTAGGCATTGAAAAATATTTAGAAATGTAAAATCACATAAAATAATGATCTGTGCTGGGCAGAATGGACAATAGACTAGTTTGTTTCTAAAGAGCTATGCTGCTTCTTTGCTGGACCCTGCATTTCAACCACAACAACTTCAAGTAATAATGCAGGCTTGGGAAAGGGTGGCTGGAAGACTGTGTGGAAGCAATGGACCTGTTGGTGTTGGTTGATGCTCAGCTAAATATGAGCCAGCAGTGTGCCCGGGTGGTCAAGAACACCAATGGCATCCTGGTCTGTATCAGAAATAGTGTACCCAGCAGGAGCGTAGAAGTGATCATCCCTCTGCACTCAGCACTGGTGAGGCCACATCTTGAGTACTGTGTTCAGTACGGGCCCCTCAGCACAAGAAATATATCTAGACCCAATGAAAGGCAATGAAACTGGTGAGGGATCTGGATCACATGTCCTATGAGGACTGGCTGAGGGATCTGAGATTGTTTTCTCTGGAGAAGGGGAGACTCGGGAGACCTCAACGCTCTCTAAAACTACCTGAAGGGAGGTTGTGGCAAGGTGGGAGTCGCCCTCTTCTCCTGCAGACCTAGTGATAGGATGAGAGGTAATGGCCTCCAGTTGAGCCAGGGAAGACTCAGGTTGGACATTAGGAAAAACTTCTCCAAAAGTGTGGTCGGGCCCTGGAATGGGCTGTCCACACAAGTGGTGAAGTCACTTTCCCTAGAAGCGTTCAAGAAGCATTTAGATGTGGTACTAAAGGGACATAGTTTAGTGGGAAAATATTGGTGGTCGGCAGACAGCTGTACTGGATGATTTTTGAAGTCTTTTCCAAACTTGGTAATTCCATAATTCTATGATCCTATAATATTTACAGATTTCAAAAATGATTGATTTTGGCATCCTGCAGGCACATACTCAAAGATAACGTGTTGCACCATAAGATCAAAGTATTTATATCACATAAAAAAATAAAGTGATAACACTGCTTAGCTAGCAACAAAACAAAGGCACTATTCATTTCTTATCTGAAAGAGGAAAACAGCACCAACATTATTGCGAATGGCTTTTGGAATCCTCTGGCACCATACCACATACATGAAGTTGTATGTGCCTTGAAAAGGAAGAAATATGAACAGGTTTTCAATAAATTTCAAAATCATATTTATTTATTTACTTCAGAAGCAGCCTATGATGATGTTTATGATCAGATAGCATAGGTTTCTTTGTAACCCCTGAACTTGGTTAACAGCAGTGTATATCTGGAACTATGTCTTTTCATCTGAAAAGACAAGCTGAAATATGACAAACTAAATGTTTAAAATTATGCTTGCAATAACTAAGTAAATAAGGCAGCCCTAGCAACAGCTGTTTAGATCAGTATGTACAGGTTGCTAATAGAAATTCCCTCAAACATTTATTCATGGCTTTAAAATTCATAATAACATTATTTCAGAAGCTGCAAAAATGGAAAAGTGAGAAAAACTATATAAAAAAATTCCCAGGGCAAAGACAGAAAGTGAATTATTTATGTTTTTATGAACAAAGCATTCTAAATATAAATAAAGTTGTTTTCTTTTCCTTTCTCTAGAATATTTTTAGACCTGAATGTAAATCTGAAAGAATTAATATTACTATAGCAACCAAGATCCAGACCTGAATATATATTCCACAGAGAATAGTAATTTTTATCTTAGTGAATAAAAATCAACTGCATCTAAACTGGATTATAAAGTGGAATACAGAGACTGTAGACACAGGAAATCATTTTTTTTTTTCTGAATATGTTCAGATATCTGAACTAGTTATCAAACCATCCTTTATGATCTTTAGAGTTAAAAAGCCTTTTCTAAAATATGAATCAGTATATAGTATTATTATAATATGTCTTGAAGGGAGTGTATAAGCAGGAGGGCAAATGACTGTTTACACGGGTTGATAGTGTTAGAACAAGGGGGAATGGTTTTAAACAAGGACAGGGTAGATTTAGATTAGATATTAGTAAGTTTTTCACACAGAGGGTGGTGACATATTGGAACAGGTTGCCCAAGGAGGTTGTGGATGCTCCATCCCTGAAGGCATTCAAAACCAGGCTGAATGTGTCTCTGATCAGCCGGTCTAGTGGTTGGCAACTCTGTCTGTGGCATGGGACAGAAACCAGATGACCTTTGAGGTCCTTTTCAACCCAGGCCATCCTACGATTCTAGGAATAGTAACTCTCATAGATCAACTGAGTTGTACTCTAAAAATACCTTATTTTTCCTGCAGTTTCTGTGAAGGCAAGTGAGACTGGTCAGGCATGGAGAGATCTACATGGCCAGCACTTTCACTTTAGGTGAAATGAATGCCTCCCAAGTCTGTTCATGCAGGGCATGTTTAAATGATTTCTTTGTAGGGTTTTGTAGAAATGCGCTCATTAAATTTTCAAGGCAGAATGATACTTGAAGTTGGATTATCATTCAAAGAAATAGCAGCTGATAGCTCATACGTTCTCAGGGGAATCCTGCATGTGTTTGGGTGGTCACTTGCACTTGGTCACTAGCTGTTGGATGCTAGTTTCTGTGAGGTAGATCCACGTTCATGCAGAGTCAGTTCCAGCATGTGAGTTAATGTGCAACATAGTCCAATTAAAGATCCTGTAAATAATATTGTAATTAATGTTAATAAATTTGACTTCTATTGCTTCGTATCCTACAGTCTCAAAATGCAACTAGTTGGAGGTTGATGAGTGCATGCTAGTCAGAAATCTCTATTCTATAAACAACAGTCATGAGAAAAAATGAAAAATATATTGTAAATGATTGAATTAAAATAATAGGTTGGAATTGTAGGCTGATATAATTACCAAAGGTAGAATTTTGGCCAGGAAACCTGTTAACGTATTTATTTCTATTTTGAAGTGAATAAGCCCTGAGAAAGGCTCTACAAGTAATTCAACAATTTCAAAAACTCTGTATATAAGCAAGTTCCTTTATTTCTTCCAAGAAAATTGATCAGAACAACTTCTGACAGATTTTACCATTTACTTCTTTCTATCAATATACAATATTTGAACATTACTTTCCCTGTAGCATGGGTGTCCAACCTTTTGGCTTGTCTGGACCACACTGAGTGAAGAGGAATTGTCTTGGGCTGCATCTATGTGGGCTGCTCTGAAGGTAATGCCTCCTATTTATTTGCATGGACACTACAACAGATTCAGTGAGTATAGTAACTATGATAGAGCAAATTCTCATCTACAAAACACTGGTTTTCAATATATTCACCACCATTAACTGTATGACTAACGTCAGGATTTTTGTCATACACACAACCTCATCCTTTCCTAGTACTCCTGTTTTGCTGTTGCTGTTTCTTCCTCCTTCCCCCTTTCCCCATAACCCTCTCCCTTCCCTCTTCCCCCTTCCCCATCACCACTTTCTCCTTCTCCCTTTCTTCTTCCCCTTTCTCCCTTTTTTTTCTGTGCATTTGTTGTTGTTGTTTGTTTTTTCCTTCATTCAGCTTACTGTTTGTCTTAAAAATAGCAAAAACTGATTTGGTATGACTTAGGATCAGAGCTAAATTATGTTCCCTAATGATCAAATTTGTCTTCTTTATCTCATCTCTGATACACGCCCCAAAATTGCCTTTTCTTTACATATTTTTCCTTTTACAATGCAACCCTGAATATTCTTTAATAGGAGTCTGACTACTCCTAAACTAAAATGATGATGATCATAAAAAAATTAATCAGTTTTAATAAAAATGGAACTAATATATTTAGTATTTACTGCAGGCATATGTAATGTAGGTACTAAGGTTCAATTGCAAATATCAAAATTTCCATTTCTTAATTTAATGGAAGAAGGTTAACAATATACAACAATTAAGCTTTCCTTTTACAGATTTATAATTATAAAAATGAATATTAAGTGCAAGCCTTTAAGCAGTTAAAAAGCATTTTCTATGAATAAAGATGAAACTAAAGAACAAGAAAGCTATTTGATCCAATTTTTTTATGTTCTATCATTAATCATTGTTAGTGAGAGACTAGTGCGTGTTAAATTAGTCTTATATACTAAATGCAATGCTTTGAAGTATTGAATTAGTCTATTAGATATAGAGAAATTAATTCTTCATTATAGTAGTCCTCTAAACTACTTTAAAATCTACAAAAGCTAAAAATTAAATTATTTCCTTTTTTCACAGTACCAAGTTTATGTAATCTTGAAGATTGTTACAGCTGGAAACATGATTATTATATGACTTCTCCATTTATATTGATATGAAAATCTTTAAAAGCTTCTCTATCCAAAAGCATCTGCATGTACAGAAAATCTTATTAGTTTAAACATGAAGGGAATGACAGCAAGGTAATAGTGTATTATTTAAAATTCATGCACATTTCAAATGGGTAATGTAAGCCAGTGTACTAGAAGTACAATTTATGCACTTCTAAACTTCTAAAATCTCTTTTATATTTCAGGCAGCAAAAAGATGCTGGAAGATGTTGAGGCAGCAAAGCGTACATAATGCACACAAGACTAGTTTAATTTTAGGAAGATAAGGGAACAAGGGAAGATGCTTTCAGTGTTTAAAACTAGCAGAAACACAGAAACATCTACTAACTACAATATTAACTGAAATGATGGAGAAGCTGTGCTACAGTTTGCTTGCATTCCAAAATGTATAGTGGTGAAGATCAATGCTTCAGTTTCTTCTTCAGTTTCTTCACAGCCTTCCACGACAATGGAAGCAGGCAATAAGAGGACCAGCAACTGTCCACACACTGGAGAGAGGTTTGGTATAGGTACATACAACCATACACACCCACTTGTGTGAATATATATATCTATATGTATATATATATGTAAATATAAACCGCACATATACACATACATACATACAAATATAATTTTCTCTAGGTATTTATGCTTTTTTTTTTTTTTTTTGAGGAAGTAGGTATTTTCACTGTGTTGTTTCAGATTCCACCATAAAATAATTATAAAAACAATTAAATAATTGTAATAAAATATAAACAGGCATTGGACAGCTTTCAGAATGTCTTGATCTCTGTCTTGCCAGTCATTCTTTAAATTCATTTGTGCCATTTTGGCTTGCTTCCTATATATCATAATTTTGGTACATCATTGTGTTGACTGTCTATTAAAGAAAAGTGTAATATAAATAATACTCAAAACGAAATTACTCACAAAAAAAAGTGATTGATTTTAAAGGAAATCAGTGTCATGTCAATGCCTTTGTCTGCTTATTTATCCATTAAGAATAGTCTTGATTAAGCAAATCATGATATGCAGAAGGAGCATTAAAAGGCTGCGAAGGAAAAATAGTTTGTATCTATATTATTTTATTTTATGTATCTTATCTGAAATTTACATGAAAAAGGAATGACACGTAGGAAAATTTTATGTTCTGCTGATGGGATGTATCTTCAGGTATTCATCTGTCATACATTTTTAGAATATTAAGATGGTGAAGAAAGCTTTAAACATTGACACCAGCGTTAGCAATGGCTGCCCAGAGATATCAGAAGGTACGGGGGTTAACAGGAGAGATACCTATATCAATGGGGAACATATTTATAGTCAATACCTATATAAAGGGGGAACATGGCTATGATATCATAGGCCTCAGTGAGATGTGGTGAGATGGCTCACACGACTAGAGCGCTGAGATGGATAGCTGCAAGCTCTTCAGGAGAGTTAGGCAGGGAAGAGGAAGCCTGTCTAAGGCTTAGTGTTCATGAGGATGATAGAGTTCTTAATCCTTGCAGAAGCAAAGAGGGCACTCAGCAGAACTGATACTTTGGGTTTTCATAGGTTTAATTTTGGCCTTTTTAGGGATCTGGTTGACATGGTTTCTTGTGAGGCAGTTCTAAAAAAGGGCAAGAAGGAGAATCTAGGGAAAAACAGGCCTGTCAGTCTAACCTCAGTGCCAGAAAAGGTCACGGAGCAGACCATTTTGAGAGCCAAAACATGGCATATAAAGGACAGAGAGATGATCAGATTCAGTTAGCATGCGTTTCTGAAGGGAAAATCCTGCTTGCCTAACCTGATCTCCTATGACAAGAGAACATGTTTAGTGGATGTTGGAAAGCCTGTGAATGTTTACTCAGATTTCAGCAAGGCATCTGGTAGTACTTCCCATGGTCTTTTCCTGGAGAATTTGCTGCTCTTGGCTTGGATACATATGCTAGCTGGATGGCCCCATTGTCATCCAATTGCAAGTAATATTCCCCATGACTCAGTACTAAGGCCAGTTTTGTTTAATATCCTTCCCAATCTTCTGTATGAGGGTACTGAGTGCACCTTCAGTAATATTTGCTGACAACACCTAGGTGAGTGAGTGTAATGATCTACTTGAGGGGAGGAAGGTTGGTGTTGGAGTCATAATCTCTAGAGGTATTTAAGAGACATGTGGATGTGTAACATAGGGACATGGTCTTGGTACTGTAAGATGATAGTTGGATTTGATCTCAAAAGTCTTTCCCAACCTAAATGATTGTATCTCATCAGATTGCATAAAACAATCTCTTTCTTGCATTAATATTCTATAAAATTCAAAAATATATGTATATTTTATCATTTTATGCTATCATGCATTACAGAACAACTTATACCTTATTTCATTTTCTTATCAATTTACTATTTAGACCTACATTATCACTTTTGCTCTTTTTGAATGATCACATTTTATCCTTTCCAAAAATTTCAACAAATCTTCAGCCAGAGCAAATTTCTTCAATTGCATAATTCAGTGTTTATTCCAATAAATGAAAGTTGGTGCCATGACATTATTACTTGAAATATATCTGTCACAAGTTGCAAAACAACACAGGATAGCAGATCAGAAATAACAAATATAGGCCATACACAACTCTGCATGTGGAAAAAGTACTGTGGATAAACACAAATATAAGAATATCAAACCTTCAATAATGCTGGAATTAAACAACAACATAATGTTAATACTGCGAAGTGATTCACTTGGGAACCTGTGGGGATCACACACTAAGGCCATCAGTGATGGAACTGATTAAATAAAGTGCATTAAATATGATCTTCCTACCTGAGTGTTGGTCTCCTGGTGTGATGTTTCAGATTTATTCATTGGAGGTGTATGTGAAAGATATTGCCACTGACTGCTGTTGTTACTTTTTATGATGGATTTGATAAGAATTTGATTCCTTTGCTATTTTTAGTTCATAGTCTGTGAGACTTAAGGATTTTCTTATTGATGTTTATTTAATTAATTCGCAGTGGTAAACTCTCTTACTTGATCACAATTTCTTGTCTATTCCCACAAAACACTGAAAGAGGAATCAGTCATCTTAAGCAGTGGTAGAAATTAGAGACTGCAGATCTTCCTCTCCAAATATATTTTTAAACTTCATGTGCAAAAAGATTATTGCTTTGATAACTAATCTTCATGGGAAATCTGATATACTGGCCTCAACTTTACTATATCAAATCAGAAATCTTTAATTCTTTTGTCTTTTAACATCACAATAAGATGTACTTGATTAGATTGCCTAGTGAAAAAGAATTTTTTTTTTTTTTTTTTTTTTTTAATTTAGAAAAATTGCTTGCTAAAGAAAGTAACAAACAATAAATTAGGTCTGATCTTCCCACTGCTGGAGCACTGTTTGATCTCTATTACTTGATTTTTTTAAATTAAATGCTGAATGATTTTATTACATTTGAGGGGATGATTATGAAAGAATAAGCTCACATACCGTGCTTTCTTAACTCAGTACATATTGTTCTGCATATATGAAATACATAATATATGCAAAGATAGTTTCTCATTTCCTACCATTAGAAACAGTAGAACTGTTTTAATATAATCTCAAGTAGGGTCTGCCCACATTATTTTCTTTCTGTAGTGTAATGTTTTTCTTGATTTCTTAGTGCAGTTCCTATGTACATTTATCAACTTGATACTCAAAATAAAGCTATAGACACTATTCTACTTTTTATGATGATTATTAATAATGCTTAATTAATTATCTCTTATAAGAGAAATTGTATATGGTGTTCTAATTTTTTTAATCTTTAGTTGTTATCCGGCTGTTCATAATTAACTAACTTCTTAAAGATTTGTACCTATGAAGCCAGTTCAGATTTTTCTGTGCCACTAAATTTCCAATATTTCATAAGTTTAAATTAGCTCAAGAAATATTTTCCTTAGGCAATTTGTAAGAAGGTACAGTTAATGAAATTACTTATCTCACACATTCAGAGAAAGGAATGAGACAGACAGATAGAGACATCAATTTCCAAATTATTTCTGTATTAAAAAAAAAAAAAGAGGTGAAATTGCATAAAAAAGATTAACCTTAAGAAAAACTGTAGTGTGTTATTGATTAGTCAGATACCAAAGCAAAACTTCTCTATGTACTAACTGTCAGTTCCATAGATATGTTAATACAGTATATTCAGCAGGACAACGTATAAAGGCCACAGATTTGGGGATTAATATTAATCTAAGTAGCTTTGAACAATCCAAAAAATTACATTTTTCTCTTAACGTATGGTCCAACACTTTGCTTTTACCAATATTCCCACTTTCTAAGAGAGAGAGCAGATTGCTGCTGAATCACCATGAAAATGCTACACCCAGTACTCCAAAGAGATGTTCAGTATCTATTTGCATTGTATTAAAACTATCTGAATAATCTGCTGAAAATATGTAACCAATTTCATCCTTTTAATAGCAATCTACCTAACTAAGCTGCACCACAGATTGATTATATTTTTCTAGTCAATTATAATTTTTAGAGGGCTATAGAGAAAAAAAAAAATTAAACTGAAAATATTAATTGTCCAGGAATTTTGCAACAAAATATATTTTTATTAAATATGAAATAATCCTAACCAAAAATTAAAAAAAGTTCATCAGTCTAAACTAACACTTTATATTTGAATGTTTGGTATGAAGAAAGGAAGTGAAAGACAGAGACAGAGAGGAAGGAAGGAAGGAAGGAAGGAAGGAAGGAAGGAAGGAAGGAAGGAAGGAAGGAAGGAAGGAAGGAAGGAAGGAAGGAAGGAAGGAAGGAAGGAAGGAAGGAAGGAAAGAAGAAAATCCTACCCCTAAAAAATCTCTATTGCTTTCTTAGGAATTCAGTTTTCCTTGGTTTATTTCCATAGTTTTAGGAATTACTTTTGTGATGAAATGGAACAAAACCTCCACAGGTTTCATCTTTACTTTGTATGGAGCAGAAATCTCACAAATTTTTGCCAAACTGAAAACCTATGCATATTTGAGTTTTAGCAAATTCTCTGTGCCAGTGGATTTACAGACGCTGAAGTGATGAAAAGACAGTTGTAACCCCTCTGAGCTTCTGAATCATTGCTGTTGTCCAAAGTAACAGATTGTTTTATTTCTGCACAGCAAACTTGCTACGATAAGCTGGAATCTGACTATAAAGGTCAAAACTCTACACAGAGAAATTACCCAGACTCAGCTACTCAACCATACTACTCTTTGTAGTTTCCCATCATTTTGCTAAAACTGCTTGATAAGTGGAAGTTGTTCTGTAGATATTCTGAATATATTCTGAATAAAGGAAACAATCTGTGTAAGAGGAAGACATACAGGCATAGACAAGAAAAAGACAGGAAGTGAAAGATGAAGCAGGTAGGAATACAAAAGACAATATTGGGAAGAAACCCATACTATATCTAAAATGCTGATGTTAGGATCTACAGAAAAGTCACATGGAATAATGAAGTTGCAAAGTATACAGAAAATCAGGCAGAGTATTTTCAGGCAGCTTTCAAAAATGCATTATCTGCTCCTGTAAAAGCAAAATTGCTTCCTAGATCTATTTCATGGTTAAAACTCTTTCTTAGCTCCAGCTGAGAGATGACATGGCTATCAGACGCCAATACAACATGAGCGATAGTGACCACATAATCCAGAAAAATGGTGTTACAATAAACTAACAATATTTTTCTTCACTGCTGTAACTGTTTTTCAAACCAACTTAGCAAAACAACTGCATGTTCTGACATTATTTTTTTTCATTACACATCTTACAAGCCCCCTGTCAATTAATTTTTAATGAAAGAATATCTGTTAGCTACAATGAACTACAATCTTTTACATTAAAAAAAAAAAAAAAAAAAAAAAAAAAAAAAAGAGTAAGAGGCCATTTTTGTAGTTTTTAGTGTTACCAGTTCAATTGAATCACAAGTTTCAAACTGTGATATTTTGAGATAAATTCAAAGTAATCATAAATGTATAAAGAGAAGCAAATTATGTATAGTCTATCACTTTTTAATTGTACGATAGAATAACTCTACTTCAGATTAATTAAGTGAAGGTAGTCTGTGTAATTATCTAAGTGTGTGATTTCCTTTATAGTCATGATAAATGCTAAATATTAATTCTAGTGAAAACTAATAAAAACATAGTTTTTAACCCCATAAGGAAACAAAATGTAGAATCTAATCTCTAATTTATTACAGTGTTTAATGATTTTTAGAAAATTTCTATGTTTAAATGTAATATAGCTTCCCAGAGTTAATTAACTCTGTTCTTTCTATACATCTATAGTACAATTCTTGTTTGAGTATTATGATTGCTGCTGATTTTTTTAACCAAGCCCTCCTTTCAGTTTTCAGTGTGGAATACTGAAGAGGAAGGCAAATCATTAAAGAAAACTAATCAAGTGCAGGACAAAATTGATAGTCAATATTTTATCCAGAGAACTGTAGATAATGACCAAACTCAGAAGTTTGGAGCTGGCCAATCTGTTCCAACACAGTTAGTTATATCCTGCATTTGCTGATTTTACTGAGTTTTTAACTTTATTCTATGGTAGACCATTTGGTGGATAAACTGGGAGAAACAATAAGATGAAGTTTCATATTCCACATGCACAAACTAAATGAAGTTGCTGGCCAACAGAAGTTTCCTACTGAAAAATAGCAAAAAGAAGGTCCAAGTGTGATATGCAAATGAAAATTCCTGAAGCAGAACAGCTAAGCTACTAAAAATTTCAAAGATATGTATATGGACACTAATTTTCTTTGAAATAGAAGTTATACTATTAATATATACAGATAGAAACATATCCTAAATCCTTTGAAATTAGTAGGTATCACTACAGAGCTTCAAAGAATCTGCATATCATAGATATTCATGTGATCTGAGACTTAGATCATGTACCACTGACACATTAAAGCCACTTGAAATATGTAGTTTGATTTTTTTTTTAATCTGTGAATAAATTTAAGAGAAATTGCTTTTCCAAAGTAATTATGTTGAAAAAAATCACATATAACTAAGTAGCAGTTACAAGCGTAATCGTATATACATGTAAGTATATCTAAAGAACAGATCTAGCTCAGGTAATTAAGTGTTAGTAGCAAGTAGACATATTATAACTTATCATTAACAATAAGTTACTTGATGTTACCTCTCGCCTAATAAACTTCTTTTTTTTTTTAACCAGTGTATTTCAGTCCCTATCTGTTGCTGTTGTCTGTCCCTGCTGTCAAGATGTATGCATTATGCACTGTCTTACTGATCAGAGGAAAAGTAGTAAAGTAGAGCTGGCATAGCACTAAAAGCAACTATTAATACAAGCATTTTTATGACAGTATAAGCTAACTGCTAACTACAAGATCATACTTGTGCTTATATGGAAACGACAACTGCAACTAATAGTTGGAAATGCCAAGAAAAGAAAATGAAAAAAACAAAACAAAACAACACAACTTTTGTACAATATCAGCATCTCTCACAAGAATAAATTTTCCTAATAAAATGAAATATTTAGTGCTTAGAACCCCTGAATTGGAACTAGCAAGTTATAGTGGATGAGTGCAGCAAGAGGAATGAGTCTGTATATAATAGCACAATGTACTAAGCAAAGGAGGTCAAATGTCTTCCCTGTTTCCATTATGCCCCTCAGACGTTAAGGAGTATGAAGGAGACAGTTTTGGATCCAGCTTCAGACTGCAGACACTCAAAATTAAGAAAGTACACATGATATAGATGCTTAGGAAATCTCAGGGAAGCTGACGAATCTGTAGGACTGTGCAATTGACACTCAGCATCTTTTATCATGAAGGTAGTGATTCATCAACATCAGCTATGTGGAACATGTGACTCAAAAATAGACAAGTAGAGAGCTATGATTTCTTTAATTTCTTAAACATAGGTACATAATGCTATTTCAGATACACCAATTGTCCACGACACCCGGCTGGAGTTTGCAGATGTGGCAAAGTCTTCAGACATCAGTAAATGCAGCTAATGGGGCAACAGGAATCTCAGATGTATATAGATGTATATACTATCCATAATTTTTATTCATTTCAGGGCTCAATTTCACTCCCCTTTCTTAACAGTGAGGCTTTACAAAATATTCAGGAATGCTGGGAAAAAAAGTCAGACGGAAGCAATTCAGGATGGAGCCAGACATTTGGAGAGGGCTGTAACTGTGAACTCCAGTAATGTCATTGCCATTGGTCAGAAACATTATACTGAGTTTGCAAGGCCTCAGGATTTAACTAGTCAGGTTTGTCTATCTGAACTTTTCCTGACCTGTTTGCAGCTTTGCATTATCGGGTTCCTCTGTAGCGGTAAGAGTTACAATTGACAAGTGGCTAAGGATAATTAATTTTTTGTGTTCATCTTTGCCCAGTTTTATGTAGGTATCAGTAAAGAACAGCTTTCCTAGGTAAAAGTAGAGATTTATGGCTCTAATAAAATGATGTAGTGTGGGGCAGTACAGGTGTGGTGCAATAGCAGGGCCTTGAGAAATGAGGGCACAAGATGCAGACTGCAGGCAAGACATAATAAAACACAGGACGGGAGCTTAGAACTGAAGAGCTCAAGGCATGAAGCAACTCACCAGTGCTCATTTAAAAGAAGTGCAAGACAAAATTGGTTTTAGGGGTAACAAGGAGTACAAGGAAGTAGTAACATATGCAGAATGGAACAGAAGTCCACTGAAGAAAACAGAGCTGACCAAACCTGTAGAGAAGAATCTACTAGAGAAGAAGCCATCAAAATGAATACCTTCTTTTTCCCAGAAAAGGATTCCAGAGGCTGATAACTTGCTCTGAGTCTCAGCTCAGCTGTCTGAAATTCAAAAACAGCTATGGAATTGTAAGCATAAAGTTAGGAAAAAGGGAGGAAACCAAGTGTATGTAGTATAACTTTATTTGCATTATTACTATAATTAAGGTTTTATTCCAATGTGGAAGTATATTTTCCATAATAATTAGACCTAGAAAAGCAATTATTCTTGACTAAGAATGCCAAGATTCCAATTAGATTAATAAATTCTTGGGTTTATATATAAGGTGTTTTTCTCCTTGTTCATAAACCAGATTTTAAGAATAACAATGTTAAAAGACAATTCAATGCTTATTAATAAAGAGAAGGCATTGGGGAAGGAGGATTTCTTTATCATTATAAATTGGAAAACATTTTTTCTCAATGCAAACTTAAATATCTATTCAAATGTAGGTTCACAAGACTAAGAATAGGAGTGTATAAGGATACAGCTACATATCCTGCGATTTTGTAAAAGGAAGTGGGATTTTTACTCTCATTTGTAAATGGTGACCAGTGTTACTGTATTGGATCATTAAAAAAAGGGAACCAAAAATGACATAAATAAGAAAATAAAGAATTGATGCACAAAATAAGGAGAAGAAATTAATAATGAGATTCTATCACTCCTATCACTAAGAAATATCTGTATTTTGAAAAATAAAATACTTCTTTAGACTTGGAATTGTCTAAATTTCTTTAAACATTTAGAAAATGAAAATGTGAATATACATTGGGTTTGTCTGGCAAAATTTTAGTAGTGCAAGTACTGCAAGGGTGACCTTAACGATAAAAGATCAAAAGATGTTCTCATCTCTAGTTAATAATCACTGACTGACTCTAAAAGGGACCTGCTGCTGGTCAAAGCTGCCAATGAGTGATACTGGTTGCACCTCTGCAAGCACATTTTTTAAAAAACATAAAATACTAAGCAGCAGCTGTGTTAGAAAGGAATGCAAAAATGAAGAGAAAAGAAGACCTGCAAAGTCAGTGAAAGAAAGGAAATATGTGATCTAGGACCCAGACCGGAACCATAGCCTGTGGAACAGAAGAGAGCAGGAGCTTCCGTGCTGGAGCAGTCCATTCCTGCACCCCATGGTACTCACAGTGCTGGAGTAGTTCTTGAAGAATTGCAGCCTATGAGAAGGCTCATGCTGGATCAGTTTGTGAAGGACTGCATCCTGTGGAAGGGACCCCACAATCAAACAAGGGAAATGAGAGCAGAGGCAAACCATTATGAACTGTGCGTAACCCCCATTACACATCCCCTCAAAGAAAGGAGGATGTAGAAAAATTAAGAGTGAACTTGAGCCTGAGAGGAGGGAAGAGGGTGTTTTAGTTTGTATGTGTGTGGGTCTTATTATTTTGTTGTTGCTGTTTGTTTGTTTCATTCTCACTATACTACTCTGTAATTAACTGGCAATAAATGAAATTAATCTTCCTTGAGTCAAATCTTCCTTGTCTGTGATGACAGTTAGTTTGTGTTTTCCCTGTTCTTATGTCATTTCATCATATTTTCTCCTCCTGTCCTGAGGCAGACTGGGAGTGAGAGAGAAGCTCAGTGGACACCTGGTGGTCATCCGCGGTTAAACCACCATAGAATAAGAATGAATATTTTGAAGCTGAATTTTTGAAAGTGTCTTTTAAAAACTATTATAATGAAACCTGGATGCATAATGGACTGCTTTGGAAATGTTCCAGGTGTTGTGGAGTGCTTTTGTTGTTGGTGATAGTGGTGGGTTTTTTTTCTGTCTTTTTCCACTTCTTCTTCATCACTTGAAATTTCAATGCCCTAGCAGTAAAATCTTGTAGGGAGATATATCATGAACCACTGCAGCACATCGAAGAGTAATTACAGTGATTAGACAACATTATTTGGCTAAATATCATACATGGTAGGTATAGTATCTCTTGAGAATTTTGAACATTCTTGGGATATTCGAATCCTGAGTATTTATATAACATAGCCATCTACTGGAATAAAATAGGAAGACTAAAGAGGTTTCTTCCAAGCTAGTGGAAATCATTACACACTGGCAGCATATAAACTCATATTTTCAGTGTCACGGAAATATCATTCTAAAAGGAAGAATTCATTCTAAACTCTCATCAGACTACTTAATCCACATCTCTTAATGCACACTGCATTACTTAGAGAACTCAAAGCTACCAGTTTGCAAAGAAATCACCTTTAAGATTTCTCAGTCACTATTCCCTATTCATGCTTCAAACTGTAACACACTATAAAGTCAGAGACAATAATTTCTTACTTCAAATAGTATCTTAGCAGTAATAGTCTGTACTATTTTGAAGGAGATAAATCTCATTAATAAAATAGTTTAAATTTTTCCAGCTTTCTACGCCTTGAGTGTGGTGTTATGCTGACCCTACCTGTGTTCTCAGGGTCCTACAGTTGCCAGTTTTACTCTTCTTTTGCAGAAGAATCAAGAACCACACACATCATCGCACACAGGTATTTTCTGACAAGAGGTCATGTTCCTGGCAGACATTTCTTTTTCCTTGTTCTTGAGATTAGCTTGGGGCTACTTTTATATATACATCTAACAGTCTCCTTCTTTCACATTGATTGCCAGACAAAGTTTGGCATTTGTATGACAGCATTCCTCAGTCTCAGTGAGCAAAGCAACTTGATTTTTACACAAGGATTGCTGAGGTGCATCACTCCTAAACTGCACGAGGGATGCACAAAGCTTAACATGTAAAAAATTACATAATTGTCACTTGGCTATTTTTCAAATAGATAAACCACCTTGAGTCCAGACAATCCTGGAAAATATTCTGCATTTTCAGTTCAATACAGAGCTTATGGCCTTTTACTAGAAGTGCCAGAAATAACATTTACTTCTATACAGAACCAGTCTGTTCATGAACAGTTAACCTAGTTTTACTAAAGATGCTGAAGTAAGATCTCTTTAAATAGACTCATGCTAGTATTAGCAGCCAATCTTGTGACTGGTATTGATGTATTCATCTTTATATATATCCTAATTTCTTATTTCTTATAAATTATTTCTTATTATTTCTCATAAATTAATCATTCTTCACATTACAAGTTTGATAATTTGATTCAATTGTTAGGACGAAATTACTCTTTTATAGCACACAGTGAATCTTCTCCGTTTAAGAGATGAGTGTAAAAGAGAGAAAGATTTGAATCTGAAGAGAATACTGATGTTAAGATTTCCAGCCAAACTTCTCCTTCTTCTTAATGTGCCCTAATACATGCAAATGCATCTACATCAGCACATTGCTAACTGGGGACAAGATCTTCATGTTTTAAAAACATTGTTCTCTATCAAAGGGCATGAAAGTATGCCAGCTTCCATCAGCAGTAATTTTTGACCCATAATTACTGAATGTCTATTATGCATCAGAGGACAAAAATGTATTTTGGGGGTCTGTTAAAATAAATCCCTAAGACTAAATGCTTCTAGGCACTTATTCTCAGTATTGAATTATCACAGCCTTTGTTGTGGTGTATGACAAATGAGTGCAATCTTGAGAAAACCTTTGATTAGGAGAAGACAAAGTTAACAGTTTAACTTTTTAGAGCCACAATTATAAATCTGGCGGTAGACTTCTCAATGTAGCTTCAGTATAGTTTAACTTAATAAAATAAGTTAGATCTGGACTTTATTTTATCTGTCACTGGGGCTTTTCAGTTATAGCAGTCCATGAATAAATCTGTAATACACCTGCCTAGGTGAGATGGTTGCTTTTCAAACAGCAATTGATAATAAGGAAAAATAATTACACATTGTTAAAACCAAGTTATTTCAGCCAAGTTCTAATAGAAAAGGGCTACAAGTGTACATAGCTGTACATGAAGAGATGTAAAACTAGTTAGATATGTGATGTGAATATTTTAATTAAGATCACAATATTTGGGAAAATTAGACAGGATGGGAATAAATAAGTCACCAAATTCTGAAGCATGAAGAGACTAATATTTCAGATATAGTCTACAGATGATAGGCTATAATGCTGTAATATATATCACTATGTGATTGTGCTACATACTGTCAACCTTTCCTGGTGTAATCAGATGTAATTTATTCATTAAAATTGTAGTAATTTATGACAGTAATTATCAGTGAATATATATATCATGTTATTCATATTCTAGATAAACAGTGTTTCTCAAAATTCCAGTCATTTTTTAATAATTAATTCTTATTTCTTTCCAAAGAGTTATGATATGTTGAGCCATTGGACACATGGACACATGGTAAGACAGCCAAGGTTCAAAGAACATGAACAGATTGAAGTAGATATAGTAAATAAAATATAATTATTTTCTCAGTGGAATTCATCTAGAAACTTCCTTTCTTACCAATTCTTAAGAATTTCTACTTTGTGTGTTTATTCTGCTAATGTCTTCTTCTTGTGGGAGATTTGTGTATATCTTGTGATGTTCAGGACTGGAGAAATATCAATGGATAAGGCAGGTTAAGGTAATTAATAAATATGTGAATCCATTTCATTCCAAAAAGCAGGGCAGAAGTGGAAAACATTCCCAGCCAGTACTGTTACCTTGGTTCCCTTCTCCATCCCAGTCTAAAAGACAACTGGCTTTCTTCAGTGTTGAACCAAACTATGAATGTACTTATCAGCTGTATGTAGTCATGCAGGGAGAGCATACAACCTGAAAACAATTATTAAACCAGTATTTTCTTGTTTTCCAGGATTTCCAGTGAAATTAATTTCTGAATACTGAACACTGCAATAAGATATTTCTGCTTCCTTCTTTCTACTTTCTTTTGAGTCTGTAGGTCTTACATTTCATTTTCTGTTCAAAGTTTAAGTTTGATGCTACCCTTCTGAAAGAATCCAGGCACCACTGAAAAGCATATCTAATCTGTCAAAATAAAATAAAAAAATCTTCAACTTCCACCAGTGCTAAAAAAAAAATCAAGCAATTTAGAAAAAGCAATTTTTAAGTCAAATAAGACTACTTCATAATATGTTGAGTATAATAAAGCAGTTGCAACTACTACTCTGTAACTTGTCAGAACTTAAATTTTTTTTTAATTTTGCTATATGTCTTTCCCAAGCACATGATTCCATAGAATTGTCATTAATGGGTATCAAATTTCTTGAGATCATAACTAAATTATTTTCAAATCAGTAGGTTATAAAAACTTCTGTACGTTTCAGTCTTCCTTTCAATATCAGGTGAATTTAAGAAATGATGTGAAGGTTTATAAATGGAAAACTTAAAACCCAAACTATCTAGTCTGCAAAGCTACCATGAGTCCACATTCAGACAACAAGTTTTACTCTTCCAGTCCATTGAACAAGATTTGTTTCCAGTTGAACCAAAATGTATTCTTAAAAAAAAACTTAAGATCTCAGTGTGATATGCTATTTTTGATATTGTACAGTAGTTTTTTAAAACATTTTCAGGGATACTTTTTCATGTTGATGCCAAAATTCAGTTAAAACTAATAGAAAAATAGCAGTAATATCATTTCATACTATATGAAGTACAGTACACAGACTTAGGATTTATGTTAATTTCAGCAAAAAACACAGACTAGAATTTGGGTTTAGACAGAACTTTTCATATGGAAGGCATCTTAGAGCCTTTTACACTGACAAGGCAATGATTGTAGAAGTAGGTATCAAATAACAGCTTAGATATGTATCCAGAGCTGTTTTTACTAAGTAAAAGATATTTAATGTCTATTCATTTTTAAACACACCACAAACTAAAGAATCCAACTAAACAACCACTAGAGAAATAGAAAAGCTCATTAATTAAATTATCTACAAACACAGATTTTACCAGGATTTAAACTTCCAGCTATTTTATAAACTAAGACTTTACAGAAATACTTGTTTTTTAGAATAGTCATTTACCCCCAGAGGCTTTACTAATTAAGATGATTCTGTACAGACAGTCCTTAGAGGCTGACCTTTCTCCTAACAATAGCTTTGCATGGAATGATCCATATCCTAATGGGACATCCATAAGCTTTGAAAGCTCATTCTTTGTTTGGAATTCATATAACATATTTTCTAAGAGATAGCTGCTCCTTAGAAAAAAATGTAAATTTTGACAAGTACTTTGCAGCTCTAAGGATTTTTATTTCTCACTGTATTAGCTTTTATAGCCATTATTTGTAAACTTTTTTTTTTTTTTTTCATACATTCACATTTTGTCTCTGCTTTTAGAGTGCCCATTTTTCCTTTGTATTTATTCCCAGGCAATAGTTAATAACAAAACTAGATTAGAGGTTGGAAATCTTAGAATATTCTTGAAAAATTCTACCTGTAAGCCAAAATCAGGATGCTTCCAAGACCTGTTCAGAACTTCAGATATTCACAATCTGGGTCGTGTACTGAGGTAAACTTGAAGATATAAATCACTAAAATCCAAAGCAATCCTTGAGGTATAGCATGCAATGCTGTCTTACTTTCTCCTAATGATTTAGCAGAAATTCCTGTAGTTCTTTCCAACAAGCAAAGCCAAGTTTGGACTTCAGGAGGCCTGAAAAAAAAGCTGAGAATTGCTCTCTCCTCTCTCATCTCACTGGTAGTCCTCACAAAGTCCTGTTTTCCTAGGCAACATCTCACCTATTGTCCATATGCCAGATTTTAATTTCAGTCACACCTTGAGTTCAACAGAGAAGAACAAAGTAGGCATTTCTTATTCTCATTTCTCTCTACTGTTTTCTGACAGGATTTGCTTTGTGAAAAATCTCCCAGCTGTCTCATGGCAAACATTCTCACTAGACTTATGTCCCATAAAATATATTCCTGATGTTGAAAAGATTTTTTGTATCTCAACTGCCCTTTCAATGCAGCAAGAGCAAGAGTCTCAGATCCAGATGAGTTTTGCATACTGCATTATTCCAAATCTGTTTAGATACTAATTGTCCATCTCACAATCTACTGTTTCTCTCTAGCTACAGAGTATTTACAGTATTCTAATATTGCAATGCATTTATGAGGTATTGTAAAGTCTTTCAAAACTGAGACTTTAATTTACTGTTCCAAAAGTAATACAGTCAAATCCTGGTCATTCACTTACAAATTTTAATTGATGAGTAGTTTATCTGTTTGTTGGTTTGTTCTAGCGTGTATTTAAATTATATTGTATTAATATTTATGTGCCACATTTGACCAGAATACTCCCACATTGAAAAACAGCACTGAGATAGAATTGGGCATCAGAGAACATAATTGCCTCAGAAAACTTTCCTTGAAATCTTCCTTGAAATACACTAAAAAAAAATCTTCCTTTAAATTACTGACTTAAAAAGTGAGATTTTCTATTCACATATATTCTGTTTCAAGCTAACTTTATAGGACTGTACTTTCATGCAGATATTTGGTACATAGTTGCTTTGGTAACAAGAAACAATTATTACTAGCATGGTTAATGCAATGACGAAGATAGATTGTTGTAACTGCTTATTTCTGACAGTTTCTATTGGAACATGCTCAAAATTTAGGGCTAGATCCCATCTCATACTACACAATAGCGTATTCTACTTGGATTAAAATTAACAAACATAGCTGACAAGAAATACACTGTTGAATAAACTAACTTCTCCTTTTAAACTGGCTTCCTGGATAGAGGTGGTCGATACCCCACTTCTTTCAGTGTTCAAGGGAATTTGGGTAAATCCATCAACAATATGCTTTGAATTCTGGTTATCCCTGAATAGGTCAGGCAATTGGACTAGATCATCTTTGAAGGTCCTTCCAGTTGAACTACTCCTCTTCTCTTTTCTTCTCTTTTCTTCTCTTTTCTTCTCTTTTCTTCTCTTTTCTTCTCTTCTCTTCTCTTCTCTTCTCTTCTCTTCTCTTCTCTTCTCTTCTCTTCTCTTCTCTTCTCTTCTCTTCTCTTCTCTTCTCTTCTCTTCTCTTCTCTTCTCTTCTCTTCTCTTCTCTTCTCTTCTCTTCTCTTTTTTCTCAACTCCTATTCTATTCTATTCTATTCTATTCTATTCTATTCTATTCTATTCTATTCTATTCTATTCTATTCTATTCTATTCTATTCTATTCTATTCTATTCTATTCTATTCCATTCCATTCCATTCCATTCCATTCCATTCCATTCCATTCCAATTAGTCATTAGGAAGAATTATAAATAAAATATATGTAAATGATCATTATCTGATAAACATGTGCTTGGGAATTAATTAATTTTTTTAATGCTCTGATTTAGATTATATTGCTTCTGATGATTGGGAAGATCCAGAAAACGGGGATTACTGATGGTATACCAGTAAACAGAAGTAATTAACAATATATAGAAAAGTAGATTACTCTCAAGACATTTTGTAGATAAATATTTGTTATTATTTCTATCAAATAGTTAGAGGAATGTTTGCTACATTGCGTCTTGAAGAGCAAGTATTAAAAAAGTTCAAAGTACTCCCACAAAATTGTCTTGACTGCAGTTTTGAACTTGAGAACTCCACTCAAATATGTCAGCTATTTCAGCTGTTGTATACTGAAACAAAAATCCTCTCTAACAGTTGCCACCTACGTATAAATGCATACATTAAAACCAATTAATTCAAACCTACGGTTACACAATTAGCAACTGAATTAAATATGTTTGTAATTAAGTGTTCATGTTGAGATTTAAATCATATTTAAACATTTTTACAACATATCTATACATGAACATACTGATTTTATATATATATATATATATATATATGCAGAAGGAAGATACTAAATCAGAGAAATAAGTTAAATAAGAAAATTACCATCTTTAAAATAATAGCAAACTCTAAAACTGCTAGAAAATGAAAAAGTCCACAGAGAATGTTATGGATAGAATTTCAATAGTTCAGAAATTCTTGAAGAAGTACTACATCATTAAAAGAAAAAAAATCTCTCAGAGTTCCCTGTAATATAATATATGATTGAAAAAAGCTGGTAATGTCTGAGTAATAACTCCAATTTGCCTAAGCATCTTTTCTGACCGTTTTAGTCTTTTGTGGCACTGAACTATTGCCACGAAAACTTGGGTTTTCCTTTCATTATTTAGAATATATTTCAACAATTAGGAGAGTGGAACAAAAGTTTTTGCTAGTATTAGACCAATTAATTTAAATATTTTATTGTATAAAATAATTCCATTGTAGGGGACTAGACTGTAAAAGAAAAATACATCTTCAGTCAATAATGTAAAAACTTCACTGAATTTTCTCTGAGTCAAAGTCAGAGACTTCATCTCTCTCTCTCTCACTATATATATATGTTTGCTTTTACACAAGGAAACATTCTGGAGAAAAGACTATGTAAATATTTTGAATATCTTTTCCTTGAATTTTCACATTTCCAAAAATGATACTAAATGTAATTAGTTATAAATTTGGTGTCATTCAAAAGAAAAGACTTTGTGAACTGACAAAAAATATTTCAACATCTTTCTACATTTATTCTTTTTATCCTCCTTCCTCAAAAACAACAACAACAACAACAAAATCAGCAAAAAACCCTCTCAAAATCTAACAACAAGCCCAGTACAATGGAAAGCAAATGATTACATATGCTATTGAAATTTATACCAAGTAGATCCAAATACAATAAAAGAAAAAATTTAATTTTAAAGATTGCCCTTACAAAGCTTTCTAAATAGTTCTATCATACACACAGCTTTACAGGGATTTGTTTCATTTTTTAATATAATTTTAATAGATTAATTTTTTGAAGTGTTTGTAAAACACTCCAAATAAAATTGTGTATAATGATGACTGTTACTTCAAGATAAAAGATATTGTTTTGAAATTCCTTTATATAACAAAGTATTTCTTTATCTGCTTTTGGATTATTTGCTATTTAATTTATCATATAAAAACATTTGGTAAGAACTGTGTAGATATGTCTTTCTAACTCTATAATGACAAAGCCAAAGAGAATCTTAAGTGTTTGAAGTTACAATAAAAGTGGAATTACTTCTTAATCTTCTACCAATACTTTGAAAAGCAATCAGAAGAAGTATGTGTGACACTCCATCATTCTTAAAAGTCAACTATTATATAGTTGGAGGTAGCACTCTTTCTTAGAAATAGGGGAGAGAAATGAAATTGAAGTGTTTTTCTGATTTGAATTTTGTGTTTTATAAACTGCTTGAATAGATTTTTAATATAAATTGCAGATAATTATATGGCACTGTCAGCTACACATTAAGCATACATGCAATTTTGAAGTTTAACTGAATTACTGCTGTAGGGCACAGAGGGAGTTTCAGAATTTCAATTCACTTTTAAGTAAACTTCTTTTCAAATTTTGATGTTTGCTAATGATCCCATGAGGATTTTCAGAATTACATTAAAAACATATTTTTGTAATTATCTCAGTGTTTTTAAAACAATAATGCACATGAACTGCTTTTGAGTGTACTATTATTTATATATTTAAAATATATACTTCTTAAGACAAGAGTTTTGGTGTTTTCCTTCCTTGTAACACACTAAAGATTTAACTGAAATAATGAGAAAAAAAGAATTTCAAAATGTAGGAGATCAAAATCTTTAATGAGATCTTTAGAGTTCACCACATTCAATGGGAAGATTTCTTCCTGCTTTGAAGTCTGCCATTTTGAAGTTATTCAGATCATTTTTGGGTACATTGTTGAAGTGAAATATTTTTAAATTTGAGAAACACTTTCAGATGATTCAGAGAATTAAATTAGGTTTTCTCTCTCAAAGTTTTACAGGGATCCATCTCCACTGATTCAAATTAGACACCTTAAATTCCTAAATGCTTTCTAAGATCTGGGCCAAAGTATTTCAGTTTTTCAGACATTTTAATTTTGGCATTACAAACAAAACCAAGGTGTATCTGCAGTATTATATTTTTCTTTGGCTCAGCGTTGGTTGAAAATGCCTGATGCAGTTTCAGATAGAAGTTTAAAATGATACAGGCTGTTCCTTTTCTTTAAGTTTTCTGCTGGATTAATACCTTGCAGGGGTTAATCTCATCATGGCATCAGGCAGGAATCAGTATCATCACAAGAAAAAAGATGTGAATAAGTGGGATGCCTACCTATTTTGGCATAAACTGGCACAGAACAGCACCTAACGAGACCCGATATCTCAAATTATTCACAAATTTGTGTACTTATACTGTGATTTTTTGCCTCTCTGGACTTTTGCTATATATAAAACATTTGTTTACATGTTACATAAGAAGAAGTCAGAGGAGTTTGAGATACCAAAGGTAAGTCAGTGATACACTTTAAAATCCATGGCTTCACAAGAATGAAGTTTCAAACCATTTTCACTGTTTAAGTAAAAGGCAAAGCAAAGAAACAATTTATTTTAACGTCTTATGTAGGAACTAAAACCGAATATGAAAATTTTGAAAAAACTCCTTATGGTAGAATACTTTCCTCTTAGTCAATCAGTAATATTACTAATAATTTATTTTATGCATGTATAATATTTTTCCTAATAAAATAATGCTCAGAAAATAATTTAAAAAAATATGTTAAATCTCATTTTTATTAGCTGTCAGATTTATTCATATAAATGAAATACAGTGGAAGCTGGTTGCCATAACTACAGCAGAGCTCTGGAATAATTTTGTTTCCTCTTAATTGTTGTATATTTATATACAAATTGCTTAAGTATGTCTTACATTTTGAATCCCAGACCTTAAAGCTACCAGAAACACTGAATCTCCTGCTAATAGAAGGGTTGAATCTCCTGCTGATTAAAGGAACTGTGATGAGTGAAATTTGTCACTAAAAAACTGCCTGTATAGAAACAACAATTTTTGCTTTATTATCTACTTGTTAAGAATATTGCACTATGTTTACCTCTGCAATCTTTATAATCATGTCAGACTTTGGAATGTTGATGTACCTATAGAATTTTTTCCAGAGATAATCACATAAAACTTCACATTCTAAGATGAATTTCAATGCATCTGACAGCTAAAAAAACTCTTTTTGTTGCATGTGGCATCTGATTTTTGCTTAGTTAGCATCTTCATTTGTCCATTTCTTTAACAGACAAAAACACTACAAGAAATGTACTTTCAATTTCTTCAGTAAAATATTTATTCTTATGATTGAATACAGACATGAAAATTGCTTGCCATGATAAAAGACAGTATTGAATTATAAGACATGATTTTGTAAGACATTTTGTACTAATATTGTTCTTATACACATCAAACAGATATAAGGAAACCTGTAAAACTATGCTCATTTACAGAACACACACATATTAGAGTGGAGGCCAATCCTTCCATATCCAAGGACCAAAAGTTAACAATCTAACTTAATAACTAGGCATTGCACTGAAACAGCTTCCTGGAATTTTAAATGTTTTTAAGTGGGTCTACAGTTTCAATCACAGAATGTCCCAGGTTGGAAGGGATGTCAAGGATCATCAAGCTCCAACCCCCTGCTGCAGTCAGGGCTACCAACTTCCAATTCTAATACTAAACCAGGTTGACCAGGGCCCCATCCAATCTGGCATTGATCACCCCCAGGGACAGGGCATCCACAACCTCTCCGGGCAGCCTGTTCCAGCACCTCATCACTCTCTCTGTAAAGAACTTCCCTCTGACATCCAACCTAAATCTTCCCTCCTTCAACTTAAAATCATTTCCCCTTGTCCTGCTGTTATCTATCCTTTCAAAGAGTTGACTTCCTTCCTGTTTATAGGGTCCCTTTAGGTACTGAAAGACTGTAATTAGGTTACTCTGCAGCCTTCTTTTCTCCAGGCTGACGACACTTGCTTTGGCCTGCCTCTTCTGGCCAATGTTCCTGTAGAATGTCTTCATATTGTTTTTCACCTCCCTCACTAAGTTCATTTCTGCTTGCGCCTTGGACTTCCTGATCCCACATCTGCAAGTCTGGACAGCATCCCTGTATTCTTCTCCAGTGATACACCCTTGTTTCCAGAGCTTGTATGGACCTTCCTTTGCCCTCAGTTTGCCCAGCAGGTACTTGCTGAGTCGTGCCGGTTTCCTGCCTCCTCTGCCCACTTTCTTATTCAGAGGGATGGAGAGCTCTTGTGCCTTAAGAAAGGCATCCTTGATGAGTAGCCAGCTTTCCTCAACATCTTTGTCTCTAAGGACAGCATCCCAGGAGATCTTGGCCAACAATTCCTTGAACAGCTTAAAGTTTGCTCTTCCAAAATTCAGGGTCCTGTCCCCAGTCTTTGCCAGGCCCACATTCCTCCAGATCACAAACTCAACCAGGGCATGGTCACTGCAGCCCAGGCTGCCTCCAACCTTAATGCCTTTAATGATCTCTGTATTGATGAGCAGCAGGTCCAGCAAGCTTCACCTCTGATCACTCTCTTCAGTACCTGAACCAGAAAGTTACCATCAGTGGATTCCAGGAGCCTTCTGGATCTCTTGCAACTCACAAGATCAGAGATGGGCATGGGAACAGAATACAAGAATACAACTCTTTCATTTTGGGTAATAACACATAATACAAATATGCTGATGTTCTCTGCCTTTTTTTCAGCTCTACTTTAGTTAAAAGAATCAGAGAACTATAAACTATATTTCAGCATAATGTAAGCTCATTAACCTGTTTTTTCCATACATTTTTTTTTGCCTCTCATTAGCAGAAAACCACTTCTAATCTCACAGAATATATAAGTGATGAACACAGAAGGTCTCTACTGTGGATTAGCAGAAGATATCAGAATGTTTTCCTGATATAAGCTTAACATGTCTTGTCTTGAATATGAATAAACTATCTTTACTTTGCTTTTTCTCATTTGTCTAAAGACTGTTTAAGACTTGCTTTGCGTACCAAAATGTAATTCTGTCTCTACCTTGGGAGTTCAACACAGCATTCTTTTCATGCCTTCCGGAGTGTCCAGCAACTTCCCAAACATGATTAGTTTCTAACACAAACTACCACACAATTCTCTCACTTTAACAATTCAAAGAATAAATATGTTAGTGTTTGGTCCATACCTAGGTATATGCAAACTGAAAAACTTCTGGCAGTACCCACTCATTTTTCAATATTTCTATTTCCTGAGTAATTTGGCAAAAACGAAATCTGGCTCTGGCTTTCTACAGTCACACAAACACAAGTTTAAATGACACTCTGCTTTCTAGAGTTTAAAATATCCAATTACAGCAATTATAATCAATTTGGCAATTGGCAGACTTTCAAAAGTTGTTTGCTGTTATATCAAACTGAACAAAACTATTTTTTGTATTCTGGAAAACACTTATTTTGCAGTAAAGACAGACTACTGATTCTTTCTGCTTTCTGGCTCACAGAACATTTGAATTCTAGCAAAAATAACATACGACTTTAAAATATTTTATAATCTTATTTTGTAAAGTTTTTTGACATCTACAAGAACACATAAAATATAGGTTCCATTGTAATTGGAATTTTATACATAAATACTACTGAGGTATAAAATTTGTATTAAAAGGAGTAATAGTCTTCATTTCATACCTACTGATTTTGATCTTACTGAGAAAAATTCACTCATTATTTTATTTGCTCATGGATTTAATCATTCATTTACTGGCAGTGCAGTTTAAACAAATTGAAATGAGATATTCAAACACATCTGTCTCAAATGATAATTTATGTTATTTCAGAATCTGGATGATTTGCTCTTTAATAGCTCTTTTTCTTTTATGAATTCTATATTAATGACAGAAAAGCTGATTTTATAGCACTCAAGAATAATGAGGTTAGTAAGAAATAATTTTTAAAGGTAGACAATTTCTTACATTTAATAATTATTTTGGCATAATCTTGCAGGTTTCATACGGTGAAAGTAAAAGCTAAAAATTGATGTGAAAGAACATAAAAATGACTATGTAAACTCACAACTGCACTAACGGGTCTATGTTGACCTGTTCTGGAATACTAATTGGTCTACAATGACTACAGTTGAGTGTTTAACACCTTGCAAAGACAAGTTCACAGCAAATAATTTTTTGAAGTGGAATTTATGATTATTGTGTCCCTGAATTCTGAGTCAAGACATGTCTATGTTATATATTTTCTGCCACATTTCTAGCCCTATTTTGTCACTTTGACAAAGTCTTTTCCAGAGTTGCATTACAGTAATGACAGAAGATTCATTTTGGCAAAAAAGTACCATTATTCTTCCTTCTGTTGAAACAAAAACAAAAAGATTTTTCCAAAGCAACATCGTTTCCAATGGTAAATATTTGTCTCTTGCACTTTGTGATCTTATTTGCCTCACTGATGCCTGTGATGATCCCTTTCACAATTCACTTAGTTTTCCTTTGTATTTCATTAATTTATTTCTCCCACTCTTTTAATCCTAAGGGATTAGATCATAGTTCTATCTAGAATTCTCATTAGTAAACTCAAACAAATGACTTTGAACTTTACTTCTTTACAAAACAACTCATCCCTGTATCTCTGACTTCCAAGATAAACTTTTTTTTTTTTTTTTTTTTTTTTTTTTTTTAAATATTGCTGTGCAATTGCTGTGCAAGTCTCCCAGTTCATTTATCCTTATTACTTCCATGGGTATACAGGAAGTCCTCTGAATCTTATTGTCTTTCTAGATAACAATCTGCTCTCTTGTAATCATGAGGGGTAAATTCATACCTTCTTGTTATTGAAAATAACAACTCAAGGCATGCTAATTTTTATAACTGAAATCATTGCTTATTATCTTTATTATTATTATCTGCTGCATCTCTCCTGGAGAAAGAGTACTGCAACAATTTCTTGGAAGAATTTAGCATTTTAATTTAAGTAATATATCAGGAAAACATACATATAGTGACTAAATAGAGCAACATAGACTAGAAATGGATGCGTATAGACCATTCAATTTAACCTTCATAAAAGTTTTCAAAGATTTTACTTGCACATTAAAAGGAGAATATTTTAATATGAAACAGCATATTCAACATTATGATTATTAGAAATGCTAATACTTAAACACAGTACGTTGGGGAAAAAAAATTGAATTATTAAGCTTCATAAAACTTATTGCTGGTTCCAATTTCATGAAATTATACTGAGGTCACTAGCAAATACAAACAGTTTAGGTATACAAATGCATGCACATAGAGAAAAAGACTCTCTCCATGATTACTTTTTCAGCTAGAGCATTAGTAACAAGAACAACAGAGAAAAAAATAAGGAAGTCATAATCCACTTGCAATCAAATTAATGAACCTCTGGACAGAAGTATGCTGGGTATCACCTACCTTATGCTGAGAAAGTTGTGTGTAAATGTTAAAATGTTTAAGAGTATGAACCTGCCTCTACTGAAATACATGTAGGTTTCTATTGACTTCACTGATAAAAAGTATACCCAACAAATCATTTTTATGATCTTTATGAGAAATTTGTCAGAAACCCCTTGGACAAAAGGCAGGCAGTGTTCCTTAATGAGCACTAAGAAATAATTGCATACATTCAACCATGACTTAAAAATGTCATCCAAAGTTTTCAAATTAAAATCTCACTGCAAATACCTGGTAGTAAACAATCAAACCATTTGTTTTATTTTACTATTGGTTTGATTTCATCCAACGGCAATATTGCAAGGCAAAGACTTATGTGAACCGAAAAGAGGAGAGTTAATTATTGGAAGAGAATGTTCACTTTGCAGGCTAAATGAATCCAAAAAAGTGAAAGGCAATACAAGTGAGAGAAAAGGTAAAACTCCAAGGTCACTGCAGTGACCTTCATCATTTTAGAAATTCAGCATGGACATAAAATACATCAACTGTAATAGATTATTTCAAGTTAACCTTGAGTCTTTTTTTTTCTTTTCTTTTTTTTATGTGCTACACAGTTAAATAAGGTGTATATATATGTATAGATTGCACCATGAAGCCTCCAGCCATTCCATCTAGACTCCTGCCTTGATTTGTCCCACGAATGTTTAAGGATTTTTAACATCCTCCGGCAATTTGGATAAGTTTCATTTTTCTGGAGTGACCTCTATGATAAATGATAAATAAGCATCAATATACATATTCAGTACTAAATGGTACAATTGGATTTCCAAGAGCAACTAAGCAAACAGAGGTAAGAAGATAATGCAGGCATGGGTTGTATTAATCTCATTGACACCTTAGGCAATTTAAACTATTTTCTCAAGCAAATTATTCCTTTTTCTAATTGACCTCACTGTCATAACTTTTTATATTAATATGTAAATTAATATTTCCTGTTTGAATTTCAGGCTATTACTCTTTTTTTTTTTTTTTAATCACCTTTAATACTCTTAAATAATTCCTCCCTCTCTTCTCTGTTCCCACCTATTTAATTTTTATAGACATTTACATCCTTCTAACTAACCCAGCCCTCTACTTTCTCACCTTTTTTCTCACACACCCTTTCTTTAACACCTCTCTGTAATTCACATTAATGCTCTTCAGTATATTAGTGTCCTAATAACACCTTTGCTAGTCTTTTGAAAGGATATACAAGACCAAAGAACAACACTGCAAAGACATAACAATCCAACTGCACAGAATCAGCATAAATAGGAATTGATACTTTGAACGGAGGGGCTCAATGATCTTTGAAACCAAATCCTGTCAATTTGTAATCCTTCCAGGATGGGTGCAGCAGATTACTGTCAGGGAGCACCATCTCCTTTCTTTAGCAGGGAATATGAGGCTGAAGCTAATTTATGCTAAAGCAGTATTCCTGTCTGCAAGATGCAATGTGCTCAAGCAAGGTGAGACAGCAGAGGTGATGACAGGAAAAAAGCAAAAATGCCAGGACACATGCTGGTCAAGCAAGCAGTGTGTGTTGGAGTGAGACTCATTCATTTTTATCTGAATATTGTATTGTTTTTTCCTCATTTACTTGATTGGCATCTGAGTAGGTTACTTCTTTCCAAAATACATCTAGCTATGATAAACAAGATTTGTGAGAAAATTAAAAGAGTGAATAAAAAGGAAATGTGGACACTCACATCTGCAATTTAATATAGCCATCAGTAAATTTCTGTGTAATCTCACCATGTGTATTGCACTAGATCAAGCAAGACTTCTTCTGTGGTGACAAAAACCATTTTAAATAAGGAGCTGAATATCACTGAACCAGTCGTTCTACCAAGGAAGAAGACTGACCTGGGAACAGGAAAGAATTAACTTACATGACTCTGATACTAAGCTCAAATTCTGAAATGACACTACTGTAAAAATATTTTGGAGATATTGTAAAAAGATGGTTGATAACATTTAGAGTAGCCTTTTTTAATATGTTTAATGATATTTTGATAATTTTTTTAGACATAGAATATTTAACCTAAGGTAGTTTATTATTTGTGAATTTTATTCTGAGGATATTTTAATACTGTTTTCTACAATGTTTTTCTGTCTGGAAGTTAAAAATAAAAAACCTATCCTATCGCAGGATACAAATTTCATTTGTAAGTTTGGAAGACTCTCTCCTATGAGAAATCTGCTTCCTGATTTTTTGTTAATTACTTGTACAGAAACAAAAGAAACAGATGTTTATTTGTGTTTACACTATTCAATAATAGCTCTTTGATTCCAGTAGAGAACAATGTCTGACATACAAAAGATTTTTTCATTTGCTTAGTAAGTAGATCTAGAACCAAAACCACTAAAAGGTAAAAGCACAATATAGCAAGATATTAATACATACTTTGGGATGTTGCAATCTTTAAACATTATACAACAGTGTATTTGATTCCACAAGGAATGACTGCATTTGAAATTTAGAATATTTTGTTTAGACTATGTCCAGTAAAGGCTTTGTATCTTTCTTGGTTCTTCATTTTCTTTAATTTATGAAGTAATGAAACTCTTAATAAAAAAAAAAAAAGAAATATATAGTAGCTAATAACAAACTATCATGTGTAAGTGGTGAGGATAGTGAGAGGCTAATCTCCCTTTTTGACTATAAAAGTAGTAGATTCAAGAGCATTAAAAAAAATGTAGTTTGTTAGTCCAGTAAACTGTAAACACTATGAAGTATATCTATCAAATACTTAAAAATCAATCACTATGTAAACTTTGGTATGATTTGATTGTGAATTTTAGATTTTTAAAATAAAGCTACTAAGAAAACTATTCGGGCCAAAAAAATTATTGAGATTCAGATTAAGATGACTGTGACTAAGCCATTGCTGTTTTTACTGCATCAGTGACACTAACGTATTATTTCTATAGCCTTTACAGCATCAGTATGTTTTCTATGCTGTTTTTGCCTCAAGCATATAACTCTCCTGCTTATTTGAGCTGACATCAAGATTTTCTTTCTTTTCTGAACACATCATCCAAATTGCATTTTTTTTTCTCTGTGCTTAGTTTCTGATACAAAATGTTATTCATGCAATTTGGCTTTCACAATCATCATATTATCACATTAAGCATACAGCCATTTTATGTAAAAGAAATAGTAAGTGAAGTATGAATCATAAGATATATCACAAGAATCTCATTCTTGATTTCCTATCCCTTTTGGAAATCTGTCTTAAAGAGCTAACAGGAAAAAAAATGGGGAAAAAAAAATCTATTTTCTCTTTTCCTTTTTTCCAGTTCTCTTTCTCCTTCCATAAAAAAGTGACGAGAGTCCAAACGCCACTGTTGAAAGATCTGGTACTTATTGAGGCCTCTCTGTTGTACCCATGCTAGGGAATCTGCACACTATGGTTGTAGCCTTCAGTGGGAAGTGAGAACAAGAGACACTTGTTTCTGTTTGAACCTACATTTCTCTTTCTCCTCTGTTCTGAGGAAAAGAACAAAGGATGAAGCGCCAGTTCTGGGAGCTGCTGGTTGAGTTTGTACATTCACTATACTCCACTACCAAAATGATGATTTTTAACTGAATAAATATTGTATCCCTGTTTTAAATATGCAGTCCAAAAAATTGCCTTACGTTCAAGATTTCAATGACTAATGTGGCATATACTTTTTTATTACTTAAATTTCTCTCACATAATTTTGAAATTATACATAACAAAAGCCTGTAATCATGAAGGTCATTGTTAATAAACTATACGTTAGATGCTGGGAATTAACTTATGGATCTCTTAGTTGGAATTTCATTTTTGAAGAATTAATTTTCAGAAAAAAAATGTTCCTACACCTCTGATAAGATAGAAAAATAAATCCATCCAAAAGAAGAGATACTTCTTGTGTTTCAGAAGTGATTTTTTTAATGGGCTAATTGTTTCTAGGATTATGCTGTATAGTATTTGCTGCCAAAGAAATGCTAACAGAATAATCCAGGTTCATAGTGAGGCAACATGAATGATAAATCTGGAAATTCTTCATTAGATTTTTTTATTATTACTTTTAAGAAAAGTACATTTTCAGATGAATTAGTAATATGTCTGTGCTTTGCTTTTTTAATATCTCCTGAGAGAATCTTAAAGAATCCCGATGTTGAATTTCACAGAATTGCAGAATCACAGGGATTGGAAGGGACTTCAAGATATCACTGAGTCCAACCTCCGCCACAGCAGGTATCCTGCAATAGCTCACACAAGTGGATGTCCAGGCAGGTCTTGAATATCTCCATAGAAGGAGACTTTACAACCTCTCTGGGCAACCTGTTCCAGTGTTCTGTCACCTTTACCGTAAAGAAGTTCTTCTGCATGTTAGTACGGAACTTCCTATGTTCAAGTTTTAGGCCGTTACTCCTTGTCCAATCACTGAACACCACTGAGAAGAGCCCAGCCTCACCCATTTGCCTCCCACCTCCCTTTAGATATTTATAAACATTTATCAGATCTCCTCTGAGTCTTCTTTTCCCCAGGCAGAACTGACACAGGTTGCTCAGCTTTTTAGTGTTTTTTTGACCTGATGTTGTGTCACTGCTGACAGGCTGAATGCTAGTGCTTAACACATAAGCTTAACATATTAGAAAATGGAACACTATTCAGAGGAAGGTCCCAATGAGAGATACTGAACATTGTCAAACCTTCTTCAAGATTTAGTTGCTTTGCAGCCATGTTAACTACTGAAGCAGAACAATGGATTTCAAGTGGAATGATAAATTTTTTTTCAGTATAATTAAGTTCTCTTGCACACTGAAACCTTTTGAAAAATACTGTAACTTAGATTGGCAAACAATGAAACCATCCTTTCAATGATGCAAAATAAAGTCTGAAACAAGGCGCTGTTCCTGGGAGGCTCTGATTGTATCTAAGTCTTCCTAAATCATGCTCTTTGTAATAGAAGTTCTATTATAACTCCTATACAAAACTTTTGTACTCCACTGGATGCCTCTTGGGGGGTTCTCAACACCCTGAAGGATCAGGCTTTTTGAGAGATGATTTAGAGAAAATTACACTCTTCAACCTACATTTTTCCAGCCCATTCTTCTGTATACTTCATCACTAAGTGACCTTATGTGGTAATGACTGCTGAACTGAGTAGACATCTGCAATTTTAGAAAGTAATCACAGCTTCTGCTCTAGTGCCTCCCCGCTGCTTTCAACAATTTATGGACAATAGCTGATGATAGCTAAATAATTAATTCAACTGAAAGAAAAAAAAATGTAAAAGAAATCTCTGAATAGATCTCCTATTGTTCAAAAAAGAGAAATGTCACATAAGGTAAAGGAGAAAGAAGGAAGTGAAGACTTTCCATTTAAATACAGTAGGTTCCCATTTCGGTATGAATGTTAGAAAATGTTTGTACTTTCAAAAGATACAGTGAATATTTTTTTGTCCTCTTTTTTCCATCTTCCTGAGTTAAAAATGATATCTATGCCTATCTATGATTTAGTATTAATTTGAATTAATTCTTGCTAGCTCTTGGTTTTTATTTCAGTGATTTACTTCAGTGATTTATTTCAGTGATTTAGTGTTTATTCCTTCCTGATGGTTCCTAATGTTTGACCAATGTAACTGTGCTGAGGAGTTTAGCTAAAGGTGTATACCTACTATTTTCTGCTTTCTATTTAAAGAAGATCATGGATGGCACCTCACTCTAATTTAAGGTATTTGCAACATTTCTATTGATTTCAGTTAAAAGCATAGAAAGTGATCCCTTGAAAGAAACAAAATGTGATATTTCTCCTTTCAACCACATAGTAGCTGAACAGTAAATAATTTTCTTTGGGCTGTTGTGGTGTGAATGGCAAATAAATCAAACAAACCAAATAACAACAAAACACTGAGCTGATAACAACTGTTATCAGAAGTGATAACAATTGCTGTTCTCTAGGACCAGGAGACACTTAAACGTATGCCACTGTTCTCATTTAAAAGCCTGTTTTTTTGTTTTTTTTTTTTCTTTTATAAATAAGTAAACAAACAAACAAAAGCAGCTGCATACCATTCTGTCTCTGAGATACAGGATTGTATTAGATGAACCAGCATTCTGACCTAAAAGGACATCTCTTAAGGATTACAGCAGAGTAAGTACAATTAATGCTCTTTAGAATACTGCTCAAAGGATATTAGAAACTGATATACATATTTCCTGGATGAAAGACAGTAAATCTGGACTTGAGCAAGGCCTTTGACATGGTCCCCCACCACATCCTTATCTCCAAACTGGAGGGATGTGGATTTGATGGGTGGACCATTCGATGAATAAGAAATTGGCTAAAAGGCCGCAGACAGATGGTGGTCATCAATGGCTCCATGTCCAGTGGAGGCCAGTAATGAGTGGCGTCCCCCAGGGATCTGTCTTGGGAGCGGTGCTCTTTAACATCTTTATCAATGACATCGATGACGGAATTGAGTGCACCCTCAGCAAGTTTGCTGATGACACCAAGCTGAGTGGTGCAGCTGACATAGCAGAAGGAAGGAATGCCATTCAGAGGGACCTCAACAGTCTTGAAAGGTGAGTCTGGGTGAACCTAATGAGGTTCAACACCACAAAGTGCAAGGTTTTGTACTTGGGCCAGAGGAATCCCAGGCATTTATACAAACTGGAAGGAGCAGTCCTTGAGAGCAACCCTGCACAGAAGGACCTGGGGATCCTGATAGATGAAAAACTTAACATGAGCCAGCAGTGTGCTCCTGCAGCTTGGAAAGGAAATGGTATCCTGGGCTCCTTCAGAAGAGGGGTGGCCAGCAGGGACAGGGAGATGATTGTCCCCCTCTACTCTGCTCTTGTGAGGCCCCATCTGGAGTACTGTGTCCAGGTCTGAAGTCCCCAGTACAAGAAAGAGAGAGCTGTTGGAGAGGGTCATGAAGATGATCAAGGGGCTGGAGCACCTCCCCTACAAAGACAGGCTAAGAGAGCTGGGCTTTTTCAGCCTGGAGAAAAGAAGGCTGTGGGGTGACCCAATTGCAGCATTTCAGTACCTAAAGGGAGCCTATAAACAGGAGGGGAATCAACTCTTTGAAAGGGTAGATAACTGCAGGACAAGGGGAAATGGTTTTAAGTCGAAGAATTAGCTGAAGATTTATGTTGCATGTCATGGGGAAGTTCTTTACAGAGAGAGTGGTGAGGTGCTGGAACAGGCTGCCCAGAGAGGTTGTGGATGCTCCGTCCCTGGAGATGTTCAAGGCAAGGTAGGATGGAGCCCTGGGCAGCCTGGTCTAGTATTAAATGTAGAGGTTGGTGGCCCTGCCTGTGGCAGGGGTTGGAGCTTCATGATCCTTGAGGTCCCTTCCAACCCAGGCTATTCCGTGATTCTGTAAATAAAGCTCAGAGTAGGGAAACACTATCCTAATATTGTTAGCACACAGATACTAAAGTAGCTCTGAATTTTAAAGGGAAATCAGTGTTTAAAAAAAAAATAGAGAGAAAAAAAAAAAAAGAAATTATTCATTCCATGAATCTGGAGAGCGACAAATTCATTTGAAGGACAATTTATTAAAACTGGATCATCTAATGTAATGTAGAGAATTAGATAAACCGAATTAAAACAAACTGGAAGCAAACAACAAAGAAACATCTATTTCTTCTACAATGAACAAATATGGGAAGATGAAAAAAAATCATTAATCCATTTTTTAAAAATAATTAGAAAGGTTAATTAAATACAAATTTTCGGAAAATATGAATGAGAATAAAGAGCCTTAAAAATACCTCCACCTAAGTCAGGCACAAAGCTTTCCTGACTATACCACTGCCCTTTCCTCTTAGCAGATTTTGTTACCATGTAAAAGGTACCATTTATGAAATAAAGGTGGAAGAAAGGCATATATGAATCTTAAGTACCTGCAAGGTTTACGCTTTTTCTCTCACTATAAATCTCTTACTCACTTCTTCCTATCTTGCAATGTCTAATCCTTTAGTTCAGTAATAACCACTTCATTCCCACCTACTACTCCCCCAGGTTAAGAGCTTTTCCTCTCTTCTCCAAGCTTTCATAATTTTCTCACATAAAAAAGAAACAGGTGAGATAGCAGGAGTGTAACAGAACATGAAAATAATTTCCTAGAAAAGGGAGTTTTTTTAAAAAATTGCACCTTCCTCTACTGGTAAAAATGAAGCATTGTTACGTTCCAAATTAGGTCCTTAGCAGACTTCCTGCACATTTCATAGTGACTCTTCCTCTCAGTAAATTTACTTTTTAAAGGTTGCGAAGGTTGGCAGAGAAGGATGCAGTTCTTATCATCACATTTATTGAGAGCATCAAAAAATTATTTGTTACACACACACACAACAAAAAACTGTCTAAAAAGAATGATGTCCCTTGCCTCCAGCATATTCATCTTTGTTTTATAAATAATAACAGTATATCTAAATTTCCTTTTTTTTTCTTTTTTTTCTTTTTTCTGGTTAAACTAAGAAGAGCAGTTTTCTTGGACATTTGGAACTAATGCTTAGATTTCAAAGAATTAAATTCTATTCCTTCAAAAGCATCAACTGTCTTTAAGAAGATGTCAAATTAGCATCTAATCAGCTTCGCTTGAGAAGTAGCTAAAGAATATCATCAGTTTTGATAATAAGTTATTCTAGTTATACATGTAAATGTCCACTCACTACCAAAATACTTGAGTTGCATGTTTGCAGTGATACTGCACCAAGGTTTGCTTACAAAGGAAAAAAACGTTAAGTGCTTTCTACTGAATACAGGAATAGATATCTTGTGAAATTCAAAAGAAGAGCTATTTCTAAAGCTAAATTAACCCTAAAATTTATATTTGCCTGAACTTCTCAAAGTCATTGGTGATACCCTCTATTTATTTTACCCTCTATAAATAGAGCTTCTCTCTATTTATACTGGCTTTCTTCATGCTTGTGTAGTAAACCTTGTTATCCTTTTCAATGTATTAGTTATTGGTAGTTGCCCACAGACACATAATATTCTCTTCACCTGTGTAAATTCAATGTCAGCTTGAGGTCAAGTTGAAACACACACAAAAACGTGTCAAAAACATAACTGAACTCTACATCTACATCTAAAATTTCTACTGACTTCTGGGACAGAGCCTGACAAATCATATTTAAAAGAAGATAGCTCCAAGCTCAGCAGTTTGTTCATCATTTTAGATTCAGCTTTCAAGGTAGACAGAACACTATTCTTGAAATACCTGTGAGGAAACTAGATCTGGATAGCTATTTTAAGCTAATTTGATTCAACAACTGCCTTTTCAAAATGTCACTTAAGGTATCTGCTCAATCATCTGAAATCTGCTTAATGAAAAAATAATAATAATAATAAATATATGTATGTATAAATAAGACACACAAACATTTTGAATCTCAGCTTAAGGTCAGGCTGTGGGATAAGAAAATAGAAAAATTGATCATGCAGTTTCTCATGAAAGCTGCAAATGATCAAATGTCTAAAATAATCAGGACAATTTTTTTAGTTTCCTTGGTTTTTATACTGTCCTGTTAATATAAGATTTTATCAAAAGCATGAAAATTCTTACTTATTTCACCATTTTTCACATTAACTATTTGCAAAATAGTAATTTTACCTCACCACCTTTTTCTAGTAACTTATGAATATCCTTCGTATTGGTATATTTCTGGTTTTATTGTTTTTGAATATGTTATGCTCACTTTCTTTAATCTGCTAATGTACTTTCTCACTCCTTGTCTCTTCTTATCTAGCCACTGACTTCCAAAGTGCCATGATTTCATCTTTAGTTGGAAAATACAACCTACTGCCAAGTGAGTTATCATACGTGAATAAAGTATCTCAATTTCCTTGGCAGATATCTGAGAAAAATATTTCAAGATAATATTTCCTGATCTTGCAGCAGTTCTTCCACTTTCTCCATCTAAAAGGTTTCTTCCAGAGCAAAAACTTTTCTCATTATCAACACGCTGACTCTCGCCTCTATCTTCCATATTGTCAGTTTATTTTTTAAAACTATTTTTTTTTCCAGTTTGCTAATTCCATTAGAGAGGAATTAAATTCAGTATTCTCCTGCAGATCACTCTTTAAATTGGTAATGTTCATAACCCACCAAACCAATCAAACTATGAGAATGTTAAGGGCATTTCTGCACCACAAGATTGTCCTTTCTTTCCACTCCCAATCAATCCATGCAGACCTACAGAATCATTAAGGTGGGAAAAGATCATTAAAATCACCAAGTCCAGCCATCAAGCCATCCCCACCAGCCCATGTCCCTCAGTGCCACATTTACCCATCTTTCATTAAGCCTGTGTAGAGTATAAGGAACACTTTTTTCAACTACTTGTAGCTTACACAAGGAAAACTAAATGGAACTGAAAGTCATAACAATTTCATAAATATCTTCATTAGGAGAAAACAATGTTGATTTATTTTATTAAATAAATCTTTCATAAATGTAAAATGAAATCCTACAATTACTATTAGAAACAAATAAACTGATTGTTTTCCATCTCATTTTATAGACCGAAGGGCTAAACTGAAGACTGAACCTTAACTTTTTATGTGGAAGAAATCCAAAACTCACCTTTTTCATTGCTGTTTGTTCTGTTATTGAGGACAAGAGCAACAACTTCTATATTCTGATGGAATCTGTCCAATTTTTCTGGACTTTTAATATATTGTATGGAAAGATTCATTTTCATAAGAGAAGACACTCAGGTGAGCATTAGGTTGTGTAGCATATACTCAGAAAAATATTTATTCATTGTAATTTTTAATCACATACCACTTCTCGTTATTTTTACTTTTAATTGAAAAACAACACTTAAAATATTAAATACTAAATATTGTTCAAAATTTGTTTTTAAAATTTTAAATTAAAAAAAAATCAGTGTAGGAAGATAAAAGAAAATTTTGTGCAGTGGCTCTAGCTCTATATTTTAAACAATAAAATGAACTGATGATTTGATTTTCAAATGCATGACTATTTTGCTATTTTTTTATTCTGTATTTTAATGGAGATAAACTTTATAAAAAATGTTTAAGTTAAAAAAAAAATACTTGAAACAAATTCCTACAGCTCAGTTTATCTGAATTTTTAAAAAGGTCGTTTTTAATCAACTAATGCATTATTCCTGACTGCTACTGGTTTTGTTCTGTACTGTTATTACTGTGTAAATGAGAAAGTACTTGAATAAGTAGCATGCAAAATTTTAATTAATGGTCTAGTTATATTATTATGTGCTGTGAAGGTAGCAGATTTTTATTCTAAAACATACCTGATAATTTAAAAAAATAATTAATAAATCTAGAGGCAAGCCACATTATTCTCTGTTCTAATTGTGTGGATGAAGAAAGCTGAAAACAAGCTATTTTAACATGCTAGAACCTTTTTTTTTCCAGAATTGCTTCAGTACATAAAAAAAGATGCCCTAATCAATTATTCTGTAAACAGTTCTCAGAAATCTTGGTTGAAAATCTGACTACCCTAAGGAGTCATGCTAACACCACCCGCCGACCTCCCCTCCCAAAAAACAAACAACCCAACAATAACAAAATAAGCCAAACAATGCAACAGATAATATAAGCAAAAGAACTTTTAAAAAAGTCTTCATACTTCGGTGTATGCATGTCTTCCTGAATTTATATTATCTACTGAATTTTCAGGTATCATTTAAGATGAAATAGTGCAAGGACAAATTTGCATAAAGAAATTTTCTAGAAAATGCAAGGGACATAGAGGACCTCACAAACTAGACATTAAGAACAAAGAGGAAAAAAAGTGACATGCAGAAGTATGGGAGCAGATGACCAGCAGGACTCTTGGTTTGCATTTTATTACAAACCATTCTCCCTGAAAACATGCCTGATCTACGAGGTACCAGAAAATGGTGGATTATGTTCAACTCCGTGTTGTATTAGGCGCCCTCAGGGCTATGGGATGTGATGCGACAGGACCTCCCCTGCTCAGTGATTGGACAATGCATGCTTAAGGGGTGTAGACAAAGTAGAAGATGAATGTATTTAAACAGATGCCACACAGTAATAAACACCGTATTCCCTGTTGTAGCTGGGGAGGAGGGATCGGAATGGGTTCCATTGGACCCAAAGGGAATCGCTCGGTTAATAGAAGTGATAGAGAAGAAGGGGTTGAAATCACAGAGGCCCTAACCGAACTGGGCCCTATGCTCCCCTATGACATATCCCCTCATGAGCATAGCACTCAAACCTGTACAATATACACTATGGAAAGAGGAATGGTTGGTTGAACTCAGGTGGGTAATAACAGCTGCGCAAAACGATCCAGGTCACCCCGTGCACGGTATGGTCATACTGAGGCTTACAGGATCAGCACCAGGCATGGTTACCCCACACGCTCAGTTAGCTCTGTTGTGCCTAGGGGAATTAATAGCGACTACTGATGCGGCCTTAGGGGCCTTCAGGAGGTTCGCCCGCTGCACAGAACCATCCACACCGTGGACGGAAATAACCCAAGGCCCGATTGAATCATTCCAAGACTTTGCCGATATGTTAATTAAGGCGGTTGAGGGGTCAGACTTACCCAGAGCTGTTCATGGCCCTGTAATTGTGGGCTGCCTTAAGCAAAGGTCCCTTGAGGATATCAAAATCTGCTTCGTATGGCCCCTGGAGAGATCACTACTCCGGGAGAGATCATTAAATATGTACTAGACAAACAGAAATCCACTCCCTTGAGTAATGAGGGCCTGGCAGCCGCTCTTGCTGACGCAATGGCTGTGGCTTCAATGTCGCCTAAGGGTCCCTGCTTCTGGTGTGGGCAGTACAGCCACACTGAGGCCCAGTGCAAAGCCATTAAGGATGGGGAAAGGGACAGTGTCACCTGTCAACTGTGTGGAAGAGAGGCCAGTACTGTCAGCCATACCCAGAGGATGGCCATTGGTGGTCACTGATCTTAAAGATTGCTTCTTCTCTATTCCTCTTGCGGAAGAGGATCGGGAAGCATTTGCTTTCATGGTACCAACGGTCAATAACCTGGGCCCCACTGAGAGATTTCAGTGGTGTGTCCTTCCGCAGGGAATGACATGTTCTCCCACTATTTGTCAGCTAGTGATAGGTAAAGTGTTGCACTCGGTTAGAAGAGATTTCCCTCAATATTTGATCTCACATTATATGGATGACCTCTTGCTCACTGCCCCTACTGAGTTAGGGCTGCAAATGCTCGAGTCACAGGTGATGACCACGCTTACTGCTGCTGGTTTCACCATTTCAGAGAAAAGATACAGAGGGACCCGGGAGTGGAATACCTGGGGTATAAGTTCAGCCCAGAGATGGTCCAGCCAATGGGTCTTACCATTCAACCACACATTAAGATGCTATGGGACGTGCAGGAACTGGTAGGAGACCTTCAGTGGGTTCACAGTGCCCTGAGAATACCCCCTCAACTACTGAAGCCCTTTTATGATCAGCTAAGGGGCTCTGACCCAAAGGAACATAGGGACTTGATTGATGAAATGGCCGCAGCTTGGCAAGAGATCATGCATAGCTGCATGGAGAATACGCTTGTTCAGTACAACCCCGACTCAGATCTTGAAATAGCAGTGACTCAATGCGAGGCCGGTGCAGCCGCTATTTTGGGCTATACCCTTGATGCCAAGCCACAACCTCTGTGGTGGTTGTTCTCGGTGCAGCCTAAGTCCTCAAGGAATTAGTTGATGTAGTTCCCAAGCCACTCTCAGTGATACTGAAAAGTCATGGCAATCAGGTGAAGCCCATTGTGACTGGAAAAAAGGCAACATCACACCCATAGAACTACTGACTTGTCAGCCTCATCTCTGTGCTGGGAAAGATCATGGACCAGATCCTCCTGGAAGCTATGGTAAGGCACATATAAGGCAGGGAGGTGATATGGGAGGAATAGCATAGCTTCACCAAGTGCAAATCCTGCTTGACCAACATAGTGGCATTCTATGATGGTGTCACTGCATCAATGGACAAGGGAAGAACCAATGATGTCATCTATATGGACTTCAGTAAGGTCTTCAACAGAGTTGCCCACAACATCATTCTCTCCAAATAGCAAAGACATGGAATTGATGGGTGGAGTGTTCAATAGACAAAGAACGGCTGCAGGATCAAGTCCAGTGAGTGTAGGTCAATGGTTGGATGGAGATCAATCATGAGTGTTGTTCCACAGAGGTCAGTGCTGTGACCAATGCACTTTAACATCAGTGACATTGACCATGGGGTTGAGTGCATCCTCAGCAAGTTTGCTAATGACACCAACCTGTAGGATGCAGCTGATACATCAGAGAGATGGAATGCCATTCAGAAGGACCTCGAAAGGCTTGAGCAGTGTTGCCAGGTGAACCTCATGAGATAAAACAAATCCGAATGCAAGATCTTTCACCTGGGTCACAGAATCATAAGGGTGGAAAAGACCTTAAAAATCAAGTCCAACTGCAATCTAACCATGCTACCCTAGCTCTAACAACACTGCTAAATCATATTCCTGACCAACACATCCAGATGGTTTTTAAACACGTTCAGGGATGATGACTCAAGCACCTCCCTGGGGAGCTATTCAGTGCTTTACAACCCTTTCTGTAAAGAAGTTTTTCCTGATATCCAACCTAAACTTACCCTGGTGCTACTTGAGGCCATTTTCCCTCACCTGTCACCAGTGAGAAGAGACTAACCCCACTCTCACTGTAATCCCCTTTCAGGTATTTGAAGAGAGCAATAAGGTCTCCCCACAGTCTTCTCTTCCACAGACTAAACAGCCCCAGTTCCTTTAGTCGCTCCTCTTAGGTTGAAGCAACCCTCATTACCAATACAAGCTGGGGAATGAAAGAATTGAGTGCAGCTCTGCCAAAAAAGACCTAGGAGAACTGAATCATCATAGAATCATAAAATGGCCTGGGTTGAAAAGGACCACAATGATCATCTAGTTTCAACTCCCCTGCCAGGGCAGAGTCAACAACCACTAGACCAAGCTGCCCAGAGCCACATCCAGCCTGGCCTTGAATGTCTCCAGGGATGGGGCATCCACAACCTCTCTGGGCAACCTGTTCCAGTGCTTCACCACCCTCTGGGTAAAAAACTTTCTCCTAATATCTAACCTAAACCTCCCCCGTCTTAGTTTAAAATTATTCCCCCTTGTCCTATCACTACCCACTCTCATAAACAGTCACTGTCCCTCCTGTTTATATGCTTCCTTCAAGTACTGGAAGGCCACAATGTGGTCGCCCCAGAACCTTCTCCAAGCTAAACAATCCCAATTCCCTCAACTTTTCCTCATAGGAGAGGTGCTCCAGCCCTCTGATCATCAAAATTGGTTGCTGGGAAGCTGGACATGAGTCAGCAATGTGCCCTTCCAGCCCAGAAAGCCAACTGTATTTAAAGCTGCAGCAAAAGAAGTGTGGCCAGCAGGTTGAGGGAGGTGATCCTGCCTCTCTACTCTATGCAGGTGAGGCTCTGGTGGTGAGGCCCCATCTGGAGTACTGCATCCAGATGTGGAGTCCTCAGTACAGGAGAGTCACAGACCTATTGGAACACATCCAGAGGAGGCCCACAGAAATGATCCACAGAATGGTACACTTCTCCTATAAGGACAGACTGAGGGAGCTGGGGCTGTTCAGCCTGGAGAAGAAAAGGCTTCAAAGTAGCCTCATAGTAGTCTTTCATTATCTAAAGGGGAGCTACAGGAAAGAAAGGGACAGACTTTTTAGCAGGGTCTGTGGTGACAGAACAAGAGGAAATGGCTTCAAACTCAAAGAGGGTACATTTAGGTTCGACATAAGGAAAAAGTCTTAAACAGGGAGGGTGGTGAGGCACTGGAACAGGTTTCCCAGAGATATGGTTGATGCCCTATCCCTGGAGACTTTCAAGGCAAGGCTGAATCAAATCTTTGGTAACCTGATCTAGCTGCAGATGTCCCTGTTTATTGCATGGGAGTTGGGCTAGATGGCCTTTAAAGGTCCTTTCCAACTCTAAGGATTCTATCATTTTTCAAAAAGGTTTACTTTTGTAAGGTAACTTCTGTGTGGGATAGAAAAGATTACTTTAAAGCCATCATGTTATCCATAGATTTCAATTCATTGATCCTTTCCCTATAATTTAGACTTACTAGGAATTATATGTCATGCTAAATTAAAATAAATTAGAGAGCAAACACCAAAAAGAGACCAAGGCAGGTGGAATTCATACACTAATGATTGAAAAAGACAAATACTGACTAATTCATTCAATAATATGCAAATGAAGAAATCATTACCTCACTAATGTGAAGAAATTGATCTCTGATCATAGTGGTAAAGTAATTTGTTTTTATAAACAGCATTACATATTTACATAAATAAAATTGTTGTCATACCAGTCTTGTGATATGTTTACATAATGTAATAGCTCCTTTAGCTATAGGAAATGGAAAATAATCCAACAAAATTAATAAAACATATTTTTATTTCTCAGAAATTCCCACAGCTAAAACTGCAGAGATCTTGGTCTTCTAATACTTTTTGAAACCATCAGAGTTTAGACTCTTGCAATTCACAGAAAGGTGTCTTTTAAAAACTCCACATATTCAGAAAGCTGAGCTAAGCAAGAATTAGAACTCTGAACAAAATCAATAGTAGCAGGTACCTGGAAAAGTTGCTCAAAGGAAAATTAAAGGGTAGGTGACAGCTGAGCAGCATTGGGTAGATTTCATCAATCCCTAAATACTGAATGCAAACTTCATAGTCTCACTGAGAATATATCCAGATTAATTACAGAGAACAGATATTATTGGAGTGAGAAATTCTGAGGTTTTCTGAAGTGCCTGCAGTCTTTGGGATACTTTGTTTGTACTAAATGTACTCTTAGCTACACTTTTTAACTTTATGAGTGTGTTGCAGAAGGCTGACATGGCCACATGACACAATACAACAGCTATGTGTTGAGCAATATGTTGAGCTGTGAATCCTAAAATGTTCATATTTGCATTACAGCAGTATGGTATCTCCACGAAGCTAATTAGCCTCAGCAGAGAGCAAGTATGATGAGATTATATTGTTCCAGTTCCAGAACTACATATAATATCATTAACTCTGTTGTCTCTGTCCTCTTCTAAGCACAGTAGAAATCCTCTTATACCGTTTTGAAAAATCCTTCCTTACAACACAGGTTTTTTTTAAAAGGAGGAAATACATCTGTCCTGCTACACTCTTCTAAACTGATAAACCTTCTCAGAGGTTTATGTAATATTTTAGAATGTGTTATTATCTAGACAACTACTGATAAGCTAAAAAATCCCAAACAACATCTTAGGCTTACATATCTATAATTAGTTATATAATTATTTTAAAGGCTTGGAAGCTGAAACTTCTTTACAATTAGTAGCAGTACTAGCAATCATAACTGCAATAGATTTGTCACATCTCAAGTATTTGTGTTCGAACTTAAAAGACTGAATGAAATTGCTTTTGTATAGTTCTGCGTAGCTGTAAAACTGAAAAAAGATGAATGCAAATTTATACATCTATGTCCAAGAAATATGGTCATGACTGTTGTCTAGGAATGGACACTGCAAAATGCTCTTGAGTACAAGGAAAAAAGACGCAACATGCCAATTCTTCTTCCCTTGAGTACAGGATAAATTTTCAGATCATCTGAAATCATAAATGCTTTTAAACTTTAACAGAGAAATTTAATATAATTCTGAGTGTTTAGAACTTAAAACTGAATATTTTTACAGATAAGAATAGGCAACTTTTATCTGATGAGTAAATTCATTGATAGATGTAGGAATTAGAAGGCTGTGGGGTGACCCAATTGCAGCATTTCAGTACCTAAAGGGAGCCTATAAACAGGAGGGGAGTCAACTCTTTGAAAGGGTAGATAACTGCAGGACAAGGGGAAATGGTTTTAAGTTGAGGGAGGGCAGATTTAGGTTGGAAGTCAGAGGGAAGTTCTTTCCAGAGAGAGTGGTGAGGTGCTGGAACAGGCTGCCCAGAGAGGCTGTGGATGCCCCGTCCCTAGAGGAGTTCAAGGCTAGGTTGGATGGGGCCCTGAGCAGCCTGGTCTAGTATTAAATAGGGATGTTGGTGGCCCTGCATGTGGCAGGGGTTGGAGATTCATGATCCTTGAGGTCCCTTCCAACCCTGGCCATTCTGTGATTCTGTAATTTGTCCTAACAAATGCATTCTGATATTTCAGGTACACTCAGAGACTGAAGTAGTAACTATGACCTTCTCTGAAGAATGGGAAGTCTTTGGGAAAAAGAGAACATGGGAGTGAGGAGAGAAAAAGTGAGTGAGAAAATGAGAAAGAATTTTAACTTTGTGTCTGTAGCTTTATCATTATCCGTCACCTGTATGCAGCAATAACCTTCTTGATAATTCTTTTGTTTCAAACTTCTGTTGTATTTTAACTAGTCTTGGTTAATAAAATGGTTAAATAAAAATAATTAACAGAATAGCACAGTATTACTTGGCCATAATCTCCTTGGCAGGGTATCAGTGAATCAAGGCATTAAGAAACTTAACAGTCATCTGACTATTCCACCTTGCCTTTCACACTGATCAAAAGGTTGATTCTCACAACAGCTACTTGCTAGATCTAACCCTATTACATTGCAGCATTTGCAAGTCTAGTCTAAGTAGACATAAATTTAGATATTCAACATTAAGAGAGGGAGTAGTGTGGATAAACTACTACAGGTCCATTAAGCAGCAGGAATAAGTTCCAGCCCAGCTGTGGTATCTGAATCATGATTTCTTAAAGTCCAGAATGAAAAAAGAAAATAAAACCAAAACACAATTACTACAGATAAAAAAATAATGTCCTGAAAATGAGGACATACAGCAGAAAAGTAAGAGCTGGATAAGCAAAAACAGCAGGTATAGAGAAATATTATACATTATAGCAGGTATAGGTAAAGAAATTGTCTAAAACACAAGTGATATTAAGATGCAGAATGCCAATTCTGTTTGAAATATCGAAAAGGAAAAACTATAGCAACCACTGGGCCTGTTTTTGGCTCGTGGTTGAAGCCACAGAAATACTGAAAGGATATTAGATTTGAAGACATCTTTAGTCAAACAGAAGAAATGAAGAATAAAAAGCATTTCACTCAATGGATAGCACTATGATGATATGTATGATATCACATCCCTGTTTTTGCAGATTGTGAAATTAGTAGAAGTCCTAAGTGCCACCAGTCAGGACATAGAAGACATAAAAGACTCAAAACATGACAGCACAATCTTTTTTTCCTACATATTTTTACATAGATTGAAAAGTCATTCTTTATAGTCATGATTGTGTTTCGGCTAAATTATTTCATAACATATTACCACGCTTTAGTTTTTAACGTACTTACCCTGACAGAGTAGGATGAGTAGGTATATTTACACAGAGTCAACTGAACATCAAAATCCTTATTACTCTAATGTGAAAAGTGAAAGATGGTAACTAACAGTTTAGATATGCCTGCTTCTGGTAAGATGATATTCACCTCTGGGCTAGCACTGTTTTGCCTAAAAAATGCCTCACTAAATCCAAATGGGGCTATCTCCTCCAGCTGGTTTAGCCACAAGATGGTACTTCAGCTGTTAGATATCACCAAGATTTGTAATATATGTTTGAGTTGCTCACTGTGCTCAGTCCTGCTATTTAAAATTTTTATAGTAGTCTGTGTGTTTAAATGGGTTTCAGTGAAGACCTTTCAATAAATGTTTAATTGAGTCTCAGAATGTTGGCTTGATTTAAGAACAATAAAATTAATTCATTTTCAGTAGCTCAGTACAAAACAGTTTCAGGAAGAGAGAACAGTTGTCTTTATTGCTATCATAAAAATGAAGACTTTGGCTACAGCATTTCCCACTAATTTAGCTTTTTGTTTTCAAGTGTTTTTTGTCATATGTGTATTAAGCCTTGGTGTTGTGACAGAAGAGATAAAGTGGCTTATGGATCAGTTAAAGAGGAAAACTCTCTATACTGATAATCTATTTCCTAATGTTTCTTTTTTTTTTTTCATTGAAACTGCAAATTGTGTGTGAAAGAGTAGCCTAGAAATGCGCTGGAGGCAATAGGAATGAATACATTCATTGCACTTTCTGAACACTTATACAGTTCCAGAGTTTTGGACAAAGTAAGATTGAATTACAATGATAAATACAAAAAAAAAAAAAAAAACAAAAAACAAACAAAAAAAAAAAAAACACAAGTCTGTGACATGGAAGAGTTTTGACTTTCTCTTCTGTCTCAAACTTAAAATAGAATTTTTTGTGTGTTTTTTTTTTTTTTTTTCATTTGTTTTCTAAGCATTATTTTGTAAATAAAGTTAACTGTTTAACAGGTAGGGCCAGAGAATATATGCAGTGGCAGAGTCACAGAAAGAAAATCAGATCAGTAATTTAGGTTAGCAGAAAATGTTATATTTCTATGATTCTATGAATTTATGATTCTCTTTGAAATATTTCAAAGTTTGCAAGGTAATCACAGATTTGTAGTCTGAATTTATCTGGTTCTAATTCTGTCCTCATCCATGTTGTACCCAGGCTACATGTCAAGTTGTCTAAATTCTCATCAGCTTGTTGCTTTCAAACTTGGGCTGTTTATGTAGGTTAATTGAATAAACCCAATTTAAAAAGATGATTATTGCTAGTGTAGTTGAAATAGTCAAATTAAACAGTTATCTTCAACTCAGATTTAACTGTCAGAGAAAGGACCTATTGCTATTACATAAAACATCTCAACAACAACCCAGTTAACATTTTTATTCATGCTTTTGGACCTTTCCACTGTCAATCCAAGTCCTCAACTTTAGACAGATTCAGTCTCAGGAAAGCTTGCATTGAGTCAGTAGCATCCTAAGTTCTTTCTGGAAGGTGTTTGTTGCTGAGAATGAAGATTTCTTCCTCTTCACTCTGGGATCTACTCTAGATTGTTTTTCTACATTTTCTATCATACACTGAAGATTACTCTTTCTTCACTGCTCTGTTATTCCATGATCCACATCTGAATTTGAAAACATATCTTATATGTTTTACAGACATTAGCTTCATCGTTCCATTGTTAAATGCTTTTATCTAAATCCCAAGGATGCAATCAATAGCTGATATTTAACCACTGGTAAATTGTTTATAGCTTTAAGCAGTCTGGGAACTTCTTGCATCGTACTTTCAAGGGCTCTACAATAATTTCTGGTACTCTACACTGCATTTTTTTTCTAGGGTCATAAATAGTTAATTCCATACAATGTAACTATTTGCTATTGCAATCTACTGCTTACAAAAAGTATATAGAGCAATAGATGTCATACCATGCAATCAATCAAAAGCTAAGCAAAAGCTAAAGCAAATGAGGCAGCAGTCACCTTGTCAGCCACCTGTTACAGCTAAACACACTTACAGAAACTGCCATGTAGTCCAAGCCCAGGTAAAGCCTAACAAGCCCTGAGGTCATCATTGTTAGCCTAACAGAAAGTCTGTGGGATGTTGCAGTAAGTAAAGCTTACACCACACTCCGAAAGCTACAGATGTACAGTCTCTTTTTCTGTTAGATGCTAATGCTCATCACAAATCTCATATCAGGGAGTGGCAGTACTCTAAGCAACACCTAGGCCCTTGCCTAAATTTCACAATGAAGATTTCAAATATGAGGTAAGAAAGAGGCATCATACAGTATGGAGATAAGTTCAGGACTCAAATAACAAATTGTGTAATTTAGTTTTATACATATCTTGATTTTCTTTCATACCTTTTTGAGCTTGTGCCATAAATCAAGCATAAATAAACCGCATAGAAATTCTACAAACTTTCCCCATGTTACTGTAGGGCCTGACATGGAAATTATTGCATAAGTGTGAAATCATCATATACAAAGGAAAAGTTATAGTCATAGCCTTTTCAGATTCAAATTTACTACTAGCAATCATTGAGAAATATATTTGTTCTGAAATCTTTTGAAGTAGCACACAAGTTCTCACTATCACTAACCACAGATTCCTGGTTCTGCTGGGAAAAGCAATGATTTGATTCAGGGAGGTCAAGCAAGGCTTTTTCCTAATCATTTTTAGATTTGCATGATTGTCATTTTTTCATCTATCGATACGATATCTACCAACATTACATTTGTTTTTCTTTTTTTTTAAAGAAACATGACTGTTGGGTGATGTATGCAAGAACAGATGGCTTTATAGGCATTTACAATGATTTTATATAGAATTTTATGTGCATATTTTATTCCTTCTTTTTTTCTTTACTTGGATAAATAATATTTTTATCAAATTTCAGTCATTTTCTCATGCAGAACTGCGAATTTTTCACAGACATCTTGGTAGGAGTGTTCTATCTCTACTGTGAATACAAATAGTGAATGCTGAATGGACTAACAATAGAAATATACTGAATTTCAATTCTCAGGAAAGGATCATAATTAAAACTTCTACTTTACATGTCCTGTGATTAGATAACGTGAAAAGGACAACATCTAAACCTCTCTTTTCAATTTAAATAAATTTCATTCACAGGCAGTGTGCCTTAAATCTATCATTATTATTTTTGCTATAAAATTAAGAGTCAGTTGTAACAACGGAGAATCCACAGCTTTTTCAGTGGAGAATCTTCAGGAGTTCAAGTTTCATATAAGCATTAAGTAGCCATGAACATTTACCTTAATTTAAATCTTTTCACAATTACTGCTGGAGGAACCACTGTCTCCACGAGAATAGTATTCTGCAAAATCTAGCGTCACATTACAGGGATTGTTTCAGAAGTTTAATCAATCTACGCACATGAGACAGGCAATCTAATTGAAAGCTGAGAGAGCTGGGATGTTCAGCCTGGAGAAAAGAAGGCTTCGAGGAGACCTGAAAGGAGCCTTTCAGTATTTAAAGGGAGGCTATAAGAAAAAAGGAAGACTTTTTAGCAGAGTCTGTTACAATAGGACAAAGGAAAGTGGTTTCAAACTAAAAGAGGGGAGATTTAGATTGGATATATGTAATAATATATAATAATATATATTACATATGTAATTATAATAATGGTGAAGCACTGGAACAGGCTGACCAGGAAGAGCAACTGAGTCTCACTGAGGAAAGGCTGAACCACTCTGTGCCACTCACACCTGGCTTCAGCCATTTCCCAAGCAGGGTGCAGCTGAACCTTGTAGCCAAGGTGATGACCCACGAGAAAATGTACCACAGAAATGGCAAAAAAAAAAAACCCAACCCACTGGAAGAAGAATGTAGAAGGTAATCAAAGAGTGCTATGTAGCTGAAAATCAAGGTCAGAGAAGGAGGGGGAGGAGATTTCCTTGCATCCTGTGGAGAAGACCATAAAGGAGCAGCTATTCATGCTGCAGCCTGGAGGAGATGATATTCCTGAGGAAACTGCAGCCACCAGAGACCCCACAGTAGGCCAAATGAAAAGTGAGCTAGAGAAGGAACAGTACAGAGAAGCCCCTATGTACTAACTGTTTCCACTGATCAGGGAAAAGTAGGGGAGTTAAGAGAGAAGACAAGACTGGGAAAGAAAGAGAAAAGAAAAGGCATTGTTTTAATGTTGTTTCATTTCCCACTACCCAAATGAGCTTTTTTTTCTTTTTAGTTGGGAATAATTTCTGTTAATTTTTGATAAATTTAGTCTGTTTTGCCCACAGCAGTGCCATAAGTGAAAAATGATCTGCCTGTCAGCCCACAATTTTTCTTCCTTGGGTTTTTCATATTTTCTTCTCCTGTCTTGCTGAGGCAGAGAGTATGCAAGGAGCTGGGTGGTAGCTGTTAACTACAGTTAAACCACCACAAAGGTGAAGGAAATTCAATATTATTCCATTATGTTCAGCTTGGGTTAATGGACATGGAAAGAGTATTACTGTAATAAAATAGGTAACATGGATAATAAAATAATGACATCATTTTATGATGGTGGAAAATGAATGTATATAGATTGCTCGAAACAGTCTAGCAAGGACTTGGGGTGTACAGGCAGAAGTACTAGTTATGTTTTAACACATATAATGATTCAATTACACAATTTATCAGAAAACCTTGTTGTTTGCAGCCTTGAAAGGGAAGTGTTGTGGGGATGCTACAAGGCTTAGCTGGAGATTAGAAGTCCTATCAGAAAAGGCTTCAAGAGCTAAATATGTTCACTCCTCTTTTTTCAAGGATGAAAAAGGATTGGATTAGAGTGTACAAATGTTTAGAAGGGTCACACATGAAGACTTTGAGAAAAGCCTGTTCTGATTCCAAAGGATTATTACAGCAAGAAGTCATTGCTCTGAAGCAAGTAAACAGACCCTCAGAATCAGCAACAGACTGGACTGATATGCATGTGGATTTCAAGAATATCTACAGTTATTATACTTGTTGTAATGACTTTGTTAGGACTGGTAAACATTATAGCTGAAGAATTAAATTTATTTTTAGCTGGTGAACATTAAAATAAAAATCAATAAATATATATTTTTGCATATATTTCTCTCTATGCTCTGAATATGTTGCATCTGTCCATGAAACTTCTAATAGTAGCTGACAAAATATTGACTCAGCCTGATTATGTCCTGAGCAAGCCAACACACATAGGTATGACAACTCCTTTCAGAAATCCAAAGAAATGTGAAAAGTTTTATTTGTTTAGAATTTTCAGCTGAGGGTGGTAGTGCTGGAATTGCAGGAAGTGCATGTTATCAACTGTAGTCATTTAGGTATAGCCCAGCAGTCCTTGGAAATACATTTCATTTTTCATCTAACTGTCAGTAGATTCATGCATGTGTTCTATGCACAAATTAAGTCAGAACATAATTGCAAGAAAATGAGTACTGAAATTGACTGCTTGGAAAGCACATACTCCAGAATCAACCTGCAAATACCTCAAAAAATGAAACTCAAAAAAAAAAAAAAAAATCAATACAAACAGGTATTTTAAAAAGTCAATATCCCAGGACTTTTTTTTTTTTTTTTTTTTTTTTCCCTTGATGTAATTTAGTAGTAGTAATAAAATGCAAAAAAAAAAAACCGAACAAACAAACAAAAAACCATAATAATTATTTTACTTGTACCCTTTTGTGCATAGATGCCATAAATTTGAGCACCTTATAGAAATCAATTTTAGTTATGTATTAGCTAATATTAACTATATTGTGTAATTTCTAATAATATATATTTTATATATATATATATATATACATATCCAATAAATATGCATGTGTGTGTATTGGTAGTAGATCTTTTTGGGTGTAATGAAAGTACAAATTAAATAACCCTTAGACTTTTATAATTCACTCTCTTATGAATATTCAGTTACGTATTTCTTACATTCTGTGCTATCCAGGATATAAAGGCCTATATTCAAAGCAGGAAAGGAAGGCTTTCTGTTTACTCTGCTCCTATTTTCTGAACTAATCTAACAATAGGTTTGTGACTGGTTATTTTAACACAAATACATTTGAGATGGTACAATAGACATGTCAGGTTTTAAAAAAAAATACAGAACAAATGAAGTATTTCAAGATGCAGTACTGTAGATTGAACAATATAATTCAAGACAGGATATTGATGATCACAGCTAAAAAAATTTCTGGGAACGAAAAAAACCCACACCTGTAAAGATTATATTTCTTAACAATCATCCTTAAAGAAAGGGTAGAAATATATATCCTGAATTCTGAGTATAGACTAGAAACATGAACAAAAAATTACTTTGTCTGTAAACAATGATGAGACTGAACCGAGTCACATTTTAAAAATATAGAAATGCACAGAAACTGTAAGTCCAAATGGAGATTTACAGAGTAATTTATTTAACCTTTTAGAGTTATTATTTTTGCAAAATCATTTTAATTTGTACATTGTCTATAAATATCTATATTTTTTTCACATATTACAGTATATTAATTTCACTTCAAATTAGATGTGTTATGAAAAGTAATCACTTTTTTGTACTTTAATTTTCCAGTGCATAACCCATTATTCAGTCAGCTCTGCTTACAAGACAGGACATCAACAGATAGCTTAAGAATGTTTGATGATATTAAGATTGCATTTTTTGGTTAAGGCCTCTTGAAAGTTTGATAACTTTAAGATTAAATTTCTTGTTACAGCATTTTGTGCTGATGAACTCAGGCAGAGATCTATCCTTTTTATTTCAATTCCATTAAATGATTTGATCCATCCTGATACAGGGAGGGATTCGTTTTCAAAAAACTCTCATATGTTTTACCAGTAAATGAAAAACTCCAAAATGGAAATTATCAGCCCTGATTGGTTAGTCTTTGTTGTGTTAAAGTGGTTAAAGATCACAAGAATTTTCATATTACAGATAAAACTAAAACCAGAAAATCATTTTGTGTAGTAAGACAGATTTTTTTAAAAAAAGTTTATCAGTCCTGTCCATTATCTCCCTATTCCTGCACTTATTCCAGTTATGTCATAGATATTTATATTCTACCCACTTCATATTGCTGAATCTATTTAATCACAAAAATAAGGCATAGTCTTTACCATCCATTTTAATTTACAGGCACCTATCAAAGCCACTTACAGTCCTATTCATTTTCCACTTGTTATGTTCCTGAAACTGTGTATGTGATACCTTACATTTTTAATGTTAGGTTTCATTTATCATGTGTGAAGTCAATTATACAGTTGAGACTTATCTACTTGCACTCATTTTGATACATGCAGTTTTTGCTAACTACTTTCTATAATTTCTGAATCATCACAAAATTCAAGAAGCTGTTAACTGGGTTTTCTGTCAGGAAATATATACATAATAAGAGGATTTCATCAGTGATTTTCTATTATTTTTTTGGCATCATCCTTCCACTTACATGCCACTGCCTACTTTGAACTTCAGTAGTGAAAAGCACAACTTCCCATTTGTGCCAAGAAAGACATGATGTTTTTAAAATCAGCTTTTCATCTCTTGTCCTCTTTCACTCTGACTGCCAAAGCAAAGCAAAATGTCTCCGTATAATTTACCAAAGAACTACAAAAATCCCAGTAAATCTTATCTCATCTACCATTGGAATAATTTCTTATCACTTTCAAAAATGTAAAAGTGTTGGTTAGGCAATATGTTTCTTTTCCGTATTCATGTGGGAGATCTTCTGTTATCTCATTACTACACAGGTGTTCTTTTATGCTATTTTTTAATGTACTCTATTAAATGGTTTCCTTACTCTAGAGAAAAAAAAAAAAAAAGAAAAAAAAAACTATTTCAAAAAAATTGGTGGAGGTTAACTTGGCTGAAAAAAAATGAAAACTGCAAGATTTAGTAAATAAATGAGTTTTTGCAAAACCCTCAGTCAATTTATCCCTGGTATGAAATTATAGGGGTTTTTTTCCTAATATAATTTTAAACTAGTGGGAGACTAATCAGATAGTGAGTAGGAAAAAGTCATAGCTGCTAACATTAAATCATTAAATGAAACACACTAGACAAAAAAAAAAAAAAAAAAAAAAAAAACAAACAACAAAAAAAAAACAACTACTTTTAGAGACTTCTACTCCAAGACTCATTCTTAATAGAAGTTTCTATTCAGTGAAGTTCAACTTTACAATTCAGGGATCTTCTTAGTTAAAGGCCAGTTCTGGAAGAATCATCTGAAGAATTTAATGGTAAAGCTGTAAATGTAGTGTATATATCATTTTGACAACAGAAATACCATGTGACGAGAAAAGACTCACATTTAAAAAATAGATTAAAAATATTTAATACACTACAGTAAATGAGCTGAACTTGTTACTGCCTTCACTGATGAACAAATACATGATTAACCTGTTACTGTCACAGAAGTTGAATAATCCCTGAGAAACTGGTTCAGCCCATCCTTAATCTCTCTTTCCTAGACAATGAACTTACAGTCTGACTGAAAACAAGATAATAATTGAAAACAGGAAGAACAGACTACACATATTACTTTCCAGCTTCTTTACTGACCATTTTCCCTCTCTTTATCCTTCTTACCACTTGCTATACACAATTATATTACGTTTTTGTATATATGGCACATAGAATCTCAGTTTTAAGGGCTTTTAAGTACAGAAAAGTAATGTTTCCTAAAGATTGAACCACAGTTGTAGCATCTGACTTCTTGGCACTTTCTGTTACATATGTTTCCGGTCAAAGAAATATAAATACCAATAGTATTCTCTTTTAATGTATAGTGTATATTGCAAGCCACAGTGAGGGTCAAAGGTGGCTTTGAATTATACAAGCTAAGGAGTGGGAAGCCAATAGTAAATCAACATTTTACTCACTGGCTACATTTCAAAAGCTTTCTACAATTTTGAAATTTAAAAAGATAAAAGTCACTCAGGGGAAGGTGGCTGTCAATAAACAAGATTCAGACTTTTTATGTTAAAAAAAAAAGGCAGTGGGGACAAAAAACTGTACCAGCTTTGCTTTTCTCAAGTTTTCTCAGAAAGAGTAAAGAGAACCTCGTTTATGGACCCAAAGTAGTGTGCTATCATCTCATCAAGATCTCATGCAGGAAATTCTGAAAATTTGAGGGAACGCTATGTTTAGAAAAATATCAGGTGGTGTGGATATGTCTTTTGATCTCTCCTGCGTGGACTGCTGAAACAGGTTTTGAAAATGTGATCTCTGTTGAGAGGACTGAACACTCAGTAAGTACTGGTAACACTAAGCTATGGGTGCTACAGAAGACATTAAAAGGAAAGGCAAGCAATAACTTTGGAATAAAAAGCCATAGTCACTGTTACAATCCTAAATTATAAAAGCAAATAGAATCAGAGCCTGGGAAATTTATTAAGTGACTTTTGATCTCTGAAGTTTGTATGTTTGTTTCCCTTTATATATTTGTTTTCATACCAGTATAGACTAACATTACTATTCAATCTTAATATGCATTCCATGCTCATCATTTCTTCTGAGGTCTCTGGAAAAAAAAAAAAAAAAAAAAAAAGGAAAAAAACTGTAAGTAATTCCATGCACACCACCCTCTGGTGCAGAACCTGTAGAAGCTGTCTCTAACCCACACCCGCCCCTCCCCAGCCGCAGCTCCATCAGGCCCCATCACTGTCACCACAGAGCAGAGCTCAGCGCTGCCCCTCTGCTCCCTGTGAGGAGCTGCAACTGCCATGAGGCCTCCCCTTCTACAAATAAACCATCCACCTCAGCCACTCTTCATATGTCTTGTCCTCTTTGTAGCCCTTATTAGGACGCTCTCTTACAGTTCCATATCCTTCTTACATTGTGGTGTCCAAAACTATACAGAGTGTTCAAGGTGAAGCAGTATATCACTGCAGACCAGAGCAGGACAATCCCTTCCTCTAGTCAACTAGCAGTATTGGGCCTGATGCATCCTAAGACATGGAATAAATAGATAAATCAACCACTTCTATTTTGACTGTGCATAAAATATAAGTAACATACTAGCTCAGTAGAATAACATGAACATAAAATGAGAAATGAAGTTACTTCCAACTTCAGCTCCATGACTTTTGACTTCACTGAACCTAGTTTTCAACCTTTAAGGGTTGCTGTAGCAACAAACAGGGGCTTGCTAAAGTTTGACTTTTCATCCATGCTAAATTTCACATTTGCAATAAAGGTTCTGTAAATGAATTCCTGACCTTTACCTCAAGTAAAATAGGTTCTGCTAAATATTAATACTTGTAGTACCTTGAGATATCCTTGATTCATTTCATTTGGCTAGGGGTTGATTCTGGCTGCTAGTAGCATATTCTCTTTCCTGTATGAATACATTGTCATGGCTAAAATACAGTCATTGATGTCAAAACTCCTTCATAGAGCTTTACATTACTATATTACTGTAAAAGTTCAAGCAATAGGCCCAAAGGCTTGTTACCATTCTTCATATATGCTTAGAGGAAGAATATTTTTCTTGTGTTTTTATCTCATTTTATATAATTCTGATCTGTACTTTACATTCATAAACCACCTTTTACTTAAGAGCATCATGCTTTACAAACCTTGTAGTTCTTATTTAAACAATGCAAAAACTGACGCAAAGGTGCAGCAGACCAACAAAAAACACTTTATCTGTGATATACTTAATTTGTTTCAAACACTTACAAGATAAGACCTAACCATGACTACAGGCTAACAGTTGAAAACCTGGTTGGACAAGGGAGCCCTGCGGCTCCTTTGCTCTGGCTGAAATTCCCCTTCTCAAGTGAAATTGTTTGCTGCAAAGATTTGACTGTGAGTTTGTTGACCATGAACTCCATAAACCCAGTATACAGAGAAAGATGCTTGAGAAAATCTGTGAGAGGGGACTTGATACCTTAGGTTCTTTGGAAATTTGGAACCTCTGAAAGAGCACTTTTGTGGACAGCAGACTGTCATATATCCATCTTCTTCATACCTTTGGCTGGACCAGCACTGGAACACAGACCTGTGATCTCTTTGTTCATCTCTCAGTCGTCTCCTCCTCTCTCTTTTTCTTATGAAGTTTTTGTTCATAAAATTGTTAAGTAATGCAAGACTTATTTTGATTTCTTATAAAGTGACACAGTAAAGCTACACATCTTAGACAGATGTAATTGTTAAGAGTGCCAATACTTCTAAGATTATTGTTTTTCATTAAACAATGAACCTTATGCGATGACAGCTGTGGTGTGTCTGCAATCTGTAACATAGGTTTCGTTTACATTATCAAGAAACTATGTTTTTACCAATCACATTAGTGCATGAGGCGAGAAGGGAGGAGGTAATTATTTTTTCAGAATAAAACAAAACTTATTATCTTTAAAAAGGTTTCCTCTAAGAATCAGATGTCAACAATCTTCATAAATATGAAGAAAACAACCTTAGAATAAAACAAACCTTAGTATTCTGCATTTCTAGCTTTATTTGTTAAAATTATCTTTACTAAATATGCTTTCTTTTAAATTGCAGTGACCTAAACTTTCAAAAAGACAAATTATTCTAACGATACATTTAATTTCTTAGTAGCAGATTGATTGATTGATTATATTGAAGACGCAACACATTCTAAAAAGGCCAAGGAGCACGAAACAGCTGAATTTCTCTTCTACTAAAAACATACATATATATATATATATATGTAATAATACTTCCTGATGAAAAGTGTGATTTTCATACTTTTCAATTTTTACATGGATTTTTAGGGAGAAATAAAAGAAAATAAGTTAATTTAGAAATCATAAGATTGTAGTAACTTGATTCCGGTAAAGATGGGATACAAACAAGTATTAACAGAAAGAAATGGATAGAGAGCAATTTAAAGAACAGTTGTTTCATGTTTAGTACAAGTAAAATAACTTCATATAAACTATTTGCAAGTTACAGTTCCTTGAATTATAACAATCAATATGCCCTTATTTTGATGCCAGCTATTTCATCTGATAATTCCCATATCATACAAAAACAGTGCTTTGTTTTGTTTTGAGTGTGTTAACAGGGAGAAAGTTGGAATATTTTAAAAATACATATATTGTTACAACTTTCCAATTTCTATATTCTTGCGTGTTTTACTATATTAAATTATTTAAATGTGTTTTATTAGATAGATTTTAAATTGAATATGTTGATAACAATAGATTTTTATTTAAACTAGGAACTCAATACAAAATGAAAAAAAAAAAAAGAAAAAAAAAATATATAAAAAAAAGCTTCTAAACAGAAATCAAGGCATTTTGTTATGAGCAGGTTTAAATGTATATAAATGTCATTTTCTGTTAATATGTGTTTCATTGACTGATTGATACTGGAAATAAATGTGATATTTTCAGTGTTACATTTGAGTGCTCTAATCTCCACTAAATCATTTTCCCCAGGTGTCACCTCCAAGACAGTGATTAATGACATACTAATAAAGTTCATTTTGGCAATCTAAAACTAAAATGTCATTTCTATTGGGCATGAATAATTTCCAGTTAAATAGAGCTCTGAATCACCACCATGATGTTCTTTGTTCAAGGACTGTATTTTTAAAATGTTTTAATACAGCTGAAAGTGGAAAAAAAACTAAATGAGAGTTATCTACATGATGAAGTGATGTTTTTGTTGGCTGATTCTTCGTTTTGTCTTGGCACTGTGCTCTTTGAAATAAATTAACTATTATCAATCACTGGGCATAATCAGGTTTACAAATCACTCTACAGCGCTGTTAGCCAATCAAAAAATGAGAACACTAATTCCTGTTCTCGTACTACTCCATATATTCCCTTGTCTAGATGCACGCCTTGCATGAAAGTGAAAAACAGAACCCAGACTCTAATATTATTCCTTAACTGGAAACATTACCAGCTGCACAAAATGAATGATAGCAACCTGCAGAGAACTTAAAATTTGGAAGATAGACAAGGATGCCATTGAAAAGTCTAGGGAAGAAACATATTGGATGGTTTTAAGTATTACTGTTTTTCTGGAATTGAAGTAACTTTTCATAAAGAACATAACAGTGAAAGAATTTGCCTAAAAGACAGATATTGTAGGTTTAGGCATAAAAAAAATCTATAAATGAAAAGAAGAAAAAGCAAAGTACAAAGGTGAAAAATTAAAGAAAGACTATGCCTTCTGAGATCATGTGAAAAGATGAAGACAAAAGAATGAGAAAGGAAGAAATCTGTTATGAGATACAGGTTCTGTTTAAGTTGTAAAGAATGCTAAAGGGGAAAACAAATCACATCATATTGCTGTTTCACACTGAGAGGCAGCTAAACACCACACCACTCTCTCACTTCTTGTCCTTAAAGGAAGAGAGGAGAAAATATAATGAAAAAGAGTACTCAAGTTTTGAGATAAGGACAGGAAGATGGCTAACCAAGTACAGTCATGGGGAATACAAACTCTGTGTAGGGAGATTAATATTATTTATTTACTATTACTGACAGACTAAAGGAGTGAGAAGTAAAAGCAAACTAGAAACACCTTCCTCACATCCACCTTGCAGCACAGGAGAATGAATGAGAGTTGTGTTCAGCCAACTTTTGAATAAAACTTTATTAAATTCTGCAAATGGCATAAAATGAAATATCCCATTGTCAGTATCACAAATACAGCAGGAGCGCTTAAATAACTTGCATCTGAAACATTCTTTATAAACGTATGTCTAATAATAAAAACTGCATAATTTCATGAATACTTACATAATGTAGGCCATTTTCTCTACATGTTTTCACAAAACGTTGTCAATGTAAAATTTTTGCATATCTAAAACAAAACTTTTCCTACAAAAAAGATGAAATTGATTTCCCAAAATAACAACGCTATTTGACATTCCATTTTGGAGAGGAATTTTTTTTCCATCACTCTACAGAATTCCAAGAAAATAAATCTAGTACAGAGAATATAGATAAAAAATTCCAATCTTTCCATATCAGATGTAGTTCCACAAATCACTCCAAAAGGATATACCTGATATTGTTCTTAATCTCTTCTTGTCAAGTTGCTTTTTCATAGAAGATAGTTTCTTTTCCCTTTCCCCTGGGTATTATCAGTGATACATACAGTACTTTCTTTATCCTCTTTGATTAACCTTCCTTGTGATTTTAAGAAATTTTAAATTATTTAAGCTAATTCAAAGGACAGAGGCTTTTCATTTGCATTTGAGAAATGAGGGGACATTTCAATACCTTCTATATCTGAGGTAGGAAGTCTTATTGCACTGCAGTCTTATTAACTGCTCAGACCTCAAAACATAGATTGTAAAAAGACACTGAGTTAACCCTGGCAGGGACCTAAGTCCCAACCCTATCACATGCTCAGTTCTCCCAGGAGAATGGGCAGGGAATCAGAATAGCAAAACTGATGAAACTCATGAGCCAAGGTAAAGACAATTCTGTTTAAATCTTAAATCTATTTAAAATAACCTTTCTAAGACATAAATCTGATTTAACTTTGCATTTTTCAAACTTTAATTTCCAACCATATCTACAATAAATTTGCTAAGATCAAAAAGCAGAATATAACAAGAAGCTTTTCCTGTGCAAGTGCATACTCAAGGGAATGGAGATGAAGAGTCTAACCTAATGGAAAAAATAGGGCGAGAAAGAAAAATCTAGACTGATATTCACAGCCTTGCATGATTTGAAGATGGAAACGAGAACAAGCTTTCTTGATACTAAATGAATTTTTACATTTCCGGAACAGCTTTCTGAAGGGAAGACTGAGCCAAAATAGAACTACTCTTTAAATGGGGATTGATCTATTTTTTAAATGATTTCTTTCTGTATTTTTGATTTCTTCTCTACCACTTTAGTTTTCTTCAGTAGACTAAGAGATCATGATCCAAAGTTCTGTCCCAGGAACCTGCAATATAAGCCTCTGAATATAAGGATTATTTCCTAAACACCTGAGTTCACATCAGCATTATGTTGTCCTCCTTTGGGAGCTCTTCACTATTTCCACATTCTTGGAATCATGTCATAAGATTTGTGATCATTATATTTTATTTGTATAATGCTGAATACTTAAACAAGATTATTCTAAGGCTACTTTAAGTAGTATAATACTGAATAAGTATAATAAGATAGTAGGCACACAAGTGGGTCTTTTAGAATCAAGACACAAAAGCTTAGAATCAGAAGATAATGGTTTTTGAATGCTAAACATGTTCAGGAAAGTTATAAAGTGAAGAAGAAGATCAAATCATCAACTAAATAATTCAAAACTGTCTGATTCCATTAAAGCAGACTGGTTTTGAAAAGAGATATAAAGTACGTGACAAAACCCTTTTTCAAGCTGTTGAAAAATTCATATTTAAAATACTGAATTTCTGCAAACTATCCCTTTCTACAGCAATTTTTTTTTCAGCTTAGATTAGTGATGCTTAGCTCCCAAGTGGCATTAAGTGACCTGATGGGCTTTGGCTAGCATAAATTTTTATTTCCCAGGAGAGCGATCAACTTTACTCCTATCCTTCTATTTAAAACTACACTGTATTGTTCATTTTTAAAGTTGTTTCTGCATGCTAGAGAATGAGGAGAACATTACTTCAAGACACAAGTTAGTAGTGTAAATATATAAAATTAAACCTCAAGAGAGAGAAGAGAAAAAGAGAGAGAACAGTGAGAAAATTAATTTAAAGTTGAGAGAAAAATAAAGGTAGGTGCGGAAAAGATTGAATGAGGAGGAAAACAGTAATGTATTAAGCTACAGAAATGAATGAATTATTCATAAATTACCAGTTCTTTTATCTGGGACATCATGGAGAAAATAGATGTCCTTAAAATTTAATTATGATTTAGCTGAACATTGCAGTTGCCATTAACTTTTGCTATAGACCTTGTCATTATTTGAGATAAGCCAAAATGCCACTTCAACATTTGAAATAGCTATATTTTGCACCGGTTCTTCTGTCCCTTTATCATTTTCACCACTTTTTTTGTAACGGTTCATGTATTTGCTAAATGTCAAGATTTGGCAAAGCAGTACAATAGTTGCATATATCTGGCATAAAGAGCTTTGAGATATCCTTTAATGCAACTATATGTAACATAGGTAGGGTTTTATTAATCATTAGAAGGGAAGTTATGAATCGATCTTCTAAACAAAGAGCATCTGGAATTCAAATAACATCCACTGTATCACCCTCCCACTATGACTCACTATATCCTGCTAATTTCTTCTGTAGCAACACAGAAAAGCATGACACTTCATAAACAAATAAAATGTCAGGAAAGCAAATGACACTTTTCAAAAGTATTGTATTTAGTTTTAGACCTTATTTAAAAGTATGTGAGAAGCTAGAGAGTGTCCAAAGGAGGGCTACAAAGATGGTCAAGGCTCTAAAGGGCAGGGAGTGCAAGAACCGGTTGAGGTCCCTGTGTGCTCAGCGCAGAGGAGCTGAGGGGAGGCCTGATGGCGGCTGCAGCTCCTCACAGGGAGCGGAGGGGCAGCGCTGAGCTCTGCTCTGTGTGACAGCGACAGGGCCCGAGGGAACGGCATGGAGCTGCGTCAGGGGAGGGGCGGCTGGGGGTCAGGGACAGGGGCTGCACCACAGGGCGGTGGGCACGGAACGGGCTGCACAGGGCAGTGGGCATGGCATGAGTGCTGCAGTTCAAGAAGTGTTTGGATAATGCTCTCAAACACAGGTTTTGAATTTTGAGTGTTCCTATGTGGAGCCAGGAGCTGAACTCAGTGATCCTTGTGAGTCCCGTCCGGCTCAGGGTATTCTGCTCTTCTAGAATTTCATATATATGAGAAAAATTAAAGCTCTGCAAGAGAAGGTAGTAAAACCTACATGGAGCATGCCATTCTGATTAAATTATTTTTTTAACTTTACATTAGCTATATGTTTCCATAAGTTTTCAAGCAAAACACATTTAAAAACAGAATCAAAGCAGAAGCAAGAGAGAGACTAAGAAAACAGGAAGTATGTAAAAAAAAATCCTACCAGTATCTCGGAATATTAAATTGTTTTGTTCCATAATAGCCTACAGCCACTTTTCATTGCAAAAGTCCCTGTGATAGGAAACCTGAATTGTTTCTGCATTAGGTTTGTTGGTTTTTTTTTCTCTCCTTTTACTCTTCAGTCACACTCCGGATTCAGAGGAGTCTGCAGAAGTGATTCCTGCTTTCACTTAGAAAAATTCTTCATGTTAGGTAAAATCAGAATTAAATCCTTTCAAATAAATTTCCTTCTTATTTCTTTCTTTCTCATATCCAACATTTTTGATTTGATAGCCCATTTACTCAACTGATTAATTAGATCATTTGTTAAGTTACACACTTTCTTTATGTAGGTATTTTTTGTTGAATGTTACGTGGAGTATCTGTTGGCATTTGAGAGATTTATGAATATTTAAATACTAGCAACTGGTAAAATATTTCACAATAATTAAATATAGTTTATCAGTATTCAAATATTCATAAATATTGAGTAAATTTGATTGTATATGAAGTTGTGAAATATTCAAAAAGTGTTACATTTATTGATGTAGAAAATGATGCAAATATAGATGCATATGTGGAAGGGTGCTTTGTTACTGAAAAAATGAAATAGATGGGAAAAATTGCTATCATATGTCACTTGGTCAGGTCTTTCATGGAAAGTCTTTTTAAGACTAGAGAAAACAATGGGAATAAAATGACTATTATTCTGGAGATTGTCTGCAAATACTCAGCTCTATTTAAAATTTAAAAACAAACAAACAAAACCACAAATGAAGCAAAGAAAATCCCAGAAAGCATTTCAGAATAGCTCCAAGAAAGAGCATTATCTCAACAGAACATGGGCATGCTAAATTCTAATTTCTTAATTAAGAAACTCTGTGGAATTAGGTAGCAATGACTGTTGGCAAAACTTCTCTAGAGATAAATTTATGTGTATGAATCACAGAGCTCAGAGAGAACTTCTACTCAAAAGTGCTGTGGAAAATTACTAATCGTTCACTTCCTAAAAATATTCTTGGGGCTTGAAATATTATTATTTATTATTTGGGACTTTTTTATTTTATTTTATTTTTTCCTTCTGCATACATTTTATTTTAGGAATCATTTTACTTTAGGTATTTAATACATTTTATTTTAGGTATTTAGGTATAATTGCTGTTTTAGAAGCTAACATGCAATTGATAAAAGTCAGGACTAACGAAGCAGGAGAAAAACACACACACACTCAAAGGAACAACAAATAGAAGGAGAAATAACATTTTTTCAGAATTTTTGTTATTTCACCCAAACTGATATATGTCTTTTACATATTTAATCTATTTCTGTCCCTGAGATTATATAATTTAACTTTTTCTATGTGTGAAGAGATCTTGGCACCACTTACTATCGCTCCTAATCATTGTAATAAATTTATGAAATGTTGCTTTTATGAACCCCTTATAAAATTCTTGTTTTAGTTGGATGTAAATGTAGTGAAGTTCAAAGAATAATCTAATACATGATCCATACAGATTAGCCATCTATAAAGACAATCAAGAGAACTCATTCAAATTCATCTAACTCATACATTTAAAATTGATTAATTAGATTACATTAAACATTTATGGAGACTCTTTTTTTCTTGGAAAGTATCGTTTATTCAATTTAACTCACTCAATTTCCAGGTGAATTAGAATCCCTTTAATTTACTTCACTTCTGATTCTGAATGTCTACACAGGATGCTAAAATTGCCTAACTAGTTCTCCATAAATCAAACTTGTTAATTGATTTGGATTAATTTTCCTAAGCATCTCCTTGTAGATAAACTCTAAAGAGAAATATCTTGACAACTGGAGGTTGAATTTAAGATGAGTAAAGGAAGTAGAATGTGTTAATAGCTTTGTGAAGATTTAGGTTCTGTTCTCCTATTTCACAGAGTGCTTTCCAGCATCTGTTTTTTTAGGGTCTTTTTTTATTTGTTTGTTTATGAAGGAAAAGACAAGTATTTTGTTCCTAAAAGAGTTTATTTAAGTTGATTTAATCCTCAGTTCTTCCTCAGTCTTTCATAATATATCACAGATATTTGTGCAGTCAAGTAAAGGCATCTTTTATGGGATGTTGTCTGAATATTTTGAGATTACATGAGCCAGTGGTGAAAACAATGTCAGTTTTCTCACAGATACTGAACATTAGCAATTCTCTGTAAGTAACTGTTTTTATCAGTTTAATTAAGTAAGTAAATTAGTAATCTTAAGTAATGGTAATTAACATCCACTATGACTACTGATACAGTAAAAGCTTTTTTTAAAACAAATGTAAGCAGAAAGAGAAGGGAGAAATTCATAAACAATTTGTGACCGATTAAGTGAATACCACTTAGTCATTTGATGTATGGGACAACATTTCTCAAATGTACTTTTCTAAAGAGTATTTGGACCTCCCACAGTGGGGTACTAAATTTATGTGAATGCAGACCAAAGATGTACAGTGGTTCTTCCAAATTTGAAAGACTATTTCATCTGATGTGCATATCCAGTATTCTATATATCTGTTCAGTAAGGTCATGCCTGTCTTTGTAACCACTGATTGAGAATACAGCTTCATCTCTCCTGCCACACTCCAGTTCTCTGCTGAAAAGGAGGGGTTACATGTTAGGCTTAGAGATAAGGGAAGTTTATTAATTGTGTTGTACTTCCTGTGTTTTCACAACTTGTTAATTTACATTTTTATGGTGACACACTAGATCAGATAATCCCAGTCACTTGCAGAATCTTAGGAACAATTTAGAAGTTCCTGTGCATCCATAACTGAGATTTTTCACACGTTGAAAGAACATAAAGTCCACTGAATTGTGATAATATTCTGCTGACTTGCTCTGAGGAATAAGGCTGCTGACATTTTCAAGTTCAGGTTAATCATTGACTCTCTGCTGGCTATCACCAAAGCTAACAACACCATGTTACAAATGTCATTTCCTTTACATTTCACATTAAATTTTCTATTTGGCAATGACAACAAATGCATCTAAAATGATTGGTGACCTACAGTTGTATGGCGGAATCTTTTTATCTTTAATTCATTATAACTTCCTGAACACTGAACTAGACCACTTTTATAGCTCATTAATTGTATACATTCCACTTTATTACCTGTGACAATAAATCAGTTTCATGAAGTTTACCAATTTTTATCATTGCATTTTCAAATTCACAATATCTAGCCAAGTTTATAGTTTTTCAGTTCTTGATTCATGTAAGTTAAACATTTTGCTAAATTTGCACCAGACTTTACACAAGTTAATGACAATGAAATAATTCTGTACACATTCTTGTAATGAATCAATTTTCACTTATCGTGGACCATCTGTTACTTTGGTTGTTAGATTTATCCTCCTCTTTTTTTTTTTTTTCTTTCTGATCATATGTGTTACTAGCACTTGCCTTATAACATATGGTAAACCTGACAGGAACAATTTTTCAGCCTTAAGTAATGTTACTTTTGTTTTTAAAGCTTGATCATGGTGCCATTTGCTACAGTAACCACTATTTTAGAGGACATACCCTGTATTTTACAATTAATCTTACACCTATAATGAACACAAACACTGAGATATTGTCTCGCGCCAATTTATAGGAGGGAGATGAGGTTCTTTTAATATCTGTATACCCAGCGTGAGATTAAGAAACAACAGTTCAAATGTTGGTCCGACCAGTTTATTACAGATCTTAATTAGGGAGATGGGGAAGGGGAGGATGGACGCTATTATGAATTAGGATAATGGGGAAGGGAAGGAGGGCGATAGAAAAGATAGGAGAGAAAAAGCAAGGAGTGTTTATAGGAAGCAAGAGGGACATAGTCACCACCATGGATCCAGCGTGGTTCATAGTTCAGCCACTGATCTTCAGCAGCGGTGAGTTATTGGGCGCTGTTGTTCTGACGACAGCAACCATGGCGATGATGGCCCCTTTTCAATGCTTTCAAAGTGGTCGAGTCAGCTGTCTTTGGAGTGACAACTGCTGTCTCTGAGATCTCAGCAGAAACTCCTTTGTTCCTATCTTCCGGGCCTTGCCAGCAGATAAGAGGGAGCAGGGATGCCCACCTGCATCCTGTTTTTCACAGGACACGATGGTACCATTCCCCAGTTTTCCCATACCAAGCTGCAGCTATTTAGTCACAGGCTAGATCTTCCACCAGTAAACACTCCTGAGCACTCTCTTCTGGAGGCAAGCAGCTTTGGAGGAAGGTGCTTTCAAATGTCCACAAAATGATGTCAATTGTCACATGGTAGCACCCATCACTTGCCTCCTCAAAAAATCAGAGTCTTACCACAAGAAATACCTCAGGAAGCAAGCTTTGAGCCAAAAAACAAAGAAGGATTCTCACAGGTATTATGTAGTAAAATGATCTGTTAAAGTAAAATGCAGAAGTTTAGATTATTAATAATATTCCATACTAATCTTTCTACTTTTTGTTTTTTTGTTTTTTGTGGTTTTTTTTGGTCAAAATAAATTTTAATTTCAACATAGATAACACTTCTTTTTTCCTCAACAACATGAAGTTTGGACAATATTATGATTTTCAAGTGTTTTGATAGTTTAACATCAGTGTTTTTTTTCTGCTAAATTTCAGTATTTATATGTTCTGAATTATTAATTCAGAACAGAAAACAGAAGTGTCAGTACACTAAATTCTTCACCTGCTTATCTCCTTTCTATCCTGTGTGCAGACTCATGATTGTCACCTGGCATATTCTCATCTTTGGTGATAACTCCAAATACTATACAATTTCTATAAACAGAAGATAATGACTGATCAAGCATCCTACTCACAGTTTTGGCAGGTTAAAGCATAATGTGCACATAAATGGAAAGTAGCTTATCTAGGTAGCTAGAGATTGCCTTCTTTTTTTTTAAATAAAATAAATTAATGTTCAGAAAACTTTATCATCAAAGAATTTATTTTAGGACAAGGAAAAGATTTGCCATCTCTCATCTCCTAATAGTTGTTTGCATATTTTTACTGATAATTAAGATTGCACTGGTCTTTTGGGCCAGGGATGAAAATTTTTGTGTTACCAGCAAGCTGAAAGAACACAACCCCCAGTTTACACAAGCCTATAGTTATGAACAAATGCAAATTTTTAGACACACAAAAGATGTGAACTTTTTTCAAAAGTCCATCAAATTTTAAGTAGCTTTATCTTAGAATTAACATTGGTTAATTTAATTAAAGTTTCTTATTCATAGAGCAAGGAGTTTTAATAGGGATTATCCTTTTGTATAAATCCTGCACATTATGAAAATACACTGAATTGTCTCTTTAGGAGTGCAGCTGTCTCCTCTAGTTCTAGTTATTGAGCATAATGAATCCACTTCATAAATAACCAACTGCAGTGCAGTACATTCTTTATGCATACCTAACAGGCACTTCAAACCTTTAGATACTACACTTAATAGATGGAAACAGATGAGCCTGATTCTGGCAGCACAGTGCACACAATGTCCAAAATACTTCATGTATTCTCTTCTTCTACTGCTTCACCATGTGCATCCCCATGAACCAAAAGAAAAAAAAAAAAAAAGTGCTTATAAAGAGTATTGGACTAATATTTTACATTTTGACCCAAAGTAACACCTGCGTTTTTTAAAATTTTAATGAATTTTACATAAAACTGTTTATGTTATTATATTGATCACTTATTGATAAAAATTGCATGTTTACACCTTGTTCTACAAGAAATTCCTAGTACTTTCAAGGCTGACTCATACTTGCTCTATGATCTCAGATAGTCAAGGCAGGGAGGTGATATGGGAGGACCAGCATGGCTTCACCAAGGGTAAATCCTGGCTGACCAACCTAGTGGCCTTCTATGATGGTGTCACTGCATCGGAAAAGAAAGAAAGAGAATAGACAAGTAATAGAAAAGCTATATGCATTACCATTCAAAGCACAGAGAACAAGGACAGTAAGTAACCTAACAGTAGAAGAGGATCAAGACTATCTTCTTTTATATCTCACTTTTTCATTAATAATAAGAACATTCTAAGAACCACCCTTGGTTCAAGAGTCATCTCTTCTCTCTACCACTTTTTATTTTAAAAGGTTTAGAATTCCTAAAAATCTGATACAATGTTTAAATCAAATTTAATGCATATTTCAGTCTCTATCCATCAGTACCTTTTAAGAATGCCTGGTACTGTGTTGCAAACATATTCTTAGTCCTGCATTTTCAGTCATTAGGCAGTTACCTCTACAAAATCTACTGCTGCATATAAGCAGAGAGCAGAAGAACCAACACCAATTTGAGAAAAAAAATGAAATTGTAAATACATATTTGAGGTTTTGGAACAACTTTACCATGCCTGTCCCCTCCAGCCGTATCCACCCGAAAAAGCCCACATCACAATCATATAACTATTTCCAGGTTCCTTTGCTTTCATAATGCTTTTATACTAAACATATATGAACTTACTGATGTTACTTCAACAGGAAAAATTAAAATTGTAATCTTTACAGAAATGCTGTGGAGAAAACCGGTGTAAAACACAGAAGTTCCCTCAAATAGTTTTAACATATTTATACTGGTGATATATATCTATATTTATTTGTTAGCAGTGATAAGTTATTTGATTAAAAAAAAAAAGAAAAAAAAAGAGGACTTTTAAACAGGAATTCAAAGCTGGAAACTAAATGAGTTTTGAAAACAAGGCGTCAATGGAAGGTAGTTATTCAGCTATATGTTCTGTATGATCTACAAGATCAGAGCAATTAAAAATTTAACTTTTAACAGCCTGTTACATTTGTTTGACACTTTCTGTTGGAAGACCGGTAATGTGTAGAGAAAATGTTAATCTGGAGATTTTACTGTATGACCTCCTAACAACACTTTTTACTTTGCAGATTTGCCAGCTGCACTTGTTCTCATGCTGCTGAGACTCAGGAGTGAACTTTTTAATCAGAAGTGAGTGGGGCTTCTGAAAATCATACCTGTTTTTATAATGTATCAAGTTCAGCATCTGAAACAAAGAACATAAGAGAAAAGTGCCATCTCTCAGTAATCAGTATGGAAAACTGTGTTTTCTGTTAGCAGAAAATTAAGTCAAAATCTCATATTCTAGCCTTTACCATTGCTATTACAACTGAGAATTAGATACTGTGTATACAAATGCTTCTCAAAAATTTGTAAAACTTGAAAAAATAAGCCTTGCACAATACTGTAAATGGTTGTGCAAAAAATTAATGACAGTTTAAATATTAAATTTATGTCTACAGCTTAAGTACTGAGACTAATTTACATTGCTGTAGGCAGAATGCTAAAGCAATCTCAGAAATACTTCAGCATTTATGCATAGTTGCAAGATAATTTGAACATTTCAGGTCCTGAGCGTTAAATGAATATATATTTTTATATATATTAAAATCATAAAAATAAAAACACGTGAGTCTTTTGTGCTCACTAATATTTATTAAATAAAATACTGCAAAATAGCCAAAATTATGCTGATAAATGACAGTAGCACCACCATTTTGTGGAACTGTCCATACTGGCACAGTAGTTCATTAAAGACTAAAAATGTTTGGTGGACATTTTGGCTGCTGTGGTGCTTAGAACTATCATTATTATATGGGAAAGCTACATTTAGCTAGATATCTCTTTCTACTATTTTTTTGTTAATTATTATTATTTTTTTTTAAACTAAGAGAGAAAGACTTGTGGGTTGTAAACATGAAATCTAGCTGACTTGATAGCCCTAGTCCAGAGGAGCTAGAACACTGAAAAAAGAAGTATTTTTAATGTTGGATTAGCATCTCTGTTTTGTCTGTTTGAAAGTCTTCAATGAAGAATCTTTTATAAATCTCATTATCCAGTGTCATGTTTAATAATCAGATGATATTCATATATACTTTCTTACTCTTGTTACTAGTACACAGTTTTATTAAATACTAAAACTAAAAATCATACAAATTTCTCCCTTATTCACAAGAAGCCAACTATTTTGCATTTTTGTTAATAGTAACCTTATCCTTCATTTTGTGTCTTTCATTTATTTTCCTAGGTTCATAGTCCCTCTTTCCAGACCAACTGAAGACAAATTCATGGCCCACAGCTATAGACTGCCCAATCTCTTTGCTCTTGTAGCATGAGTAGAAACAGTATGAAAACCCTATTGAACACTAGTGAAAAACCTCCTTTGCCCTTCCTTGTAAATGTTCTTCACGTATTCAGCATAACCCCAAACTCTTTCTAATGTGAATAACCTTTTGTATGCTTTGAAGTCTGTATTCCACCTCCCCACCACCACCGAGATTTTGTCATTCCACCCATAAGAGGCATCCCTGTAATTATGTAGATGTTCTATGGAAGTCTCAACACCTGTGCATTAAAGAGTGAAAACTGTGTTCCCTTCCCAGACTTCTATTCTACCTTCATGACTACCAGACACCTTAAAAGGAGATGAAAAGCAACAGTTCCTGTGAGAAAGCAGTGATGTTGCAATGTGCTAGATAATTTTCAGCACAATTATTGTATTTGATTTGAAGTATGCAACGTCATAGAAAGACGTTATAGTATTCTTAAACTGTAGAATTCTTTAAAAACATGTTTTTTGTTGTTGTTGTTTGTTTATTTTTTTAGTATAACTCTTGCTATGCCTTTTTCTTTCTCAGCATGAAGCTCATTCCAAATCATTCCAAATCTAATTCAAGTGTGCTGGCTCAAAGGACATAAATCTTTCATCAACTCTCAACTCCTTTGAAACTGCATCAGCTAATGCTCAATAAAACAAAGAATATGAATGGTATTTTATAGTCTTTATGTTTTGAATAGTCTGAGCTATTAATGATATAATGTATCCAATGAACATATAATTTCAGACATTAAATATTAACAAAAAAATGTATTTTTAAGAATTTTTAAGAAATGCATTTAAATTTTAGTCCCAGATACTTTAGTTACATGCTTCAAACAAAATAGGATAAAATATGTTAAGGGCATCATAAATAGGCAGATAGTGAAAAATTTCTATTGCATTTCTATTGATATCTCATAAGGACTGTAGAGACAATTTATATAATCAGTCTAGATAAAAATATAGATAAAATGAGCATTTTTCAAGTGAGGGATTGGGATTTCTGAGCTCAAAGTCTACAATATTTCATATAATATATTTGCATTTCTTTAAAAAATTTGAATACTTCTCTAACTTCCTTGTTGGTTGTGAATTAAAGCAGAATTTAACTGTACTTAACAGATAAAATTTCTATTATGAAGGAAAGAAGAATGTTCTCTGAATATTTTGAGGCTGTTTTTTAAAAAACAGATATTTTGACTAGAAAGTCTCTTTCTTCCCCTATCAATTTCTTCCAGAACAACATTGGCATATATAACCCAGTTTGAGTGAAGAATTATGTTTCAGGAATTAGCTAGAGTAGAGGGTTGTACAGGCAAGTGAGAGATCATAGATTGTTTCATTTGCATATCTTGTGTAAAAAAAAAAAAAAAAAAAAAAAAAAGTGAATGTATTATGTATTTATATAGAGAGATTCTTCGTTTATAAAGGAGAGAAAATATTTCATAAAAACTAATATAAAACGTTTTCCCTCTCAGTTAACTAAGAAAATTTTTAGCAGAATTTGGAGATAGCTTGCCATGCCCTTTGTTAACATTGTAAAATAGCCTGACGTAATTTAAACATATCTAGAACAAAAGAAAAGTGTGTTTGTTATTGTATTCTTAATTCTATTCATATCATCTCAAGAGTCTACTCAAGTCTTTGTCATTTCACTGGGCACTTTGGAACAGACTTCTGTGTGAATTAGATCAGATCTTTCATCTTTGAAAGATCAGTACTATACTATGATAGATAATAGCTTTTCTTTAAAGCATCTTTTGCATAATAAATGAGACAAGTTCAATCAATGCTATGTCTTTTGGCAGCTTATACAACTGTTCCTATCAGTTTCATCTCTAAATTGAGGCTGAAATCTATGCCTTCAGCCTAGAAAATCGTTGTACAAAAGGATGCCTAATAAAGTATTTTTGGTTTTCTTTTAAAGAAAGAAAAAAGAAAAAAAAGAAAAAAAAAAAGAATAAAAAGCATGTACACTTGGGACACACACAACAGATAAACATTCCTCAAAACATTGTTTTTTTTGTTTTAATAATTTGTTCACTGTTAACGCCACATGCTCTCACCACCACAAAGTAAAAAACCACTGTAAAGTCTGAGCAATCAAAGGTGTCTGGAGTCTTTTGAGAATCCTGAAAGTACATAGATCAAGTTCTGGGATTCTGCAGAAGTGAGCAGTTCTTTAATCAGCTTTTGCTTGTTCATTCTCTATGGTCAGTTGTGAGATTATAAAATATCCAGATAGCATTCTCTACCTGTGTTTAGGCATTTGGATTGCTGCCTATGATTCATTACTAATTGTGGTACCAGCCACTAGTAATTTATATTAGAGTTACATGCAAATAAATTAGAGAATCTGATTTCTAGGTAATCTGGCTATACTAATAGTAGAAACTATTAAACATATATGTGCTTCCAGAATAGAGAAGAAAATATGACAATTTTTTATTTTAGGAAATGGACCTGTAGCAATTGTTTCACAAAACAGGAAGTGAACAGGAAATGAATACAACGGTCCAATATCACTGAGGTAACTGAAAAGCAAAGAAATCACAATTTGAAGCTGATTGATTGATGCTTTAATACTGCTTGCATCAAAGGTTGTTTTTGGAACATACTTGAGTTAATCATCATGATCACCTATTGTGATGTTGGAGAGAAAGTTTTAGCAAGAAATGAGTCATATAGAGAGGAATGCTGTTAGAAAGAGAGATGACGTCTGCCTTTCTATGTGTCCTATTATGAGTACAGAAATATTCAAATACAGTGTTAGGGATAAAAATCAAATAAAAGTATTAGTTCATACCATCATCTCTGAAAAGATCTATAAATGCTTTCAAAATACATCCCAGAAGGTATTTTTAAAAGTACGCTATATCGTACAGTAAAGTTGCACTACTCAGTTCAGTTGGTATTCCCTTCTGGTAGGGATGAGTTTTCAGGTAGTCGAGTTTTCAGTTTTATTGCTTCCTTTCTATGTTCTCTTCAGCTCCTAAAGCTTGTCATCATTTGCAAGTCTAGAAGGTACCAACTAATTTAATGCTTTTCCTCAAATTCTTTCTATTTTGTACTTTATGAGGGAGAAATTAAAACAAAATCCTTTAATTCATTTAAGTATATCTTAAAAGAGAGTGTTTTCCTAAGCATGCTGACGCTTATCCTCTTCATGTAACTGAAAAGTAAGCAATGCTTTGTCTACTAGAAGAATGAAATGCCCTTCTCTTTGATGAATGCTTATCATTACTCAGTAAGAAGCCTATCTTTCCTTTTGATCTTACATTGGAATTACAAGAGAATTTACATTAAAAAACAGAACAAACATTTAACAGGTTAATTTTCTGTTGTGTATAACTGGTTATTGACTGAGTATAGGTACACAGCAATCAAATGCTTTGGAGTATTATCTGCAAGAACTTTCATCAAGTTCCTTTTAATGTAATAGAAACTGAATGTTCTATTGGTTCAGTAAATGTTTCCTCATTGCCATAATCCATCTAATAAAGGAGGTGTTTGCAGATTAAAAGCAAAATAAAGCAGCACATAAATCTGTCAATTTTATCGTATTCTTTAAAGGAAGAAAGTTGTATTAGATTTCAATTTTCCTTGCAGATTTCTGCTCAAATATTCTTTTAAGTTCACAATTTCATTTTCAGTTCATTAAATTTTCCAAATGTTGGAAAACTCTGCTATCACTTGGCATTGCATCCATCGCTGAGTACCCAAGACAGAAGAAGCACTGATAAAATGCAGTGAGTCTCTAGAATTCTCAGGGCACTGGAGAATTTGCCTCTACAGCTATAGGAGCTGGATTTATTCAGTGTGAAGAGGTGGTTTCAGAGCAGGTTGAGGCTAACAGCATCCCCCAGCACCTACAAGGAAGTGATCAAGTAGAATCATGGAATCATAGAATTGCTTAAGTTGGAAAAGACCTTAAAGATCATCAAGTCCAACAGCAACCCAACCGTACTACCCTAACTCGAACAACTTGCCGCTAAATCATGTCCCTGAGCACCACATTCAAACAGTTATTAAACACACCCAAGGATGGCGACTCAACCACCTCTCTGGGGAGGGTAGTTGGAGCCAGTCTCTTGACAGCAGTGCATTCTGAGACAGTGAGGTACTATGTGTACAAACCATATTCCAAATTCATTATTCCCAGTGTTTTTCTTCTGCTATATATATCTATTTATACCAAAATGGAAATCTAATAGAACTTTTATCTTACAATTGTGATACATTATATACTTGTATCTTACAATTGTGATAGTTTATATACTTTTCCTATCATATGAAATGCCAAATAATTTTCAAACCACAGGTTTCAAAGTTACATATTCCATATTCTAATACCATTTTAAACAATATTACTGGAAGCACACCTTTTCATTTACAGTATTCTTCAACTTAATATCAGTACAAATTTTGTATTTGACTTAATTGTGAAATAGGACTGTCTTCCCTGTAAAAATGTGATCACAAATTTTAAAGCTCAACACTTAAGAACCTCCGAAGTATTACACTAATACTTAAAATAAACCACAATCACAACTAACCAAACAACCAAACAAATACTGCTTTTAAAATAAGAGATTTTTTTTTTTACGTGTGTATTTCATGCATGTTTTATATATTTAAGTTTCCAGTGAGATTTTGAAGCTGCTGCAGAATTGAAAGTGAATAACTATGAATTTGAATGGTATGTTAATCTGCTGGCCCTCAAGTTTATTTTGCACGTTACGTAAATCACTCTTTCTAATCAAATGTGCTTTCTTGCTGAGCAACCTTATTGGTGAATTTGAGTTCCCTACTGACAATCCTTTATAATAAGAAGGGATTATTAAATTTTGATTAGCATCAGATTATACTCATTTTATCCACCAACTGACATTTCTGTTAATTGAGGATAAATGTGCTAGTCTGATACCTCCTCCAAACATAGGATGTATTAAAAGTCTCAGCACAAGCTGAAGACTTAATTAATATTCATTGTGTTTCCTGGAAACTACTGGTTGCCTAAATCAGAGGTTTGCAGATAAAGCTGAAATCGCAGACCTTACAATATCACTATTTGGCACATTTTGTTTGAATTATTAAATGGAAGCGATATATCTAAAGTTATTAGCAAAATGTTAATGTAATGACTTTAGTCATTACAGTCCTTTTCATGATAAACTATGCTCCTGTGCAGTCATTAAAGAATACTGGCCAAATGATGATTTCTTGGTCAGGAAAGTTTCACACGCTTGAAAAATAGTAACAGAGTAAAGAATACAGAACTGGACTCCTTTTCTGGTAGTAATGGTTAGGATTGATAAGAAGAAAAAAAAACAACATTTTTCTTTCTTTAAGTACTTTCCCCAATCCTGAGCAGAAAACTTTAGGCAAATATGATCATCAATTGCAGTTCATTTTTTGTGAAGCCATTTTCATCAATACTTCATTGTCACTCTAAAATGGCTATGCTTTGACATGAAACATTTTCATTCTAAAAGAATTAAATTACCTAAGATATGAAGTCTCTCTTTAAAATGTGTTATTACAGTTTAGCAATGAGCTGTTTGTCAGTTTAGGTAAGGAATGCAGGAACTGCAGTATTTAGATGATGATTACAACACTGAAGCTGAAAGGAGAGCTCGTGATTTTCGAGGATACACAAATGAATAATCTCCAATGTTCCTTTGTAGAACAGATCAGATCACAGAAAATATGCAACACTAGCACTTTCTCACCTAACTGCAATTGTCATAAAGATAATATTGATTTAGATAAAGAAGAAAAGACAGACGATTAGCTCATGTTAAATTAAATACAAGTTTATTTGTTCCTTGATCTGAATACAAGTATATTACTGGCCTTATGACTAACTACTCTCTGTAATAATCATTTCTTAAGTTATTATTCTCCTCTGCATTAACAATTTAATTAGACTGAGGTCCGACTGAAATGTAAGGGATTCAATTCAGCTTCAAATTTGTGGAAGGTACTTTGAATTTCCATTGTACAAAGTCTGCTCCAAAAAGTGATGTAATGCCTCCTATTTTATTCTGTTGGTCCACAGTATCAGAGGCGGATGCTGGTTGTGTGGAAGTAGAAGTTGAACCTTCCCACCAATATTTCATTACATGTTGTAGCCGTGCAACAGATGGCAGCATAGAGGCAGTCCGACACAACAGTGTCTGACATGGGATACCCCTTTTGCACTTGCACAGCACTGAAGTTACTGGAGTTTACTATTATGTATCAAAATCAAAAATCTCTGTGTCTCTGTCATGGAAGCACGTATGAAGAAAACTGTGTCATTGAATTCCTCCATGTAGAAAAAATGGCAGTAACTGGCATTCATCAATGCTTTCTGGAGACCAAGCAGTGGCTGTGAGCACAGTGAGGCAGTGGGTGGCACATTTCAGCAATGGCGACAGCAGTAGTGGTTCACCTCCACTGGTGCAGATTTTTTCGAGAGTGGCATTAGGCTTTTGTTCATTGCTGGTGAGTATGCATATCTAATTATGAAAAATAGTATTTTGGGCTGAGACTTTTCTCTAGCAGTATTATTGTGCTATATGTATCTGTTATAGTTTCCACTGAAATAATTTGGAGTAAATATATTCAGAATGACCTACACAGATGACAGGCATGATATGAATTTTAAGGATTTTTCATTTTGTAATACTTTTTTTCATAAACTGGGCATGTCCAGCCACCCTACATTTCACAATAATAATTTTAAGATCAATCAAATACTATGATATAAAACAAGCTGGAAATTTCAGTTTCTATGCTAATTTGACTGTCACAGTATTAGCAGCAAATTCATTAAAATCAATGACAATTAATTTTAAAATCACAATGACACATTTTCAATAGGCCAAGTGTTCTATAAATCTTTTGGTGCATATTGTGCTAGATATTAACACAAAAGTTCTTATTTCTCCACATGTTCAGAAATCTACTTGCACCAATTTTGAATTTCATTTCATTAGATGGATGTTCATTGCCTTTATATTTTGAAACGTTCTGTTTCAAATTTCTCCCCTTGAAATTTCATTCAACAGGTCTTGACTGAAAAGGCAGTAGTTCTTAAACACATACTGTAATCTGTAGCCCCACAAATTTTTTTAGGAGGTTCTGCATTACAGAAATTCTTGTTCTTATTAACTTTAAAAGAAAAAGCTGAAAAGCTTGAAGTGCTGCAGACCAAATCAATGATCTAGTTGAAGAGTATCAGTGGCCTTCCACTACTGCAGATAGATCCATTTGAAGCTTTCAAAAAAAAAAAAAAAAAAAAAAAAAAAAAAAAAATTAAAAGGAGGGATACTAAAAAAGTAAGTAAAAAACAGACCAAAAAAGAAAAAAAATGTTTTCTCTTGTTTCAGTATGTTCATAGGATTTGAGCTATTGGTGGGTTGTTCTTTTTTGTTGTTGTTTGGTTTGGTTTCGGTTTTTGTTTGTTTGCTCGCTTGTTTGTTTTTTTTTTCTTTATCTGCAAAAGTGGATTTTAATTTAGTTAAATAATTCTTTTTGTGTATGTGTGCATCATATTCTTCAGTAACCACTTTGTGATTCTCATCACAAAAATCAAAAGGTAAAATAAAATTTCTATTTATATTTCCTGTCAGTTTACAATATTGATGATGAAATGAAAGGGAGAGAGAGAGAAAGAGAGAGATCACAGACCAACATAATAGTTGATGTTCACAGGTACCTCTGGAGGCCATCTAGTTCAGCTCTGCTCAAGCAAGTTGCCCAGGTGGCTTCTGAAAATCTCCAAAGAGGGAAATTCCACGAATTCTCTAGGCAACGTGGGCCAGTGCTCAGTCACCTGCACATTAAAGAGGGTGTCTTGTATCCAGATGGAACATTCTGAGTTTGTGTCTATTGCCTCTTGTTCTGGCAGTGGTCACAACTGAAAATAACAGCACCATTTGCTTTCACCCTTTCTTTATGTATTCGTATGCAATGAGAAAGTTAAATCTTGAAATGCAAGATTTTAGCTCTTGGGTTGTTATATAATATGGCAGGATTTCTAGAATCAAGGAAGACTGAATATTTTTTTCAAGAGTAAGGGAGACAGAAAAAATTCAGAAAAGGTAGCAAAGATTCTAAAGTATATACCATTTGGAAAATTCAGGCGTACATCAGAGTTAATGACCAGTGTGTTCCTGTAGCAAGTACCATAGCAAAGTACTTCATAGAAGCACAGAAATCCAAAACCAATAATCCTTTGTTTTTAAAATGCTTTAAACCTCCTGCTTCATCTGATTTTGCCTAAAATATATATTTTAAAATTTTAGCCCATTCAAAAAGTTTTCTGTAATTGCTTTTCTTAGACAGCATTCATGTGAACAGTTGGATCCAGAGAAGTAGTTTTAGCCTGGTGCAGGTGAGCTTAATATAAATGAATCTTAGATAAATACAGTATCATCTTATATATAGAATAGGTTTTCTTTGTATAAGCCTATGTGGTATAAATGTATGAAAAGTGTTCAAGAAAGTTTACAATTGAATGCAGTCCTATTCATCAGCTGAACAATTTTCAGCTATTGTTATTCTCTACTGCAAGTTTGGTTAATGTAAATTAAGGTCAAGAATCCTCATTAATTTTCTTACCATCTGTGCAAGAAAGATATGAGATAATGTCATTTTGTAATGAAATCTCACTTACATTGCACATATACCATAAATACTGAAAGATAAATCATCAGATTCATCACAGAAGGCCAATTCTAAAACACTTGCATACTAATTGTTTTTTATAGGTTACTTTATTGGAGTTACCTGGCAAGGTTTTGGTACTGGGTTCTACAGGGCTCCTCTGTGAGGAGAGGCTGGGGCTGCCCCATTCCAGCTGGTTCCAAGTGGTTACAGATGGTGCTGGTGGCTGCACCTCAGGGCACAGCTGAGCCTGACAGCCAAGGGGTAGTGCCTCTGGGAAAATGTGTTTAAGAAGTGGTTTAAATATGCTGTGCAGAAGCTGTGAGAAAGAAAAGTGTGAAAGTAATGAGAGACACCGTGGTCAGGGAAGAAGGAGAGAGATGTCCCAGGAACCAGAATAGGGATTCCCCTGCGGTCTATGGAGAGAAACATGGTGAAGTGGTTTGTCCCTCTTTTGCTCATAGAGGGTTATGTTGATGCAGATATCCAGACTGCAGGCTGTGGGTGAACCCCACAACACAGCAGGTGGAGATGCCCTGAAGGAAGCTGCAGCCCCCAGAAAGTCCACACAGGAACAGCTTCTTGGCAGGTGCTGTGACCTCATGGAGAGAAACCTATTCTGTAGCAGCTTTCCTGCCAGATTGCACCCCATGGCATTGGACCCATTCTGTTGTGGTTCTTGAGAAATGTGCAATTCTAGGGACCCACACTAAAGCAGTCTGTGAAGGATTGCATCATGCTGGAGCTGAACCCCACAGCATCCAACTTCTCTAAACACTTTTACTAGAGGTCTATTATCTACTACAATAACAAACAACTGGAATTGTTTCCTTGTTAGAATAACTTCACTGTGAACCTTATCTGCCAGGCACCAGTGTGAAGACTGCTAGTTTTAAAAATAAAGTCTCACTCTAACGAGCTTTTTATGCTCATTTTAATCATTATTTCATCAAGATGTTGATGTTAGGCCTTTTGAAGAGGTTGATTTTGCTGTTCCCATCTGTAAAAATCACTGGAGTTAACTGACACATTAATCCTCTGCACTGTGATTAGGCTTTTTGTACTTAATGGAACGCAGAACTCTATGGATAGCTGCCAAAAGTTAAACCAATTCTGTTTCACAGAACAGAACAAATTTAGAGTTCTAGATGCTCCGCAGTAACTTTAGTACAACAACAAAATATCTCAGACATTGTAAGAATTTATATATTAAGGCTCCTCTGAAATGACAGATTCTTCTAGAAAACTGTGACCATGAGTATCCTGTAATACAGCCATCAAAGGCATTTTTTCATGTAAACAGGCATCTTATGACAGATGCTAGTACACCAAATTGTTATGCTTTTGCAAACAATTACTGGAGACAAATGTATTTAAAACAAACCTTCGGAGCTGTGCAGGCCAAAATCTACTTGTTAAAATTTTTGTAGCAGTAATGATTACCTTACTTACTTTTTGCCTAACAGGTTTTGTGCTGCAAAATGTTCACAGAATGCATTTTTCCTCCATAAAATATAATTTGCATGTTATTTCAAATAACTCGTTCTAGTTGTTTTGTCAGTTTTGTAACTGCCTCTGTCCATTCCTCAATTTCATGCATGACATTTTCCATTACCTTTTAGTAGCCAGTGGCAGTTTAGAGTTTTCCACTTGAAAATATTTCTGTTGAAACTAGATTTAGGCATTAAGATGGGGGGGCACCTTTTGCACTTGCAAAGCACTGAAGTTGCTGGACTTTACAGTTTTATGTAGAAATAAAAAACTTCTATGTGTGCATATTTGTACACATTTGTGTCACAATTGTGACAGCATTAAAATCATTAAGATCAGGGTTTAGGTAATGACCAGGTCTACAGTGAGACTGTAAAAGCTGTTCCAGTCTTTCTGTATATTAAGACACCAATGCCCTTTCATTAAAAAGAATGTACATCCTAGTAATATAATTATGCCAGTCTATTATACTCGACTGGACAGCAGGTATGTTTAAGCTGCCAGTTTCAAAGGAAACACTAGTGCTTACTTATTTCTTGGGTTCATTTATGCTTTTGATTTTAATATTATAACTTTAAAATTGTGTTTAAGTTGTTGGCTTCTTTGTTTATTTCCTTGTTTAGTTCATTTATCTTTTCATTTTCTTTACCCATGTAATTAGTCAATACATTGGATAAAATGTCAATATGGTAAAATTTTAGTTTCTTCAAACATAGGTGCTTTCTAATAGAAATGATCATATGGTCACATCTATTTCTTCCATCCACATGAAACAGGTAAGCTCTAAATCATTAAACATAATTAAATGCTTAAAAATCATAAAACATAGACCATTAATCTGTAGAAATAACTATTTTTTTTTCTTCCTGATAAGAAGAGAAATACTACTTTTATTTCAGAGAAGCACCACACACTGATTTATAGGAGGCAGACAGTGTAATTTGCCCAATATACATTATGACCTGTTTGCTGAGAATATCTGTGGGAGTAATTGGGACATGCCCTTATTTATTTCTCTGGAAATGGATAGTCCAAACAAAATTTCATAAGGGAATATCAGACAAGAGATATTTCTATTTTTATTAAGAAGCAACAAGAAAAAAATCCCAGCATGCTAACTCATCGATATATTACAAACAGTCTATAAGCCACAAGCTCAGACAGATGTATCTTAAATAGCTATTTTGAAGTTTATATTATTGAAATATTTGGACTGGAATTGTTAGACTTTTCCTCTATTGAGTCCAAATCCTAACATAGATTGTTAGCAAAAGCGCACAGATACATATGTCAATTGCATATTATTATTATTATCATTTAATAAACAAGCACAATTTAGAAAAAAAAAAGGAAATAAAACCGACTGCAAAGAGCTGACATTTCTTGACTTTCTTTAGAATAATCACCAGTGTCTCATTCAGCAATGCACATCTTGCTTCTCAGAGTCCCCAACTCTTCCTTTAAACTTTTCCCTTCCGTTTTCATTCATGGAGTTTTCACCAGTGGTAGTTTTTTTCTCACTTTAGCTATCTAAAAGGCTACTGTATTCATCTCAACTTTAACTGATAATATAAAGATTTTTTAATCTAAATAATAATTTTGCGGAAAAAAAAGATGATCTCCTTAGTTTCTTTTTGTAGGATTTCTTTATTTAATTTCACATTTAAACAAACACTGTTCATAATACCAAATATCATAAATGTTTTCAAATAGATTAAGTATTAGGAGGCTATACATCCCATTTAATTTCTATGTAAATATCTATTGATTTAAGACAACAACTTTATTAAAAGTGATCACAAATTACTCATCCTTAAGCTTTTTTTGTTAAAATCAAGAGCAGAAAGAAGGCTTTGTACATTAGTTCACAAATACTTTGTGCCACTAGCTGTTAAACCTGATTAAATCCACCCATACATTTCTGTAAGAAAGCTTTCATTCAAAAGGTCATGAATTGTTGATCCCTCCCTAAAAGTTCAAATGCTCAGGAATTCATTTCATCTTGCAAATGTAACAAGGCAAACTATTGTGTAATTAAAGATGGACACCAGTGATAACACTTCTGAATGTTAATCCTCTGTTCCAAAAGGAACTGCTACCATGGTATGGAGTTTATTAGTGACAGGAAAGTTATTGAGCTTCTTCTGATGTTGGCAGCAGTCAGAACATCTTATGTGTGGAAGCTCTCAGTGTTTTATAGAAAAAAAAAGAGGAAATGTATGCATGATAATTTACCATGACCGTGATAAAAAATTAAAATATGTTTATTTAATGTAAAAACAGTTTATTTACTCTCTGAGAAAGGGTTAGAAATGGATATGCACAATTAGGATGAAGAAATTCAAATTGGACATAGGATTATTTTAGAAGTATAATATCAGAAGTGACATATCAAGAAATAGCTGTCTATAACACCCAGATAAAATGCCAAACACTTAAATAATGATCAGATAATTAATGCTGAATGACAGTCTTCCAGAAATGCTCATTGCTTTCATGAAAATAAAAATGAGTTCACCACTGTGTTTGTGAAACCACAGTCAGAGAAGGAGTAGAAACAGTTATTTCTATTACTTGTTTTGTTCTACTTTGTCTTTCATAACCTCAGTTCTCCAAACAGACTCGTGAGTAAATGAGTACATGAGTACACATTATTCTTGTGCATAATTCCATGGAATTACGTTTATCGAAATTCAGGAAGCTTGTACCGGGGATGAACCATTTGTAAATCAATTCTATGGCCTTATTCTTTGTCTTGTCTATATTTGTAGTTCCTGCTAAGACATCTACACTTGGAATTATCTCCTTTCCTTGTGGATGGAAATGGTGCATGACTAATTTGCACTAAGCTAGAATTTATATTGATAGGCTGAGTCAGACTAGGAATAAGCCTGATAGAAAAGCTGTTTATATCACAGTTTTTGCTTGGTGATCTTTTAAGTTTTCTTCTAGTGTCTCTTTTTTCTTGAGAAACCTGATTTTGTATCAGCATAAATCTGAACTAAATTATCTGATTCTTAAGACCTAAAATTATTATATGACTATGTCAAGAAGACATTATATTTCAGTTACGATGATGAACTTTTGAAGCAAGTTTACTTTCTTGCCCATAATTTTTGCATACAATTTGTACAGTTCTTAAATAGATTAAAGCATGCATGTCCAACCCACAGCCCATGGGCCACATATATATAATGTAATAATAATAATAATAGAGCTCTCTTGCTTTATGGTTAGCAAATACTTTCTCGCTTCGTGAAAAAAAAAAAATAATAATTGTTAATATATTCTTTGTAAATGTTTTAATAGTTATATTAATAGTAATTTCCTACACTGGAATAGTAATTTCCTACCTCCATGTTACTCAATGGCTTATTTCAAATGCCTAAACACAGACATTTCTTATCACTTGCTCTTCTTTCATGTGATGCTTGATATGTGACACAGGATCTTTGAGAGACCTCTATTGTACAGACCTCTCTCTTCAGTGCCTCGGTATAATCTTAGCTAGCATCTGGTGCCTATAATAAGGAAAAGCATACTTCTCCTTGCTATCAAATCAACGGATGTCCAAACATGTATGTTTGGAGACCATCAGACTTGAGGGCTTTGGGAAACTTAACAAAGGATTTCTCCTTTTGCAATTGAAAATCTAAGTTGCAATTGAAATTTTCATTGCAAATACTCATTACATTACTTGTTCTACCGGACATGTGTTGTAACCTAATGCAAATAAGAGGACTAAAATACATGACACCTCCCAAAAACTGGATGAATTCTGTGTTGCTATGCTGCTGAGAAGGAAATATTACATTATAAAGTAATGCTCTATATAAATACTTAACATAGCATTCAGTATATATCTTACAGTAACTAGAATATATCTTATTCCAACCAGATCAGGTTGAAGATGTTTTCAGTTAGAATTGACCACCATCAGAGGTACATAAAAATATTTTTATATCTTGCTTAATAATCATAATGGTAACTTCTATTTTATTGCTGAGGATATTTATATTCCAGGATATAAAGCAAACTGCCTCTCAAAGCTCATCAGTACAAGCAATCATCGATTTTAATGTAAGAGTGAAACACTAGGAAAAAGTGTTGTTTTCTGATATATTATTCCAACTTTTATTAATAAAATATAAAAATGTGTTTCCTTAGTGCTCTTCTAGGATTTTCTGCCTGTTTATCTCTGGTATTCTCTAGATACTAATGTCTAGTGCTGAAATTCCACAGACATTCACATTAATATCATTCGAGTCCATCTGTCCTGGGTAAAATAAATTAAAAATAATCTTAACAGAGTATTTTATTTAAGAATTTAAATCAGGAAGTCCAAATTTCCACACAAGTCATGCCTAAGGAGGTAATGTTAACGTGTCAACTTACAAGACCATTTTATTTATTTATTTATTTATTCTCTTCAATAGGAAAAAAAGAAATGTACATCTAGATATTTATTAGCACATGGTAGTAGAGGTTGAACATTCCTGAATATCCCTGGGTTATACTTTAGCACTGGGCCCAGGCGAACATTGTGAGATTCAAGAAATTCAAATGCAAGATCTTGCACCTCGATTGAGGCAACCCCACTACCAATATAAGCTGGTGGATGAAATGATTGAGTGCAGCTGTGATGAATAAGACCAGGGAGTACAGGTGGATGGGAAGCTGGACATGAGCCAGCAGTGTGCCCTTGCAGTCCAGAAAGGTAACCTTAACCTGGACTGCATCAGAAGAAGTGTAGCTAGCAGGTGAAGGAATGTCATCCTGCCCCTCTACTCTGTCCTGGTTAGGTCTTACTCTATCCAAATGTGGAATCCTCAGCACAGGAGAGAGCCAGTACTATACTATATGGGACCACAAAAATGATCCATGGAGTAGAATACCTCTACTATGAGGACAGGCTGTTTGACCTGGAGAAGAGAAGGCTGCAAGGTGTCCTGATAGTGATCTTTCAGTATCTAAAGGGGAGCTACAGAAAAGAAAGGGATAGACTCTTTTTCAGGGTCTGCGGTGGTAGAACAAGGGGAAAAGTTTTCAAGCTCAAAAAGGGTCAATTTAGATTAGAAATAAGGAAAAGGTCTTTCACAGTGAGAGTGATGAGGTAGTGAAACAAGGTGCCCAGTGATGTGGTTGATTCCCTATCCCTGGAGATATTCAAGGTGAGGCTGGATCAGGCTGTGGGCAAACTGGTCTAGCTGTGGTGTCTGTATTCATTGCAGGGGAGCTGGACTAGATGGCCCTCAATGGTGCCTTACAACTCTACAGATTCTATGATTCTAGCATTCCCAACAGAATTCTGTTAAATTTGACCATATCCTGGACAAGAGAATAGAAGTCTCCGGGGAGATCTCATTGTGGCTTTCCAGTACTTGAAGGGAGCATGTAAACAGGAGGGGCAATCACGGAATCAAAGAATGGCCTGGGTTGGAAGAGACCTCAAGGATCATGAATCCCCAATCCCCTTGCCACAGGCACGGCCACCAAACTCCCCATTCAATACTAGACCAGGTTGCCCAGAGCTCCATCCAATCTGGCCTTGAACACCTCCAGGGACGGGGCATCCACAACCTCTCTGGGCAGCCTGTTCCAGCACCTCACCACTCTCTCTGGAAAGAACTTCCCCCTGATATCCAACCTAAATCTCCTCTCCCTCAACTTAAAACCATTTCCCCTTGTCCTGCTGTTATCTACCCTTTCAAAGAGTTGATTCCCCTCCTGTTTGTAGGCTCCCTTTAGGTACTGAAATGCTGCAATGAGGTGCCGCCACAGCCTTCTCTTTCAACCCAATCCATTTTATGTTTCTCATATTATTAAGTGAGATACATGGTAAAAAAATTGGAGGTGAAAGACTCCAATTAGGTAATGGCAGTGCCATTGAAGGACAATCCTGATTTTCTCTCAAAAACGGGTGAAGAACAGAGTCAGAGAGAGCAGGCCTTTTCACATTTCCATTAATGTTAAAATCCAGTTTAAAGACTACATGTGGGTTTATTGCATATGCAGTTGCCATAAGCATACCTTAAAATTAAGATAAGCAGTTAAATACAACCTCACAAAAACTTATAATGCATTTCACTGAAAAAAATAATGTGATTTATCCCTGGGTTTTACAAGAGGAGGCAAGTATCCTGAGTTTTCTGTGGATCCATGAGATTGAAAGGACTAACAAATTTCCTGGAGTTGTTTCAGCATTTATGAGTAATCCTTGTATACGAGCTCTGAAAATGAATGAATGGATGAACTTCAGCATTCAAATCCCAGAAGACAGCAGAGGTGAAAAAATGGATCAAATAATTCTGAAATTCTTTTAAAATATGCTCCATTCACTATTGAAAACAGCATTAAACATAAAGGCCACTCTTATTTGTGGAAAACTTTCTTTGCATTTTTGGTCTTAAACTCTAAAGAACATCATCAAAATAGAACCAGTAAACATGGAAGAAAAATGGGAAAAGAGTGGTAGGTTTAAGTCAAAATACATACAAATAATGAAAAGTCACTACAAATTTACAACTTCACTCTAATAAAACTAGAACAATATTTTCATAGTATTCACAGATCTACTGAAATTATATACTACCAACCTTGAATATTTAAAAGGTCTGCAATCAAAAAATTCTCATATCGTATGTTAGGTGATACATTGCTAGAAATATATTTTATACTCATATATTTACCCTCTTAAACTTCTAAAGATTCAATTTTATTTAACAAATAATAATTCTGCAGTTTACAAAGATAATAATGAAATTAATCCATATAATAATCTGTGGGGTTTTTTTTAAATAAAAGTTACAAATCATAGTCTTCACATGTAAAAGTGACTTGAAATCTATGTTAGTTTGAAATTGGCCACATTGCATGCTATCAGTAAAGCTTTTACTGCTTTAAGAGAAATATGCCTCACAAAAATACTTGGCACAAAAATAATTTACAAAATCAACAGCCACAACGCTTTTTGCCTAGGTGACTGCCTGATTCCTATTATGCTGAAGGTGTCCTTGTGCTTTCATCTGCTTCTTTCAGTGCTCCCAACATCACTACAGCACAAATGCTACTTAAAATGCTTTCAACATCACTTGCTTGACTACGCTAAGGTCAACTACAATAATCTTAGTAGTTTTTGGATACTACACACATCACCAGCTTTAATTATGTTAACCAGTGCCATTTAGCATATCCTGAAATATTCACTTAATTTTCAGTTTAGAGAGAATGATTACTTTCCAGTAAAGATGAAAAGAACAGAAGTAAGTTGAATATATTTGCTCTTCCTCACTTTTTATTCTCACCCATGTTTTAGCCATGCTTATAATTTAATGACTGTATCGGATGCATCTGTGGCACAACTTAGACATATGATATTAAATAGCAAGACTTACATATTTTCCTATGCTATAAAAGTTTTTGTGCCACGTTGTTGATTTCATGAGTTCTGGCATCCTTTCAGAGTACTGGGTAATCAATAACATCATGCCAAGACTATTTCACATTCCAAAATTGAAGTATTTTTCAGTACAGTCAGCTAAAACAGCAGTAAGGTATTTATGGAATATTGATTTATTATTTCAGGCAGAGCGTTGTATCTTGGCTAGATGCTCACCTGAGATTTGAATTCTACCACAACAGTCCCTCATCTTTGAAATAAACTGTCACAGTCTTTAGAAATTGGGTCCAGCCTCTGGACTCCAAGTAATCAAGAGTGTTGCCAACTAGAATTGTTGCTCTGCATGATTTTTCTTTTCTCATCTCACAGTTCTTAATAGCCTCATCAATTTCTCTTTTCCAAACATAAAAGATTGATATTGTTCAGAATTAGCCTCACTAAGCAAATCTTTATCATATCTAAATTTGCAGCTCTGATTTGCTTTGGAGGTAACACTGTTAGGGAGGAGCTGCAAGATATGGGTTAGTAGCTTGTGGTAGCAATGGTAATGAGAGGACGGTTGGACTAGATGATCTTATAGGTGATTTCCAACCTTGTGATTCTATGATTCTGTGATTCTGTTTCACTGTTGTTTCTTGTTAAGAGCTGAAATGACCTAGTAAGCAAGGTAAATATGTGTAAACAAAAAAGAATTATTGTAAAAGAGATGAACTACAAAAAAATCCACTCTCAGCAAGTGTAAAAAAGTTCCTTAAGAGAAAAAAGAATGCAGAGTAAAGGAATCAACATGAGTATAGGTGATACAGAGACTAGATAATACAAATTACATTGACAAAAACATTCCATACATTACAAAAGCATAAAAGATATAGTCGTTATTACCTTAGAAAGATGACCAAAGTAACCTTCCATCATTTAAAATAAGTCTTGAAAAAGCCACTGCTTTTCCATGTAGCTTAAAACTTTATGATTTAGTTAACAAATATTGAGCATTCAGGAGATTCTGTATCCAACTTCTAGGACAGAAATCAGCAGTGTGTCTTACAAAAGCATTTGTTATTTAAAGTTGTCACCTGACTTTTAGATTTTGGCTTTCTTTCAAGCAATTGCCTCTCTCTCAGCTTTTCTCTCCAAAGATAAACCCTGCATATAACTATACAGATAGTTGTTTGTGTTTTGTGTTGTCTTTTTCCCTGAAAATTACAGGTGCTGAAATTCAGGAGTATTGTACTCAGTCTCCTAACACATATAGTAGCTTCTCTGTTGCCACAGCACTGACAGTTACTTAATCATATTATTCCCTTTTTGGTTATATATGTGCATACATATGTACATATAAGCTGGTTTCTCTTCTGGAGCGAGTACTTTCCTGTATCCCACTCACTGAAGGAATAAAGCACTAGACAAGAGGAAAGCCTGATAGGCAGATCACCTTGGAAATGTTACACATATATATAGATATTGTAATGACTGATGGAACTGGTATATCTGCATGTGCTTTACTTTCACAGGATTTATCCTTGCTTATTATAACATGATAATTAAAATATAAGATTTCAAATTAGCTAAAAATTACATCCTCTCTTACCTTCCTTAGATGAGCCATCAACCTGGTTCATCATGGCCTATAGCTTTGGAGTTGGAAAACTGTTCATTTTGATTTTTAAACATGATTAGAAAAAAAACATTTATTTTAAGAAAAGCACAAACATCAATCAGTGAATGTAAACATGAGTTTTGCTCTACACAGTGAGTGTCAGGGCAGAAAATATTCGAAACCTCTCAGTGAGAAAATTTTCATTTATGCATTCATAGACTTCTCTCCCAGTTTCTCAAATACTCTTACGTAAAAACTTGCTTACATTTTACTATTAACAGCAATAAATTATTTTTTTTCCAAGTATATGTATGTCCATTAACAATGATTGCAGTACTCTGTTCAAAGAAAATGTGGCAAACACCATGTGTTACAAGGATCTCACTTCTCTAACGCATAACCATGGTAGATGTCTGAAATTGTTTAATGTCTTGAAATTAATCCCCTTTCTAAGTTCTGAATATGAGATGCTCATCTGGGATATTTCAAACGTATTTTATTTCTCAGATGAGCTTTAGTGGTCTATTTATTTTTTTCATTTTGGGACAGGTTCTACATAAATCACTAAATAATCTTCTACTTAGAAATCCCTTTCTCAGCGAGGGACAGTGTGTCTGCAGATCATATATGACAGAGATCACAGAATCACAGAATAGCAGAGATTGGAAGGAACCTTGAAAAATCAGCTAGTTCAGTCCCCCTGATAGAGCAGGATAGATGTAATGCATTCTGTTTATCAGACAGCAATAGACAAGGAACAGAAATGAAATAAAGTAAAAGTCTTGTCATAATAGTATAAATAAATTCTGAAACTTCTCTGTACAGCAGAACAAAGGGAAAAATATGAGTCAAAGTTGAAAAAATTATGAAGATATTGATATCAGTTAATCTGTCAATTGATATCAGTCAATCAGAAGTACTAACCAAGGATTGCCAAAACAGTGCTCTAGAAAGGATAATTATTATTTCTACATAGAATATAATGCACTTCTCAGATGGCAACCTGGACACCTTCATTTTGTCACTATTGTCATCATAATACTGGATTTTTGGTGTAACTCAGAAAAGCAATTCTCACATTCTTATGCAAAAAACATTACAGTGAAAGCAGAATGATTAAGTGTTGATATATATTAATGAATGAGATAAAGTTATCTTCTGCACTAGTAGATATACAAGAAATAGAAAAATATACTTAACCAGAAGTGTATTCTTTCAAAAACTATTCCCACTAATTAAACTTTGGTGGGTTTTTTTTGTTTGTTTGGTTGGATTTTTTTGAGTAGTGAAATTTTTGTAACATTCACTTCAATGTACTATATGCTATCTTATCAAGCAAATATTTAGAATATTGTAACATAATTCTATGAATCAGGCAACTTCCTGGATTCAAGTTCCTCAGAGGAAAAATACCTTGAATGATAGTTCATTCATAATTTACATCTTTGAAGGAAAAGAAGAAGGAAAAAAAGAAAAGAACTTGTAAAAGTAAAAACATGAAGCATTTATGTTAAATTATAGGTCACAGTAAATTTCCTTTTCTAAACTTTAAACCAGTAATAACAGAAGAAATGGAAATTCAGATGGATGCTTGGCACTAGCAACTTCTAATGCCCCTGCAATATTGCTTTTTCTTTATGATTAATAAGACATGCAGAAATCTTTCTTTGTTACAGCTGATAAAGTGTAATGACAAATATTACTGATCTGCACTTCCATGCTCTAGCCTACCCTGCTTTGCAGGTAGCTGGGTGATCTTCTGCATCTGTGGATGCCATGAATTGCACCGTTTACACGCTTTGGGTGAAACAGAGAGACAGAATGTCACTTTGCCCAGTTAATCTTTGCTGTATGCCTTGTCCTGTTGCTGCTATTAGAGTTTTCATGAAGAGTTTCAGGTAATCTACATAACTAGTTATAGGGAACAGTTGAATTGGAAAAGAAAAAGATTTTTCTTAGTTCAGTATTTTATTAAAACCAGGAAAAAAAAAAAAATGGAGGGGAAAAAAAAAGAAAAGAAAAACAGGATCTCCTTTAATTTCAGAGAACTCGACAGAGTAAGCAGGGAAGCTGAAGTGATTTCAGGGAAACAAGAGCATTATTTACCAGAAAGGCAATAGAGACAGAAAAGACAGCAATAGCTTTCAAATGTGACCAGTGAGGCAAGCTAGATCTTAAATAACAATTGTGCTTTGCTTCAGGAAGACTTTCCAATTTCAAATGTGACCGGTGAGACGTTAGATCTCGAACAACAACTGTGTCTCTCTGCTTAGATAATAAATCAGTGTTAAAGGAAACTTGTTTACAAAGCTGTGTGTCAGAATTTATTGTAGTAACATTAACCTATAATTCTAATGGCTTTTTAAAGGGAAATACTACAATATTGTTGTACAAATACATGAAGGCTTCCAAAGCTGGCAAGTAGAATCCTTTTTCTACCAGTTCTCATCAGGAAAAAAAAAAAAAAAAAAAGAGCAAAACAAATAATGTTAAACTTCTCATCATATAAACAAATATTTTGTTAGGAAATAAAGAAAACTACAATAGGACACATTTATTCAAAGGTACAAAGCAGGACAGATAATTCAGACAGAAGTAGAGGTGTAGAACAAAATCTGTCAGCTGACCCCAGACTCAGTCGTATTTTCCATTCTCCACTCAAATGTCCCATGTGCCGTTGAGCTCCCCTTCCCACATCTTACTTTGTCTTATAGGAAAGTTGTTTTCTTTCCTTTGCCTCTCTATCAGGGTGTGTTGGGGGAGAGTGGGGAATCACAGAATCACAGAATGGCCACGGTTGGAAGGGGCCTCCAGGATCATGAAACTCCAATCCCCCTGCCACATGCAGGACCACCAACCTCCTCATTTAATGCTAGTCTAGGCTGCCCAGGGCGCCATCCAATCTGGCCTTGAACACCTCCAGGGACAGGGCATCCACAACCTCTCTGGGCAGCCTGTTCCAGTACCTCACCACTCTCTCTGGAAAGAACTTTTCCCTCACATCCAACCTAAATCTCCCCTCCCTCAACTTAAAATCATTTCCCCTCATCCTGCTGTTATCTACCCTTTCAAAGAGTTGATTCCCCTCCTGTTTGTAGGCTCCCTTTAGGTACTGAAATGCTGCAATGAGGTGACGCCACAGCCTTCTTTTCTCCAGGCTGAAAAAGCCCAGCTCCCTCAGCCTGTCTTCATTGGAGTGGTGCTCCAGTCCCCTGATCATCTTTGTGGCCCTCCTCTGGACCCTCTCCAACAGCTCCCTGTCTTTTTTGTACTGGGGGCTCCACACTTGGACACAGTACTCCAGATGGGCCTCACAAGAGCAGAGTAGAGGGGACCAATCACCTCCCTGTCTCTGCTGGCCACCCCTCTTTTGATGGAGCCCAGGATACCATTTGCCTTCCAAGCCGCAAGGGCACACTGCTGGCTCATGTTAAGCTTTTCATCTATCAGGACCCCCAGGTCCTTCTCCACAGGGCTGCTCTCAAGGACCGCTCCTTCCAGTCTGTAGGGATGCCTGGGATTCCTCCGGCCCAAGTGCAAAGCTCTGCACTTTGCTGTGTTGAATCTCATTAGGTTCACCCAGGCCCACCTTTCTAGCCTCTTGAGGTCCTTCTGAATGGCATCCCTGCCTTCCACCGGGTTGACCGCACCACTCAGCTTGGTGTCATCAGCATCTGTCATCGATGCCATTGATAAAGATGTTAAAGAGCACAGTTCCAAGACAGACCCCTGGGGGACGCCGCTCGTTACCAGCCTCCACCTGGACATAGAGCCATTGATGACCACGCTCTGTCTGCAGCCTTTCAGCCAGTTTCTTATCCATCGAGTGGTCCACCCATCAAATCCACATCCCTCCAGTTTGGATAAGGATGTGGTGGGGGATCATGTCAAAGGCCTTGCTCAAGTCCAGGATGACATTGGTCGCCTTTCCCTTGTCCACTGATGCTGTCACTCCATCATAGAAGGCCACCAGATTGGCTGTGCTGGCTGTCACGGATCACACGCCCTTTCCTCATGTGATCAAGCATGTCATCCAGGATGATCTGTTCCATGATCTTCCCAGGCACAGAGGTGAGACTCACCGGCCTGTAGTTCCTGGAGTCCTCCTTGCTCCCTTTCTTGTAAATGGGAGTGACATGACCCTTCCTCCAGTCATCCGGGACCTCACCTGACAGCCACAACTTTTCAAATATGATGGAGAGCAGCTTGGCAACCACCTCTGCCAGGTCCTTCAGAACCCTGGGATGCACGCCATCCAGCCCCATAGACTTGTACACATTCAGTCTCATGAGGCGGTCTTGAACCTGCTCTGTCCTCACAGTGGGGGGGGATTTACCACACTGGTCCCCACCCAAAGGTTTAGGGATGCAGGGCTCAGGGACGTGAGAAGTACTGGAATCCTGGCCGCCAGTGAAGACCGAGGCAAAGAACTCATTCAGTACATCAGCCTTCTCTTCATCTGCTGAAGCCAGTTCTCCTTTTACATTTTCCAAAGGAGGTGCACTCGCTTTGGCCCGTCTCTTCTTGCCCATTTACCTGTAGAAGTACATTGTGAAGTGAGGGGTGAGACATTTAGATGTGCTCAATTCACCAAAAAGCTTTGGTTCCCTCTCAGAAAAATCTCAGTCTGGATTTGTGCTCCATGAACAATACATTTGACTCTTACTAGTCACTGCTTCTTAAATTATGGAACAGTCAACTCAGCCTGAACAGATGCGCCTGATTGTTCATGAAAGGTCTCACTAGCATTTCATTAATGTTACAAGACATAGATATGTACCATACAGTTCCCATAAAATACTTTTAGGCACGGAGAGTATTTTTTTGAACTTACAGAATAACACTTGTGTTTGAAAAACTGCAGGTTTAACTTTTTATTTGCCTGTGAAAAAATCACAGGTTTAAAAAACCATCGTAATATGTTCTTCTCACCCAACCCTTCAAGTAATGTTCAAGTTTATTGGAATAAGTACAGAAGAGGACATATTGTGGAGTTGCATGGTTTTTGTTTTTGTTGTTTGTTTATTTTAATTACTATACATAATTTTAAACACTTCACCAAGATGTTACATTACTGGAAAGAGCTACAGGATCATATGAAGATTAAGATAGCTTGTAAGAACAAGAAGACATAAAACATAAGAACTTAAAGGGGACATCTTCCTCTCCATCCCACTCCTCTTGAATATCATACATTATATGACAGTCAATTTATTAAAACATTGGGAAAAAATGTTTGTATTTTTACAATCTTGCTTTTAATATAACAAAGATAATAAATACTACAGAAATCCAGTTTATAGTGATAGAATGTCTGTAGAAAACTCCATTTGAATACAGTTGAGGATTTTAATTACAGAAATGGAAAATTTCAGCAAACACTCTACTAAAATAGCTACGCTTGCACACGGTAAGAATACTTACTCAAAGGACTTTTAAAGAAAGTAAACTTCAAATGCTTTGGGAAGAAAGAGTGTTGAATGCCTATTCTTTTTCTTTTCTGAATCTTTGCTTTTGATCCCTTTACCTTATTCAGAATAACTAGTTGTGTAGAGAAAATGTAATGTAGCTCTCCATTTTTTTTTTTCCCTTTCCCCCCTGCCTCAATTTTTGACATGGAGCACAGCCACAGATTCGTGGAAATTCATGGGAGTAGCCTCATCATCCACAGAGTGATTGAATCCACGAAAATCTGAGGGGCTGGAGAAAAACTAATTTTTTGGAGGTCCCTAAGTGAATCTGTGAATCAGCATCATTCTGAAGGAGACTGGTAAGCAGATGCATTTTTTAATTTTTATAGTGAGAAAAACCTGTCCCTGAAAGTGCTTGGTCCTGTGTTGATGTATTTTTTAAAACTTTTATTAGTGGTTTCTCTGATTTTTTTTTTCACTGCTTATTAGCTGACACAAACAGCTTGGTGATATCAAGAACTGAGAACAAAGTGAAGTAAGAATTATATTTTATAGTTTAATGTTATACTTAACCAGTGTTTGTTCCTCTTTTGTAGCAAAGAAAACATTTCCTCTCCATATCTTTGAAGGCAAGTGCTAAAGGGGTCATTATTTTATACCACACCTGCTGAGGTTGTTAGGATTTTTGATTTTCCTAACAAATTCAGCCATGTCTAAAACTTAATATTACAAAACCAGTTTACACATAAGATGAAAATAGTACAAGATAACTTACAAAGAATTTAGCGAAATTTTAATTTCTCTGGTTGAATCAGTACCTTTTTTCTCTTAGGTGGTTGAAATGTTTTAGGAACTTGACCTGCTATGTTGCACTCTTACTTCCATTCTAGTGAGATTTCTCATGTTTTCCCATAAGCTGCATTTCCAGTTATCAGTTGGTTTATCAGCATTTTGTGTGTCTATACATCCAATGATAACATCAGAAACATAAAGTATGAGAAGAACATTCAGTAAAAACGATTGTTTTTTTTGTTGTTGTTGTTGTAAAAACATTCATACATATATACATTATATATATGCATGTATATTTGTAACTGTATAAGTGTATATATATGCAATTAATTAGAACCTTGGAAATCTTCATTTTTGGAGATTCAGTCTGAAATTAGACAATTCTGTGGGTTTAAGACCACATGATGATGTTATGGTTGTCATGCCAAAGAGTATTTTGTGAACAATGAGACATCAACATTAGGCATCATAGAATCTTGTGAAAAGTGAGAGATATTTCTCTAGAATTCAAGCTAACTACATTCATAACTAAGGACCTTGAATTGCCGTTTTACAAACTGCTTTAGTATAAATTTTCTCTTAAACAAATTATTCTTGACAGAATAATTATGTGTAATTAACCATTCTTCTAAAAAGGTGTGTGAATGATATCTAATGCAAAATTTTTAGAATACAGCTATAGTAATACTAACATTTTGTTTTGTGTGTCAAATTATGTCTTTAATAGACAGTTCAGTGCAGATGGCTTGCCATGTATTGACACACTACAGTGTCTGACTAAGTTGGCATACAGTAAATAAATTCTAACTGGTGTATGCCTGAGGAACATACACAGCTGTTACAAAGAGCAGCTATGAGAAAGATATAAAGAAATGTTGATATGGTGCAAATAGTTAACATTTTTTCCTAATATTATATTTCATACTTCTCTCTTGTCTCAAGACAAACTCTGAGGAGTCTATTTGTTTAGAAATAAGTGAAACTTGTTAAATTGTTCCATGGATGCTCTATAGATCCAATGAATCAGAAGAATTGCATGGGAATCTTCTTAAGAAGAATTAAAACTTTGTTATTTTTCCAAAAAATTATGATAGCACTGTTGTATTTTTTCTTTAAAAATTAAAATTAAACCTTTTTCAGTAACTTCAATTTTTGAGGGTGTTTAGTTTTTAAGATAGAAATACTTGCCATAAATCTACAGAACCTACAGATTTCAATAATATGGGAAAGCAACAAGTCAAAGTCGTCATGTTTAGCTGAAGCATAGTGTGATAAAATTAAAACTGACAATTTGAATGTTGTCTTGAATTTTCATCTTGCATATTTTTTCATATTTTTATGACAAAACAAATAAACAAATTAAATGAATTTCTAATGAAATCCACTAGATCCTAACAACTTCTAGTGCAAAGTATCACTGCCCATGGCAGAAGATTGTAGCTAGATAGTCCTGAAGACTTCTTTCAATAATCATTCCATGATTGTATTAATATTTTTCTTTTCTAAGTAACTGTTCTTTCACTGACATATGTTTCTACAGACATTCATTCAACAAGCTCTGCTGAAAATAGGCTTATTATATTACTGTTTCACTGCTGTCCATACTGGTGCAACATTAATTCACTAGAGAAGAAATGCCTGATTTTCAAAAAATAAGCCATTGTGCTAAATGGAGTGAATCATTAGTAGCAGTGAACCCTGTGGAGATTCAAAGCTGGATCAAGACTGACTGATGAGAAAATGAGAGGAATATGGCTTCCATCTTCAGTCATCAATCAATGAAAACCCCATGCCAGAGACTTGAACAACAGGGGAAGACTACGGTGTGTTCAAAGTCCTGGATTTTAATGCTTCTTTTTTTCTGTATTGTTCTTTATTTAATTACTCATTTATTGCCAATCCATTCAAGCTACTGCCTGATTCTCTACAGTGTACTGAAATAATATCCTATGCAAACTACATTATATTCATAAATTTACAGGGTATTTTTTGTAGTGTATCACAAATTCAGACCCTTTGGTTGTAAAGGGTTGCTGTAGACCCTTAAGCCACATGCAGGTATCAAATTCCAATGTTGTATTCTGAAAACCTTTTAACACATAACTAAATTATCTATTTATATTTATGAGGTTTTTAATGGTAATGTAGTACCTTACTATTCAGCTATGTTATTTTTCTCCTGGACATCTAGCATGCGATAAATCTTGGAAAAGCAATGCACAAATGTGAAGTGGGCCCACATTGAACTTGTGAACAATCTGTTTCATCCACCATAGCATGTATGAATCAAAAATACCACATGTTGTCAGCCAGCACCTTCATGGAGAATCTACAAACAATCATATTTTCTAGGTATGAAAAGATGAGTGCAAATAGTGGGTCCAGTAAAAGATATTCTGGAGGTACTTGTTGCTAGTAAGTGCACTTTTAATACTAATTGTTGTGAACTTCCACATAAAACACTGTTCGGGTCAGAAGATAGCAATCAAAAGGTGAGAAAACAGTGATGCATGTTGAATTCAAGGAATAGCAGCACAAATATTTCTTAGGAATTCTTGCTCAAGTTTTGAGCCAATTCCCCATACTTTCAGTAAGGTTTTACGATTTAAATAGGTAAGAAATTTCATGTGAAATTAATTGCCATTTCAATTTCTTTTTCAAAACAACTTGACAGAATGGAGTTAGATAAAGAATCCCAGTTTATTTTCATTCAGTAAGTCTGTTCTTAAAGAAAACCAGATTGCTCTCCAGACATTTGTTTCAAGTGCATGGATATTTAATAATAAAGTAAATATCAATATGTATATCAATATGTATATTCATATAGATGAAGAAGCAAGCAAGAAATCCAAGAAGGTAATTCTTGCTGTTTTATTCAGTAAGTGCTAGGGGTGATTTTCACCACTCTTCTTCCACTGTCATGAAATATATTTTCATCCAGCTTGAATTTAAACTGAGGCCAAATTCTGATTTACTAAGTAATTGATCTCTCAAACCCTCAGCTACATAGTAGACTAAGCACTTTTTTTTTTTTTTTAATCTTTATGTCATTCCTGTGGATTGAGGGTGATTCTGCCTGTTCTTTGAGCCAGGACTCGAAAGTCATTATTTTAAGAAACAGACCATCAAAGAAGGGACAGCTACTACAGTAATAACATTAACTACATAGGCAGGATATTTATGCAGGAAGCAGAATAAATTTACTGTACCGTTATCATCTCAATAGAGATTTTAACTTATTGTAATGTGATTTCATAGCATTAATGAGGTTTGTATTCATTTTCCTCACAGAAGATACTAACACAATAGTTAAGCATGAGTCATCCACTTCCAATGTAATTATCTCTGGATAAGAATTCTGCAACGTATTTATGATTCATTTTCCTATTACCTTTCCACCTTGCATAATTCACAGCATATCATTTATATATATAGAATAATCTGCAACAAAATTATCAATGCAAATGAAAAAAAAAGCATGTGGAAATGTACATTTTTGAAAGATGCATAGACTAACAAAATAATTCTTTACTATTTTTTTTTAACTAGATTTTAACTCTTTTCTGGCATCCAAATTCCAGACAAATAATTTCATTGTCACTAAAGAAACCTGTAAGTGTCAGTGTTTGTTTGATACTTACGCTGGGGGTAATTTATCTTCTTATATATATGTACACCCACACTCTAACAAAACAACACTTCATAACAACACTTCATTCCTCCAGTTTATTACCATGGAAACTACAACAGACATAAGAGCACAAAAACACTATTTGATAGAGAAAAGTCTCAGCCTAAAAGCAGTGTTTTTCAACGTAGTCACCACCATTAACTATGCATTTTCACCATCAATGGACAAGAGCCTGCATGCCACGTTCATAAATGCCTTCACCAGCAGAGGCAACCCATTGTTTCTGTCACCACTATTGAAATGCACCACACACCATCTCACTGTGCTCACAGCCACTATTTGGTCTTCATAAATGTTTAGCAAGCATTAGTGAATGCGAATGAATGCTGTTTTTATCTCATGGAAGAGTTAGTGATGCATCTTCACACTCACTTCCATGTCAGTTGCCACTGTATCAGACTGTGCTTCTGCTGCCATCTGTCACATGGCAACAAAATGTAATGTAATATTGTCAGCAAAGTTCAAACTCTGCTGCCATACCACCATCCTACCTTGATGTTGCAGGCCAAAATAATAAAATAAGAGGCATTACTTTTGGAGTAGCCCTCGTATTTAAACTTCGTTTTACTGATCTAAATAAAACTGTAAATGCAGTAGACGCTCTGCAAAGTACATGCCTTCAGCATGGTTGCCTTAACCACAGTTATCTCTCTATTGACATAAGAAAAAATGCACCGGAAAGAAGTGTCAGTGCTCTATATTGACTGAGTGCACTGAGGCAGAATAAGGAGCATTTTAACAGATTACTAAGGGTTATAAAGGTGAATCCTACAGCAAACTGTGTTACTATGTATTACTACAGCTGACTCTCCCCAGTAACATGCAGAAATCTGTCAGAGGATTTCAACAGGTAATTACCATCCTTTCCACCTCAGAGAAAGGGATAATTTGCAATAAGTGCAAGTGCTTTATAATGGACAGCTGAAGGACATTCACATGCCATGTACTGGTAATAGGCATAGGCATTCTATGTATGAGAAGTAATGAGCACATTAACAATGTCCACAGGACAGACCTATGTTACATTTCAAATCTGTCGACATCATAGCAAGTTTTTCCAGTGATTTAACATTTTCTCCCTCACCAAATTTTCTAAAAGCTAATGTGAGAGGCAAGCACAGAAAAAAGGTCTAGGGACTTCTATATCTTGTCATGGACAAGCTTATCACATTTTATAATAAGAAAGTGCAATGCCTAGACGCCAGTCTGAGCTGTTTCTCCTCTATCAAACAGAAGTGCATTCTTGGCTCCTTGGGGAATTCTTCTGTTTGCTGTTATGCTTCCAGATCAACACATCATTGTAGGTCAGGTTTGCTGTCAGCTGGAAATACAATACAGAGGCACCCTGGGGACTTATTCTCTTATGCAATGGACTTAAATAATCCAACATCTTTTCAACAAGCCTGGTATAAGTGTCCTGGTTTGTCTGCAAGAGAGCATCCTAAGGGTGAATTCAAAGCTTTTTCTTCCCCTAAACCTCAAGCTTGCATTGAAGATATCATTAAAAGCAAATGCAGGAGTAGAGTACATTTTTGCTCAAGGTCAAAGGCAATGTTTTTTGATGATTTATTTTTATTTGTATATACATTAAACTATTATCAAAGGATTTTTTATGGAACATACATTTTTATATATAGATACAACCCCAAGCGCAGTTAGAAAGCTATAATAGACAGTATTCAACAGTTGTTATAATTATAGTTTAACTGTTGTAACAGAGCATGAATGTGATAATCCACATATTCAGAATTTACGAAAAGCAGTTGCACCCATAAAGGAGAAGGATATTAGCCAAGATTCAATAATTATTTGCTTGCCTTGAACATATTTGCATACACAAATACTGTAGCAGTTTTTAGCCTTTTTTTAACACTATAAGACCACTAATAGATGTCACCACCAGCAAGCAGAGCTAGTTTGTAACAGAAAAACATAAATATACAAACAGCATGTAATCAAAAAATTGAAATGGAAATGTTTTCCCATTTATAGAAATGGGCTAAAAGAAAAACTGAAAGCAGAAAATCTGCAAGAAATAAACAAGGATTTAGACAGGAGAGGAGTTCATTTCAAGACTGCATTTACTCATTTTTTGTCTTTTGTACTGAAGAAATGCATTGTAAAAATGATAAAGGTAATACTGCGGAGTTAGCAAGAAATATGCTGGGATGAAACAAAAGCCCCAGTCCTGAAAAGAAGGATGAACTATGTTGGGAACAAGTGTGATTATCTTTTTTGATTTTGGAGAATAGCACATGAAATTAAAAAACATCAACAGAGCAATTTATAAAACAGATACACTGGTTCCAACTTTCCTTGTGGAAGAGCTCTCAAAACTCTTGACCTTGACTTTGGACAAAAAACATCAAGGAATGTAGTTGTCAGCACTAATCATAGGGTATCAGCTCTGTGGTATTTTATACCCATAGATAATTTAGATTGTTAATGAATAATTGTTTGTGTATTTAATGAAAACAAATGATAATAAGTATTCAGCATTGGCAATGTGTATTTTTAATGACCATCAATCTAGTAAATAGTTTTCCTGGAGTTTGAGAATGTCCTTCATTGATGGTGATTTATCAGTCATTTAAATCAAAATGATTTACTAGCCATTTAAACTTCTCTGTTCTCCTGATTTTTATATATACATATACATACAATATTTCAATATATAGTTTCAATTGCAAAACAATCCACTGTCAGTTTAAAAGTTTAGCTCTATTAAGAAAGGATAGACAAAAGGGGGAGAGAAGAAGACATCTCTAAATGCTAGCAAGTCACAAGTACCCTTTACAATCTGTGGAAATTAGTTAAGAGGGCAGTGAAGTTCATGAAAAGCTTATGTTTTGGTGCTGTGTTCATACTGATATTAAAATTAGATGAATTACCTTACAAGCTATATGTCTAGATAGCCAATGAAAATGAGAGTTTCATATGATAAACACCAAACTTTATGTGAGTTAAATTCTATTCCTGCTTGAAAAAAAGAATCAGAAAGTGGAATCTAGTAAAACACGGGTGGAGAACACAAGCTGAAGGGAGACTTCTCCAGATTTGCTTTCAAACACAAGGGAGTGACAGGCTGAGAAAGCAGAGAGCCTGGAGGAGAGCTGGGTAATAAAGGCTATTATAAATACCATATCCATCAAAGATGGCTAATCATTAGAAAGGTGAGTGACCTACTGAAAATGGTTGACTTAAGAAAAAGGCCTAATGAGTGCTGAAAATTCTTAGATGAGAACTCTTTTGAAAAATTCACAAACAGAAGTGGGTAAAACAGAAAAAGTATTGAATTCCATATCTGTACTTACACATTCTTTTACTCAGCAGAATTACAAGCTACTAAAATGATTTTAAGAAGACAGAAGATTTTAATATGGTTTTTGCTTTAATCTTTAGTTAAAATAAAAAAAAAGTAAACTTGTTGCAGGAGTATTTCTGTAATAATAAAAGAGAAAATATCTCAGCTGTACTAAAGAATTACATTTTAAAGTACTGTAAAAATTTAGATATTTTTCAGATCATCCAGAATTCATGAAATTCATCTATGAGTGCCAAAGACATTGCCTGAAATAATATCAGCAACAGTTGTCTATATGAAGTCACAGAGGCAAGTAAGAGAACAAGTGTCTATTTTATTAAAAAAATCAAGAGAGTAGAAGGCAGGACTATAATGTCTTTCTGTGACAAACTTCAAATATCTTTAATTTCAACCATGCTGCAAGAATAATTAACTGAAATAATTGTAAAGACACACCAGAAAAGAAGTAACATTTGTTATATGAAATGAATTGTTATCTAAAATGGAAAAGCTAAAGTCCCTGTGCTTGGGAAAGAATACTCAGCTTTCTGAATACAAATTAAGAAAGAAAGAACTAAGCAGTATGTCTGAAAGAAAACATCAAAGTTTATGTAATGTGATTCTTACAGAAGAAAATTAGTCATTTCTAAATAACGGGATATTCTTAACATTGCTCCATATAGGCAACAATTCACCTGCATTCCTGTGTTCAGTTTGAGGCTATATTCTGCATCAAGTTTAGAGCAAAACTATGAAAATTCTGTTCTGGTAAGGACACTGATGAGGCGAGATTAAAAAATATTCAGTGGTTAGAAGTTTGAAGGGTTATATTATGTTAATCTTCAAATAGATTTTTAAAAATACTGTGAAAAAAAAAAAAAAAAAAAAAAAAGAAGGAAACAATCATGTATTCTTTTTTTTATCCACAATAAATACTAGATAAATTAATGGGTGCAAATTTTAGCAAGAGCTTAAGAACACATGTAAAATATCATAGTCCTCTGCTGGGATATGATGTTGGACTACATAAACTCTAAATGTCTGTAAATTTCTCTCTTTTTTGTAGAAAAAGAATAAACAAAAAGTCCACTATATTGTTTAAAATGTGCAAGTGATTGGAATTGAAATTTAACTGCTTAAGACGTAGATTAATCCACACAAAGAAATCTTATATTGAACTGATAAAACATAGAGCACTCAGCCCTTATGTTATTCACTTATGTGAATAATGTGACAAGTGATTGTATATGTACATATAAAATTAATTATTTGTGTGTATGTCTGTAAGATTTGATTTTTTGTGTGTTATCTGTTAACTAGAAAGTTTGTACAAGACAATGTTGGCAAATAATTAATTCATACCTATGATAAATGCTGCAAAGATTATCAATGACATTTTTCCATCAAGTCAGTCTTCAAAACCTGAGGTGATTGTATTTGCATATAGAAGAAAATCAAGTACTCTTTGCTAGGATATCTACAATCTAGACTGGTCTATCTATCCTGCAGTGAATGTACTTGTATGAATCTGTGTGCTACAGATTAATAGGTTCCTTTCATATACTGAAGATTTTCTGGAATAATTATTTTAAACCTGACATTTTCAGATATTTATGCACCCTTTTTTCCATTTACAGTTGGATATCGTATGCATACGAAGTTATTTATACAAGTTTGAAAGAACACAATATTTTTTGTTACAATGAGATATTCCATCAAAACAGAAAAACAAAAGAAATGCCTGGAAAACTTGTTCAAGCAACTGTTTAAACACAAAAGGACATTGCCAAAATATTTTTGCAAAATGATGACTGACTCTTAACAGAGAGATTAGGAAAAGATGGGGCTGCATTCAGATGTAATCACATCAAAATATTAGGGTAGAAGAGTCAATAGCAGTAGTTCAAGGTTAATAAAACCTCCTGATGTAGAGCAGATATGACAGTTGCTGACCTTCTAACTGGATTCAAGTAGCTCAAGGATTAAAATTATATTTAATAAATAACTTTACACAAGTATTCCTTTAAAAATGGAAAGATCCCATAGTCACCAAGCAATAGAAGTGACCTTACAGGTGCATTATAGAGAAGAAAAATAAGTTATTTACTTTTATTAACCAAAAATGTTTAAAATAAAAGTGGTCTAATAAAAAACAACTACTCCACAGTGTTACATAAAATGTGGGATGCACGTTCAAGCTGAACAAATATGAGAAGTATATGAAGTATGAAATTCAAGCAAAATATCCTAATCTGACAATTTATTCAATATTAATGGCCACTGTTACACTAAGAGTAATGATCAATCCAAACAAATAAATTACTTTAGCTAAAAAAAAAAAAAAAAAAAAAAGTGCATGCTTGATAAATACTTATCAAGTCCAGAGTTTAATTTTACTTCTTTGCCTTTAAGATATCATTTCAGAACATTTTTGGACTCTGACAAACAAGTAAGATGTAGTCGTACTTATCAGGAGCGTAGTTTTCAACTGTCTCTTGTGAATTGCAGTCTGTTTTTGTTCTGGTAAAAAAACATGACTGCTCAGTCCAAAACTTCTTCATCGGGTTGTCTCTTCATCAGCTTCATCTCTTATAAAAGAGAAACAACACCACTCCATATTTTTTGTTTCATGGATCATGGATTTTCAGTAAAAAAGCTTCAAAATTGATCATGTGCATGTTCAAGGTACACTGATACATTCCAGTGCAACCACACATGTCTAAAGCATAATGTATCATTTGCATTTTAGATATTTTCTTTGATTCTTTGCTTTTAGAAACAGATGTTGTTTGTGAAGAGCACCTCCGTGATTTGATTTTTATTCCAAAGGATGTGGGTATGGTGATTTCTTTCTATACGTAATACTATCAAGTGAGTTTTTTTTTTAAAAAAAAAAAAAAGGAAAAAAAAGTTTGCCAAAGTATTTGACTAAGAGAAGCATTGTTTCTGATATTTTGTTTTATCAGTTAAAAGTATGTATTACATTACTAACCACCACATTTTTCCTTACACGATATTTAGAGACCTCAGCTAAATTAAGCCTCTGTGCTAAGAATGTACAAACAACCACTTTATAAAGTATTGGAATATAACTGATAAAATGTAGCAGATAGATTAGAAATGGACATAAAATGTGGAAAATGAGAGGAACAATAGAAATATTGTAAGTTTAATTTTCAATAATTCAAAGAGTGTACAGTGTAGTTTGATTTAGTTTTTGGGTATCACATTTGAAATATTTTCTATTTGTATTTTTCTTCTGAAGGATTTATCTTATACTGATGTTGTTTCTTCTTTCATTTCTTACTGGTCTAGAACATCCATCTCTTAGCATCTTCTACAGACAGTTGCTCAGAATCAGAGATTTCGTGAACACTGGCAGGATATATGCATCCAAAATAGTACATATTGCCTAATTTATATCTGCTGGTGATGAAAAAAAGAGAAAAGCAACTCTTGGATTCAACTAGTACAGTCTGTCATCAGCTACAGAAGATTCCATTGCTCTGGCCATGCCAATGTCTTGTTCCCAGTGATAACATAAACATTAACATTTTGGAGACTATTTGTCCCAGATAAGAAGTGTTCTGTCAGACCACAGTATTATTCATAGTCTTAGTGGCATTTTGGGATCATACTTAACCAATTTAGTTTCCCTTACCTTCCTTAATCCCATCTAGTTTGAAGGGATTAATCCAGAATCTGCCCTGAACAGCTAAAGTGAGTAATGTCTTTATTTTTCCCCTAGTAAGGTCTATGACTTCTGCTAGACATCTTGAATGAAAAATAAATTAATTAACAAATTAGAAGAATCTTTGATTTCTACTGATAGCACTATCATAGTGTTGTTTCAGATCTCCTCTTTTGTACTGTCATTATAATCATTGTTTGTATTAACATCAAGAAGTGGAAAATTGAGAATAAGCTTTACATTTTTCATCTCGTCTTAGAAAAAGCTTTCTGCACTGCATCAGCTGTCAGCACTGAAAGCTTTCTTCTCCCCCAAGATTTGTTTTTTTAGTTGTGCCAAGTGGCACTTGCCTTTTAAAATAACACAATGTGGAAGATCATTATAAAATGAAGCAATCAAGTTTTGATGATCTGTTTCCTCTTAATTGACAACTGTGAAAAGTTATAGTAGTGCAGCTGTCATATTCTTTGTCTGCATTTATCTTCCAGAAAAAGAAATAATTCCATGATTTCTTCCATGCTTGTTAAGTAGTAGGATATAAATGGGAAAAAGACTGCAGCTTCTTTCAACTTTCTGTAAATAACTTTTTGAGTCAAGAGAAAATGTAGTTAAAAAATAATTCATGAAGCTGAATTTCAGCTGATGTTTCTTCCATACTGCAGACAAAGCAGTTTTTATGGGAAGTTCTATTTCATATTTTGAGCAGCATTAATAGTAATTAATTATTTTTTTGATTAAGTGATATTTATCAGTCCGTTAGAGAAATTAACAGTTGAGTGGCTCCTGGAAACTGCACGATATTCATGTTGGTTTGTACTAACATTTTAGCATTCTGTTTTGTAATATATCACGGAATCACAGTCACAGAATGTCAGGGATTGGAAGGGACCTCATTGGAAGTGATCATCTAGTCCAGTCCCCCTGATATTACAGAATAGATGTGTTGTGCTCATTGTGGACAACTATATCTTCCTTCCTTCCTTCCTTCCTTCCTTCCTTCCTTCCTTCCTTCCTTCCTTCCTTCCTTCCTTCCTTCCTTCCTTCCTTCCTTCCTTCCTTCCTTCCTTCCTTCCTTCCTTCCTTCCTTTCTTTTTAATGAATTATCCTTAACTTGCATATTAAGGAGCAAATTCATTTTGTTGCATTTTGGTGAGGAATGCTGAAGATTGAATGCAACTTTTGAATGAAAGCACAAATAACATCTGAGAAAAATTTCTTGGCTTCTGAATGAGGGTTCGTATTTTGAGCTCGTGAAGAAATGAATAGTAAATCCTCTAAGTAGTCCAAATATAGAAACATATAGAAGTGCTGTCATGTATTTTCTTCTTCTCAGGACAGATTCTCAGACTCTACAATTTTTTTTTTTTTTTTTTTTTTCCAAAATTGATTTCTAAAATGGCTAGACAAAAAAGAAACATTCCAGAGTATACTGAGTATAAAGAGATGGCACTACTGCTGTACTATTTGATATTGCTGTGGTTTAACCCATCAGGCAGCTCAGTACCACAAAGCCAATCATTCATTCCCTTGCAGGGGATGGGAAGAGAACTGGAAAAAGGTAAAAGTTGTGGGATGAGATAAGAAGAGTTTAATTAGAGATAAATGGGCAGAAATTCTAATCTGGAGTTTTAAGAAAAATGATAAAGTACAAAAATATTTATACTCTGTGAAGAAAATAAAATGTTTCAATAAGGAATTTCTTACTATTTTATAACATTTATGATCAGGGTAGGGAAATAGCAGTTAACAGTACAGGCTGGAGGCCAGTTATTTTAAAGACAATATAAAGGAAATTTTTGGAAAAGGAAAAAAACACTTTAACATATAATATAAAATATAACATCTTTGTTCACTAGGCTCTTTGGGAGGGAACTAACCACTGTTAATGTTGCTTGTGTTTTTCTTTGAAGGAGGGCATTAATCTTGGTGTTCAATAGATATCTGAATTTGGTAATAGTATCATTCTGAGCAATGTTTACATAAAGGAATTCTTTATGTTCTGATCTAATTTCCAATTTAATGTAACACTCGTTATAAGTCATCTCTACCTCTTTATATTTTTTGTTCACTTTTCTTTCTTATGCCCTGACTATTATCTCTACAAGATGCAAAGCAGAGCAGCAAACATGCTGAGAGCAAAAGAAGAATCAACAAGCTATCTCCCTGTACATATTGTAAAAAGTCCCGCTAAATAAAAACTCTAAAAGCCAAATCTGTGTGGCAGATTAGAATAAGATGTCATCCTTCATTTTTTTAGTCTAAGTGCAGAGAGAGAATGAAGGAATTGTATATACATGCAGAGGAAAAACAAATGTTAAGAGTAAATGGTCATTAATTGAAACAGAAGAAAAGCAGAAAAAAAAAACAAAAAACAAAAAACAAAAAACAAACAAACAAAAAAATTCCAAACCGCATATTATTCAAGAGTCCATGAAAATTGTGGAGATTTATAGGTCAAGACTTGAGGATTTTCAAATGGCATTAAATTTTACAGAAAGAATTAGAAGTCAGACATAGAAGAAAGGAAACTATGATTAAACTGAATTATTTATGCATTGTTCTCTTGCTCCTTTTCACTCTGTAGAACATGAAGAAGAAGAATCTTTGTAGAAAAATGTGGACTATATTTTACAACAGTACAAGCCAATGATATCCAAAATTTCTAAATATAGCATTTTTATGGAGTAAAAGACACTGAATTTTCAGAGTTTTAGTAGCATTTCTGTACAATATCTATAAGAAATAATTTTACCAAAATAATAGAAACAAGAATGTATGAAATACAAATGCTAGTGTGTCAAGGAACAAAATCAAAAAAAGTTCAAGAATTTATCAAAATCACAGCAAGTCAGAATTTTTTTACTCCTAATAGAGAATATATGTACATATAACTCTGTGAAGAATTTGTGCAAGCTGTTCATTGCTGAATTTTTTTAATGCATATTGAGTTTTGTTTTCCTGACACTGTTGGCTGAGACCACACAGAATAACTAGGGATTTTTTTCCTGCCGACTGAGTAGAAGTTGTATCAGGAATCACATAAAGCTCCAAAGCAAAGCCTAATCTGTACTAATGCAGATGCCAACTACAAAACTGAAGAAGTTTATGGTTAGTAAGTTCATCATCACCTGATGTGGTATGATGAGCTTACCAAATCAAAAGTTGAATCAAATAGATACCTCGGGAAATCAAGCTTGTTTTATTTCCCTTCAACCTAGCAAGAAGATCTGGCTGATAGTATAGATATTGCATATATATATATTGAAGTGTAGTATACTCCAATGAAAGTGTTGAAGTATAACAACCATCAATTACTTGTTAGCGTGAATCTGAAGTATTCCAAAAGCAGTAGTGAATGTCTGTTTTAGAAAATTACAGATATGAGATTCAGTGGCCTTTTGGTAGTTAGTAAAATTTCAGCATGATAAACGGTTGAAGACTAAATAGAGATGTAAGCTTCCTACTGAAAGTTAAGTACTAATACATGAGGGCATGCAATACTGCAAATATACAGAAAGCATATTGAGCTATGCTACATTTCCTCATTCTTTCATAATACATATCAACTCCTAAACCATAATTATAAAGAGGACTGAAGAAAAATATATATATTTTTCAATGAATCTTACTTGCTACCGACTTCAAAATGCATGTATGTTCTCAGGATGGATTTTTGTTGTTCCAAGCTGAGTAGATGATGATCGTGGTTTCATTAAATGTGAGGAATAGAAAACCCTCCTAAACAAAGAGCCTTCCAGAATGAAAAGAGTACATTTTATTCATGAATACTTTTGTTTGGTCCCATTAAGTATACACAATAAAGAGTAATCCTTAACATTCACACTGATATGTATTTACATATATTTTTAAGTCTAAGATCACATGTAGAGAAAGAAGCTCCTGAGCTAGGTCTTAGATAAGTGTACACTCAAAGGGCATTTTCAGGGGCAAGACACTCTTGTAGATATTTTCTTCCTGCAAAAAACTCCCATTTCCCCCCCAAGTTTGATTCTGTGCACACACTAGTGGGAATTGATAAATACTGAATTGTACTTGAATCATGGTCTTTGTTCAGCACTTAAAATAGAGTATTGATTTTGCCATTCCTAATTCTGTTGCTTTTTGTTTGTCCTTTCTCTATTTTCGCCATTAACCATTACAATGTTATGTATTTTTCTTTTCCTTATTCTGTAGCTATCCTGCTCTTAAAAGAAGGAACTTTTTAACTTTGTTTTGTTTTGTTTTATCTTTCATTTCCATCCAGGAACCACATATTACTCTTTCACATGTCTATTAATCCACAGGTAAAACTCAGTTCAAAACTAGATATCTAACTTTAGGTGCCAGAATGTGATACTTATTTTTTTAATACAGTAAATGGAGATCAATCTAATCAACTGAGCCTTAAAAGATTAAGATAGCAGAACTTTGCAAAACTATGTAATAAAGTAAATGCTGAGGTGCTTTGTTTTGAAACCTGCTGTCGTCTTAAAGCCTAATCCATCTTCCAGCAAGTCTGGTAAAAACCTGTGTTTGACCTTCAGTGACAAATGTCAATGTCTGATTCTCAAATTGTTCTTTCTGATGATAAGATGTAGCTACCACCAGGCTTATGTAATACAGCTATATCAGGAGACTGAAATATGTCTAAAATAATTTTCCATCCTGAATTAGTATAATGTACAGCTTATTATTTTTATTTTATTTTTACTTAAGACTGGCAGCCCCAATTTTCTGCAAGCATCTTCTGGTGTTGTGGGTGGATTGTGAAGTATTGCTCAAGGACAGTAAAACAAATGTGTAAACAAATGTGGTTTAACCTAGTATGCAGCTCAACACTACACAGGCATTCACTCACTGTCTTGCAGTGGGATAGGGGAGATAATTGGAAAAAGGTAAAAATTGTTGGATAAGATAACGACAGTTTGAAAGGACAGAAAATGAATGGGAAACTGATCTCTTGTTCTGCTTAATATACAGCGTTATGGAGATGCTGAAGACAAGGTTGCATTTAAGAGAGAATTTGGCTTTTGTATAAAAATTGTTAATCTATTTAACGTTCTATTCATTATGTCTTAGTCTTTACTCCCTAATGCACAATAACTTTCCCCAAATGATCTGCCACCTTGTGCTGTTTACATTATAATACTGTTCTGCTAAATATATCTTTTATCTAGAAAAATAGATTACTTTTTTAGGTAGAACAGAATGATGGAAATCAGACCTCCTATTTTGGACCATTTGAGGAACTGGAAGAAAGTGAAAATGGTTTTAGTGTCCTATTTAGAAAGTTTGCATTTTAGTTTCATACACTCGTTCCCAGTGCTAAGAATTAGGACAGAAAAAAAAAACAACCCAACCCAACCCAACCCAATGACAACTATAATCAAAACCAACCAACCAAGCAAAAACCCTCAAACATATGGCCTTTCTTCGTGCCACTTAGAGAATGTAGAGAGAATGGTACTACTCTTGGGAAATTCTGTTTTTGTAAGATGAATCCGAGAGATGGAAGCAGACAAGCATGATGGCTGGCAGATAAAAGTTGAATTATGCTTGATATTCAGTATCCCATGAGGAGCATGTTGTATGCATACATTCAGTTAAATCCACTGGGGAGTAGCTTGAAACTATATGCCTGTGTTCTGAATGACTGGAGAGTTACCAATTAATATGCATCAGTCTTCTCACGAGTTCACAAGAGCATACAGAGCTAAAATAGTATGATAAACAAAGAACAAGCATAATCATAATCATCTTTAAGAAGGAAATCATTGCCTTCATCTGTCTTATCTACCATTGTCAGAACCTTCCCTCAAAGTTTATAGATGTATAACCAGTAAAGGACTGTAGAAACACACCTTTTCTATAAACAAATGGAGATCCAAACATGTTTACAGTTTTGCCTTCTGAAATCTTCATGCATTGCTTGTAATACAGAATAACCAGCACAGTATTCAGGTGATATGTTGTAACGCATAGATATACTGGTTAAAAATGAAACTAACTTCAGATTTCCAGATTTTAGTTGAAATTTATAAAAGCCTTTACCTTACACAAGCAGAGGTATATTTTTTGTAATATTACAAAATGTAAATGATGTCACGTATGATCTAATTTTGTAGACAAAATACCAATAGCTTTTGCTTTACCAGTAAACTGTCTTTATCTTAAACCATGAGTTTCTGTGCTTTCACCTTTCCAGTTCTCTCCCCCATCCCACTGTGATGAGAATGAGCAAGTGGCCATGTGGTGCTGACCTGCCTACTGCTGTTAAACCACAACAAATACTAGTTATCAGAGTTGCCCATGATGGGGAACACTATGCTTGATCACAACATCTGAAAGAGGATAATAACACAAATCTGTCATTTTATCTATAATTTTGTCTTGCTTTATTCTATCAGGAGCACAGGTCAGGGACAGGCAAAGGAACAACCAGATAGAGAAGTGAATCATCCTCATATTACTTAGTCTGCACCCATTCCCAGCCTAATATCTTCTGCAACTACCTGCTGCTTCATAACATATCCTGTTTTCTTGTGTATTGGTACCAAGGCCTGACCATGATTCAGTGAGCAGGAATCACAGAATTAGTTAACAGCAAGGGAGTTCTCAGCAGCACAAGCACCCCAGGACTTGCATGGCACATTCACCATCTTTCCCAAAGGCTGTGTATGAAGGCACCCACACATAGAATAGATAAAAGTCTGATAGCATCCCTGAAATTCATCCTGGAAATGAGTCCACAAAAATTCAGAAAGTGTAGAGAGATGAAGTCTTATAGTTAATTCTCACTTAAACAGAATAAGCTCCTAAAATATCAATATCAAAATTAGTTTAGTTCAGTCTAAGATCTGAGTATTTATTTTGAAATTGAAATCTGGATTTAGCTAATGACATTTGTTGAGGTTTTATCAACCATTTTATCTCCTTTCTTACAGACTGCTTATCGTGTTTTATGTTTTCCCTCAGGACTTGAGTTGTTATGTTTCTAAAGGAGGAAAACTGAATAATTAATCTGCAAGCATCTTTTATTTTTCATTTACATGACTTTTAAGATTGTAAAATGTCCAAAACAGTAATTACAATCTATCAAAATGTTGTTTAAAGTACTGTGGAGCACTACTTCCTGTGACAGCCTTGTGTATGGGGAACAAATGTACTGTTAGGGGAAGGAGTTCACATTTATTTCACATAACACAGAGGCGTAAGAATCAGTCATTTTAATGATATCAATGTAACTTCAAGCTTCTTTGGTACAAAACTTATATTTTTCAAAGCCTCATTTCATAGAATCATAGGATAATAGAATCATAGAATTGTAGAGCCTTATAACCATAGTTTCATAGAAAAATAGAATCATTAATGTTTGAAAAGGTCTCTAAGATCATCAAGTCCAGCCATCCACCTACCACTAATGTTGCCCACAAAACCACGTTTCTTTGTACCACATCTGCATGTTTCTTGAACATCACCAGGGATGTGACTCAACCATCTCCCTGGACAGCCCAGACAATTCTAGTGCCTGACCACTCTTTATGAGAAGCAGTTTTTCATAATACCTGAACCTTCCCTGGCACAATTCGAGGCCATTCCCTCTAGTCCTATCACTTGTTAGCTGGGAGAAGAGGCCAACTCCCACCTTTCTACAACCTCCTTTCAGGTAGCTGCAGAGGGCAGTAAGGTCTCCTTTCAGCCTCCCCTTCTCCAGACTGAACAATCTCAGTTCCCTCAGTTGCTCCTCATAAGGCTTGCACTCCAGACCCCTCATCAGCTCGCTGCCCTTCTCTGAATATGCACCAGGGCCTCGATGTCTTTCTTGTAGTAAGGGGCCTAAAACTGAACAAAGCACTCAAGGTGCTGTCTCACCAGAGCTAAGTACAGAGGGATGATCGCCTCTCTGTGGTGCACTATTTCCAATAAAAGCCAGGATGCTATTGGCCTTCCTTACCACTTGAATGTTACTTTATAAAATATGCCATAGGAATAAAGTTAGCTACTCTAAGCTATAAAAGATTTCAAGGCTATGGAGTTACCTCGGGAAGACATAAAACCTTGGAATGGAGAAGGAAGTGGAAATGTGAAATGCTGGACAATTAACAAGGGAAGAATGACCACCAAAGTTCTTCTGTTCAAAAAGTAGGTCTGTAATTTTCCAGAACTTTTACTATATTTTTATCTTATCTAATTCCTGAATAAGGTTTTCTTCTCAGACTGCTATATCACAAAGATTAAACTACAGGATTTTCCCTGCTAACAGGAAAAGTTGAAAATTACTTTTTTTTTTTTTTTTTTCCTTTTGGGGAACAAAAAAACAGAAAGAAGAAAATACTAATAATAGTTTTACATCATACTGAAAAATAAATCAATTCTTTACCCTCAACTCAAATGAAGGTGAATTTTCCTTAAAAAAAAAAAAAAAATTCAGAACAAATTGAATCGTCTTTATTATTCCCTTAATTGTAGTATTACTAATAAATGTTAAGTGAATTTGCACACATACATGTATGAGATATGCAAACCCAATATGGTTGTTGTATGATCTATTTTTTTCTCTATCCCATTCTGCGTAAATCTGATTTCCATTAATAAATGATTGAGATGCCTGAATGAAATTCAGCTCTCTATTAAAACTCTTCAGCAATCACATCTTGAGAACTTATTGACAGAAAAAATTTCAAGAGGTTTGTCTTAGATACATCAAAGTTACAGATCTCTTTAATTGCTATCATCATTTGGAAGAATGAAGGTAAAGTCTTAGACCCAAAACCACAAAATACTGTCTTTCTCTGATTCACATCAGTGGAATTCCATTAGTTCACAAAAATAGATCATCTACAGATCAATCTTTTTGTTTGTTTCTTTGTTGCCTAGACCATACTATCATGTAAATATGATCCAATATTTAAAATATATGTTAAATATATATATGTATGTATATATGTATGTATATGTATATGTATATGTATATGTATATGTATATGTATATGTATATGTATATGTATATGTATATGTATAGAGTCCCTTATCTTGCAAATAGCCTGGTCTTATTGAACAGTCAAATTTTGCATGCTATGCACAAAAGCATGCATGCTTTTTCATAAAAGTTTTAAATGCCAATCAAAAAAAAAAAAAACAAAAAAAACAGTTGGATAGAATTACATGCATTATTTCAATGTCAAGAATTTCCTCTTCCATTCATATGATGATATTCTATTTTTAACAAAACAATGTATTCATTCCTATACAACTACTGGAGCAGTTTCAAGATGACAAAATGTAAGTATTCAAAAATGTAGACTACAGAGATCATTTGTATTCTTCTTTACAGGCATATAATAAACCTCATATCATTACAAAGTAAATCTACAATATTTTCCTAACAGTCTTCATAGCCTTTTCTGGAATTCACAAATACTGTAATTTGGGAGTGCTATTTACTTAATATGCACAATGTTAATTGCTGTTGATTGTTCCTTGGGACCATTGTACCTCCATCACATTCACACAATACTTTGACAATTTTTGTTTTGACAAAAAACAAAAAGAGAATTTTCTCTCTTTCTTTTCCTCTCTCTCTTACCTTTTAAATTCTGTTAAGGGAAAGAAATAGAAAATAATGCACAGAGGGTGTGTGAAGAACAGATCTTTTCTACTGCTTCACTTTGCATTCCTTTTTACCATTGTTAGCTTTCAGTTAGTATGAGGAGGAAGTACTGTGTACTTCCCAGTTTGAGTATGTTACGATATATCTGCCTTTGGAGTTAAGGAATATATCTAACAAATATCTGTCAGAAATGGTGTAGATACACTTGATCTGGCTTAGAGCAGAAAAGCTTGAATTTCATTACATACAATGAAATTTATTGCTTGCAGAAATCTACTCAAAAGTATAATGCAATACTAATTAGACCAAATTTACTGAATGTTGCACTTATAGACAAGCTCCATTTATTTAACTTCTATTTCCTGAGGATATTTTGACATCAATATGAAAAAAAAGCATGAGAAAGGAGCACATTGTAACTCTATACCCCATTCCCTTGTGCTGCCTGGGGAGAAGAGATAGAAGAAGGTGGATGACCAGAAGGTATTTTTAGTTTACTTTTAGTGTTCACTGTTCTAGACTGTTACTGATGTACCAATCTCTCTATTCCAAGCCTGTTTTTCCGTGGTGGTAATTGATGAGTGACCTCCTGCTTCTTATATCTCAATCCATCATCACTTCTTCTCCTTGTGTTTTGAGGAGAGGGAGTGAGAGAGTGAAGTGGTGGAGCTTAGCTAGCTGTTATAGTGAACCCACTACAAGAGCAAATCTCATTATATTTGTCAATGGAGCCATAAGAATAGAAAAATTAACTATTTGCAATATACGCAGTAGGAAAATGGTTATGACCTGAGTAATAGTTTGCCGTAGCTTATATGGCCAAACTGTAAAAATCAATCAACCTGAAAAAAAACAAACAAAACAAAAACAAACAATTTTATGGATTTTAGCAAATCTTCTGTTCCTGTCTTTCAGAAAAACCTTCTAGACAGTAACCTTCTAGCATACAGCTAGACAGGTGCATAATACAATGGGTGGACAATTGGTTGCCAGGTCGGGTTCAAATGGTTACATCAACATCAGGCTGACCGTCTGTCACTAGTGGAGTTCCGCCAGGTTCCACTTTAGCTCCAGATCTTTCCAATGTTTTTATAAGTGATCTGGATGCAGGACTCAAATGTATACTAAGCTTGTGAATGATACTAAGTCAGGAGGATCTCTTGGATCTGTTAACTCCTTCAAGGGTAGAGGGACCTTACAGAGAGATTTTGACAAATAAGTGGGCTGGATAATGACCAGCTGTATTAAACCTAACAGGAGCAAGTGCCAGATTCTGCATCTGGGACAGGGCAACCCTTAATCTGTGTAACGGCTGAGGGATGAGTGGCTGGAGAGTAGCACCATAGAAATGAATGAGGTTTCTGGTGGATAACAAGTTGAATCTGAGTCAGCAGTGCATCCTGCCAGGTGAAAGGGTCAACTGTACCTGGGAGTGTATCAGGTCAAGCACTGAGAGGCAGTCAATGATATGGATTGTCCAGTTCTGCTCTTTGCTAACGCAGCCTCACCTTGAGTACTGTGTATTATTATCACTTATTATTTGTAGTTTATTAATCAGTATATGAAGCAGTTCTTCCTTTGCATTCTTTCTTTTCCTTATTTTTCTTTAAATTCTTTCTACTGCACCAAAGGAGCATCTTTGGATAATCTGATCTAGTGGAATGTGTCCTCTCCCATGACAGGGGAAGTGGAACTGTGAGATTTTTAGGATCCCTTCCCACTCAAACCATTCTATGATTCTAACACTACTTCCAAGATCTCTTCACATACTGGAATCTTTAGCAACAATTTTATTCACATTTACTTAAAATTTCCAAAGTTTCATGTTCTATGGATCAAAGGTTCTAATAATTCATGGTCTAATAATTACCATCAGCTCTGCCAATAACTGTGGTCTACCAACAGTAATTCATGACTTCAGTCAGATAAGTAATTTTCTGAACCATTCAAAATCCATTACTGTTAATTACTGATACAATTATGAAGTATTGAAGAAAACAAACAAACAAACAAACAAACAAACAAAAAAAGAGAGACGGAGAGAGAAAAAGCCACTGTATGGGAACTGCTGAATCATGGCCTGAACCTCTGTTTGATCACCTGAGGCAAGCAATGAGTCAGCTCTGGGAGCACAGATGAAGGCAATTCACCTGTGCTGCCGGATGGGGTGGAGCATCTTCTCCATCTCTCCTAGACCATTTAGAAGCTGACTACCAGTGGGGAAGGATCTCTTTCTGGAGGTCCCTCCTTTTGGAGTTTTCCAGTGAGCCCAGGACAAGGATAAGCCCTCTATCTATTCCTTTTTGTGTAATAACCGGCTTTCTTGTATGTTTCTTATCTATAACATCTGTATATTTATTGATTATACACCCACACAACACAAAAAAATCTTTGATGCCTTCCAATTTTTACAACTTATATTCACTTGGCAGCTTTAGAAAAATAATTTAGAAATAATACAGCTCCCTGATTGATGGTGATTGATGGATGTTTTGTAGAAACCATTATAGACCAAAGTTTCCCTCAGACTCCAAAGCATGTAACTCTGCAGGATGAGTCTGCATCTGCACATAGCAGAGAGTGTGCCACATGCCATGCAACTCACAAATTGTGTGACTGTAAAATGGCAGTGGAAGACTAAGTACAGTATCTGCCACTGCGTACCTTCAAGCAGCATGTGAATTATACTGGATTCATTAGTGCTATATACCTATCTATATACATCTATATCATGTAAATTGAAATTAGCAATAATAAAATTGCTATGATGAGACAACATCACAGGGATACACACAAGCTACATGTCGAAAAGCACCACTTAAAAGGTGCTAATCCTTTTCTAAAACAATCACATAATCTCTTATTTTTTTAAATGGAATCTTGACTCTAGAACACAGTGCTGGTAGTCCTACACAGAACCCATTTTCCTCATGTTTCCAACAGTGCTCTAACTCTGTAACAGAAACTGCAGTTGACCCTGCTCCATTTACTAAGGCAGGTTAGTTCCTCAAATCGTGAATGCGTAAAAGGATATTGGGGTTTTTAAAAGGGTCAGTAAAGACAAACAAGCAAATAAAATAGGCCAGTTGTTCCCAGAGGCTACATTCTTCAAAAAGGATATTATGAGTTATTTCCATCATTGACAAGGCCAGACATGTGTCAGTTATTAGGAGCAGGAATAGTAACGGATATCCACACAAAAATATCACGTTCAATGTACTTATAAGGGATGAGGATGATTGAATTTGGAAAGAAACGATTAAGGTATCTGAAAAGTTAACTTGAAATGGTATAAGATTCCAGGCACTAAATCTTATCTGAAGGCCTTAATTGGAGCAAATGTCTGAACAACTTGTTAGCTCTACACATGCTCTGAATACGTGATTAATCACTGTTGGAAATTGATAGAAGAAGGAATACCCCAGAGCTGAGAAACCAGTTTAATCATGGTGTTTAGGGTAACAAGAGAAAAGTCTCTTTCCTATGCCTTTTAACGCTTCTGTTAAAAGGGCAGTCAGTTTTGTATGAGTAAAAGAAGTGATGAGTGTGACCAAGAAACACAAATAAGGAAGGATGATTGACAACATGCTTCCAATACGTAAAAACAATTAGGGAGTGTTTTTTATATGCATTGTACAATTTATTGCCAGAGGGTTTTCACAAGAGTTATTAAATTCATATCCTAATAAAGCCACTGCCATTTTATTTCATATTTTCATCCTCAATGCATGGAAAAATCTATAGTGGATAGAAATAACCTTTATTTTTGCATCTGACAGTTGGTAGATACCAGTCCTCTCAGTACTATGATTTAATCCGTTTGACCAAATCTTTAGGCATGTTCTCTCCTCAAATTACTTGTCAAATTACTATTTAATTCAACTAATGATAGTGACTCAACAATTTTGCTACAACTAAATTCTAACTTCCATATACTATTTTATTGTATTTTCTTTTTTTCCTCCTTAAATTCTTTTCTGATTCATGTCATCACCTGCTTTCCTCAGATTCTAATTAACAGTTCTACTCTTATTTTCTTTTCCCTCTATACTGCTTACCCAATTCATACAACCTCTTTTTTACTTGCCCACTGTGATTTAGTTAATATTAGACTATATTACCTATTTGTTGTCATGCCTTCAAAATTATTCATTTTCATCCTCTTTCCTTTCAAGTAGTCCATACTGTGTAACTTTTTGAGGATATTTGTCTTGTTTTAAATTTTCTCTAGTCAATATCATTTCTTCACTGCAAATACAGCACTGTAAGTCATGCTTTATTAAGGTGGTTTAAAAAGACTATGATGTTCCTTTTATAACATTTACAAAAATATTATAAAATATTTAAATATGTTTAAAAAGTATGTATTTTTTTACTAATAAGATCAACGTTACATCTCAGCTATGCATTTAAGTACAAAAATAGGTCATCTTCACATATCTTCTCTTCATACAGTCTTCTCATATTATCTCCTCAAATCCTTTTAGCCAGTTCTGATGCAGGTGAACCTTCTTCTGATTTCTGACTCCCCCTAGGTCCTTCTGCCATTTTACTTTTTGCTTCTCATTCCACATTCATGTGCCCCAAACTGATAGAAAAATGACTTTCTGTGTTAACAACTGAGTGTATTTATGAGAAGATCAAATAGTATAGACCCTACATAAAACTTTACTGCTCAGTCTAGTTCTGCAAAGTATGAGACCTGAGTTCACTGTGTCGCTCAAGGAGAGCCTATTACTTGTATTGCAGGAGCAACTGAATTGCAGGATGCAATTCAGAGATGGTGCCTTTTAGGCATTTCAGGAAATGACAGCCCATGAAGCATAAAGTGTTAGTTTTAACATTGCAACTAGGTTTGTTGCTGCCAGCATTTTAAATGCTACACAAAACCAAAAATTCAGGTTATGAGATGCTGGCTTCTGAGATAGAACTCCTTTGAACACAAACTAAAATAACTAAAATAGGTGACAGGCAAAATGGAGGGTCCTCAGGTAGGCAGACGCATAGATAAAGGATTTGAAAGCCATAACCACATGAAAAATGTGAAGTACTTCTAATAAAAAAATTCATTATTTTGTTTCAATTCTCTTAAAATTTTGATATCTTGAATAACAGTTTTGTACATCATATCTGCAGGCAGAATTTGACAGACATAATGTGATGTAGTAGAATCTTAATCCAGTAATTGCAGTGAAAATACAGGTTCTGCTGAAAAATATACAGTATTCAGTTTGTGAAGATACTCAAATATTTTTCCATGCCTTTCATTAGATTACTTTATTTTAATGTAGAATAATTATATTGAATGATGAAAAAACTGAAATCTGCAGCAATAAAAAATGGAATTTAATATTCAAAATTGTGAATACAGAAAATATTTATTTCATAATTTGCATGTATCTCACTTTAGAAAAGTACAAAAATGGAGGCTTAGCTCAGATATATTCTGAAAAAGTTTTCACTTCAACAGCCAATGGGATCATGAGTTAGATTCTGGAGCTTTCATGCTTCTTTTTCTTTTATTCTTTCTTTCTTTTTTTTTTTTTTGTGGTGGTAGGTTTTATATTTTTAATAACAGATTAAGTAGATAGTGCCTTTTAAAAATGAAGGTATGGTTGAATGCTGTGAATCAAAATATCACTGAAACAGCATGAAGCTGCACTTCTAGTCTGTTTTATGTTGATCGATATAAGATAACTACCTCATGTCTTCTTTTATAGGAAGCACTTGATATACTTGATGAATTTTACTAAAGCTTGAATTCTAACTTTGGACAATGGTACATTGTTCCTGTTCTATTACTCGCAGGGTAGCAGCAATATATTACAGCAGAATAACATCGTTCTTGTGTCCATCCACCTGAATCATTCCTGTTCTCATCCATTATGTACCTAGAGAAATGAAACAAGCACCTTTTTCTCTACACAGTCTGTAAATTATGAAACATTGTACAGGCAGCTAATGTGAATGATTAACTGAGATGAAGAGATATTTCAAAAAAATGGCTCATTCTTCTCAATCAGAACCATAACTTGGTGTATCAGATCAGAAAATGATATCAAATGTGAGTCTTCTTATATTAATCCCTGGTAAGAGGTACTGTCTTTTCCCATATACCAACTTGCCATGAAAATAAAACTATTATAATGGATAATTTTATCTATATAAAGGATAACTATTTTATACAAAATATTATTTCTATTTGCATATAAAACAAATGAAAATCTATAATGAGAAGCTTTCTTAATGAAGTCACAATGCTGTCAGAACTTGAATATCAAAGCAAAATGTTATTTTCTCACTCACTGAAAGTACAAATAAGCTTCATCATTCATTTTGTTAATGTCTGGCTTGAGCAAGATAATTCATGATCTTAGATGTAAAAACTGTGAATTATAAGTCAGGAAACATTTAAAAGCTTTGACTTCTATTTTGCCTCATCATTTGCAAACTCAAATAAAAATATATTTTTCTAATGTTTCTTTCCTAAAACTATTCCTTTTGTACACTTCACCAGTCTTCGATGTGCAATATCAATAATTTGTTAGTTTCTGCTTTACTTAAGGGAATTTATGATATATTTTTTTGATTCAAGGGTATAAATTGTTTGGAAAACTGTTATTGAAATCAATAGTTTCTAGAATTTTTAACTGGTCTAATAGCTTAAAAGACTTTTACTACTGTTAAGGAATTACTTCATTGTGCATGCCCAAGATTATAACCAGTGTTAAAAATAAAATAGCTGTGAATATGTTACTTCCATTATCAGTGCAGGAACTTTATCTATATTAAACATTGTTTTGGACTGAAACCATTGATAATTCATTCTGAGTTTATTGCAATTTTCAGTCTGCTAAGTTCTTTTAATCGGTCCTGCTCATCTTGTGTTAATGCGAGCTTCATCTTGTGAATATTTATAACCAATCTATCTATTTTTTTTTTTTTAATACATGAAGACTTTTATCTGTGTAGTTCCATTTTGCTTCTATTCTGAGTTGTACTTCATTACTTGCACATAAGTGTGCATGGCTTGACAAGTATCAGCTATTCAAGTCCAGCTATTTAAAGTGTATTCAAAGCTTGGACTTATCCTCAGGAAAAAAAAAAAAATGATTCTCAGATTAAAAAATGTTTAAGTGAATCTTTTTTGGACTCTTTCTTTGGCTAGCAATGCAATGCAGTTTTGTTGTTCCCATTATTTTTTTTCCAAAAATTGAATTTGCATTGCCAGAATTTCCAGGAAATTGTAGCAATTATCTTTAAACTGGATTTGGTGGTGAACCAGCTCAAAACATTTGTTTTCTAGTCATTCACATTAATTTTTAGGGGACATAAACTGTTACTTTCTTGCTTGGTCACTGTTTTAATAACCAAAATAAAGAAGTTAATGATTATTAACATACCAAGCCTCATCACTTTATCAAACAATACTTGGCTGTTAATTCCATCAGCATTTGGAAGACTGGTGGTAAAAAGCAAGAAACAGTAGTAAAAGATGCGGAAGAAGTCTGCAAAATATACATATGGTGAAAAAAGTTAGAATCAATCATATAAACTATGAACAACAGATCAGCCACGGCCAGAATTATTTTGTGCATGATCTCCCTTGAGGAATAAAAATGAGTGGTGCATTATATGGCTCATCATGCTTTATTACATTTACAACTTCTTGAATGTTTCCCCATTTGAAGAGTCAGCTTCAAAAGTGCTGCAGAGATTAAGTTTTGAAGGAAAAAGAATCCTCATACAAATTGTTTTTCCATTCATAATATATCCTTGTCAAATATGTTCATCTATCTAACTGAAAATGAGACAGTTGATTAGACACAGATGTTCTGAGCACATGCTTTTATTTGTCATTTTCCCATATTACTTACAAGATATTTATACATGTCTTCTTTATATGTACATATCACAGAATCACAGAATTGCAGGGGTCGGAAGGGACCTCATCAATCATCAAGTCCAACCACCCTGTTAAAGCAGGTATCCTGTAATAGATCACACAGGCAGGTGTCCAGACAGGTCTTGAATATGTCCATAGAAGGAGACTCCACAAACACTCTGGGCAACCTGCTCCAGCATCCCACCACCCTTACCATAAAGAAGTTCTCCCACATGTTATTACGGAACTTCCCATGTTTGTGTTTTAGGCCATTACTCCTTGTCCTGATACTGTGCACTACAAAGAAGAGCCTGGCCTCATCCATTTGCCTCCCATCTCCCTTTTTTTTTTAGATATTTATAAACATTTATCAGATTCCCCCATCTTCTTTTCCTCAGACTGAACAGACCTAGGTTACTCAGCCTTCCCTTATACAGGAGATGCTCCAGGCCCTTGATCATCTTTGTGACCTTTCACTGGACTCTTTCCAGAAGATCCCTGTCTATTTTTCAAACTGTGCAGCCCAGAATTGGATGTAATATTCTAAATGTAGCCTCACCAGGCAAAGTAGAGGGAAGACTCACCTCCCTCAACCTGCTGCCCATGCTCTTTTTAATGCACTTTAGGATACCCCTAACCTTCCTGGCCACAGGGACACACTACTGGCTAATGGCCAACCTGTTGTCCACTGGGATTCCCAGATCCATCCTGCAGAGCTCCTGTCCAGCAGGTCATCCCCTAACCTGTACTGATGCATACGGTTGTTCCTTCTCAGGCACCAGACTTTAGTTCAGCCTCATTGTGTTCCTTCCTGCCCAACTTTCCAGTATGTCTAGGTCATGTTTAACGGCAACGCAGCCTTCCTTCTTGCTCTTTTTGAAGACTGGAATGACATTGGCTATCTTCCACTCTTCAGACACCTTCTCATTCACCAAGACCTTTCAAAGATGATAGAGAGCAGTTTAGCAATAATCTCTGCTAGTTCTCTCAACATTTTACTTCCTTTGCAAGGTTTAATTCCAAGAGGGCCTTAGCCTTCCTCATAGCATCCCTACAGGCCCTGACAACATTCCTATATTCTAGCAGGTGGAGAGGCCCTTTTTCCACATTTCATGGACCGTGCTGATACATGCAGGCTTCTTGTCACCTTTCACCCTTCTAAGCCCCCTTATCTTCTAAGACTCTAGCCTACAGAATACCTGCAAGATGGTCTCTGAAGAGATCAAAGTCGACTCTCCTGAAGCCCAAGGTAGCAATCCGACTTATTTCTTTACTTGTTCCACGCAAGATCTTGAATTCTACCATCTCACTATTGCTGCATCCCAAGATGCACCCAACCCTCACATCCCTAGCTAGCCCCTTCCTTGTTACTAAAGGTCAAATAGCGCACCCCTCCTCATCAGCTCCTTCAATATCACTGTATTTTTTTTAAGTAGGTGATTTATTTAAATCTATATGCATATATACAACCACCTGAAAGAGAATAAGGGTTTTTTTGTTGCTGTTCTGTTTTTTTTCTGTTTTTTTTTTTTTTTTTTTTTTTTTAAGAATTTACTTACCAAAAAAAAGAAAAAATCTCTGAGAAATAGGAGTATCTACCCATCTACCATTTGAAACAACCATTCGTAACTTTTTCTTAAATAATTCATACACTTACTAATCAGTAGCTCTGCTTAGAAAGATGGCTTTCTGGCCCATAGATATTTAGTAGCTCAGCCTCAACTGATCTTTCAGATGAATAGGACTTTTAACTACATTACAATTTTTGGAAGATTGTAAGTGGTAGGTAACAAATTGAATTGGCTTCTGAATTGGCTGAGGGTTTGCCAATGTTTGACAGATAACAAAACAATTTAAATCACCTTTAACAGGAAAATTTCTTTGATTCTGGGAATCTCACCATGAATACTATTCCCTGTGGTGCCAGTGGAAATCGCACATTCAGTTGCCAGTGTTACATATATATGAATCATTCTGTCAGCAGGCTATGCAGCAGCTGTGCAAAGTCTGCATAGGACTGTAGAGAGAAACTGTTAAATTGGGTATGTCTTTGTGGCAGACCTCAGCTTTGGTGAAAAAAATCCATTCATGCTTATCTTAACTAAAACAAAAATCAAAAATAAAAGGTGATTTGAATAGTATTTGGTGTTCAGTAGAGCAATCAGATGTTTTAATTTCTTGTTATTGTCTAAAATTCATGAATTTCTTGTCCAGAACATTTGCTCTCTAGAGTGAATTTCCTAGTTTTCATATCACATAAGAATAAATCTTATAGATATCATAAACCCAGCTTGAAACAATTCCATTACCAGCTTTGGAATAAGAGAAGTCAATAAAGACAGGATTGATCAAATTGACCAAAACAAAGGAATTTTTGAGGTCAACCTCTCTTTTGCTGTCAACCTCCCTATCCCAAATGTCTAGAGGTCCAATACAGACAAAAACCTGTCTGCTAGAAATGACTTCTAAGGCAGCGTAGCAGGATGTTGTTCTCACTCTTTTCCCAAACGTTAATTTTTAACTTTGTTAAACTTTCAGGAAATTTGCTAATTAGGTATGATAAGACTAGATCAGCTTCTATCATATTCTATCATATGCAGGCAGTAAATACAACTTTTTGAGGAAGAAATTGAGAAATTACTAACCACAATCACATTCTTAACCTATTTTAAGATGTCATAAGACCTTCTGTCCCAGTAACTACCATATTAATCATGATTCAGACATACTCACAGGAATCTGTTATGCAGCTTTTTACTGAATCATAACTGACATCATGCTTAATAATATAGCAAAAATGAAAAACTATTATTTATTATAATAATAAAAACATCAATTAATTCCTTCTGTCTTTAAAGAACACAGAGATACATTCTAACTAGAAAAATAATTTCTAGTGTTTGTTAAATGATTTTAACTGTCTTAGTTGTTTATTTGATTTTTTTTTTAACTTCATTTTTTTTTTTATCTTTACTAAATAATTGAAAGTCAGAGGAGACAAAAATTATTTACTGGAAAAAAATGTGAAGAATTAAAATTTCTTTTTGTCTAAATACCCCTTTGCTTTTCCTAGAGCGATAATTAATTATTTGGGCTTATTTTGGAACATTCTTTTAAAAGAATGGACAGGGCGTTCAATTTATTTTCTTTAGAGAATTACCACAACTATGCCAAAGACAGAGTAGCATAAAATGATTTGACATTGGAAACATTTGGATTATGTCCTCTTTGGAAAACAAACCAAGAAGACGATTCTTCAGTATGAGTGATAAGCAAAATGAGACAAAATAGTTTTCATGAACCAAAAATACTGATATACAAAAGAGAGAACAATTGTGACTGTAAGAAACTACATAAGCATTGAGAAATTTACAAAAGGAGAAAAAGATATCTTAATGAGGAAATTGCAATCAGTCTTCTCATCATCAACCAGAAACAATTAGCTCAGCACGTTTCCATTCAGCTGTTGATTAATAGTTTTTACTTAATATATTTAAAATAATTATGCCTGATCATAGGACTCTGTCAGCACTTCTATTAGGAACTATGGGTTTTTTTTACCTTTCAAATTTGATCAGAACTGCATACAAAAGTTCATTATGTTGAAACATTATAGCTTTAGTGAAATTTGATCTAAGCCATGTATGTTACATACTGTGATTTTCTTAAAGACCAAAACTCTTGCATTCATTGCACATTCTCAGTCCCCAGTGAAGAAAAAGAAAGATATGGAATCTCAAGTCAATGCAAGAGTGCTCAGAGAACAGTTGGAATTTATATATATATATATATATATATAAACAGCATATAAATTATCTTTAGACCTTTGAATTCAAATATTTATGAACTAAGGATTATGAGTTAATTTTATATTGTGCTTCAAGATGTTAGTTTCTGATCTATAACATCTAAATGGTAGTATTGGTACCAAATTTTTGCACAGAAGTATAATTAACTGACACCTGTGAAGTTGCACTTTTCATGCGGAGAAGCAAAATCTGCTGGGACTTTAGTTCCCAGTCCTAATATTTTTTAATATTCTGCTTCAGGCTGGAAAGACATTTAAGTTTTTCTTAGATGGTTTTTAGAGATTTTAGACAAATTTTTGTTTGGTTTATGGTTGTACTAAATACCTGCTGAACACATAGGAATTTTCAAAAAAATCCTCTTCAGTCCTGCAGCTCCCACTTCAGGACTAAGTAGTAGGACGTTATGTATTCAGGATCTGACTGTTTTTGATATCTACCACATCTAATCTGCTGATATGCCATGGAAAATAATTGTCTGTTTATTTGTTTGTTTGTTTGTTTTTTCTTTATCTTGCACAAAGATGATGTTTGAGAATGACTTTATCCTTGTTCATTGCACTTCTTCACACAAGACTCATGTAATTTAAAATTCTGGGGTCTCACTTATTTCTCGTCTGATTCCACTAAAATTATTGATCTTGCAGTGAGACTAGGTTGAATATAACAAAAGGGAATAGAAAGGAACAGAAGGGAAGGGAATAGTTGGAAGGGACTCGCAAAGATCATGTCATCCAACTTTCTGACCACAGCAAGTCTAGCCAAAAGTCAAAGCATATTTCGAAAAGCATTATCCAAATGCCTCTTTTACATTGAAGGACATCAATTTCACTGCTTGGAAGTCTATTACAGGTAGTGTATAGCTGCTCTAATCTCTCCTAACCAAAGAAATTATTTAGAAATGTTTGAATTCTACCCATGATAAAAAACAGTTTTAGTCATATTCTACCAGCAGGTTGGTATAGACTCTCTGCAGCTCAGCATGCTGACTAAGGTCAATGTTAATTGTAAGCACCTCAGATGAGTTTTCTAAGATAGGAATGGAAGAATATAGTTATGTAAGAATGGAGGAAACACATATGACTTGTGCTGATATTAAATAGTAAATAAAGTTTCTTTGAACAAGAACATAATTTTAAATTTTGGAGATTGTTAAAATTAAAAATAGTCTCCCACAAAATGAGTATTTGTGTTGTCTGTGTCCCTGAATACTGTTTTTAATAACAATCAAAAATCAAAAATTTCTTAATGCAGTATTAATATTTTACTTTGTAGAGAAAGATACTGGTTTAACATTTTACGTAGTTTCCATAACAACCTGATTATAAGGTTATATTAAATAATTTGCATTTCACTGCAGTCTACATTGTGGATGTAACAAAGAATAGATCCAAGATGAGCATTTCATTTCACATTTTATTATTTTGCTTACTAAATGAACTGTGCAATAATTAAGAAGTGTTATTTCTATTAAATATGGTATGTCTGAGAAATAAACACGTATCTATTTACTCAAGTAGGCATCTATGTTGCTTTCAGGAAATGTAAACATCTAAATATGGTGCTGTCAAACTGCCAGTGTGTCAGCTCAGGAGAGCATCATGTCCAGATAGTAAGCAATTTTTAAGTCTATGACTTTACTTTTGTAGAAATTCCATATTCATTTTTGTTTCTGTTTGTTTTTGAATGACTTTTTGAAACACTGTCTCATAGTGTTGTGTTTATTGGATATCTAGTATTATGCTGGACTGGAACACATACGACTACTATTTATTTGATGGAAAAACTTTTGTGTCCTTACTTCAGGTGAAATCAATACTCTGCTGCCCCCAGTTCAGTAGTTCAATTAAAGCATAATTATTTCTTCAACTAAATAAAATATTCCTTCTGCTTTTAGGGTTGATTTGTGTGTAAGTGGGTTTGTTGGAATTTTTGTTGTGATTTGTTGGGTTTCTTTTTCACAGCAGTAGCTCTTAAATCAATGTCTTTTCTTTAAATATACATAATTTTCTTCTTTCTATCATATTTTTACAGCTGAGATGGTCTTGGAATCTCTATGAATGCCTTTCATTGTCTGAAATGAGAATAAATCTTTCTCTCTGTACTGTAATCAAAATAAAAAAGATAAGTAAATAAAATGTCAACATTAAGAAATGTTTTGCATGCTTCTTTCAACATGTCTATGAATACAAAAACAGTAATTGCTCTAACTTCAGTCTGACACCTCTACTCAAGATGTGTATAATGCGTTTTCATCAATAAGATTCACCAGAAGGCTTATTGTGGAGCTATAGTTAACTGTACCAGAAATAGTTCAGCTTGATTTTGCTGTCCTGACTCTAGCTGATATATGACATTACAGAAGACTTTTTTTTTTAACTACCAAAACTGTTAATATCATATTTTCATTCTGATACAAATGAAGACATTACAGCCCGTAATTGTCACTATAATAGAGATGATAAAGTTATAGTTCTTGCTAATGGTCAAGATTTGAGGGTTTTTTTACACCTCACCTTCGAGCTATGGAAATAAATATCAAAAGCAGATTGAATTATGACCCTCATTGTCCTACTGTGTAAGTAGGTTTCTTAGTGTGTTGGCTCCATACTTTTCTGGGTACATGGTATGATTCATGAAAAGGCAGATGAATTACCAGTCTATTTGGTCAGATGTCCATTGTTTTTGCAGTCTAACAGAATGTTGACGGTTCAGCATTAAGTTGTTTTTTTTTGTTGTTGTTTTGTTTTCCCTGGACTCAGTGTGGTTCGGTTTATCTAACAATGCAAATAAATCAAAACCCTTTGAAAGGGTCAGTGTTATGAACAGCCCTTGACATAAGAAAGAACTATGATAAGTTATATTTTCTTCACAGATGAAAATGCAGTGGACTTTTTCTCAGTACAGGTCAACATGTTGCCACTATAAAAACAATGAAGCTGGGAAAACAACACATTGAGCTGCAAGCAAAAATCAACAAATCAAGCAGAGGAGGTAGGAAACCAAAATGGCTGAGCAATGACCTTCTGGACAAACTGAGGGATAAGAAGGAAAAGTATAGGCAGTGAAAGCATGGATGGGTAGCCTGAAAAGAATACAGGAAAGATGTCCAGACATGCAGAAATAGGATTCTATTACTGTATGATTCTATCTCTAATATTTCCATTTTTAACATTCTTAAAATAAACCACATTTCTTTTAAAGTGTTGACTATTAAGAAAATTAGATTTTGTTGTTATTTCTTTAGCCATGATTTCTGCTCTTCAAAAATAGATGTTTTATTTAATGACTTTTTTTACCAAAATCACCGTTGATGCATCTTCAAGATCTCTGTATTAGTCAAGCCACTTTATTTTATGTTATTTTATTTTACTTTAATATTATATTTTATTTTATTTTATTAATGTGAAGTTGGCTTGTATTTATCTTATCAGGGAAGATTTTTGAAATCATGTTTCATATGAAAGAATTTTAACTTTGTGTTTATGTATTTTTTCTACAACATTTATCAATTTTATACAACAAAACAGGTTGTTAAAGTATAGACTGTAATAACAAAAAAGGTCTGATTGTTATACATTCATAATGCTTGAAAAATGCAAAGACAAACTGCAAAGACATGCAGAGGCACTTCAAGCCATAAATGAGTGCCTTATACCAAAATTTCAGCCATGGCACCTGCAGCAGAGAGTCCGTAGCATGATTGTACAAGCAATAAAACCCAAAGAAGTCTGAGAGGTTTTTGGAATAACAGAATATAGTTGTGCCTAAAAGTGTTTCTGATTTTTATGTGTAATTTGTATCTTATAAGCAATCTTCCAAAAGCTTATACAGACTCCAGCTGAGATGAGGCTAAATACAAACTGTACTCTCTTGTCTATCCTCTTTTATTCACCCAGATCTTATTGATTTAAGTAGGAGCAGTGCTTGTGTGTGTATGTGTGTATGTGTGTATGTGTGTGTGTGAATTTTTGAATGGATTAATATGAATGGGGAAAAAAATAATGTGATAGGATTTCATTGTATTTTCCCCTTGGGATTTTTCAGTGGTGTCCACTGAAGCTAAAGGAACTTTCACCTCTGTAGTCATTATAGGGAATAAGAAAACAACAGAGGATCATTGATTCACAGCTCTGAGTGGCATTTTCTCTGTTTTCATGCTGCTGCTACGGTGTATTTCTACATGAGCGCTTTAAAAAGTGCTATAAGTAGAACTTCATAATCATTCTTAGCTGTCAGGTTCACTAATTCTACAGAAAGCTTGACCTTTAATCAAGAGGAAGGAGCATCAGAAAATATCACTTTATTTTACACCTAAGGTACATGCATACATCTCCAGTTCTTTGGTGATTACTAAACTTGCTTTTCATTTGCCTCCCGCCATACTATTTTCTAATTTTAGTTACTAATATATTACAATCGTATTTACAATGCAAGTAAATGATATCTATTTACCCAAATTTTTTATCCAAAGGATCTTAAAAAATAAGCTTATCTACAGAAGGTATTTTCCTTGTATTCAGATTTAGCTGTTTTCAGACTAAGGATAATTCTTGCTTTTTTATATTACTCAGTTAATGTAGTAGGTTTAGTCATTCCCTTATTTATGAAAAAATAGACCAGGCCTTGCTCTCCTACTTATGTAGGTTGCTCCAAATGTAATACCTCCCATTTATTACCATGATCACTACTGACACTTTTGCTGAAATGCACCACACAGTGCCTCACTGTGCTCACGTCACTCTTTGAACTCATGAATATTCAGCAAGCATCAGTGAATGGCAAAAGGTGTCATTTTTTCCATATGGAGGAATTCAACAACACTTTTGCTTCATACGTACTTCCATGTCAGATGCCCTGTGCTGCCATTTGTCACACAGCAACAAAACATGATGGAATATTGGCAGGAAGATTCAATCCCTACTACCATACCACCATCTGCCTCTGATGTCATGGGCCAACATAATAAAATAGGGAATATTACTTTTGGAGCAGCCCTCATATATTCATTCTTGGTGAACATTCATGTATCTTACCACTTAGAAGTCTCCAATTTCAGTTATAAACATCTTCTTAGTTGTGATGTGTGTCTTACTTATGGAACAGGAGTAAAACTTAGATGTTGAAATGATAAGAGACTGAAATCACCGGACCTTGTGGCTCTATGTAACAGATATCATGATTAAATATGATGTTTCTGAAGGTATTCTGTCTTGTGAACACACCAGTAGCCCAGAGGCAGCATGTCTCATTAGGCTCATTCATTCAGTGTTCCATGCCTTACCTGTATCTCTCTCTTTGAGAAGCAGTGTGGGAAAAAGCAGGGAACAGAACGCAGACTGGAAGATTTTTTCCTGCTGCCAGTTTTCCACACAGCCTCATTACAATCATGACTGCAGAGAATTCACTTTTGGCAATTTATGCATACAGGAGCTATATAAACAACATGCTTTTACATGGAAGAAAAAAAAAAAAAGAGAGAAACAGTAGTGCACCAGAGGATACCTGAGCAGGATGAATTTGTAGGTTCTATCATATCATAAGGAGAAAGATTAAAAAGGTTTCAAAAAGCAGACTAAAGGTTCACAGTGAATCAAGACAGAAAGAGTGAGCCCACACATCCATGGAATGTAAACTAAAAAAAAAATAGTAAAACTGCAAACACTCACCACTTCAGATCATTTGCCAGGAAAGTGTAAAATAAGCTTTGTCCTTTTATTATATGTCTTTACAAGGACAAAATTGTTGATAAATGAGGGACGTTATTTTAAATAATTTTCTTTCTTATGGTAGGGTTGATTTTACATTTTTCTTGTTTTTGTGGGGAAAGTTGGGGAAGGACTGGGGAAAGATGGATTTTGCTTGTTTTATGAATTAAATAAGTCACTTATATTGAAAAAATAAACTCACTTTTTAAGAGATACCTTCATGCTCATGCATAGTATAAGTCATGCTATTGGTCAAAATCAGTTATTTATTTTCAACAATGTTATAGAAGATAGGGCAATATGATTATACTTTCTCTGAAAAAGTTATCCTTTCTGGTCATACCAAGGACACTTATCCAATAGTGAAGCTATTTGTTGTCTGTTTAGTATTGCTTCTTGCACTGAGCCTTGAAGAGGAAACACTGCACCTATGAATAATATGCAGTAATCTTTTTCTGCATATATCCAATCAAATGTGCTCAGTTCAATATTTAATATATGTAATAAAACACACAAGCAAAATTGACAATTGAAGTGACTTGAATGTCATTATCCTTTCCTTGGAGTTCATTCAGTGTTATAAGCAAAGATTGCACACTGTCAAGGCCCTGAGCAGGGTGCTGGGAACATCAGGAGAATGCTGCTACACTGTGGGGAGGCTGAAAATAAGGAGCCAAAAAAGGGGATCAGAACTGTCAGGATAATGTCACCCCCATGGGGCTCTGTCACTGCCATGCTGAGAAGCACAGAACTTTGTAGTGGTGAAGATAACCAGCGATGTACAGATGAGGCTGGAGAAATAAAGCATTTTTAAGGTCAAGCCAGAAAGTCAAGCCACGAAGGCAAGGTCGGTATCACCCCAATACAAACTGGGGCAGAACATCGTTTCAGCTCCAGTTACTCATCTCAGCCCTTTCCTGGACTGTGCTGCAGATCTGCAGTGTCTGGACTGCCAAATTCAACCTTCTGCTCCTGGTTCATCTTCCTCTTTGCAAAGCAGCCTACGATTGCCGCTGCCTGACAGATTTTATTTCAGAAAATATTTTCTTCCAGTTTTGTGCATTAAATAGTGCTACTATTCCAAAGCATCAACGTCTGAAAAAGAGACTAGGTGCTATGATCTCTCATCCTGGGAACCAAAAGAATTTAAGATTTTCTCCACACAATTGTAACCCCACACCAGGTGACAGTCATGCTCAGTCTTGCAGAAGTTTCCTCCATCTGTCTCCTGCCTACTGAATCTTTTATCACGTCTTTCTGTGAACCACTGAATGTTTAATTTAATTTTCATATACATGTTTCATCCATGACTGCTGAATATTTAGCATAGGAATACTCCTCCTAAAAGGAACTTTAGCTCACAGTCTGCTCTTGACTGTTTAAAGTGGCTGCTCCAACAGCAAAATGACCCCACAGTAGGAACATTTTTGTCAACCACTGGATGATACAGGTTTGAATTTCCTCAGGAAGGGAATTAAGATCATATAAAACCATTCCTTCAAGAGTACTCTGTCCTAGCCTGTTACATAAAATGAGTAGCTATCACCACTTCTGGAGATGTTTTAATAGAATGTATTATCCAGAACTGCACTTTGGGAAAAGGTTAATTCTGCTGTGTACTCTGAGGGTCTTTTCAGAGTATATCTATGTACTGGAGTTGCTGAAAGGTTTTGGGGATAGATAAACTAAGTTGTTGTTATTAGGTATATTGCAAAAAGCATTTATCTCAGCAGTGCATCTTAAAGAATAGTAAACCATAGTGTATTATTGTTATACTTCAGGATGAAAAAAGTATAATCCAAGGAAACAAAGGAAACAAAGATTTGAACTAACTGTGTCTGTCTTGCTTGCCTTTTGATTTCTGCTGGAAATCTGCTGTTGCTTTTTTTTCACCTGTCTCATGTCACTGTCAAGAAAAAGAAAGATGTCACGTAAAATAACCAAGGTCTGATCTATGAAGTCTCTCCTATCCTATGCAATTAATACTAACTATTATCTAGTTCAGTGTAGTGACCAGGGCATGAGAAGAATAACTATTTTGTTGTCATGGACAGGAAAGCAGAGAATTGGTCCAAATCTATTCTGTAATTCCTTTCTCCTGTATCCATCTTTTAGATGGCATTAGCAAGTAGGAATTCAAAACTCAATTCTCTTACCGTATACGTTCATCCCTAGATGGATGATGAATCACAGCTCCTGCAAACTATATAGGTTTTAATTTTGAATTTGTTACTTTGACTAAAAAGTATTTGTTAGTGAAGCTGGATTTATTAAATCAATTGCATCTTAAGATCACAAAGAAAAAATGTTTTCAGTTATTCAGAGTCTCTATTTAATTTTTAAAGGCAATGAAAGAGATAAACATATAACCTGGTGTCACTTGTCTCACTTTTTATTTTGGTGCATGAATTTCTTTTGCGTTTTCTCCACTTTGACTATTACACAGATTTATGATATCATTTACAATTTTATTTCTAACACCTGCACTTAAGGAATGTTTTTCAATTCAGTCCTTTCACTTATTGATATATTCATTCTCTTTCCCAGCAATGCTTCATTTTAAAAGGACAAAATAATGGAATTCTGCTCTTAATATTCCATTGGAAAGTAAACCTACAAAATAAATAAAATTATAATACACAGAGAGAACCTTAAGCTATTGCAAATTTGTCTTTATTGGATTTTAGGAATACTTACAATTATAATTCCAAGTATGATGGTGAGAATAATATCTCATGTTCCATTTATTACTAATGAAATGTTCAATTTCATTAACTTGTACTTAATCTTTTCTTTGATGTCAGACATTGAAAGCACTGAAGAGAAGAATTAGACATTACTTTACGAATCCAGATGTAATTGAATAGTCTGGGATTTTTTCCATGGTCTTGGTTAACACTCTATTTTGTCTGATATCATATAAAATCCAAAAGGTTTGGGCATTAGTGAATTTTTGTAAATTATAGTGTATTTTTGAGGAATCTTTAATGATAATGCAAGGATTAAGAAAAATTATATATTGCATTGTATCACTTCCTTGGAGATGATTGGGCAGAAAAATGTTTAAAAGACATGGGCATAAAATTTGGGAAACTACAAAAGGTTTACATATTAACTTGGATGCTGAAGTGATCAAAGCAAGCAAAGAAGCTTCTCCTCAAATTAAAAGCTTCTGAAAGATCCCTAAAATATTATTAGCAAAAGCAGTTTTGTGGTTAGTGCTTTAACTCTCTTAAATCTTTATTCGTACATAAGAAAAATACATGACTGGAAAGAATTTAGCTTACTTCTTACATCATGGTTCCATTTAATGAGTTAGATCTCTGTTTATTCTTCAAGTGATTAGCACACTTTAAGCTGGTTTCGTGTTTATAATATCCAAATATTTTGAATATAAATTCAGTCGTAAATATAGCTTTTCAACTACACAAATAAGAAAATGTTTTACAAACAAATATGGAAACAAATGATACAGTAAAAAAAAACAAAAACAACAACAACAAAAAAAAAAACCAAAAAACTTTATGCACACACAGAAAAGTCCATACTTTGATAGCATATTGAGACTAAAAGTCAAACACCCAAAAATAAGAAATTCAAATCTGCTTTGATGTGTGATGCATACAGACTACAATTTAGTAACATATATTTTTTTCAGTAGAGACTGAGCTCACTTCGTCACCTCATATTCATCACAATTCATTTCTAATGATTCTTTCTTTACCTCCAATGTTACTGTTAATTCTTTCTCAAATTGAGTTGAACAAAATCTTACAATATTATGTGCATAGCCCTACTTCTGTTTAAGAATACCTTGTTTAAACTGTCTGGGTTTCATTACTTCCTTTAGCTTTGTGCCTAAATACCACTTTAGACTATCACAGCCTAAATTAGCCCTGCAACCAAAGAAGTAGAAATCTCTCCTCACACCATACAACCTAATCACTTGTTTTAAAGTCAGCAATTGTCTTAAAATTAGCTACACAGATTGGCAGCGCAAACTATAATCAAGCTATTGCAGGAATCTTCACCCTTACCTCTTTGCTGCTAGTTAACATACATGACTACTCATGTCCCAGCCCTCAGAGGTTTTTCCCTCTGAAGTCAGAACTTCTCAAAATAGAGCATGCTTAACCTGCAAGATGTCCTCAGACTTTCTTATGGGGCAGCAGGATGGTAACAGATCAGGTCAAGATAGGGATCTCTGAAGTGCTCAAATTATATCTGTATGTAGCTGATACGTGTACTGTGTCGTAGTGTGACTCAACAAACACATCTTCATTTAAGGAAAAGAGAAATGTATCATTTTCCTGCTTTCAGTAAGCAAAGTAAAATAGTTATTTGTCAATGGGATCTATATTTTCAGTGATTTACCTCTACCAAAGCCTGATCCTTGAGTAACAATAGGGGAAATACAAGTATATACTGACCATTTCCCACTCAAAAGAATGTTAAAAGTACAACTCAACAGAAAAATTCCAACAGAAGAATCTTCCCAAGGAGTCTATGAAAACTGAAATATTTCCTCCTTGAAAACACTTATGTTTCAAAACAGGACTGCACAAACCTTCCTGCTGTCTAGAGCTGCTTGCTAGCTTATCCAGGTCTTTAGCTCAAAGGTAAGTAGACTAGCAGACCATTCTTGATAAGGGTAATTCATGACTTTAGCATTCATAAGATATTTTGCATTATGTTCATCATAAACATTTCACACTATTAAAATCCAGCATAAGAAAGGACTACTTCTTCTTCTGAGCTTCAGTTCTGAGATTTTCCAGTTGACTAACAAAAAGTGTTATGTCTATTTCAATTGAAACAGAAAACATGGCGGTACTATTCAGAGCTATTTCATTTTCTATTTCAGGAAAATATGTACAGCTGACACTGCTAAGATTGTTTTCTTATACGTTTATTTTTATTTTGTGAATCATAGGTTTTAAATATTGAACCTTTGAACTATTTTAAATATTGAACCTTTCTGTTGGACTGTTCTTTCTGCAGTATAAATCGCCTTCACCTTGTGATTAGATAGGCATTATTGACCTTAAAGAAGATTTATTTCTTACTCAAGTATACAGAAATTTCAGAGGGGAAATGATATTAACGCAAGTAGAAAATATCTATCACCTCTGAATTTCCTCTATGACAGATTCAGTCTACCTGTTTGTGACATGATAATATGACTCAAACAGTATTTATTACACCTTATAATAGGAGGAACATCATCTGTCTTGTTAGATACTGCTTTCTATGATAGAATATGAAGAATATGCACTGAATAACTTGTGGAAATTTTATTCTTCATGGTTTATCTAAATAAGCAGTGTATTTTCTTCTTGAAAATTGTAATATGAGATCAAAGATTCCAAACTGTTATTTTAAAATATATATATGTATATGTTTTAGAATGTACTACTTCAGAAATTTCTGGGGAGTATAAGTGTGAATAAATTCAATAATTTATGATCACAGCGTTTCCAAATAACACTGATATTGAATCAAGTAGATAGACAAAATAAATAAATTTGCTGAAAATACAATTAGAAATGCAATCAATTTAAAGATATATTGTTTACCTTTCACATTTAAATTTAAATATTCCCTTATTTGCTTATTTCAATTCAGTATGGTTTAACTTTGAATTTATTACTGATCCAGTATCAATACCAGCTAGAAGACAGAAAAATAATCCATTAAAATTCTTCTTGTTCAAAAGTTCTCTAAGTTTTAGACTGCTCTATTTAAAAATGTATACAATTATTTGTCTGTGTGCTTCAGTTGGGAGAATCCATAAGGATGCAGAAAATTAGTAATTCTGAGTAGAATTTTCTACATCTCTCTGAGTTGCAGAAATACCTGTTTACTATGTCAACAACTAATGTTTCAATGAGATATGCCAAGATAAAGGCCATCAGTTTAGAACAATAGTTTAGTGGGAAAATATGTTTCTACATTAAGTGAATTGTTTTGAATATGACTATTCAGAATTTTCTTGAAAAATGTTTTCCTCACAAGTTAAAATTCATAGTGAGACTTATTTATTTCCTTCAAGTTTTCATCCGGATATTCTTTTTGGTATATACCTTTGATCAGGAGTGAGAAGCGTGGAAATTCCTACCACACAGCAGGTTAACCACAGATATTGCAGATGTTTCATTCCAATGCAGAACTATTCAGATGTTGAAAACTCAAAAGCTGCTAATAAGTAATGTCTGCATAGATTTAATTTTTAATAATTACTCTTGAACATTTTTAAATAGTAGATTTCACTATGAAATCTAACAGCATCAAAGATGTGACGTTATGCGAGCTGCTCAGAGCAGTTGCAAAAATAAGTATTTTACATTTCACAACTTAAAAATTCATAGTATGCTTACGTAGAAGTGAGAGAAAATGCCGTCCAAATGGCCACAGGAGGGAATAGCACATGGATGGAAGAAGTCAGAGAATTCCAAAGCTAAAAATACTCAGTGAGGGTGCTTAGTCAATTTTACTTCCTTTCCCCAGTGTTGTCAGATGGAAATGTCAATGTCAGAATGTCAACACAAGCATAACAGCTATTGTACAATGTTACAGTTTCAGAATGTTCAGTTCACAGAGAATCATGAAATTATAGCACCTGATTCTGTCTTAAAAGGTTTGGAATTAGATGGTTTGGGCTCTTCAGGAGAGGACCTTTAAAATCATTGCATCTTTTTTTAGTTTCTCTGATCTTTTGGGGGGAAGATGACCCGTGCCCATATGCAAGTTCACATCGCAAACTATTTTATCACCGTTTCTGGTACTACATAGACTCTTTGCTAAAAGCAAACAAACAAACAAAAAACAACAACAACAATAAAAAAGGGCTGTGGTTGAGAAATTGCAATCACTTCTTTCAATCAAATCTCTTGGTCCAACATCCCAAACGTATGGGGTATGGCATAAAAGTCATCAAGCTAGTATAGGTCTATTATTTTCAGTGCTTTGAATGATAAAAGTGATAATTTCCGTAGCTTTGGAATTGAATAAACAATTATTGGAATTTGGGGTTCTATTTTTTTGAAACAATGAGAGACAGAAAAGAAGTTATAGTGCATGACAGAAAAATAGTTTAATACAGCTGTCTTTATGGTGAAGCAGCCAAGCCTTCCACTCAAGAGTCTTGAAGGAAGATAAATTGCCATAATCAACAAAAAGTAGTTTTGACAGTCTATAATTCTGCCCATTCTTGGGCACGTCATTTAGTCTGTTACTGTCTGTAAATGCACTCCCATGAAATATAAAAATGGTATTGCACTGAGGTAAAGTTCCTTGAGTAACATGCAAGACAGTTAAATTTAACATTACGTAGGTTTTTTTCTGTATATACCTAGAAACATACAAATACTTGTCTCTTTCATTTCTTACCTATATAGGATTAAATGAAAAAGAAGAGTAATAACAGTGAAATACAATATAAACCGTTAAAACTGAATGTCTTCCAATTCTTGTTTTGACAGTGCTCCCACTGAAAGGAGTATGTTGCATCAAATAAATACTGAAATATAGCTCTTAAGGTGGCCTCCAATATCCAATATATGCTTGTTCAGGGCTGAAGTACAAAAAAGAAAATTATAGAAAAAGATAACAGGATAGATTGCCTTTTTTTTATAGGTCCTAGGTGAGAATTTTTCAACCCATGGGTAACTACTTTAAACTACATCTACGGCCTTTATTTGTTACAGCCTTTTAAAAAACATTTTTGTTTGCAGCGGGCTGTGGCATTTTATAGGTATCGGCATATCACTATTTAAGATCACATGGTTTTGTCACCTATTCATATGGCTCCCTCATTAAACTTGTGTAACCATTTTTGTTAAATGGAGGTGAAAAACTGCATTCACTTATGCTCTGTTCCTTAAATTTAACATTTGATTAACTCAGATGACTGGTAAGTTCACATCTAGTGCCTTTGGGACAGTTAGATTGTTTATATTTACACTTGATGTTCTGTCATCCTTTCCACATTATGACCCTGTGTTTGTTTTCAATTCAGTGAGCTTAATAGACTGCAAATTTCCAAAATGACATGTCTCAAGAACTAGGTGGGAACTGAGTTCAAATTTGTCCATGTCAAAGTTTTTAAGTGGAAAGGAGTTTGATATCTGTAGTTTTCTTTGTTATATTACATTCCAGTGACGTATTTTACTTGTGACTTACTTGAACCAAACATTATAAAGTTGCAAAATGTGTTGATTAAATAAAGACAAAATCAAAATAATTTTCAGATGTGAAAATGAACAAGCACCTCCTTGGGTAACTTTGTATTTTTACCAACATTGGCTTTCTGCAAACTGCTGTCTTTGAGTATGTTATGAAAAAAATTGTTCTTAAATATTTCAGTATAAAATGTCTGTAAAAATGACTGATCCTAATGAGTGAATATGCTTTTCTGTAAATTTCTGTTAATAAGCCAATAACATTTCTTGCAAATTTCTGATATTACTGCAACGCTGGAAATTGTTACTGTGTTTAAACTTGTTCTCTAATTACACTGAGTTTGCTTATGAAATTTCTTTCATATGTGCATTCACACTATGTGATAGGTACCCAATGTCTATCAAATATTGACTAGTATCTGGTTCAAAGTCTGTGACCAAATATGAGTACCTTAGTGAAAAGGATGGACTTCCTGATTGCTCTGGCAGACTGAATACTTTTTATTTGGCATTTGATTCTACAAATATTTTTTTCTTGAATTGTTAAGAAGATTAATAACAAGGTAATAAATAACTGTCTTTGATAAACATTCAACAATCAGTGTCTGAATGTAAGATTATATTTACCCAGAAGATGGCTAATATATCTTAAGTGTACTGCAATTTAAAAAAAAAAAAAAATAATAATAATAATAATAATAAAAGCCCCTTCTTCTCCAGCTGATTTTTTCCTGTCATCTTGTAAGCACAATATATGGTTCTCCCTTCTGACCTTATTCTGCAATAAGAACAATTCAAGTCAGATGATAATGATAGCATACATACGCAAGAGGAAAACAGGGAAAAAATCATAAAGCAAAAGTAGTAAATGTCAAAGTGAGAAAACTTTTATGTATCACAAAGCCCACAGTGGAAAAAAAATGTCATACTAAATCTGCCTTTTTCAGTACAGCATATATCTGTAAAGTGCACTGAACTACTGGACTACCACAGGAACTCAACTGTAACTGTACCATGTAACTGAAATTGCTCATTGCAAATGAAAATGACTTTTGGTCAGAAAGAGTGAGAGTTATGCTATCAAACAACCTAGTAAAATCTATTCCTTTCCCTCACCAGCTAGGGCTTAGAAGTAGCTTCATGCGAAATAAACACAGTCCAGTTCCTCAGATTCAACTAAGAAATCACAGAATCATGGAATCATAAAACCATAGAGTGGTTCTATGGAAGAGACATTTAAGATCTTATAGTTCCAACCCTCTGCCTTGGGCAGGATTGCCACCTACTGGATCAGCATATTTGCTGAGGGTAAACTTGATTCCATAGTTTATGTCATTGACAAAGATGTTGAAGAGCACCGGTCCCTAAATAGAACCCTGGAGGACACCACTTGTGATTGAGCCATTGACCACAACCTTCTGATAGTGACCACCCAATCAACTTTTTATGCATCAAATAGTCCACCCTCCATAGCCATTTCTCCGATGCAGAGGTAAGTATATGGTGCAAGACCATGCCAAAGGCCTTTCACAAGTCCAGGTAGACAGCATTTATCCACCATTTTTTCAGTTATAGCTGTTAATTATGCAAAAAAATGAAAACATAGTATTTTAAGATGCCCTGTCAGAAACAAGAGCATCACGCCATTTGATTTTCAAAAACAAGAGGAAGGAGAAAAGAAATATACAGCTGAAGTAGCTGTATAATAGACTATTCTATGACAGGTTTATAATACTGGAACCAAGGTGCTGACAAGTGTCCATCCTACTGCATGACTGTTTGCATTTTTTCTTTCACAACTTTCGTCAAGAGAAAAGATTCTTGAGACAATGCCAGGAACGAGAGGAGAATATCTCCCTGGAGATATTCAAGGTCAGGCTGGATGTGGCTCTGAGCAATCTGATATACCTATAGATGTCCCTGCTCATTGCAAGGGAGTTGAACCAGATGATTTTTAAAGGTCCCTTCCAACTCAAACAATACTATGATTATATGAAAGCAATGTGGGAAATCAGTTAACCAATCATCTGTCTCAATAACTAGCACTGCCATATTCGCTAATGCAGACATGGCCCAGATGCCTTCACACAAACTATATGCTGAGAGCAGTGACTTCAGAAATTTTCATCTATACGGTATAGTTAATCACAGAATCACAGAATCACAGAATTGCCAGGGTTGGAAGGGACCTCAAGGATCATGAATCTCCAACCCCCCTGCCACATGCAGGGCCACCACCATTCCACCTAATGCTAGACCAGACTGCCCAGGGCCCCATCCAATCTGGCTTTGAACACCTCCAGGGACGGGGCATCCACAACCTCCCTGGGCAGCCTGTTCCAGTACCTCACCACTCTCTCCGTAAAGAATTTCCCCCTGACATCCAACCTAAATCTCCCTTCCCTCAGCTTAAAACCATTTCCCCTTGTCCTGCTGTCACTCACCCTTTCAAAGAGTTGATTCCCCTCCTCTTTGTAGGCTCCCTTTATGTACTGAAAGGCTGCAATGAGGTCACCCCGCAGCCTTCTTTTCTCCAGGCTGAACAAGCCCAGCTCCCTCAGCCTGTCCTCATAGGGGAGGTGCTCCAGTCCCCTGATCATCTTTGTGGCCCTCCTCTGGACCCTCTCCAACAGCTCCCTGTCTTTCTTGTACTGGGGGCTCCAGACCTGGACGCAGTATTCCAGATGGGGCCTCACAAGAGCAGAGTAGAGGGGAACAATCACCTCTCTGTCCCTGCTGGCCACCCCTCTTCTGATGGAGCCCAGGATCCCATTTGCCTTACGAGCTGCAAGGGCACACTGCTGGCTCATGTTAAGTTTTTCGTCTACCAAGACCCCCAGGTCCTTCTCCACAGGGCTGCTCTCAAGGACCTCTCCTTCCAGTCTGTAGGGATGCCTGGGATTCCTCCGGCCCAAGTGCAAAACTCTGCACTTTGCAGTGTTGAACCTCATCAGGTTCACCCGGGCCCACCTTTCTAGCCTCTCGAGGTCCCTCTGAATGGCATCCCGTCCTTCAACTGTGTCAACCACACCACTCAGCTTGGTGTCGTCAGCAAACTTGCTGAGGGTGCACTCAATTCCGTCATCAATGTCATTGATAAAGATGTTAAAGAGCACCGGTCCCAAGACAGACCCCTGGGGGACGCCGCTCGTTACCAGCCTCCACCTGGACATAGAGCCATTGATGATCACCCTCTGTCTGCGGCCTTTCAACCAGTTTCTTATCCATCGAGTGGTCCACCCATCAAATCCACATCCCTCCAGTTTGGAGAGAAGGATGTGGTGGGGGACCATGTCAAAGGCCTTGCTCAAGTCCAGGTAAATGACATCGGTCGCCTTTCCCTTGTCCACCGATGCCGTCACTCCATCATAAAAGGCCACCAGATTGGTCAAGCATGACCTTCCTCTGGTGAAGCCGTGCTGGCTGTCATGGATCACACGCCCTTTCCTCATGTGATCAAGCATGTCATCCAGGATGATCTGTTCCATGATCTTCCCAGGCACAGAGGTGAGACTCACCGGCCTGTAGTTCCCAGGGTCCTCCTTGCTCCCTTTCTTGTAAATGGGAGTGACGTGACCCTTCCTCCAGTCATCCGGGACCACACCAGACAGCCACGACTTCTCAAATATGATGGAGAGGTTGGTTTCTGGTTGGTTGGTTTCTGTTTTCTTCTCATATACTTTACAGTCTGACTGTTTTTCTAGAAGTCACTGGAGCACAAGATAAGCAGACATCTGATGTGTTGTACTTTACTGCCTCAAGTGCTATTCTGACAGGTTGCTTTCCTGTTGCAATCAAAAATACAGGTCAAGATTTAACAGAGTGACAACTTTTTGTTGTGTGAAGGTTATTTCCAATGTTTCAATTTTTAATCTTTCAAATTCTTCATATTATAACCTTACTGCAAAGATGAGCTAGAGCTGCATTAGCCAGCAGCAAATATATGAAATACTCTTTTCTAGTGCAGCATTCTAAGATTCTGAATTTAGCCAGGGGGTAACCAAACAGACCACTCATTCCAATTGCTTTTTGAGATGTACTGGATTAATGACACAAAGTATTCTTTATAGAATTAAAGAGTAGAAAAAAAATCTATTCATTCAATTCAGAGATGAGAAAATCAGTCTTATCACTGCTGCAGATATGAGACTGAAGTGACAGACATAAGTTCAGAAGAGGTTTAACAAGAACTCCCCATGAAAACTAGAAAATATATTAACCATACTGAATATTAACAATGATATAATTAAGATTATTTATTAATTAATTTAGGTAGTTATTTATTTCTGAGGAGAGGGTCTGTACTGAGAAAATATTTATTTTTCTCTGGATCTGGATCAACTCTCTGGATCAACTACATTTTCCTGCATTCTGTACGATATCTATAAGTTCAGGAGAGGAGTGTAACTGCTGTATACCTTACAGGTTTCAAATATGAGTTTAGAATCAATCTATAGCTCTTCTGTAGATAGATCATAAGTAATTGTGACAACAGTCAAATAATAGTTGTTTTAAGTGCGGATAAGCCACGTCTATTTCATGGAGACTTTGCTACTGCTTTTTTTACTGCAATTTTTGTGTAAATCTGGAAAAGTTATAAAAATTATCTAACATTCCCGTCTTAGTATTTCTAAAATAAAGATATTATTCAGTCACTGCAATTCAAAGGAATGTTGTTCATGGATAACTTAATTCTCCAGTACTTTTAAAATACATTAAGAAATTAAAAGAAACTTAAAAAGTAAAGAATAAAACTGTAATTGTTATAAATCTATATCTGCATCAAGATATGGCAAAATGTGGTGTCTTTTTTTGTACAGAAGAATGAAAATTTCAAACAATATAACGTCAAGAAAACTGAGCATTTTTAACCAGCAGCAGAGATAAGTAAAAGGCTATAAAACCTAACAGAGTTCTGTTCTTCTCTTCTTCATACAATCAGGCTTGAATTTTTAAATTAAATAATTTTTTCTCTGATTTTTGGAACCCTATTTGTTCCAGGGAATAAGGAGAAACTGTATTCCTTTAAAAAAAAAAAAAAAAAAAAGTTTTTCACATTTGAAAAGTTTGAGGGAACTTATTCAGTCTCTGTTTGATGATATTTTAAAAAATGATTTTACTAACATCTTTATTAAAAATATACTATTAATGAATTTTATGCCACAGTAAGATTTTTTTTTACATTTTTAAACAAGATTTCCCAGTTTTTCAGTTCAGAGCAAATTTTATATTTAAATCAACCTGAACTGTGTCTGAACTTAGGTGTGCTCGCAGTATTTTCTTCCTTTCTTCCATTCTTCTAAAACCCAGAAAACAAACAAGCAAGCAAATAAAAATACTACCCATAGTTCAGAAAAATCATTTATTTGCTTTTCTTACAGCCTCAGTACAACCCCACAGTACCTATGTCTTTGCTACAGCCTACTGAAGAGAGTTAGCAGACCCATGTACTTAGCACCACCAGACTTCTTTCTTGAGGGGGACAGTTATTTCCTTCTAGTGTTAGGAGAAGACTGATGATTATCAGGGCTTTCCTGTGCACATAGAACATGAGTGCATTAGCACTCATTGTTTTTCAATTGCATACAGGTGAACAGAGACTTCCACAATAAGCAGATCTGCTGGAGAGATCCTAGAATGGATATCTCATACCTGAACTAATTCAACTGGCTCACCACAGAAGATTTTACAGAAATAGCAATTTGCTTACTGTCTTTTAACATAATTCCTGTGTTACTCAAAGAAAGCTGCTTAAGCTTTCAGTGAGTTCAACACGCCATGCTATTCAATCCAGGATCTAAGATTTTCTACTGCAGCACATCTTTTCTCCAAAGCTCTTGTTTTCTCAGCCTGCTCCTGCAAACAAAATTTCCCACAAAGTAGCTAGAAAAAAATTCTCATTCCTTTGTTTTTTCCCATTCTACTCTCTGTAGAATTTAGGCTACAGAATGCATGTAGAGCATGATGCATGTATAAAATATGTTACTTTAAATGAAGATTCTTGTAGTAGTTTTCCAGTTTCCCTAGCAAATATTAGCCAATATTTACACAAGCTTATATTTACACAAGATAATCATCAGAATTCTGCTTTCTCCTCGGTTTGATGGTGTAGTAGGAAGACAGCAGACAATTGTCAAGAACAGAATATAGAAATCCTCACATATTTGTCATTTCATTTTTATCAGTCCTCTTATCTAGAAAAGGAGTTAAAGTGAATAAATCAATAATGGTTTTGTCATTTCAGCTGGAATGGAATTGTTTTCTTCAGAATGTCTGGTATGATGCTGTGTTTTGGTTCTAGGACAAAAGCACTGCTGATAACACACGGATGTTTATAGTTCCTGCTAAGCAGTGTTCTATAGAGTCAAGGCCATTTGCAGCAAAGGGCCCAAGGGCTCCCTCAGAGGGAAAAGAATTAGGACAGCTGATTTAAATGGCCAAAGGGACATTCCATACCAAATGACATCAAGCAGAAGGAGTTTTGAAGGGGTTGGGAGTTCACTTTGCTCTTTTCCACTGATGGACAGGCAAGCTGGGCATTGGTTGGGAGGTGGTGAGCAATTATTTTTGCATCACTTGTCATGTACATTCATATATATTTATATATAGTCATAACAGTTTTCCTTTTCATTTTCTCTAAGTAAGTAGCTTTATATAAACTTTTTTTTTTTTTTTTTTTTTTTTTTTTTTTTTTTTTTTTTTTTTTCCAGTTCTCTCCCACACCCCACTGGGAAAGATGGGAGTGAGCAAACAACTGTGTGGTGCTCAGCTACCTTCCAGGATAAACCACAACAAATGGTCTGAAAAAATTATTTTGTTGGAATTATATACTTGTCCACGTATAATTAGACTCAGTGCAAGTATCACAGGAAATAAGGGAGATATGGAATGATTAGACCACAAATGGAAAAGAAAATCCTGCAGAACTTCATTAGTTAATATTTAAAATGACCTAATGTTTGAGGTCTTTGGAAATAAAGTTCAACTTCATGGCAGCAGATCATCTCAGGCTCAGTCATAATGATGATTACATTAGTTTCCTTAGAAACATCCTATCTTGCCAAGACTGGACAGAAGAGTCCTTACATATTTAAGAATAGCTAGAATATTGCTCTTAATTATATTAAGCCATAATTTAAAGAAAGAAATCCACTATGTAAAAGATGAATTCCAGATGATTTCAGGAGTGCTAGCTTGAATTAGTAGGGATGCTTAGGGATGATTTTATTCCACAGTTAGAAACACATTAATATTCAGGGAAGAAATGTAAAATTCATACTATTTAGAGTCAGTTCTTTCCAGGCTTCCTCTTGTGACTGCTTTTGGTGGGGGTGAACAAGAGGTTTACTGCATAAACTTTCTTAATTGCCTCAGGATACTTTGAAATAGAGTTACAAAATTGGCATTATCTTCCTAAATACCCATTACCTGAACACAATTGCTTTGGAACAGATTGTAGTGCTGCTGGCTAGGAGCAGTATGCTTACAGGACAAGCAAGCAAGAAATTAACTTAATCAGAACTGTCCGCTATACTCCAAAAACCTGTTCTTGATGCTGGGTGACAAGGAATAAGCCTCTAACAATTTTTAGCATGTGGATCAAAAGTGCATAATCATGTCCATGAAGCAAGAAATAATGAACAGCAGAGGGTGGGCAAAGTAACTTCTGAACTGAGCACAACAGATACTTAAACAGACATTACAATTCCTTTTTTCTTCATAACCATTACTTTATCATAAAACCAATGAAGAAAGTGTTAAATGTTCAATTACATTTAATATATTTTACCTCATATTTCATTGTTTATCATATATGGGAGTCAGATTATCACAAAGCAAATTCAGCTTCGTGATATTGTATTCCTTTTTTTTTTTTTTTTTTCTTTTTTTCTTTTTTTCTCCTGCTTTGTTCTTCATTTTAAGCTGATCCCTGGTTTAAACGACAAGCCCTTCACTTTTAAGGATTGCTGCAAATGAACTATCTATGCTGGATATACACCAGCCAGAGGTTTTTGTATGCTTTCATGCCAGAGAGCATTTTTCTTACACTTTTAAAAAAGATAGAAAAAGAAAAGCAAAGAGATCATCCCTGATGAGTGATCAACTTTAATTAGACCCTTCTTTAATGGAAGATGGTAGCTGTGTTTCAAGGGGCTTTCTGGCTCTCAGTTTCCTCACTTGCTAATGTTGTTTTTGTGTGTGTCTGGTTTTTTTTTCAATCCATAACTCCACATTAGCAACATTATGTAAATGAAGATAATGATAATCTCAAAATTAACATTTATATTGAAAAAAATTAAATCTGAAATTAGAAAGTGGAGTTAACAGATGTGAACACATTGTAAAAAAACGTCTCTAGAACATTTAAAAACAAGCAAAACCTTGCAGAAAGTGTGATAGGAAAAATATTTAGGAAACCGGAAACTTTTTTCAGACTCTGAATGATGTTCCATTCCTCTGGGAGACTTACAATTATTTTCTTTTACATACATACATACACATAGGAGTTCAGTAATGCAATCAGTCACTCGGCAGTGTTACTACAGGGCTGAAAAAGGAGCTAAGCAGTGTGAGGTGTACTGATCAAAGAAATACTCGATTCTGCTATAATCAAATCATAGAATCATAGAATGGCTTGGGTTGGAAGGGACCCCAAGGATCACCAATCTCTAACCACCCCTGCCACAGGCAGGGCCACCAGCCTCCAAGCTATCTTTCATCACTTTCCCATTTGTATTTTTCTTTGAATTTTTTTGCCACATAAAATTGGTATTTTATTTTTCCAGCTAGATTGACTCTATGATGCTAATTTCCTAACTGCTGTATAAACTGCAGCCCATGATATGAAACAGTCAACCACAGACAGCCCTGAACAGAAATAGTTTCTTCAGCTGCAAATAAGTTCCACAGGTTTACTCTTCTCCAAAATAAATTTAAACAGAAATCTCTGTGTGTGGTGTAGAGGAAGACTAAAGGCCTGGAAAGAAAAAGATGAGGAAATACATGGAGAAAATCTGCAAACAATCAGGTAGTCATATGAAGAAGAATTTGGAAATGTAGAGATTTAAAAGTGGATATATTAACATATAGGTACAATATTTTTGTGGATAACCTAAAGAACGTCTTTGAAATTTAGTATTTTAGTTAAAAAATATTGAACTCCTTTATACAAAAGGTTGGGATTGTGATGATGAAATTTACTAGCAAGTGCTATAAAACAAGCTCAAAGAAAGATAGCTGAAAATTATTTAGAAAGTGAAGAATTGTGTTTATAGTCAGACTTTGAAAAGTAAAAGTGGTGTAAAATTTAGTTTATGATGTTCTAATTCATGTTTTTTTGGGCATTCACAGCAAACTATTTTTCTTTAAACTAGTTCTGACCAGTTTGGAATAGAGAGTCATCTTGTGCAACAGCGCTCTGTAAGTAGCAACAGAAAAGACACGTGATGTACCCAAACAAAGCTTTCCTAGAGAGACAGAAACATGTTAACATCATTGTACAAGAAAGATGTTGATGTCATTTGCAAATACTGTTTAGTATCAACTAAGTAGGTTTAAGAAAAATTAAACAAAAGAAGTACAGAGAATAAGATGAATTGAGGGTGTGGAAATATTCTATGTAAGGGGCATCATCTTTCATTTGCTGAAAAACAGATCTTTAAGAAACCCTTGAGACACCCTGGCGTGCTTAATATATCTCAATATCTCAAAATCAACTTTGTGAGAGCTTTCAGTGTCAACAAGTTGACAAGATAAAAAAATAAAGTCAAGAAAACAAATTTACTTGTATTTCTTCATTTTTAAAAAAAAAAGCAAGCAAGCAATAAAAATGAGTTTTGCAAGTAAAGTGTAGACTTGAAATACTTGAAATGTAGGACTCATAGAAATGCAAAAAATGGAATATATGATAATAACTTAATGAATATCTTGACTTTATACTTACTTGGGGATAACAAAAATAAGCCTATTAACATATACAAAAGATTGTCTTAGGTTTGGTAAAGCATATGAACTATTAATCATTTTTTTAAATAAATGATTACACTTTTTAGGAACATAAAAAATGCAAAATAAGGGTCTACAACATTTACAAACATATCACAGGCAAAAAGCAAGCTAATTGTGAATTGTCATACAGAAAGTGCATTTGTACAGTAACAGCACACCAATGACAAATGAATCTAGCAAGCCAGATGCGAGTTTCTGTAGCTAATAAATCTAGGAAAGGAAGTCTGTTAGTAACAGAGTTTTGAGACTCAAAAGGCAGATGCATCTTTTTCTTCCTATGGCTGCAAGACAATGTTTTTCCTGGTAGCTCAGGACAGAGCTCAAGGAAGAAGGAAAAAGAACATTTTCTTTTTCCCATGCTGTTCTCCCTATTGGTATAGGAGATATTAAACTGTCATTTAACAGAATCACAGACTCATAAAATGGCTTGTGTTGGAAAGGACCTTAAAGATCATCTAGTTTCAACTCCTCTGCCATGTGCAGGCTTGACATGCCTGCCCAGAGCCCCATTCAACCAGGCCTCGAATGCTTTCAGGGATGGGACATCCACAGCATCTCTGGGGAGCTCTAATCCTATATCTCCCACTGTTATATCTACCTCAGCTGTGCAGTTTTACAGGAAATTTAAGTAATCCTTAGTTGTTTAACAGCTTTGAGAGAAAGAGGAGGAGAGATCACCATTCCTGGATCTATAATTGTGGGGATGTTTCACATGGTATAGAAAGAAGAAAGAAAAAAAGAAAAAGGAAAAGAAAAAAGAAAAAGGAAAAGAAAAAAAGAAAAGAAAAAGGAAAAGAAAAAGGAAAAGAAAAAGGAAAAGGAAAAGAAAAAAGAAAAAGGAAAAGAAAAAAAGAAAAGAAAAAGGAAAAGAAAAAGGAAAAGAAAAAGGAAAAGGAAAAGAAAAAGGAAAAGGAAAAGAAAAAGGAAAAGAAAAAGGAAAAGAAAAAGAAAAAGGAAAAGAAAAAGAAAAAGAAAAAAAAGAAAAAGAAAAAGAAAAAGAAAAAGAAAAAGAAAAAGAAAAAGAAAAAGAAAAAGAAAAAGAAAAAGAAAAAGAAAAAAAAGAAAAAGAAAAAAAAAAGAAAAAGAAAAAAAGAAAAAGAAAAAGAAAAAGAAAAAGAAAAAGAAAAAGAAAAAGAAAAAGAAAAAGAAAAAGAAAAAGAAAAAGAAAAAGAAAAAGAAAAAGAAAAAGAAAAAGAAAAAGAAAAAGAAAAAGAAAAAGAAAAAGAAGGCAGTTCTGCATAGCCTGTATTTACAGTTGTCAAATTTCTTCCTTCTATTGTATTGCACCTCTCAGCTTAGCACTGCATTCAATCCCACTATCCAGGTCATTGATAAAGGTGTTGAAGTGTACCAGTCCTAAAACAGACCTCTGGTGGACTCTACTTGTGACCTGTCTCTACCTGGACATAAAGGCATTGAACACAATCCTCTGGCTGTGATCATTCAACCAACTCCTTATCCACTGAACAGTAACCCTTTAAATTCATTTATTTCAAATTTAGAGATAAGAATGCGATGTGGGATCATATCAAAGGCCTTGCACAAATCCAGGTAAATTACATTCATCTCTCTTCCTTTGCCTACTGGTGCTGTCACTTCATCATAGAAGGCCACCTGATTGGTCCACTGAAAGATTTTAAGAGATTTTTATGAAGAGTCATATGTTTATGAAGGACTCTGTTTGGTTATCCTGGTATGAGGGAGATGGTTTGTGTCATATGCTAATTATAAATCATCAGCATTGCAGACATTTATAAATATAGACTTCCACGAGTGTCAGAATATCCTCTTCCATCCTGTTTTCTTTTGCTATGTGTTTGAAAAAAAGTAGATATAATCCTACTGTTCATTCAAGGTATTTGAGGCTATTGCTCTGTTAGCATTTATTGCTGTCTCTGTCACTCTCATCTCCCTACCATTAGCCCTGCTCATGAGTCTGAGTCCCAAGTTTTCTTCAGAGTGTCTTTTTCATCCCTTATTCTAACTCTTCTTTTCCTTTCATAGCCCAGAACAAACCTTTATTCTTTGAACAGTAAAATATATTTTTGCTCATTTTGTTATCCTTAGAGATCATCCAGCATAAAACAGGAACAATTTAAGCACAGAGAAATGCTAATGTTAAGTGTTGAAGGGCAGGTAAAGTAGTTTGGAAACCTAGCTTCTGTAGTGTAAACCTAACAAAGTATATTGCAAAACTCAATTCTGCACTATATTCCCATGAATTAGCCTTTTTTTATTAAATGCATTGACATGAGTTGTTAATATGTAAAAGCATTTTTTGGGACCATCTATATAAATATTTGTCTGTATCCAGTGTTGATTATGCTATGTTTATAGACATATATTAAGTAAATATCTGGGAAAATAAGCATACGGTTATCAGAGATTTTGCTCTGCAAAACTAAAAAGCAATTCAGCTTCAGAAGAATATGTCCCTTTAAAAAGGCAGAACAGTGAGTGATGAGGCTCACTGTAATAAGAATTTTATGCAAAAAAAAAAATTATGATCCAATATAATTGTGCTCTACTTCTTTTAGTTTGCATTGTGCTGTTTATTCTAGTTCTGTTATTTTACTGTTTATCTATAACCAGTAGAACCATGCTGGAAAAAAAAAAAAATAAGAACATTTCTTTTTCAGTCTTTATTCTGCTTTCATAATACAATTAATGGCATTTCAGTACACTATCAGAAGAAATGATAACTAAATTAATACAAACAATGATCTCTTCAGTATCCATGGCTTATTGTTCTGCGCTATTATTTCTCCATTTTGCTGCATATCTGCTGTATTTGCATCATAATTGTGAGAAGTCTCTTTGGCTGTGCAACTCTGAACTATGAGCTGAGTTTCATCAATGACAAACCTCTCAGGTTGAAAGTACTTTTTATATTCATATCTAATGGTTCTGTGATCAAGGAGTGAAAAGAGATAGGTATGGAAATACTGCCTTTTGTTGTCCCACTGCCTCCCGTTTGGGGATGTCTAATAACCCATGTTCCAAAATATCAGCTGAAACAAGAGAGTCAGTAGACTGAATGTGTACTGCTCTGGGTATTAAGAACATCTGGGAGAAGAGATGCATAGTAAAGCTTTCTCTTGGTAGCAAATTATTGTAATGCCACATGATGAAACAGGCAAGATAAACCTATTGCTGCATATAATAATGCTCCATCTGCCAACTCTGGCAGCATTTGTTATCTGTACTTTTTCCTTGCACAAGGGTTTCCCAGCAGCTTTGATGATGTTTTTATTATTCTTTCCTAAATGCATTTTTCATAAGTAGTTATTAATAGCTGTATTTTTATCAAGAAAAACAGGAATTTCATAGTCAGTTTACATAAACTTAGTAAGCATATTTACATACATGTGTCTCAGGGAATCAGCATGTCAAACTGCATTTACAGAAGAGGTATTAATTCTGTCTCTTTTCTAAATGGGAGACTTTCACTTAAAAGATCTACTCTTCTTTGCAAACATGCAAGCTGAAATCTAATTTACACAAATTTGCATAGTTAGACTTATCACTATCTTCATATAACTACATGTGCATGCTGAAAACAGTGCAAATGCATTTCACTGCCTTATTAATTACTCTTCAGAGTAGTTCCTCAGGCCCACTCAAGTTCCAAAACACTTCAAAGACGGAGATTTCACAACCTTCTGGAGTAACCTTTTCCAGTATTTGACCAGCCTCATGGACTGGCTTCATGTTCTCTGTATCCCATGGTCAGATGCAGAACCGGCTCTAACATCTCCTTCCATGTCATGGAGATTCATACTAGATTGCTAGACTTTGCACTTGTTTTTGCTGAATTTCATGAGGTTCATATCAGTCTATTTCTTCAGCTTGCCCTAATTCCTTTGAAGAGCCCTCCAGTATGCTTGTGCCCTCTTCATTTGATGTCATCTCCAAATGTACTTAGACTGCCCTCCATTCCATCATCCATGTGTGTAATGAAAACTTTAATCAGTGTTGATTCCAGTACTGACTTCTGAGGGATTTTACTTGTTACTAATAGCTGGACTTTGTACCACAGATGATAACAGTGATCAAGCCCAATAATCAAATCAGTTTTCCAACTTACCCAATCAATTTGGTGATAAAGTGACTGTAAAAGATTACTAAAGTCATAGTACAAAATATCCACTGATCTTTCCAAATTCACAGAGCCAGCCAGCTTACCAGGTGAGTCAGAAATGATTTGCCCCCATTAAACCCGTGTTGACTATCTCATGTTAGCTTCTTGTCTCTTCGTGTGCAGAAACATCTTGTAAGAGGATTTGCTCAATAATACTTCAAAGTGCTGAAGTTAGTCTGACAGTATTTACTTGGGTTCGCCTTCTCTATTTAATTTGTTTAATAAAGTTGATATTCATAATATTTTTATGCATTTTTCTTTCACTTTTGAAAAGTATTAAGATTTTGTGTATAACACTGCTATAAAGGTATATTCTTTAAAGGAGGTAAGTTAGTCCTAGTGAAAAATGCATTTCTGTCTCTCAAATGCTTTCCTTCAGGTACTGTCTATTTCTGCCTACAGTACGATGGTTTCATTTGCTCCATGCAAATTTCTTAATGAAGTTGAATGTAGTCTACAAATTTAGATATTATACTACAGATTCAGATAGACACCTGTATAAAATATATTCTAGATAAAAAATATAGATAAACACCTGTATAAAAATAGCAGTGAACATATTCATTTGAGATACTTATTTTTGCTCCAAAAGGATGTTGTTCTACCAAATATAGACTACTAAACACAGGAAAAACTTTAACTAGCCAAGAAAACACAAAAGAAAATTGTTTAATATAGTACAGGATAAGCAACTGCCACCTACAATTTCAATCCTTTTTTTTATATTAAAAGTTCTCAGACTAATGTGACATTTAAGAGTCAGAGTTCTTCGCTTTCTAAATTCAAAATGTTATATTTCTCTAGTATTATAGATTATGATTGACACCATTTAAATGCATATTTCCAGAGTTGATTCTAGGCCTAGAGAATGCAATTTTGTATGGACAAAATGACCATGGGTCCCTGCTAGCCCTGATTCAATCTTTCTATAAGTGAGAGAGGCTAGAAATAGATCTCAGCCCACATAGCTCACTCTGATCAGTCCTGTCACAGAGGACACAATGGGAAGCAGAAGGCTATTTTCCCCTGTGTTCAGATACCAACTGACATTTGAGTCAGGAATATAAGAAGATTTTCCTATTTGATTATAAACTAAAGATGTTTCTATAATAGATAAGTTTAGAGCTCCCCTCTTTTTCTCAGTGACAGACAAATGACTGTCATAAAATCTACTTTCACAGTTACTTCTGTTTCTTGATTTGGTTGCAAAAATGATGGAACAGGAAGCTTAGATCACATTATCTAAATCAAGAGCAAAATTTCTTTGGTTTCCCACCTTAAGAAATACCAATCTTTTGGACAGATATAATAATTTAGCCTTGTGTAAATATTTCTAAGCATATGTATTCATTACTGAATAGCAACCTTAAGAGATACTACTGTGGAAATACTGGAATGTCTGTTATACATAATGGGAACTACACTGAGACTTGCAAAGCTTTCCAACACTTTCACTGCTCTTAATCAGAGAATTAGAGTAGAATTGTGTGAACAAAATTGCAAAAATGCTAGACAATTCGCAAAGTTGTGTCCTACATGATTCTTACTGTAAAAAATTACTGGTTCTGTAAGTCTCTGACTTACTTTCTCTCTCACTGACTGACAGTGAAAAAGTTAAGGTCTAGAATGCAACATTTCCAAAAAAATGCAGTCCTGACTTGACCTCAAGGAGGAAGCATGAGTGAGTAGATGCTCTGTGGCTGAAAGTGCAAGGCTCTGCTAAAGATTCCAAATAGGTTTCACATGACCTTGTGCTCCAGGCTTTGAGCATCTATTCTGCATATATAGATAATATCTGACACTGATGATCATCTTTTCATATCTGACATTTTGAGATGCTATAAGCCTGTAAAGAGTTTGGTTGGAAAAATACGTACTTAAATTCATTTCACTCAATTTCATGATATTTCTAAGATCTGCCTCTGAGGTTACAAAAGTCATCTCAGCTGTTTAGGCCACCTCTTAACTAAGAATGTCAGAATAAAAGGATAAGTTCCAAAATGAAGTTCTCTAATATATTTAATACTCTAGTATATGAAATATTCTAATATACTCAAAACAAATGCAGTCAGAAAATGTTTTTGTTTTTTTTTTTTAACAAAGTTACATATACTCAGTTTAAAAGTATACTAATCTGAAATAAAGTTTTCTCTTTAATTATTGATTGCCTGTTCCAAATTCTACTTGAAGTGCTGGTCTTGCTTTTAGCATTTAAAAACAAAGAAAATTGTTAAATTTTCTATTGAAAGAGCTTTCAGCTAGGAGTGTTTTAGTCTGCAGATTTTCTCAGTTCAATGATATAGTAAGAAGGCCGCTTCAAAAGCAATGCCTCCTATCTTATTCTGTTTGCCTACAATGTCAGATGCAGATGCTGGTGATATGGCAGTACAGATTGAACTTTCCCACCAATATTCCATCACATTTTGTTGTCATGCAACAGATGGCAGCAGGGGGGCAGTGTGGCAAGGAAGTGAGCCTGAAGCAAAGGTGTGTCACTGAATTTCTCCATGCTGAAAAAATGGTACCCACTGACATTCATCAATGCTTGCTGAACATTCATGGAGACCAAACAGTGGCTGTGAGTACAGTGAGGCAGCAGATGATGTGTTTCAGCAGTGACAACAGCATTACTTTTGTAGTGACCTAAATATTTAATTGACAAGTTGTTAAGAAGCTTGCATTCTGGAAACATGCTAGAAATGTTTTCCCAGCAATTTTAGTTTATTACACAGTTGCAGAAGGTATTGGCATTTAATGCATAAGATATTTTGCTAATTACATTCCCTTTTGTCCTCATCACACAATATGATTAATAAACAATTAAATCTGAGGAAAGTCCAGTACAAATAACAATCTGCACAAAGGAGTAAAACGGCCACTGCAGAGGTTTGATCTATGCTAATGTGAAGGTTCAGAGGGACATAACACTTTAAAAATAAGTGCTGTAATTCCTCCCCTCCCAAAAAATGCAAATATTTCAGAACTTTTCTGAGAATTTATGAATAATACTATGTACCATTCTGTTATTTATATTCTGTGCTACATGGAGTTTGCTAAATTATCCGTATTGTTTTATTCTAGTTATCAGATTAGTGAAACCTGAATTGTGGTTTGATGAAATGGAGAATTTCTGAGGAAAAAAAAAAAAAGCTATAATTGATTGAAAGTTCCTAAACTGGCGTTGTGCTTTTAGAATGTCTTTTTTTTCTTCATTATATATTAATCAATCAGATTTGAATTCTGATTCCCATATGCATTTTTTATTTATTATTTCTTCTCTCTAATATGGTGATTGTACATTTTAATAAGATAATGAATAATAGCAGATGGGAAATAATGACTAACACATCATTGTTTTAAAAAACAAGATATCATAGAAATATATCACAAAACATGAAAGTCAGGGAATTGCAGCTCTTTCTTCTGCTATCATAGCTGTGTTAACACTGATACCATTCAATGCATTTACTGTATTAAGCATCAGAGTGAAAGGAGATGTTGAAAGCCAGTAACTTTTCTCTTGAAAACAAAATTAAAACATCCCGAATGTCTTTGCATGACGTTCTGTGCTTTTACACAGGAGTTTGTTTAATAGATAATGCTCCTACGGAATGTCTTCATTGGTACCATACCAGCTGTTATGGGCATAAAACATTGCTTTGCTTATATTGCAAAGTTTCACAGGCAGGTTAGAGCTCCAGGATAACTTATTTTCTACATCAGTTTTTAGTTTTTTAATTTTCCAGTGTAGCACATCTTTTAAATAAAATTGCCTTTTTTTTTATGAACAAGCCATCATAATTTTGGATGGATGAAATTTGGATCACTATGGTTTGTGTATTGATGTGAACATCTGATTGCACAATAAAAGTTGTCTTAAACAGAAGTCAACATTTAAGCAGACTTTAACCTTCTAAGAAACTATAAAATATACTTAATACATCAATAGGACATAGCAAGTGTGAAGAAGTAGAGAATACTTAATTCCCAGTCTTTCCATGAAAAAATATCAACATGTATGTGGAGTCTTAGAGAAAGCTTCAGCTGCCAATTATCTGAAAACAAGTAGTTCATGTAAAAGGCAATGGAGAAATACACAGAGCTTCTCTCTGTTTGCATATTCTGTATGATTAATATAGAATATTGCAGAGACTTGAAATGTGTTTTCATTTCTACAACAAACAGCATGTGTAGAATGTTTCTCCACTTGAGAGGTTTCATCTAACATTCTTTCTCATCCAAACAATGTAGTAACTTACCTCATAATTTACTTATTTGTTGACTACTGTGCTTCTTTTCATATTAGCTTCATTGGTTTCTCAAGGGTAGAGTGGCCATTTCAGTGTATCATATAAGCACTCCTGAACACAAGACAAAGTTAAATAGTAGGGGATTAAAGGAATGAAGCAGATATTATATAACTGAACATTATTGATGGTGATTTATAAAAAGCTTCACAAAATCTCATTTGAATGTTAACTTTGATTGCTTTGTATTAAGCAATGTGTTACATCCAGATATAGCTTATATTTTAACCCATGTTCATTCAACTTCATATGCTAAAAAATCTAAGGCTTCTTCAGTGATTACCTTTAGGAGGAACACTAAAGACTGATTCAGTCTGAGTGAAAAAAATAAAGTGAGATTATATTTTTTGGAAGAGCATATTATGGTCTAAGGAAAAAACCTATAAGAGGTAGAAACATTGATGAAATCTCTGGAGCATTAATAGACATAAAATCAGGGATATGTTTGCAAGATATACAGCTCCATTAAAATCTGTGCAATCTTGGAAACTGCGTTCCTAATCATTATAGACCAGAAAAAAAGATAGTCCTTCAGTTTATGACATCGATCAGACTGTACTTGGAATAATGCATGTAGATATGACTCCTCAGTATTATGAGGGCAGTACTAAAGTATGTTACTAAATAGATATTCTACTTTCAATGTATGCTTGGTATTTCATTCATGTGAACCTGCTTTCATTTTGAATTCCTACAAAAGCATGGCCTATGTAATCTTATGGCTGGATGTCCATTCATTGTTTTTTCATACTTACGTGGCTTGGGAGACACCACAATAACGCAGCTGGTTTTACCAATGTGAGGCTTATCTCCTGAACTCCAGGTGTGCTGACACTTTCGATTTCCCGAAAGGCATGAAACTCTACAACATACTTTGTGGTAGTAGGAGACTATATTCATGCTCTCACCTAAAAATTTTGTTCAAAGTTCTAAAGGGCAGAGAAGTCCAGGAAAGTTGAAGGTTCTTCAAGAATGAAATTTTGAAGGGCACATATCTATGTGCCAAATGACAGGTCAGTGAGAAAGGAAATCATCCTGCCTGAACAGAAAGCTCCTTCTGGATCTCAGGATGAAAAAGAATTTATGTGACCATCCAACCAATTTCTAATAAACCAAACAGTCCAGTCTCCAAATCCATAACTCTCCAATTTAGAGATAAAGATGTGGTGCAGGATTGTCCTTCTTTTGTCCGCCAATGCCATCACTCCACCAATGAAGGCCACCAGAGGCATGATCTATCTTAGTGAAGCCATACTGGCTGTCTTGGATCACTTCCTTATCTTGCATGTGCCTTAACATAGCCTCCAGAGGGAGGCACAAGAGAAAACTCTCTGAAAACATTAATTTGATGGTTCATAGTACCATTTTGTTTGTAAAAGTCAAGTGAGAAAAGAGGACATGAAGAACACCTTTTCTATCTTGTTCTGTTAACTCCAACATACAGATTCAGAGTTTTTTTCTTAAAAACAAACAGAAAACCCATCAACCTAACCAAACCAAACAAAAACAAACAAACAAAAAAACAACCAAAAAAAAACCTACCTGTTTTATACTTGCTATTCACAGAATCACAGAATTGCAGGGGTTGGAAGGGACCTCAAGAGATCATTGACTCCAACCCCCCTGCCAAAGCAGGTTCCCTACAGTATCTCTCAGATAGGTGTCCAGAGGAGTCTTGAATATCTCCATAGAAGGAAACTCCAGTACTTCTCTGGGCAACCTGTTCCAGTGCTCTGGCACCCTTACCATAGGGAAGTTCTTCCACATTAGTATGGAACATTCTCTTTTCAAGTTTTAGGCCATTATTCCTTGTCCTATCACTGTGCACCACCAAGAAGAGCCTGGCCTCATGGTAAGATACATAATTCATTTCAGTGTTATTCTAGTCTATGGTAAAAGTAGTTTTGAGTCTCCAAGACCCAGGGTTTGTAGATCAGACATTTTGGTAATGTGTAAGAAGTAGAACTACACTTTTTAGAAGCCAGTTGAATCTCAGTCAATGCTATCCTGTCTCAGAACTTCCCTTCTGCTATTCCTAGAGAATGCTTCTCTCATAAAGACTCACTTTATGCTTTTCAGTTGTGAACGGCAGTTTGCCCCTTTCATGGAAATCTGGCATCCAGAACTTGAAGATCTCATTGTTTATGTTAAAGCTTTTAGTAAAACCACCTGTACAGCATCTGGTACCTTCATTCTACTGTTTTTAAATGAAACAGCTATTCCTGAACCTCCCATGGGGGGAAAAATTTATTCACAGTCAAAATATGTATTTTGTCACTGTTATCCAGCTGTGCAATTTTCATATTATTTCCATATCTATTTTATGCAGAAGTTCATGTATTAGAACTCAGAATTTTCAGACATATTTTGGGTGATCATGGAGTAAATATATTAAGTTTTTTCAGAAGTATCATAACGATTTCCTCGGGAAATATAGAAACAGCATTGAATTTAGGAGTCTAAGAAGGAATTATATAATTAAAATGTCATTAATGACTTATATTGTAGAAAAAAAGGATCAGTCTTTGTTTTTAAAAACATATCATTACATTTCGCTTGTAACTGGTTTTCCCAGGAGTAACTGGATAACTAGACAGATTTGCTGCATATAGAAAAAAATAACTTTTGTAGGTAAATTCCCTGAACAGGAATTATTTTATTAAGAGCTACAAACTGAAAATAAACACATTTTATGGCAAAATTACCACCAATGACATATTACTGCAATGAATTCTCTGACTGCTTTTTAGTCTAGCATCATACTTTACTGCCTGAGTCTTCTATTTCATATGTATAGTACTTTAGTATCATTCAGTAAAAGAAAAGTTGGTCTCATTTGTTTGGACTTTTTAATTTCACCCAAATTGGTTTACATTAGGAAAATGTGTAAATTGAAGATCAGAGAGCTATGGCTTATAAGGAGTGAAATCAGGGGTCATCTTAGATGATCAACTGCCTGCAGACAAAAGATTATACTACTCTAAAAAAATTATTACTAGTAAGTCATACAGACACACTAAGACAAAACTGTGCTCAAGTAAACTCAAGAAGAGATACCAGTATGGGCTCATCTCCAATAGCATAACAGCACTAAATCTGTTCTAGGATTTTATCAAAGCTCTTCTATCTGATGAAGAACTATTATCTTTTTGTGATTTTGTTCATTAGACATCACTATTATCTCAAGTTCCAGCTATATCATAGTTTCCAATGTCATTCCTTTTAGATTTTCTTATTGAAATATATCTTTTGTATATCTGAGGAGATGTTTTATCTTCAGAATTTGTTTTAATATGTTTTTGTTGCTGTTGTTTTTTATTGTTTTCCAATTACTGACTGAAGAATAATTATGGTGAAACAGAGTGGTACTTCAGATAAAGTCATTGAGCACCACAGAGAAGTCTCTTTGCAGGAGGTATCACACCGGGGTAGTGCCAGAACTTCCAGATATGTTCAACCAAGATTTTTTCTGATAGACCACTGTGAATATTATTAGCGCCAAACGTTCTCCTCTGTCCCTTGCCTCATGTTCTGAGGCATCATCTTCTTCAAAGTCTTGCAAAAGTCTATCTCAAAAGGATGGATGGTCCAAAACCTGGCTTCAGAAACAGTTGCTATATGAATTTTGGGTCAAATTGTGGGATTGTACAGAGATGTCAAGGGGAGAGATTTGTTGACTCAAAATACTCTGACTTCTCACTGAATGTGAAGTATTAGCCTCACTGGTAAATGCCAGTGTTAGACTTGCTTAAATTTATAAATGGATACTACTTTTAGGAGTTAAAGCTAACAAAATATCATACCATCCACTAAGTGCAAAGTATCACTGATTAAAAAGCAGCCATTTTTGTGTATGCACAGCTACTTGGAATATTGTGAACTTGGCATTATTGCAACAATGAAAAGAGAAGTGGTAGAAAAAAATGCATTCCACTGTACAAATCTGAATGGAGAAGGGAGTTAAGAGCAAAAATGAGAAGGTTTTAAACATTTTTGGTATTTCAGATGTATCATCTCACACCCACAGCTCAATCAGTAAGTTTCTGCCTTGGGATAGCCAGAGAGTAATAAAAATTTATTCTCATAAAATTTGTAAAGCTGCTAGTTCCTAGACAGTGGGATTTTAGCAAACCAGTTGTCCTCTCAGCTAGCAGTCCTGTACAAAGCATTTTTTGATAAATACCTGTATTGCCTGATTTCTCACTTCCAGATCTTCAACAGAAATAAAGCATAAGAGATTCCCACCCCTAGAAGTACAATTCTGTTCAGACACATAAATGAGTGAGGGCTTCACAACTGGGGGCTCTTTGTACTTTAATGTCAGTTTATAAGAAACTACTACAAATGTCAGTTGCTCCAAAAGTAGGTCTGGTATATATTTTCATGGAAACTACAACAATACAAAGAGCACAAAAACAACATTTAATAGAACACATTCTCAGATACAAAACACTGTTTTTCAACGTCACTACCACTGACTAAAAATTTTTACCAATAATGAACAATAGTTTGCATGTCATGATCATAAAAATCTGCATGGCCAATCAGAAAATGGCTTGTTTTTCACATCATTTTCACCAGTGCTGAAATTCCCATCATCTCAACCTGCTCACTCTCTACTCTTTGGTCTCTATAAGCATAAGCATTCAACAAGCATTGATGAATGTCAATGAGTGCAATTGTTTTCCACATGAAGGAATTCCGTGATACAACTTTGCTTCATACACTCTTCCATATCAGATGCCATTTTATCAGAGTGTCCCTCTGCTGCTGTTGCATGATAGCAAAATATGTTCCCACATTGGTGGGATGGTTTCACCTGTACCACCGTGCCACCAACATAGAATCATAGAATCCCAGATTAGTTTGGGTTGGACGGGAAATTTAACATAATCTAGTCCCCATCCTCTGCTATAGGCAAGGACACCTCCCTCTAGACCATGTTGCTCAAAATCCTGGCCTTGAATGCTTCCAAGGAGGTGACATTTGCAGTGTCACTGGGCAACCTGTTCCAGTGTCTCATCGCCCTCACAGTAAAGAATTTCATCCTAATATCTAGCCTAAATCTACCCTCTTCCAGTTTAAAAGCATTTCCCATGTCACTACATGCTCTTCTAAAAAGTCCATGCCAGCTTTCCTGTAGGCCACCTTCAGATACTGGAAGGCCACTATAAGGTCTCCTTGGAGCCTTCTGTTCTCCAGGCTGAAGAGCTCCAACAACAACATCTGCCTTTGATGTTATTGACCAACATAATAAAGCAGGAGGCATTATTTTCAGAGCACTCCTGTCACATATTACTGATGTAAATATGGCAGCATGGTTAAAACAACTAAGATTTCTTAGCAATTAGCATGTATTTTTATTTTTCATCCTTGAGTACTTCCTATTAAAAATGAATGCTGTCAATGAAAATACTTTGGGATTATTCCCATTCATTGATAAATGTTGAAATTAATGATTTCTTTGCAGTAACTTTAAAGTTCAATAATGCTTCAAGTTTGTGAGATGGATAAGAGTAATTTTTTGTGAGAGCTACTTTTCTTTAATTGCACTGAAAAAACTTGTTTATGACTTTTTGAAAATAAGGGCTCACTTGCTACACATTTGCCTAGTCACTCTGAAAAACATATAGCTTTCTATTCTTTCTTCAAAATCCTTTGTGACTGATTTATGAGCTGCAGAGATTCATGTGGAAGTGGAGTCTGGATTATGTTTTTCTAAAACACAGCATCTAAGAGCTTTTGAATATCTCACTAGACTCTAACTCAGGTCTTAGTGCTCAGATGTCTTTTTTTTCTGTGCTTCTGAAACTTGCAGTCATCTGTAAATGCCTATATAGCCTCGGTACCTTAAACACAATGGGTTCTTTTCAGTCAGTTGTAAAGACAGGACTTCCAAGATCATCCATGGCCAGGACTGACTTGTTCTAGACCTCTTGAAGGAGGCTGTGGAACAACAATCACAGCAGTGAATCCTACTTTATCCATAACCAGGAAAAAGGAGCAGGTTGGAGAATAATGAACAAGGGAGGGTGGAGAGTCCTATTTTAAATATGGTTATGAATGGGACAAAAATGCCTCAAGGAAATTAAGAAAGCACAAAAGGAATCTGATATCACTTTATGGGAGTAGATAGGAATTACAAAGTTATATCTCCGATGCTGACAAGTCATTCTTTTTAAATACCATACAGACCAGGACCAGGGACAGAGGATGGAGAGATCTGCCAAAATTAACCTAACTGATAGTGGTGATGACCAGGTATATAGGTAGTGGCATATGTGTGATTACCATGGAAGGAGGAGTGGCAGATCCCCTTTGATCCCTAACACTTTGCACTGGGCTGTTGGGGGATGACAGAAATGATGCATCCAGCTCTGTAGCTCTTCTCTTGGTGACATATCTATTTTCAGTAAACTCTAGTTGTAATAGAATCAAAGAACCACTGAACCAAAGAAGTTGGAATGGATTTCTAGAAGTCACCTGGTCCAGCTCCTTGGAAAGGCAGGGACTCCTGGGTCAGATTGTCCAGGTGGCTCTTTCCAGTCTCCAAGAAAGGAGACTTCACAGCCTCTCCATAAGCTTTGTTATCTGACACAGACTGAAAGAACACATTGAGAGACAAATAAGTGAAATATGAGCATGTGCTTAATTGATTCCCTGAATAGGGCTGCTTTATAGCACATCGGTAAGATCATTTATGTCTAAATATATATACTATATTTGTAAGAGAAAATTGCAATTTGAATTTGATAAATATTTGCTTATATGGTTAACACATTAGTGCTTAGTGTACTCATGTAAACAGTTATTTCAGCCACAGGATATAATTTTAGAAAGAAAGAAAGAAAGAAAGAAAGAAAGAAAGAAAGAAAGAAAGAAAGAAAGAAAGAAAGAAAGAAAGAAAGAAAGAAAGAAAGAAAGGAAGAAAGGAAGAAAGGAAGAAAGGAAGGAAGGAAGGAAGGAAGGAAGGAAGGAAGGAAGGAAGGAAGGAAGGAAGGAAGGAAGGAAGGAAGGAAGGAAGGAAGGAAGGAAGGAAGGAAGGAAGGAAGGAAGGAAGGAAGGAAGGAAGGAAGGAAGGAAGGAAGGAAGGAAGGAAGGAAGGAAAGAAATAAAGAAGGAAGGAAGGAAGGAAGGAAGGAAAGAAAGAAGGAAGGAAGGAAGGAAGGAAAGAAAGAAGGAAGGAAGAAAAGAAGGAAAGAAAGAAAGAAAATCTTGACCAAAGTGACTGTAGGAAGGAGATCATTGTGGTGAGCCATAGAATTCAGAAACACTGTGATACTGAAGGTTTTTAGGCTTCTGCTGTTTAATAAACAAACAAACAAATAAATAAATAAATAAAATAAGATCATATGAGAAACCCAGAATTAACATAAAGGAATCTCTGAATATTCAAAAGTGAGCACTGTTTATACTAAAAAATTGAAGTAAGACTGTATAATATGTGCCAACATAGAGTCTTGAGATCAATAAACAGCATGGCTTACTGTGACTGCTTCAAGCATTGATACAGATGCATAGCTATAATTAGCCAGAGTTGTGTTACTCTGTATATGCTGTGTGAAGTGCTGTCTGCCTGTATTTTTATTGTAATAATTGCCTTCAGTTTCAGCTGATCTTGGTTCTCCCCAACACAAATTATGATTTCAAGGAAAAGTTGTACATCTTGACTCTGCAGTGAATGTTCAAGACTCATGAAATTATGTACTATTGTGCATATTCAGTTTGTAATCTCCATATTTCTGAAGAGAAAATTGAGACCAGATAAGTAAAGTCACTCCAAAAGTATTCTCTCCTATTCATTTCCATAGAAACTACACAGATACAAAGAACACAGTAACACTATTTGATAAATTTTCAGCTACACTCTTTTGGTCACCAACATTAGCTAAAGGTTCCAAGAGAATGAATGTAAATACCTCACACAGGTTTTGATTCTATGATGGAATTTAGATACTGCAGCCTCACTTGACTCTGGTCTATGATTCCCAAGTAAATCAACATAAAATGTTCACAGAGAGACAGAAAACGTTACAAAATAGAAACAAATTTAGTAATCATATGAGTATTCCTCAGAAAAGAATGAAAATATCAAAGAAGAAATAAAATGAACCAAAGTTGAGCAGCAGAAGCAATCACAATGACATGAATTAAAGGTTAATGTTAAGACATGGAAACACTTGGCTCAGCAGTAGCCACTGCAATAGCAGTGTAACCAGCTTTAAGCAAAACCTTGTTTACTGTGATGAAAATTAAACTAAAAAGGAATCTCCAAGCAACGAGAGGCTGAGATGCATAATCTTTTATCAATGCTGTCATGAGATAATTTTGAGAAGACTTAAGAAACAGGGAAAAAATCTACTTCAAGAGGGGGCAGTCAAAAGACTGCACTTACTTTTTGCCTTCGCTTTTTTGTGCTTAGTTATATACTTTACGTTTCCAAGGAACCCCTCAGCCTCCCTCTCTACAAAAGGAAAAGGAAGAAAGTAAGAAAAGCAGGAAGGAAGGAAGGAAGGAAGAGAGAGAGAGAAAGAAAAAAGAAAGAAAAAGAATGGACGAGAGAAATTAAAAAGAAAGAAGAACTATCACTGCAAAATTGTTTTTATTGACATAAGAAAACTTGGGAATATAGTAAAAATGTATGCATTTCTAATGCTGGTAGATATAGTTCATGAATACTTTTCTGAAATAAATGTTTAAATTTCCTTTGAGAAATACTCCATGGAATAGATCTTGAATAAGTATTCCCATTTTCTAATTGTGATTTATTTCAGTTTAGGACTTAAATCTGAAGTTAATTAACCTTCCAGAATAGACACTTTTGCACAATATTGTTTTGAACAAATATAAACCAACCTGTTTTATCTAATTTTTACTAAGAAGCCTTCTCTGCTCAAATTACTTGACCTTGAATTAGATTCCAAAAGCATTGTACGCTGCTTTACTTAAAACTTTTTGCTTCTCTCAGAATCCGTTTCCTGGATTAATTAAAAAAACTCCAGAACAAAAATGATTAGTTCAGTAAATATCTGTTTAGATATGTATTCAGCAGCTTTTTTCTTATCCTGCTGCCTCCTAGAATGGCTCTTTTCAGCTTGGTAGTTCTGTACTCTCATCAGGAATTGATTCAGAGGATGTTTATTTTTGCTCTGGTACATAGTGGTTCTCCACTCCATTCCCTAGAAAAAAAAAAAATAAATAAAAATCATCTGTTAATCTCAGTTCAACCTCCAGCACAACCAGCTGTTGGGATCTCCTTCTCACTCCAGAAATCTAGATGTGCTTTTGGGTTTCATGGTGTTCTGGTTATTTACCAAATATAAGGTTATCTACTTGATAATACTTTGTGTCCAGTGTCCAAGGAATCAACCTCAAAAGAACAGAGAAAAGTTTATTTATCACAGACTGGTAAGTGGAGGAGAATGTTGATACATTATTCAGTTGTAACAAAGTCTGGAAGTGTTGCAGAAGTTTCAAAGTTCAAAGTTTCAAAGTCAAATGAAGCCTCAGGAGCTGTTCAGGCACAGCGCATTAAGCACGTGTTCAGTTCCGTTTAAGTCCTACTATAGTTGTCTTCATCTTCAAATAATTCTTATTAGACACTGGGCATCCCTTATTTCTCAGCAAGAAAAAGCAACACTAGGACACACACTTAGTTCATCTAAACTATATTCATATATTAGAACAACACATGCTACCACATTCTAGGCTCTGTCTTTGAAACATTTACAGTTCTACACATGCTGAACATGTCTCTATCCTACAACCTATATATATATATATATAAATCCTCATCAAAGACATTTAAACTACTCAGAAGTAGGCTACATTGATTTTTTTTTTTTTTTTTTTTTTAATAATTAATAACAGCATGTCTTCCTTTGATTCCTTCAACTCTGTTGCATTAATGTTGCTGTGTGTTCTAATCCAGACTGCTTTACAGATAAAGTAGAAAGTGACACGATTACATGCAGGAGAAGCTTATTTAAAAAGACAAATTACATGAAGGAGAAGCTGATTTAAAAGGACAAAGACTTCATTCAGGTCCAGAAAAAAAAATCAGTAGTCACAATGAGGAAACCTTGTGAGACAGCTCATCTTCCTTGAGCACTACAAGTAAAAGCAAAGGAAACAATCAGGGAAAAGAGACACAGATGTGACCTAATAAAGTATGTGTAATTTCAACTCTACGAAACAAAAGGTCAGCTTTATTTTATTTCCTTCCCTCCCCTGCCATGATTCCAACCTTTCCTCCATCCCTCCTTCCTGTCCTCACTACTTGGACTTCCCTCTTTGCATGTTTTCAGTTTATGGAGTTCACACCTTCTTCCAGTTTCCAAAGCACTTAATGTCTTGACATGTAAAGTTGTCATCCATGTAGGGAAGGATTAATTTTTAAAGCGTCTTTACTATTAAAAGATCAGCCATCTTGGATTCCAAATCTAGAAACTGCCATAGATAGAGGTGTCATTGCATTCTTCGAGATCAGTATGCTAATATCTTACAGTAATATCACAAGTGTACATTATAGTACCTTTTCTCTGTCCTTGTAATCTGCAATATAGATGTAGTCTAAATCCATTGACTTTCAGTAGAGTATATTTTTTCGTATTTCTACAAAACTTTACTTAAAAACAAAATTGAACATCAAAAAATTTTATTAAAACTTCACAGTGTGCTTGACATTAGGCAAAATAGATGCAATTCTGATACATGGTGACAGATTTCACAGTAGACCAACATATTTTCATGACCTAAATAAGTATATAACAGATTAACTTGACGCTATTAGACAAAGTTGTCAGCCTATTTCTGCTGAAAGAAAAACTGCAACTTGCCCAACGTGTGTATATATATATATATATATACATATATGCATATATATGCATATATATATATATGTACACCAAGTATATTTGAGAAATTTTTATGGAAGTCATTATTTTACAGAATTAGGAAACTGTGAGTCAGTATGGGAAAGAAAAGAGAGAGGGGGGGATGTAGGTAGAGAGACAGAGAGGAAAAGACAAGCTTAACTAAAATTTGTATTAAACATGTGAAACCAGATAACCAGATGTCTCTGATCCACAAGTGTAATGTTTTTGAACTGATTATACATACTTCCAGAGGAATCATATAGGGGCTAGCAATATCATGAGCTAATAATAAGTTTGACCAACTAAGGTTTTTAGGGGTTCATATATTGTTATTTGAAGCCCTGAATATTAGTTACATATATATAACATAATAACTAATATTAGTTATATATATATATATAGTTATATTAAACTAGTTATTTCTGCTTTTTTCTGTTTCATATTGTCATGGTTTTGTGATTTTTGGTTATCGGTATTCCACATCATAACATCATGTAGTGCATTGGGGTTTAACTGTTAATGCTCAAGTTCCGGGTACCTGTTCAGAAGAGAAGAACTACATTCCCCAGGTGGCTCAGCGGTCAGAGAGGAGCTGTAATTCCTAGCAAGGTCACCTGATAGGCTTTTCTTCGTCTGCTCTTCTTTTTCTCCCTGCTGCTCAACTGGGATGCGCATCTCACCTCAGCATTATGGTGAGGCCTATCCACCTTTTGGACATTCTCTCTCTCATATTTGATTTACTAGCTTCAATTTTAATTATATTGTATTATGGTCTGTTTTAAAATTAGGACCTATTGTTTTCAAATTCTGATTCTACCTACACAGTACTAGCATATTTTTAAGAAGTAGTTTTCTTTATGTCAATACTAAAGAAAACATTAAAACATAAACCTGCATCAGTTTCCAATATGAAAATCACTTGAGACATACCCAATTTCACATCTAAGAAGAAGAGAAAAACATGCTAAAATTTCACCATACATTTTAATCATATATTGAATTAATTTACCCTGACAGAAAATCTATAGCAAGAGTAGACACTTCCTCAGTGCAATTTTCAACTCCTTCTCTTGCTCAAGACATAAATTCCCTAAAATTTCTGCAGTAAGATCTTTGAGTAGATGATTTAATACGTTTTGACAGCAATTCAATAGCTATATCTGAAAGGCCTGTTGTTTGAAATTATTTCTTGGTGTGTGACAAGAGATTAATTTAGAATTCATTTGAGAGGACAAAACTCAGTCCCACCTCAGAAGCCATATCACTTCTTATACTGTACTTCCTCCATAATTGTAGGTAGTCAATCAACATCAATGTCAAAAACAAGGTCAAATGCTTTAGTCACTGAAGTATTTTGCGTAGTCTCCAATGACAAATACTGTAGAAAACATGAAATATAGTTCTAACATTAAAAATAGGTAATCTGAAAGGTTCCACACTTTCATCTATCTTGACACAATATGGATAATTTGAAATGTTTTAATGGTAATACTGAAGGCTGAATAAATAGTGTAGATTTCACTCATAAAACAAAAACATTTCTGAAATCCTTTCCCATGACACAGATGGACATCTTTGCTTAAGTTCTTTTCTGTTAGATATTTGAATCTGAATTGCAGTTCAGATTTAAAATCTTTCTACTCAAAGCCATTCTTTGTTCTCATTGAATATTCTTTGCCATCTTCTTCATTCATTCCTCTGTATCTGCCACACAGTGCAATCTGCAACATCATGTAATCATGTATGTACTTCCATCTGATATATAGATCAATTATATCATGTATATTCTGTTAATCCAGTACAATAGAAAGTGATATTCTGCCATGCTAACAAATGTGAAAATCTTAGCCCTCATAATAATAAATACTTCAGACTATTCAGAAAACAGAACATCCTACAGAAAATTTTTAGATTATTCAGTATCAATTACAGCCTCAGCAAATGATGTGCACCTTTTCACAGCTGATTTTGCACACTGTCCTGCAAGAGTGTCTCTCTCACAGAGAGAGAAATAATACAAGTTTCACAGTAGGTCTTGGTATTTGTTTAAAGAAAGTTCTTTCAAGCCAACAAATGTATTTTCACTCTAATTCTTTGCTTTGCTTGTCACAAGTCAGATCACGCTACTTGTCCAGGTTAGCAGACTATCCAGTGTCTGCTAAAAGAATTCAAATTCTGTGGTGCTTTGCTGAGTTATGACAAGTGAATTTGAAAATTAGAGTTGACAGGTCACATACAAAAAATAGGTAAATTAGTATTTTGTTTTCAGAATTTAATTTCAATAAATTACCTTCTTTACGAAGATGACTTGAAAGGTCAATTTAATTTAGAAGCTTTGCAATGCATTTTTTTGAGCAGAAGGAGGAAGAGATATTGCTGCACTAAGAAAAAAAAAAAAAAAAAAAAAAAAAAAGCAAGTCCAATAACCTAAGCTTCTCTAAAACATTTTCCACACTTGTTTCCAACTTGAATAGAAAAAGTAAAGAAAGTGAAATAGGTTTCTCCAGCTAAAGTGTTCTTAAAATAAAGGTGTACATTTCTGTACAATTCACTGCATAGATATTTAAGTGTAAACCTTTTATCTGTAACTTTCATTGGTTTCACTTTAATGATTCGCCACAGAATAAGAATACATTTTAAGAAACTTGGTGGAGACATGGAGACATCTGACAGATGAAAAACTGATAGTTGCCATCTCAGAAAGATGATCTGTCAAACCAACAATGGCAGAAAAGTAGTTCAGAAAAAAATAGTGATAAAGTTGAACAGCAAATATTTCTTTGTCTTCTTAGCCACTGGTTATTTAAAATTCCTAGCCTGACTCTAATACTTCAGATGCCAAATTAAATGCTGAAGGCAGAATATGCTCCACTGTGTAAAGAATTTTGCACAAATAAACAGAGGCCTTCTATTTTTTAAGTATTCCTGAAACTAAATCTCTGCTTCTATCTCAATTCTTCCTGAATAGCAGGCAGCATAATCCCATAGATAATTCTCTGTGTGTGGGATTAGTAATTTATAAAAAGCACATAACTTTATCTGTCACTGAATATATTTAAATGACCTTGAGTAATCATTTTTTGACCATTTCTGTGCCAAGTTAAGTCACAAGAGGGAGTCTCACTGACTTCAACAGGCATTGAATCAAGTTCATTACATTTTTACACTTCACTTCCTCTGCGTCTAAAATGAGATGACAATTTACATCCAGTATTTAAAGAAAAACTCCAAAATCTATAGGTGAAAGCACAGCAAATGTTTCATATCATTGGATGGCCTGTATGACAAATTATAAAACATCTCTTGTTTTCTGGCACAAATTCTTATCACTAACAGTTTAGAACTATGTCCCTGAATTACCTAGCAAGTTCCAGGTAATCGTATTTCTTTAGTTGCAACAGGCTTGAAAAGTCATAAGTAAGAGAATTCTAAAACATTCATGCAATTAGAAGCTCATCTTCATTTGTGCTTGACCCCAAGGAATCTCATTCCATTCAATTCTCATATAATTGATTTCCAGTGTACTGCCTTGAGATGATCCCTGGATGCTCACAAATATTCTGTGAAATAGTTTTCTTACTACTGAAGTGCAGCCATTTTTTTTAAAGAAAGTGGCAACTGCTTGATAGTAACACATGGTGCTGTGCAGCCTCTTAGAAGTTATACCTCTTGAATTCACATGGGAAAAAAAAAATCATAAAGAAAAAAATACACAGAATTCAGGTTGCTCTTTGTAAGAGCTTAACAATTATCTACAGCCTTATGAGAAGTCTTAAATCAGCTTCCTCTTTTTTTGTCTTTGACAGTTTTCATAGCCAAAAGTTGCATAAACCATAAATTATCTGTTTGTGAAAGGGCAAGAAGAAAATCTGGAGTGTGATCTCTAGGAACTCAAGTTCTTCTCTTAATGCTTAGCATTTCCTTCGCCTCTATCTGTTTACATATTGGTGTACTGGTAAGTTAGGTACTCTTCTTGCCATTAGGAATGATTTATTTCTGCAGAAAATCATATGTGGTGAATGATTTTATTTTTCTTTTTTTGTTATGCATATCTACAAAGTTTGTTCAGTTTCCCTCTGGCTTGGTTTCACCTCTACCTTTTCAAGCATGAGAAGAGAGCAAAGGTGACTATAAAGAAATGAAGACAAGAGGCCTCTAGTTCCCTGAATTCACTGGTGACAGGCTATGCTGTTTTGGGTGTCTGAGAGGTGAAAATTGTGAAGTTGAAAGGTTTCAGTTTCTCTTTAGAATTCTGAAGAAAATAAATACTCCTTACAACATTGCTAATTTTAGGGTTGTTTGAAATAATAAACAAAACTAAAACATTGCCAAATATTACATGTTTGAGATTGCCCAGTTTAGTCCTTTTATTAGTTTCTTGTAAAAGCCATGGCTACAGACAAGCATGTAACAGACTATGTTACAATGATATAGAATGATGGACCTGCAGCTTAATATCACAGAGCTGTGGCAACAACTTATTCTTAGTTTGTAGGGCTCTGTGTTTGCCAAATATTCCTGATGTTAAGAAAAGGAAAATGAGTTGAGATACAAAGCATCTCACTGATTTCTAGATAAGATATAGCCAGAATGAATCCAGTCGAGTTCTCTTTTATAGAGAACTGGAACAGAAAACCATGGAAGCACAATAAAGAGACAAAATATCTTGCACAGGTTTTATGACATTTTAGCTATATATAGTGTGTTAGCCTGTTGATATATTGCCATCTGTGACAAAAAGCTGCTTGGATAATCAGAAGATCTTGGCCATCGTATGTGTCAGTTTAGCAACAAGAACAACATTTGCATTTTTCCTTGGCAGTTTCACAGTTTAAATAAACTATTTTCATTTATTTCTGGAATTAAATATTGTAACAGAGACTCAATATTGTAATGTAAAGAATATTTTTCTTGCTCTAGAATTACATCAATTGCATTCCTTCAGAATTAAAAATCTCTCCCTGTTCAGCTCCTTTTTGCCATTGTGCATGTGAAAAGTATAGAACGTGTTCTCACTCAAGACAATGCACATTATTAACAACCTTTGAGAGGTATTTAAAAATTTACCTGTGTAGACTTTAACTGAACTAGAACTTCATGCCTAAATGGTCATATCTTTATTTCTAGTCCTTTTTACCTCTGATAAATTCATCTCCTCCAATAAAAATATTTCTTAGCACAGATGATGCAGAAAAAGCGGAAAGGCTATCTTTGAGAGCAAAAGTGTGAGTTCATTATCTAGGAGCTCGTGGATAAAAAGAGGGAAAACATGCAGTAACATTCTGTACCTAAATAAATTATGCCTGTGGTGAGCCATTTACTGCTTGAACTATTGTTTCATTATGGTAACTCCTTAGAAAATGTGGTGAAATATGATGGAAATGAATCAGTGTACTTGATGTTGGGATATTAGATATCATGAAAGCACTTCTGTGCTGTGCAGATGATGGAGCACTGACATAGACTGTCCAGACAAGTTGTAGAGTTTCCTCCTTGGAGATCTCCAAAAGCCACCTGGCCACAGTCCTGGTCACCTTGCCTCTGGGTGTCCCTCAGGAGCTAGGGTTGGAGCAAATGGACCTAGAGGTCTCTGCCAATCTTAACCATTCTGTGATTCTGTAATTCTGTTAAGGTTTTAAATATAGGGAATATTAAATAGCTGGTGGGTATATGCAGATTCTTTATCAATCTACTTTTGCCCATTGACAACCATCTCTGAAAAATTGTGAGACATCTGCAACCTTCTCAAATTCATATTAAGTGACATGACTACTACTTGGATCTATGCCCTCTTCAATACATCAATAGTGATTATTTATTCACCAGCCATAAATCTGGTAATGTATCCAACCATTAAAATAGTGAGACTTCTAATGAGAAGTTCTTGAGCTGATAGATGTGGTTTGAATGAATTTAGGAACTTGAGTTAAGATATTTAATTTAAACCTCTTTGATGGGAAAGTGAATAAATGTAATCAGTGAGTTTAAATGAGCTTTATTGATCATCAGGAAGCTTTCGTGCTACCTCATGCTATCTGTAAATATGGAAGGCAGCAATGGATATAGATTTCCCTGCTTGCATAATTGAATCAGGTAAAATTATTTCTAGCAGTCAACACTAACTACTGGCTGTGAATAATGAAGAAAGAGTCAGAGCTGAAGTTAATAGATATACTTAACAGTAGGTGCCATCTTCAGCTGCTGAAAAGGACCAAATTCTAACAAAGCCAAAAGATTTACCAGGAAACAATTTAGACAGTTGGCTTTAGCTCAAATTATTGTTATTATTTTTATTATTACAAATTCCAGTGCAGAGAAACAAATAAATCCTTGTAAATCAGAATACATCTTATGTTGGAACTATTCAGAACACTTCAGAAATGAAAACTGGTTAATCAAAGTCTGCACACTTCCTGAAGAGCATTTACCATGAGAAGATCTAACATGGGAAACAGACAAAAAATCTAACAGCTAAAAGTCTTGTCTAAGTATAAAGAGAATATCTTAGGTAGGTACATTAAAACCATGTTCTTCTTGAAAGCTCTCTCATCAAAACTGTGTTATCAGGAGAATGAAGGTGTATCTCCTTGAACTTGATGCCAAAACTTCAGAAGGGGGCAGGAGTTCAAACACAGTGCTTTCATTTAACATCTTGCTAGAGAATTGGCCTTCTGTATACTGAGCTACAATGAGTCACTTTCCTTAACTATCAAACATTAATATTGTAGATGCATGAACACCTCAGGTCCATACCTTAGGAGTGATTCAGAGTAATGTGTCATGCTGTTTATCTTGCTCCACAGCTTCTGCTCTGACCAGTTTTTTCTTGTATTCTCACAGTGTCACTGCAAAAGACAGCATTCTAAAACTTCAGGCCCTTTCTTGTAGGCAGAAAGTGATGGAACGTTAGGGTTATAACAAGATTATGAACCTCATTCTGAAATGTCTCAGTTGTACCATTTTAAATCTCCTGGTAGTGCCATGTAATTGCTGTATTACAATTTTATTTTTAACAGTTTATTAGTTTGTCTTAAATTTCAAATGAAAATCCAGTGAATTCTTTGGAACTTTTCTTAAAGAATAAATATACATAAGGAGATATTGTGAACAGAAGGTCCCTTTTAAAAAAGGGTGAATCAAAACTCTTCTGAGTCTGAAATGCTAGTTATTAGAAGGGCTGTGTGATCTAGTTTTGGTCATGAATCCAACTCAGAGAGAGATTTTATGAAAAGCAGTAGTCATGGGTATTGTTATTTTATTTTTTTTCCTCTTCAACTCATAGTGTTTTCAGTATAGGTCATCTAAATGAGATTCCCTGTTAGCTTTGGAATTTTTGTGTCATTTCACAGGGGTTGCTGTTATGGAGACCAAACAGCAGGTGTGAGCACAGTGCGGTGGTGAGTGGTGTATTTCATTTGTGGTGATAGTGGGTCACCTACACTGGTACAGATTTTTACGAGCACAACATGAAGTTTCTTCTTCATTGCTATGAAAACATAGTCACTATGTTGAAAAATAGTCTTTTGTAGCTGAGAATTTGTTCTATCAGATAGTGTTATTGTGTTCTTTGTATCTGTTGTCATTTCCATGGAAATAAAATAAGAGGCATTACTTTCTGAGTGATCTTTGTACTTTAAATTCAAATGTTGATTTTTTAATGACTAGTTAAGAAAAGTAAGACTATTACTTCCTCCTCAGAGATTTTCAGCACAAGTTAAGACTTCCACCTTGAACCCAGTCTCCATAAGGTACCCATAAACAGGACTTAACACCTGCTAGAAATTATACTGTTGTCAGGATTACTCTGAGGAAGATGAACTACCCCAGTTAGATACTGAATTAGCAGACATCTTTTTATCACCTATGAAATCTATATGATGTATCTTATTATAATGTCACGAGCATGAAACAGCAATAATTCTCTGTTATTCTCTTACTTGTCTGGATCAGTTTCAATCTGAAATTTTTTAAAACATCTGGTGTTAAATTTTGTAAATTCCTGAGCTTTCTAAGGCTTAGGTATCTACAGATTTCACATTATTTTCTTCCATAGGCAATTGCTTTTTATCCTCATTTGTACTTCTAGTCTTCTCCAAACACTTTGGAAACTAATAGTTCCTTACACAATAAATTAAAATAAACATAATGTGTTCCCTGTCCATAGTGTTTTACTAACATTTTTCTTCTTCTCACATTTTTTTTCTGGCAGATTCAAGCACTGAAACTGCGCGTAGGAAGTAATGGGGCATAGCTGAATACTGGGATGAAAAGTAACAAATCAGAAGTGAATACTGCTTGAAGTCAGTTTCTGTTCTGCTCATTTTTCCTGGATGTGTAAGGAAAGCTGACAGGCAGAATTGCTCGCCTCACAGATCACTGTGCAAACTTTGATGAGATGGACATGTGAAGGAACACACACAAAGCAAACTTTAATCATTGGCTTACCACTTCTTATTTCAGCTAGTATGTAATGTACACAGCAGCTTAGAGTAGGGTAGTTAAATAACTTTTCTTATGGTGTTATTAAGCAGATTCTGAAATACATGTCTTAGAAAAGCATCAATACTATTTTATGCCAGGTTACAGGTCCTAATCAACCTTTTACTGATACATCATTGAATAATGTTTTATAATATACCTTTTCAAAACTATCATCATCTTCTTCATTTTTTAGTGAAGAAATATAGCTGACCTTCCTTTTTATGCAGTCCCAGAATCATTGGCACTAGATGAATGAACTTGAAAAGCCAATTACTTTCTTGCCCCTCGTGCCGATTACTTGAGAACAAAACTGTGACAAGGAGAAGAATGACAACTTTTACAGCACCTGTTTTATCTTGAACAAAAATTAGGAAAGCTGTCAAATAGCTCCCTTCCTCTGTCATAGAAATATATAGGAAACTTGTGTTTATTTGTGAAAAAGGAAGATGTAAGAAGATTGCAGAATCTAACTACAGAGAGATTATTGTGTTAGATACTTGAACAGAATAGACAATAGACTTATAATTACTAAGAAAATTTTAGCATTGAAAAAGCAACTTTTTTGTTCAATTCAAGTTTAATTATAGAGGTTCCCAGAATTTTGTATGAGTAAGCACTTTAAATCAAGAGTAACTGAGCAGTCAAACACCCCATGAAGCATGTAACAAGGACTGTGTGAAGGCCTTAAACATCTGTGTGTCAATCTTCCATAGTATAAATCATGTTCTAGCCTTTGGAATGTTAATTTATTAATAGAAAACAGAATCTGAGAGAGTTATAAATGTTAAAAGTAATTACAAATTATAATCTCACAGTAAAAGCTTGAGTCATGAAGATCTGTTGCACATGCTTAGCTTTAATCCCCTGATGTCAATGAGGCTACTCAAATGCTTAATGAACAGGGCATGAACAGGACATGAACAGGGCAATAAATCAATTTGTATATTTTAATATAAGAAAGAAAACAGGATATAATTACAGTGTGTTGTATGGATAGTTTATCTGTAATTACAAAATATGTAGTATTTATGTTTAGGACATTTAACTTCTTTTCTGCCTTAGTTCTTATGATACCTGCATAATTCTTGGTCGGCTTTAAATTGCAATCAGACCACGGGTTTTTCCAAAAGATCTAAACAAATATTTTAACAAATGAAGTAATTCGTTATGTGCTGTTGCATTAAACCACAGCCTTCTTATTTTTCTCTATAGGTATTCTCATTACAGTTGAATGAAATATTTCAGGACCAGTATTTGTTAGGGTGTGTGGGGCAGGGAGAGGATAATCCTTTAATTTATGTTCGTTTGATTGGCTTCTTGTAGTCTGTGCCTTCAACACTGAGCTTTATATCCTTGCTCAATGTGCACTAGAAGCTCTTTTGTTGGAATGTTCATAGAATCATAGAATCAAAGAATCATTTCACCAAACTCAATTTCTGTGATGGAGGAAGAGGAAAAAAATACAATATGCATTAATATACATTAGAGAAGAAATACTACAGTGAAATGTTGAAATATTTTTGCAGAGAAAAACTTAACTGTTGGAAATTAAAGTAAGAATTGACATAGGATGTTCATACCTTACCAGAGTTCAATAACTCTGGTATGATTTACATGTGAAGGACATAGATTTTATATCGGGTAAAATCTGTAAATGAGATAGCTTCTTTGAATATGTCTTATAGATTAGAAAATAAATTTTTGTTTTTCTCTGGCAATTACTAGTTTGAAATCCTATAGTGAGAGGTCAGTCAAACTGACTGTTGATTTATCTGGGCTTGATACTTCTAAAACATTTAAAAGTCCTCTTGAAAAATAAAAATGAATTTTGTTGCTGACTTTGAATCTTTTCTACCTGCAAGTAGTAAAGGGCTTCAGACTATGAAATACAAAGTGTATTAAAGAGTGTAAAACTCTATTAGAATTTATTGCAGCAAGCAAAGAGTAAAAATTAAGGGCAGCAATTCTGTTTAAATAAATACTTTATTAGCATTATGCATATCTGGTGGCAATTAGGCCACCAGATTCTTCAGGCATGATTGACCCCTGTCTTGGATCATCTCCTTGTTTGCACTTAAAATGTCTTTCAGGAGAATCTTTTCCACGATCTTCCCATGCTCAGATATGAGGATCATGGGTCTGTTGTTCCCCAGGTCTTCCTTTCTCCTTTTCTTAAAAATGGTAGTAATGCTTCCCTTTTTCCAGTCACTGGGGACTTCACCTGACACCTACAAATTTTCAAATATGATGGTGTGTAATTTGGCAACTACATCATCCAGTTCCTTCAGGCCCCTGAGATGCATGCTAACTGGCCCCATAGGCCTATACATTAAGTCTCATCAGATGACGTTGAACTTGCTCTTTGCTTACAGAGAAAGGGATTTTGCTCCCCTAACTCCAGCTTGGAGATTAAGGGATATGAGAAAAGTGGGAAGCCTGGTTGCCCATGAAGGCTGAGCCAAAGAACTAGTTGAGTACCTCAGCAGTCTCCATGTCTGTTGTTTCCAGTTCTCTCTTCTCATTTTTCAGCCTTTCTTTTCTTACTAACATAACTGTAGAACGCCTTATTGATATTTTTCATATCCCTCAACAAGTTCAGTTCCATGTACTCTTCAGGCCATGCATTTCTGCTTCCACTACCTGCACTTTTCCTTGTCACCTGTCAGCTTGACCAGTCCTTGTTCAGCCATGATGGCTTTCAGCCTCCCCTGACTGACTTCTAATGCATGATAATGGAGAGCTTTCAAAAAGTTTCCTGAAAGCTGCCAGCTCTCCACAGTTCCTCTGTCCTTAATGAAAGTTTCCGAAGGGATCTCTTGCACTAATTCTTTAAACAGCTGGAAGCAGGTTTGAAGTATCTTAAAAAATGTTACTTAATAAATGATTTTAAGCATCTAACAAATGGAATTTTAAAATATTATATAACAAATGATTTTGAGCATCTAACAAATTATTTTCCCGTATAATTACTTTATGATTTTTTATTGGGTGTGTTCTAGAGCACAAAAGGTATTTTTCTTGAGCTTAGCCTTATTGCAACTGCTCAGATTCCTTGCCCCTCTAATATTAAAGTTGCAATAGTTTATCTTGCATGCATTCACTGAGAATCCAAAAAAAAATCTGTTGTAAAAACTTAGTTTCATCCCCGGATAATCAGTGTCTAATTCAATATTAAATGAATTTCTGAATAACATTGGGTAGACAATATAGGTCTTTGAGACAGGCTTACTCTAGCAATACCCCACTTACTGTTTCAGATCAGTACCTCTCTTACTTTTCAGGAGGGAGAATTACTAAAAAATAGTCATTGAAAATACAATTTGAATTAAATATTTGTTTCTATATCATCTAGCAATACAAGACAACACAAGAACAGAACCACATAATAACTGTGAAAATTTCCCTCTTCCTCTCCATCCCTCCATCCACCCCCCTTCAATAACAACCTCCCCCCCCAAAAAAAAAATTAAAAGAGAATTAGAAAGGACATGAGGCAGGACTTCTCATATTTGGAAGTCTTCTTGTTCTTGTATCATTTATGTGATATGAAGAGCTTGTGGTAAAGATCTCATCATGATTCACTGATGACTCAAATGAGCTTTTTACAGTTTATGTATCGACTAGCTTCCTGATGAAAGTTACCATTTTGGTTACTTCAGTTTGACATGTACATCCATTCAACTCGTGTATGTTTTCTGATCACCTTATTGTCAGAGAAAAATGCAGAATTTTCCACAGAATTTTCCCTTATTCTGTCAGGCTAGCAAGGAAAAGGTTTTTTTAACTTTAGACATAGCTATAATACTACATTTCATATCAACCATATCTAATGCCTTTTTGCATCAAAGCCTTCAACTTTCCTGAATTGCTCATTAGACCTGAATGCACTTAAATCAGAAAGTTTAAAAATGATCTTTACTCTAAAAGCACACTTTAAACAAACTCATAAACCGTAGAGAGTAAACCTTTCAAACTACTCAGCAAACAGTTCTTCTATTAGTGTTACTGTCAGATATATAAACTGAAAACCACAGAAATCCTTTCTGTTGCTGTATCAGGTATGTCAGATATTGTCCGGCTAGTTAATCTCTAAAGGTAAGAGGAAAGCTTAAGAAAACTATAAATTGGAATCCTTTGACATGAATCCTGCTTTTACCTGTGGATTACAATGTAATCCCATTATGGATTTTTAATCCATAGATATCCTTTATCTAACATGAAAAGTAGTGTGTTGAAAGCCTTCTTGTTGGCAGTATGCATGATTATGTTTTACTGGTACAGAACACAACCTACATATAAATATGCTGAAATGTACTACTTTATATATTGAGTTGTTTAAATACATAAAATTATGTGCATTCTTTCATTTGGAAAACATTTAGATTTTCAACGTTGAGCAAATATAGTCAGATATTCCTGAAAGTTCTCTGTTTTTGATAGTATATCCCTTGGCTTTTGAGTCAAAGATTTTTCAGCAGCAGCTTTTCATTTAACTTTTTCTGGCTCAGGATACAAAGATGTCCTCCTAAGAGAAGATTATCTATCTGCACTTTCAATTTTCTTTTAGCAGTCAAGAAGCTTCTCTTTCTCTCTCTTATGAGAATCTGCCTGTTTTCTACATCTCTTTGTGTGAATAGAGAAAGTGTAATTTTGCTAGCTTTCTCTGTGTAAAGAACCTGCATATCCGTGGGACAGTAGAAGGGCTTAATGAATAATTAAATAATAAATACTAGACATTGTTTTTATTCATTTCCAGTACACTTTTGCACCAGTAATGAGTAGGGAAATGCAGGCAACAGCTCTGGAATCGATATTGACCTTTATAATATATCCTGAGTTCCATCAGGCAGGGATAGGAGATTTTGTGAAAGGATGATGCAAGAAATGCATGGAAGTTATTCTTTTCCTGTTAAATGAACAGCTTGGTTGTTGACCATTACTTCTTTTTATTCTACTGTACACTGGGAATTGCTATAGAGAATGAAATGATTACATGAAGCAGATTGTCAGCTACATGTTTCAATTTGCTGTTCCATTTCATATTTATGTATTTCTCCAGTCTCTCACCATTTGTACTCTATGACATGTGAATGAAATAAAAATGTATACTCTCAAACTAAAGTTATTTGAGCATAAGAAAGAAAGAAGGAAGCCAAAAATATACGACCAAAACCCAACATTTCATAATTGCTACAGCTAATGTCTGCCACCTTCTGAAAATAGATTGATATCATTATTCAATCAACCAACATAAACTCAGAATATGAAACTCTTCTGCCCACACCAAGTAGTTCAAGGCTTTTCATTCACAACTGTCTTGATTGTTGTTGTTGTTGTTTTTTTCCTGAAGCTGAGTATAGGATACACTTTTCTACTTCTTAGATAGAAAAAAAATGCTTTCAAGAACAGAGATGAAATTTCTATGATCAAATTTCTCTAACCAATAGAACTTTTAAATACATTTTGTTTTTGCAAAGAAACCAATGTTCTTCAAAAGGTAACGGCTACCATGGCTAATATATATGTATAAAGATTTTTAAATATTTATAAAAATAAAAATATTTTTTTAAAAATTATGACCTTTCCTGATAAACTCCATGAAGTCTCCTCATTGCAAGGCCATTTTAAAAGGTAAGATGTTATATTCAAATTAGACTATCTTTATGATGTGAGGATTCAAAAACCAAAATTGTTTATATTGCAAACACTCTTACAAAAAAAAGGCAGATGAAATCTATGGTAAGAACTGATTATATGAAATATATCCTATGCTTAAAACCCAAAGAAGAGAGAAAAGGGAGAAAAACGTGACAAAAATCAATTTAGTCTCAAATATTCTGAGACAAATCCTAATCCTTTTCAGATAATCCAGAATAGCTGTACAGATGGACCCAAACAGTTAACTCTTAAATGATATCTGGTGACTGGTAAAAAACAAAGTTTCTGAATATGTAAACTTTGTTCTTTCTATGCTATTGTCTCTAAGTTTTGATCCCTGCCTTGTCTGCAAACAACCAATTATTCTTGTAAAGTATTCCATCCAGATTTGAACTGAAGCTAGAAAATTACCTAACATTTTTTTAAATTATAGGCCTTGAAATGGAAGCGCTGTGCAAATACTTCATTGTACTGATTTCAGTAATGACTGACTTATTCAACAAACTTCATTTGTTTTATGCTTCCTGTCAGCCTGCAGCAAGATCAGTGAAGTCAACATGGAAATATCACAGTTTAGTCAAGCAAAACAATTATCCCTTACTTTTTCAAGCTGTTGAAGTTACAGTAATAAGCTTTGGGGGATTGTTAATGAGCTTTGTAAAGGATTTCTTTTAGCTATTCAATGTTGTTTGTTCTTGTGTTATTGAGGTAGAGCTTTGTTCTTTACTACATCCTGGATAGTCAAACATAAATATATTGTCCTCTCTCTGCTCAGACTTTAGACACCAAGAGAAAATTGTGAAAAAAGGAAGAAAAATGTCAAGAGTCATTGGGAAATACTGACATTCATTGTTCTTCATCTCAGGAAGGAAGGAAATGGAAAATAAATGGAAAAATAAATGGAAAAATGGGAAGACTTCAGTCATTTTGCCTCATGCTTTGAACAGCCATGTGTATCTACATGGCCTCAACTGCTAACCCTCACTGGAGATGAGATTAATGGGATTAATCCTTTTCTCTTTCCATCCCAGGAATGAAAGGGTCAGAGGTAGGATTTCAGATAGCATATCCTACATTGTGCTCCCTGAAATAAATGAATGGAGAAAGAAGAAGGGGGAGAAAAAGAAATAATCAGACTGGAAGTATTCAACTCTTATACTTGACTGTGTGTGGTGGAAACATTCAGACACTCTATGATAATCCCCTACTACCAGTTTGCTGTCTGAGGCAGACATAAAATAATGATACCACTGTCCTTGTCTCTGCTGTCACATGCATCAGGGAGTAGTTGGGTCAGCAGCAGGATATGCAGAATTTCCTGCAGGTTCAGCTCCTGGGCTAGGATAAGAACATTAACGAGACTCATGACAGCCTCTTCAGCTGCTGCTCTCCTTATTGGGACAGTGTGAAGCTGCTGCAAGGCTTCACCTGCTACAAGCCTATATAGCTCCCAAGATGAGACCTCTCTGGCGTGGAGAGAGCTGCCTTATGTCATAATAAATCTTGTTTTAATATAGAGCAGAACCAACAAAAATAAACTTGCATAGTTCAGTGCCATGAGCTGATTTAAAACCATAACATTCATGTCTTCTAAAATATACCATTACATAATTTTCTTCCCCTTTGGGAAAAAATAAGAAATAAAATGAGGTATAAATCAAATATGGTTGTTTCATAATGTTCAGACATCTAAGTGACAGTTTTGACTCATGTAATTACTTACAGGCCAAAGTAGATGCATCCAATATTTATAAATAAAAAACCTCTGTTTCAACATCAGTATTTCCTGTATTTTTTTAATCTTACTTTTGGAATAAGTTTCCAAAGTATCTGTAACCTGCCAGGATCTATTTTTTTCTGCTTTTATGATGAGGATACATTCAGGACAAAGTGCCAGTTGAGAATATGTTAAGGAATCATGATTATCGTGGTGTAACCAGTTGCTTCATATGAAAAGGAGAAAAATTCTTAGATGGAGTCTGTTGGGGATTACTCTTGCTTATATCTGCGAACGCTAGAAAAAGTACATCTAATATCAGGTAATTGCCTTTGAGTGGGTGACTGAATTATCTCACTGTATTCTGATTTTCCAATTAAGAAAAATAGGCTTACCACGTCCTCAAGATATTATTTCTTAAAATATGGCTCATTGGAGGTTCTATAAAATATGACATATTAAAGATATTGAAGCAGCTGTGCTCTTGTACTCCAGAGAAGAGAATTCTGAAAGGACAGTTGTTAGCAACCTTCAAACATGTAAAAAGTTGTTGCAAAGATGAAAGTAGTACACTGCTTCCCTGTCTTTTGGGGGATTGTGTAAAGAGTTATCATATAAACTGCAGCAGAGCACATTTATCTTTGATATTGCAAACAACTAAGTAATGATATACAAATAATGACATTCAAATTAAACTACAAAACATAAGGAAGCAGCAGTTTCTCCATTTCTTAACATTCTTAAGTCTCTTATATGTCAGGAATGTTTTGCTTGTATCTGACAGCTGATCAGCAATCAACTGCGTAACTCATAATGACTTGAACCAAAGACATCAACTAGGTGATCTTTAAAGATATTTTCCAGCCTAATTTTCTATGATGCAAAACTAATTATAAATCTAATGTTATCTGTAAAAGACTATGGATTCTTTTTCTGTCTGCATTTTTCACGTCAGATTTCATTGAAAAAATTGTGATTCCACTTTTAAGTCAACACTGAGAATGACAGTGGGATCAAATAGTATTCATATCTTAATCTGAGGGAATCTAATCATTTAGCCTTGTACTGATCATTGTCAGACATAGACTACATTTAGACAGTGGGTTTACAGATAACTTTTACTTGTCCTGATGTCTCTCATCCATGACCATGTGTCGGAAGTGGTTAGTGACAGCTTTCCGAGACTCTGCCCCACACACAATATTGCAGAATAAGGGAAATAGCATTTAATAAGGTCTTGCTCTAAAACTTATCAGGAAGCAAGCAGAAACCACATTTGTGTCTCTTGAAGTCTTTATCTGGCTCATCAAAAACAGGGCTAAGTAAGCAGGAAAAATGTTCCCAATTTTTTTTTTAAACTAGCATCCAGGTTACCTTAAAAATGAAGAGGTCATTGTACAGATAAATTGTAAAAGTGAATATAGTACTGCAAAAATGTCAGATTCAGTAAGATATCTGCATCATTTTGCTTCTTTACTTCACTCCATCTCTATCTTATCTTATTCCTAGCTTCTGTTCAAACAGACTTCTCCTAAGAATATACATTCTAATATATCTGCTTTTTTTTTTTTTTTTTTTTTCCTTAAGTGCATATAAAATGCAGGTAATAACTATTTATATTTTGCATGGGATTTATACAATTTTGAATTTCCAAAAGAAACTAGATCAGAACTATTTTGTGTTCTGAGCATATTAATTTTACGCTTTGCCTATTTGATAGTAAACCTCTTTGACTACAAGAACCTGATTTTAATGAAAACTATGCAATAAGATAATAACTTCATTAGTCCCATTTTTTTTTTTTATTTTATGTATTGAGCATCATTTGCTGATCAGCAGTTTTAAAACCTAAAATTGTCAAGTACTTTTAAATTCTGAGAAGTTTTTCCTATTACATAGCTATAAGATTATAGTATCCAGGCAATGCAAGGCAGGTTTTTCTTTTTATTACGATGTGTTATACTTGGTTGTTGCACTTATTTACAGAGAATGTCCTTAGTACAATATTTACAATTTGTGTGTCTTTACACAACAGCAGACATTGTTCCACAAGTAACACTGACACTGTCAATTCTCTTTCAAAGCACAAGAAAGGGAAGGACTGCTCTGCCCTATAAAGCAGCTGCTGGTTTTTGTTTTTGTTTTTGTTTTTGTCTTTCCTTATTCTTTTACAAATCTAAATCTCTCAAAAGACAGTGTTGAATTCTGTTCCTCAGTTCTTGAAACAATATCTCCTTCTCTCCATCAGTTTTTGAACTTGACACTGAGGGTATTTCTCTACCTCAAAACTCCTTGAGTGACAAACAGTCTTCAAAGCCTGGATGTCTACTCTAAAGCAGCACCTTTGCAGTTCAAAAAAAACCTGCAACTTTGTCTGACAAATAGTAAAATGTCTGAGTGACACATTCAAAGTTTCTTAATAGAGTATCCAATTGTACATTTCCCATTTTTGTCCACTGACATGTATTTAACAGACAACAAAATGGTGTTGAATGCCTCTGTTCCAAAAATACTGCATTACAGTTGTATATAAGTACCTAATTTTATTGATGTGTAGGTGTTTCAGAGACAAAGGTGCAAAAGTTATAACTTGAGTCATATATAAATTTGTATGCCTGCAATATGATAGGCTAAGGACTCTTTCAGCAACATTCATATTCTTAGCTTGGGAGTACAGCAAGTGCATTCAGGGTGAGTGAGATAAAGAAGTAGAATAAAAGAATGGTAGAAAATAGAAGAAAATATTTTCATTGAGTCTAAATTCTCTATTTAACACTTTATCCATTATACAGCTATAATTCGCACTTAAAAATGTTTCACCTTGCTTCTAAAACTCCTTTGTTTTTGGTTAAATACCTTTATTCTCTCAAGAAAAGGGATGCACTTTCTCAGTACATTTAAAACAAGCTCACTTAAACACAAGCAATATTCATTTCAGTAGTCAGAAATGGTAGCACAGAAACTAATGAACCCAGCACAGTAAAAAGCACCTGTGAAAGTACAAACACTTCTTTGTTTCTGATACAGCTCAAGGTAGCATGAATGTTATAGTATATTTTGGCTGCAACCTTCATTTCTGGCTTTCACATAGTGAGTATCACACATTTTAAGATGGAGAGTTGAGGTATCTGCCTACTTTCTGTGTCAGCTAAAAATTTATCAAGGAAATATCAATTTGATTACTTTATGTCACACTTTCAAAGAATTTTATTTTAACTGTTAATTCTGTTACTGGATGTCACAACTAGCCACAGAATAGCAGGGATTTTTTATTTTATTTTATTTTTTCTGTATGAAAAATGCAGGAACCAGTCACAAAGAAGCAAGGTATTTGTGGTTCATGTAACTTTCTTGGGTTTTCTGTCACATAGACACATATATACACTTCTTTAGTGAATTTTTATTCTTTTATTTTGTAGCATTTAAAATATATTTAATTGTGTACCACCTCTTGAAATATTTTATCCTAGTTGGAGATGTTTTTAGATCAATACGTGAGGCTGGTTCAGTATGATCCTACATTATGTTAATCTATCAGCGTACTTGTCAGAGTAATGATGTTGTAACTCAGTGTTGATGTTACCTGATGACACCTAAGATTTGGCTTAGTCTTTCTTTATATTATATTAGTAAAGTGTTGTGGATTGTAACTGCATAATCTACCTAATGAGCAGATTTGTAAATGAATCACTGTGCAAAGTCTTTTTCTTCTAATAAATGTATATGAATATTTATTTCTCTTTCCTTGTATATAGCAAATGTGGTAGAAATGCAGCTTCCATTTTTTGGAACATTTGTTTTACTGACAAAATAGACTTCAAGGCTGAAGGAGAAACGAAAATAGGAAATACTTAATAGAGAAGCCTTGTTTGCACTTTCCTTATATTTGTTTGATCCCCACAAGAATTGTCAGTCTTCTTATTCCAGTTCTAATCTAGAAACAATGTACACATCAATATTCCTGTTTGGTTTGACCTCAGGCTATTTCTGGCCAAACAGAATTTGATGAGCTTGAGCAATCAATCTTTACTTGTAAGCAAAATGATCAATATTTAGCTGATTTTTTTTTAAGGTTCAAATATCAATAAACTGATATTACGAGTTTCATGCTAATCCAATCTTTGACAGGGAAAAGTTTGATAATATACAGTGCTTCGCACTTGGCTAAAAGTTAGCAATGAAATCATCAGGATACATCTATATCAGCAACTACTGTGGTGTAAAAGGAGCATCTTAGTAAAGAAGAAGACTTTGGTTCTCAGGACCTGATAGTAACACATTTCACTATCCCATATGCAAATCCTGCCTAATCAACCTAGTGACATTCTATGTTGGTGTAACTGCACCAAGAGGAGCCACTGATGTCATCTATCTGGACTTCAGAAAGGTCATTAACACAGTCCCCATAACATGCTTCTATTCAAATTGAAAATAGAAAAAAATGCTATCCAGAGGGTCCCAGACAGGTTCAAGAAATGGGCCCAGGTGAACCTCATGAGGTTCAAGAAATCCAAGTGCATGGTCTTGCACGTGAGTCTTGGCAACTCACACTACCAGTACAAGACGAGAGACGAAAGGATTGAGCACAGCCCTGCAAAAAAGGACTTGGGAGTACTGGTGTATGGGAAGCTGGACATGAGCCAGCAGTGTGCTTTTGCAGTCCAGAAAGCCAAGTTTATCCCGGACTGCATCAAAAGAAACAAGGCCAACGTGACAAGGGATGTGATCATGTCCCTCTACTCTGTTCTGGTGAGGCCTTACCTTGAGTACTGCATCCAGATGTAGAGTCCACAGGAGAGACATAGACCTGTTGGAGCACATTCAGGGGTGAGCCACAAAACTGGTCTGAGGGATGGAACAACTCTGATACAAGGACAGGCTGAGAAAACTGAGGCTGTTCAACCTGGAGAAGAGAAGGCTCCAGGGAGACCTGAGAGCGGCCTTTCAGTATCTACAGGGGAGCTACAGGAAAGAAAGGGACAGACTCTCTAGCATGGTCTAGTTGAGACAGAACAAATTGCTTCAAACTAAAAAAGGAGAGATTTAGATTAGAAATATGAATTTAAATGACAAAGGTAGTGAAGCACTGGAATATGTTGCTCAGATAGGTGATGGATGTCCCAGTCCTGGAGACATTCAATCTCAGGCTGGATGAGACTCGGAGAGACCTTATCTATCTGTAGGTGTCCCTGTTCACTTGAGGGGAGCTGGACTAGGTGACTTTTAAAGGTTCCTTCCAACTGAAACTGGACCAAGCTCTGGGCAACCTAATGTAGCTGCAGATGTCCCTTTTCATTGCAGGGAAGTTTCACTAGATGACCTTTAAGGATCTTTTCCAACTTCAGTGATTCTATGATTTTATGATGAGTCTATGAAATTGCTAATGCAGGCACACTCTCCATACAACTGGCAAATTTTTATGTCTTTTTCTACATTTTTTTTTTTCTTGGGGTTACTTAGCAGGTTATTTCGCTGTGGAAATTCAACACTGATATATTCTCTTAAGAGAGCAGTAGTTCCAGTAGCAGAAACATCTGAGAAGCATAACAGCACTTCTTGTCAATGATCAGTGACCTATAAAGGTCATAAACATACTGTAACTCTCTATTTGTTAAAACCTACTTGCTAAAGTATATACCACAGCCATGCACTATAGCAAAGATAACCATAAATATGGTGGATCATGGGTCATCCATTCGAATGAGCTGTTATCCTCTATTAGGTCAGTAAACTGCATTTTTAACATTCACATGAACTGCTTAGATATATTTTCTTGAACACAATGATAAAGGATCTGCAATCCTATAACTGCTTCAGTTCTCTTTTATGGAATATTCTATAATTTTGAAATTTGACATTGGATTTTTTGAAAATCCACCATAAGAAGTTGTTTTTTGTTGACTTGGACATTCTAATTATGTTTTATTGCTGACTTTTAAAGGACAAATAGCTATGTACAGAAAAACCCTGAATTTTTCACCTTGGTTCTGGATGGGTTTGTGGATCCAAACATTTTAGGTACACTAACATACAAAAGAAGTATTAGCGAATTTTTTATTTCTCGGAATCTTACATAGTGATCTTAGCTATCATTAAACATATAAAAGAAACAAATGCATAAACTGAGGGAGTGTTTGTTTGTAAAGATTATTGCCTTAAAATTTTAACTCAAGGGTCAAGATTTCATTCAAGTTTTAAGGTCAATGTATTATATAGGAATTATTCCTTAAACTTTTATGGACTGGGTGGGGCTTATGTACTTGATTTCATTTGTATGGTGAAATAAAATAATATAAAATGAAATAATAATAGTAATAATTTTTTTAAAGGTTTCAGGTTTGAAAAGTTGAAAAATGAAGTACTGAGAATAGAAAAATACATTTCCATTGTTCAGTGTACCATATACCGCCGTTGTAGCAGCAAATAAACAGAATTGGCTTGTGGCACCTCTAACAGTTTTTCTAAATTAAATTGAGCTTTTCTATTTCACGATGTGTTTTTAGGCATCCTTGTTGTTATGCTAGATTTGTCCCTCTGATTTTTCTTAAGTACTTTGAGTAGAATAAATTTGCAAGTTCCCTTTCCTCACTATAAAGATTTGCTTTCATATTTTCAATAAAAACATGGATTTATGCAGAATGAAAGCTAGTTAAAAGAAGACACTGGACAAATATTCATAGCTGATTGGTCAAAGACACCAATGTCTGGTGTCAGCTTCAGTAGGGAACTGCTATTAAGGTCCTTAAAACTGCATATAAACCTAAAGATGAGTCCTGTGAAGAAAATTCTAGAGAAAAGATTGAAAAGCATCAAAGAAAGAATATGAGTTCCTTTCTTTTTACAGTTCCAATAAAAAAATAGATTAAGTAACATTACGCAGATTAGTGCTGGCAAATAATTTCTGTATGGAACTCAGAACGGTGATTTATATAGGGATAAAATAGGTAGTTAACATACAAGCAAAAATTGTAACCTTTTCAAGCATCAGTACTTTGTTGATGAAATCGTTTGTTAATCCAAGCCATATGGCAAATGTAATTTCAACTAACATTCTATAATAGTATTATTTATGCTGCTTACCTAATGTATTCACTATCTGGGCCCGAAACAGGTGGTAAGAGCCTACTACTTGACTACTTGACTACTCCAAGTCAATCCTTGATCTCTGTTTTCACTGAAAAATGCTGAGAGCTGCTCCATGTCAGCTCACACAAACCAGGACGTACTCCATGAGGCCAACTGCAATTTTAATAAGGCAGGACATTTTAATATAGTGGATGTCTGTAGATGTTGGTGTAGCTGCACTTTCACTTCTGACTTTCAGTCTTAATCATGACTTTTCCTTCATTATAAGTTTTACAGGCTCACAGAAGTGACCCCAAAAAAAGCAGTGTCTTGTTTTATCATGCCTAAATCTCTAGCGAACCATTCCCTGCAGCTCAGGAAATGAGCGATTTAAATTTTTTGAGAGTGGAAAAAGAAAGGTTATGCCAAAGTAAAGCAATTCCAAAATAATCATTTTAACATCCTGAACAAAAAAAAAAAATACAGCAACTATGCCATCCCCAAATGGCATTATACTTATATTAGTAGCATTTCTTATTCCATTCCATTGAACCAAAGGATTTTCAGTTGTGTTTGAACAGGAATGGAACTTGATTCAGAAATGACTTTTCATTAAATTGAACTTACAGTAGCTTACGCTGGGTGCCAACAAGGCATAAAGTGAGAATTAACTGAGGCCTTACTGTCATCACATTTCTTGAGCCAAGTATTCACTGGAGTTCACTCAGGAGAAAACAAATAATATATTGGAATGATTTCATCCTAGCCTGTCAAGCAGAAATAACTGCAGACATTGACTCTGAGGGAACCTTAGAGAAAATATAGACAGGAGTAAGCTCTGCAGTAATGTAACTTTCAGAAAAAAAATTATTGCAGCAGAAGAAATATATTTTAGGCAACAAGGCCTGTTATAGTTCCTCTGTTCCTTAGTAAAAGACAAATATTTGTATCCACCACAATTTAGGACACTCATAAAAGGTCTAAGTGCTGGTAACTGCTTCTTATCCAGCCATTAGAACTGCTGAAAGTTATTCCAGAGACTTCCTTGTTTAGATTTATGCCTCTCGAACTACCTCTCTTTTTTAATAAAGCTCTCTTTTTCTCAGCTCACCACTGATCAGACAATATCACCTGTCAATGTGGACAGACCTAGTTACAACAGGACCTTGAGTGAGATATAGGCTAAAAATGTAAAACAGAAGGAAAAGTAGGCATAAAAATTAGAGTAATAAACATAGTTTCTGAAAAAAAATATTATTAATTATCTTTTTTATTTTGCCCAGTAGGAATTTACCTGTGCTGTTTTGATTTCTTTATCTACGTACTAAAATATGCCCAGACTTCTATAATAATTGCCATTTTTAGCCTCCAAAGATGCCATTTTCAATTATACTCCTTGGTCTCTGGCTACTCAAATGTGCACGTTGTTTTGATCAACTCAGTGCAAATGGATCTTCTTTCTCAAATGAAGAAAACTTGAGCATTTGGCTCACTGCAAACTGCTTCTCAGGTTTCAGACTGCTTCTCTTGGACTCCAGGAGTTGTCATTGTAATGAGCTAAGAGGACAGAATGTTCCTAGTTCAGAAAGCATTTTCAAAAATCAGATTATTTTATACTTTCAGAATATGGATTTATTTTTATCAACACTCTTTGTTTATTAATCTTCCTTTTGGACGGATTTTAAAAGAAAATTGAGAATTATTTGATCTGGATTACAAAGTTATCAAATCTCACTGTATGTGTACACCTCTCATGTTCTGCTACTGTCTGGGGCTTGGCTGAATAAAACATCGTTTGTATAAGAGGTGAAAGACGGAGCAGAAATTCACAGTGTAAGAAAAAAATAAGAAAAAAACACACACACACAAAAAAAAAAAGCGGAAAAAAATGGTATTTACCTGCAGATCACTTTAATGCAACTCTTAGTTTGTGTGTTTGAAGAAAACGCTTCAGACAGTATGGCAATAACATTGTGGAGAATTGGAAAATATTCAGACGGTATTTCAAAACATATTTAATGGCAGTTGGTGCAGAAAAATGAAAGTGAAAGCTTCAATCTTTCCACATGTTGCAGGAAAAGTGTATTCATTCCAATTTTTAAGAGAAAAATGTGAACTGAGCAGATTGTACTTGAAAACAAATGACTTATAAATAGTTTCAGTTTCGTTGTGTGCATGATCAGACCGGACAAACAGCAAACAGCAGATCAGTCTGAGTAGAAACCGTATTCAAATGTATGTTGTTGGTAATAAAATAGAGAGCAATCAGTGGATTTGCAAAGTATTAAGGGAAAGGCTGTCTTGAGTGCAACATATTACAGTAAATAAATTTTTGCAGATAGCGCAGAAGAAATTGTTACACACAACCATTCCCCTTCCTCTCTCTCCCTCCTCTCCCCCTTCCAAAAAAAAGGAAGAAAAAAGAAAGAAAATAGAGAGGGAATAAATGGGAAATATTGAAAGGACACACAACATTAAATTAAATTAAAAGGAAATACTTATTGATGACAGAATTTAGTGCTATCTCCTTCCTATATCAGAATTCTATCCCCACACAAATCTTGTCAACATAAAACATAGAGTGGAATTCTCATGCCAGGTGGCAACCAAATGTACTAAAAAACCTGCATTAACATTAGAACCTAAAAATTCCTATTTCTAAAATCCTTCCCAGTTATTGAGATCCATCATAGCTCAACAGCTGGAAGCAGTCATGTCAACAGTGTGAGGTGCTATGAAACCCTAAACTGTGTAAAAAT